>NC_039367.1:7022730-7643177 GCF_003573695.1 Papaver somniferum
TTTCATGCTTTGATACCAATTGAAAAAGCGGGGGTACAATAACCACACCCAATATTTCTATTAGCAATATGTATGGACAAACTCCAATTTACTTTCAAGAGAATCAACTAGACTCAATCTTAATAAAGTATATCAAAGAGTTATATCTCTCTTTCTTGATTCAATTCTTTACTCAAGCAAATAGAAATCTGCGAATCTAATTGAATACAAGAGAAACCACTTGAACGGTACCAAAGACCAATGTTCAAGTATCAATCAATTTCAATCAAAAACCAAAGGTCGGATTTCCAATTGATTGATTCAAACGCACAACCTGTGATATTTAAATTATATAACAAAATATAATGCAGAAAAGAAATAACACAGGCACCAAAATTTTGTTAACGAGGAAACCGCAAATGCAGAAAAACCCCGGGATTTAGTCCAGATTGAACACACACTGTATTAAGCCGCTACAGACACTAGCCTACTACAAACTAACTACGGTCTGGACTGTAGTTGAACCCCAATCAATCTCACACTGATCCAAGTACAGTTGCGCTCCTTACGTCTCTGATCCCATCAGGATACTAAGCACTTGATTCCCTTAGCTGATCTCACCCACAACTAAGAGTTTCTACGACCCAAAGTCGAAGACTTCAATAAACAAATCTGTATCACACAGAAAAATCTACGGTAATAGATAAATCTGTCTCCCACAGAAATACCTACAAGTTTTTGTTCCTTCTTTTGATAAATCAAGGTGAACAAGAACCAATTGATAACCCGGACTTATATTCCCGAAGAACAACCTAGTATTTTCAATCACCTCACAATAATCTTAATCGACGCGGCGAAAGAAGATATCGTGGAATCACAAATGATGAGACGAAGATATTTGTGACTACTTTTATATCTTGCCTATCGGAGATATTAATCTCAAGCCAATCGTTACGATTGTACTTAACATGATAGAATCAGCAAGATTAGATCATACAACTACGAGAAAGTAGTATCGGTCTGGCTTCACAATCCCAATGAAGTCTTTAAGTCGTTAACCTGGTTTACAAGAAAAAGCCTAAGGTTAAAGGAGAATCGACTCTAGCTAATACAACTACTATCACACATGAGGTGTGGGGTTGCTAGAGTTCTCCCTTATATAGTCTTTCAAATCAGGGTTTGCAATCAATGTTAGCTTAGTAATAAAGCATTCAATATTCACCGTTAGATGAAAACCTGATTAGATTCAAGCTAATATCTTTCAACCGTTAGATCGAAAACTTAGCTTGTTACACACAAATGAAATGCACGATTTTAGGTTTGTGTAACCGTACCCAAACATGTACATTTGTTAGTTCAAAAGTAGTTAACCAAGTTGTTAGCCATATGAGCACTTTCATATCAACCATATTCTTCTTCACCATAACTAGTTCAAATCACTCAAATGAACTAGTTAGAGAGTTGTTCAATTGTATAAATCTTATATAACTATACAAGACACAATCGAAGCAAAAATGATTTGATTCACTCGAATCGATTCATGAACTTTATAGCCACGGTTTGCAATTTTCATTCCTTAGTTAATATAAATATAAGTTCACAAATAATCGTCTTTAGATATAACCAACTCAAGTTTGCGGACTTAAGTTCCCGGAAGGAGTTCACAAACTCTAGCAGATATTCTTAGGATGAGAACCTACGCCAGTTCGCGGACTGGGTTCGCGGACTGAGCTCACAGCTCTTGTTCCGGTTTTCCTGATCAACAAAGTACGCGTACTTTGGTTCAAGGATTAAGGACTTATACATATATGTGTTTCCACACAATGCTTATATCCAACAATGGTTATATAATCTAAACTATCATTTCAATCATTGAAACATTCTTAGAGGAGGTTATATAGTTGTTATTCACAAACTATTTTTCGTCAAAGCCATTTTCAAGGTGATTGAAACATAACATTACTTTCGCCACTAGGTAAAACTGAACTTGGCCAAAGCGAAAGCTTACCAACACATATTTCGTGAAATAGATAGGCGAGATAAACTCGGCTCAAAATAGCAAATGTGTATAATCAAAGTCTATAGAGCAAGACGACTGTTGTCTCAAGATAAGAGATAGAGTAGATAGATTTTTGAGTGATAGATAAGTTCAAGTCTCCACATACCTTTTAGTCGATGAAGTTCTACCAGTTCCTTGAGTAGTTCTTCGTCTTGTATGATGATCGCTAAGGAGTTCTTGAGATCAACTACACTTTCTATCCTAGTCCGAGACTTAGCTATAGTAGACTATAAATCAAGACTTATAGATTTGATCACTAACATTGACAAACATGCTTGAGATAGCAACGCATGCGAGTTCGACCGAGCAGTGCTCTAACAATCTCCCCCTTGTCAATTTTAGTGACAAAACTATCAATACATATGGAATACAAAAATAAATAAATAAACTTTTGTAGCTCCTATTCCACACGCCTAATCTTCAACATTACTCGAAATCTTCGTCACTTCCAAGTACTCCAATGATCCCAAAGGTTGTAAGTTCAGCATTATCTTTGTTTAAAATACGTAGCTATAACAATGAGAAAACAAGTATTCTCGATCATTGTTATACAGTGTCATAATATCATTACGCATCATCAAAGTTCAATTGTATCACAACTTCGAGAAAAATATTATGGTGATATGTATCACTCCCCCTTAGTCAATACTCCATCTCACATGGAAACCACTCCCCCTTACATAATGATCCTAAAACCATATGTATTTGTAGTGTGAACTACATATTAATTCTCCCCCTTTTTTTCAATAAAATTTGCAAAGGTACAAGAACGGGATTCTAATGAAATTTCTTCATGACCAAAAGAAAGCATATATCAACTTGTTTAGATGCAATCATAAAGCCGAAGCTAAATGCTTTCATCAAGGAGTTTATAAAGATACAAGATAACCCCTATAGTATTCCACAGTCGCACTCCCACAAAGATTTGGCAATTAAGCACAAGTTCAATCAAGAACTCTCCCGCATAAAATGTCGTTCCCGGAAGAACAACAAGAGCGACCTTAATTTCAAAAGAAAAGAAGGATTTCTTTGGAAATAACAAATCACATACGAATATGAATTTGAATCCAAAAATACTCAATTAGATTTCAGAAGAGAACCCACAATTAATCGAATCGGAAATATACAACCAAATTAACCACAAAAAGTGATGAATTTAATTGATCATGCTCAACATAAGAGAACTTACGGAGCCTCACAATAATACATAAAAAAATATGGATCAGGGAAGATCAATACTGCGGAATGTAAAAGGATTCATTCTATTTTCAATCACTACTCGCACAATGGCATACAAGACATAATCCTTGTCAAAAAAAATTCATCCTATCTTCCATCAATAATGACATAATACTCTTCAAACTTTTGTCATGTCAAAATTACATTCATTCTTTTATCAATACATGCATATCGACATATGAAAGACTTAACTTTTGACAAGGTACGGGACAATCACAGTTCACAGACGCAAACACACATATCCCATAACAAATTGCAATATATGAAACTATAACAATTAATACTGCAAAAATCATCTTCCAAACAATTTTAGAATTTAAACAAATAAACCTAAAAACATGAAGATGAAAACGTTGGACATAGCTATGTGTACAATAATGTGTATTCCAAACTCTAGTTATTCTTCTAAAAAAAACAAGAAAATAGAAGATTTACTAGACATCGTAAAGCTTTCTCAAGGCCTCTACTGAGAATTCTTTCTTATTATTAAAGAACCCATTGATAATGGGGTCATTCCATTCCTCTAAATCTTTAGAAATATCAGTTAACTCACTGACTTCTCTTTTTAGATCACGCATGGTGTTCTTGGTTAGAGACAATATTTGTTCATAGTGAGTTATCTTTTCCAAAGAGGAAACAATTTGATATTTTAAATCATTTCTCTTGTTGATGAAATCTTTCGCCATGCCTCTAAAATTATTATCAAAATGACAAACAGATTAGAGACAGTTAGAGGAAGAACCTTCTCCATTCTTTGTCGACTTCTCTTTCATCATCCTTGAGGAAGTGATTCCTTTGCAAAGATACACATTAACTGCTTTAACTACATCTCCTTTTGTAGTTTCTCTAGTCACAGGAGCCATGAGATAGTAGCTTTTTGGATAAAAAAGAGGAGACAAAAGAATAAAAGGATTTATGAATACCAAACCCTAGGAAGACTTTCAAAGAGTCTTTCAAGATTTATTATTCACCATCCATTTTCTTAGGAGAATATTTTCTTAACAAATATAAGAAAAAGATTTACAAAAACACAGACTTGAGCCATTTTTAGTGCAAACCTCATTTTTTCCAAGCTAAAAAATGAGGATGCGAACGTCACCATTATTAGTTAGTGACCAAGTGAGCCATATGCTCACACTTCTTAATTTTTATTGGCTTATCATTGTTCGTTGTGTAAATATATTTCTTACCTCGTCTAGATTTGGAATTTTTTAGAGCTTGGTTATCCGATCCCAGATTCATTTTCTGCATGTTCTCTTGAAGGTTGGTGATTCTCTTATTGATCCTTCTGAACCTCCAACAAGTATCCTGAGCATGCTTTGAGCGTCCACAAAAAGAACAAGTCAAAGAGGATTTTTCGTCTTTATGTGACTCTTCCTTTTTAACAGAACAATCAACAATTGTTGTTCCCTGATTAGTTGAAACGGACAACTTTGAGCTTTGAGTTTTGCCTTTGAACCTTAAACCATTAATGTTTCCAAAGGATCTCTGACCAAATAACATTGTTGTAATTGTGTCAGAGCTTCCAGATAGCCTTTGCAGGTCATACTTGAGAGTGGTTAATCTCTTCTTTCTTTAGACACACTGTTCTGATGAAATTATCATTAAGACGCTCTATCACAATATTTTTCGCCTGGAGTGATGATTCAAATTTCTTCAACGAGGCATTTAGGTGAAGGTTCTCTTGAAGAATCTATTTATTCAAGCGATCAAGAAACTCTGTGTCATACTCAAGTTCTGAATCAGAAGTTGATGAGGGGAGAGAACCTGTAGTAATCGAATCATCTAAAGCATTAACTGAAGACGAATATTCATCACATCTACACTTCCTCTTTATTAAATTCTTGACCTTTCTGATCATCAGTGATTCATCAAAATTAACATGATTGGAACAACATTCATCAGCCCAAGACAAGTGGGAGGATACACTTGCATTGGTCACAATATTGAACGCGAATGTTCTGCTTGTGTCAAGATCAAGAACTTTTAACTTCCCTATCAGAGTGTTTCTGGAAAGTGTATCAAGGTTATTTCCCTCAACGATGGCATGCTTCTTAGAATCGTATCTAGATGGCAGCGATATGAGAATTATTATCACAATATCCTTTTCAGGAATATTCTTACCCAATGCAAAAGACGCATTGACAATATTAGACACTTTGTGATTAAACTCATCAAATGAATCTTCATCTTTCATACGAAGGTTTTCCCAATCGAAATTAAGGTTTTGAAGCCTAGCTTCCTTTTCACTGGTATTACCTTCGAATACGGTTTCTAAGATATCCCACACATCTTTAGACTCAGTGCAATTTGACACATGGTGCTGAAAATCTAGGTGGTAATGGCATGTATGACGGCATTCAAACCTTCAGAGTTTTGCTTTGCAGCAAGTATCTCGGCAGGACTATATTCACCAATGTCCTTATGAACGTGTACATTTCCTACTACCACAACAGGAGCATCATAGACATTAACTACATATACCTATGATTGAAAATCATGTGCTTGAAGAAAAGCTCGCATAACAATTTTCCACCGTAAGTAATTAGATCCATCGAAGACTGGTGGTACGTTAATAGAGATAGCACCTCTTTCCATAGAATCACATCGCTACAAACACAGTCTTGTAAGGTCTTTAACGTGTTTGCCTGATCTGATACCAATTGAAAAAGCGGGGGTACAACAACCACACCCAATATTTCGATTATCAATATGTATGGAAAAACTCCAATATACTTTCAATAGAATCAACTAGACTCGATCTTAATAAAGTATATCAAAGAGTTATATATCTCTTTCTTGATTCAATTCTTTACTCAAGAAAATAGAAATCCGCGAGTCTAATTGAACACAAGAGAAACCACTTGAACGGTACCAAAGACCAATGTTCAAGTATCAATCAATTTCAATCAACAACCAAAGGTCGGATTTCCAATTGATTGATTCAAACGCAAAACCTGTGATATTTCAATTATATAAAAAAATATAATATGGAAAATAAATAACAAAGACACCAGAATTTTGTTAATGAGGAAACCGCAAATGCAGAAAAACCCCGGGACCTAGTCCAGATTGAACACACACTGTATTAAGCCGCTACGGACACTAGCCTACTACAAACTAACTTCGGTCTGGACTGTAGTTGAACCCCATTCAATCTCACACTGATCCAAAGTACAGTTGTGCTCCTTACATCTCTAATCCCAGCAGGATACTATGCACTTGATTCCCTTAACCGATCTCACCCACAACTAAGAGTTGCTACGACCCAAAGTCGAAAACTTTAGTAAACAAATATGTATCACACAAAAAAGTCTACGGTAATAGATAAATTTGTCTCCCACAGAAATACCTACAAGTTTTTGTTCCATCTTTTGATAGATCAAGGTGAACAGGAACCAATTGATAACCCGGACTTATATTCCCGAAGAAAAGGCGCTCAACCCACAGGAACCGTTCATGATATTTCAAAGAAGGCAGAGGTATTTAAGGAATTTCTCGTTAATCAAACGAACTTTAAATAATGAACAAAGAAAAAGAAAGTGGGGGTTCCAGCCTAGTATTATCAGTCACCTCACAATAATCTTAATCGACGCGGAGAAAAGAAGATATTGTGGAATCACAAACGATGAGACGAAGATGTTTGCGACTACTTTTATATCTTGCCTATCGGGGATATTAATCTCAAGCCAACCATTACGATTGTACTCAACACGATAGAATTAACAAGATCAGATCACTATAGATGTTGGATTTTCCACAAGGGTTAAAATCGTAAAACCATAATTATGCATGCTCATGATCCAGCAATCAGATGAGTATTGAGGCTCATGTCTCTCCTTGAAGCATGAAAGCTCATGTCACAAGAATTTGTGACTGAGAATACCGTCTCTCAAAGTATATGTAGATGTGTAATCTCTCAGCTGAGGAAAAGGCACATTCCATGAATACTGAGCAATTTCAGTAATCACTTATATATATGATCGCAAGGTTGGACAGCTCCTAGACAGCATGCCTGCTAGTATAGAGCGATAATGTCTTCAGGATGTAACAATGTTTTCCCTGATTATATAAATATGACTCTTCAACAAGCTCATATCACCTGAATAATTAATGCTCCTAGACAATCGTACTAGTATAGAGTTATCAATTAATTATTCCTAAATTATTAGATTCATTAACCGAATCCCTGGAAAATATTCCACATCATTTATAATATTTCGTTACTTCAATTCGTGGTTCTTCCCAGCAGAATTCCATGGGTTAGTAATAAATATTCAATGTACGCGCATCTGAGCAGCTATCGAGTAAGCCCGACCAAAATGGTGCAAGTGTACTCAACAATAATGCAATAACGAGCACCTGAATGCATGAACGAGCATTCCAAAATACGATGGAACGATGAACCTATATAAAATAAGAAGAAAATAATAAATAATAAAATATTAATCAAGGCGCTAGGGGACTGGGCCCACCGGCCGCCCGGTTGTTCCATGGCCAGTCTCATGCCCAATTTTGTATTTTATCATATTTTATTATTTTCCTTGATCTCATGAAAATCTCTTCATTTGAGCAAATATCCCCGTTTCATGAAAAAACTCCTTGAATTCATGAAATTTCCCGCAACTCATGAAAAATAATATAAAATTAGGGAAACTCGTGGGACCGGGCCCTAGCCGGCCGGTCATGCCCTAGCCGGTCCCACACGCCCCTTATTTTATTGTTATTATTTTTTATGTTTCCCTCATCTCATGGAAACTCCGTGATTTCAACAAACTCCTTGATTTTATGATATTTCTCTAAAATCATGAAAAATATTATAAATTAGGAAAAGTGCCTTGGGACCGGGCTCTTTGGACGGCCGCCATGCCTTGGCCATAGCCGGTCTCACACTTCATGATTCCTTTATTATTTTACTATTTATTCCTTCATCTCATGAAGTTTTCCCGATTTCAGCAAAATCCCTGATTTCTTCATATTTTCTCAAAATGTTGCTCAAACACACACCAGAAAATATCGAAACTCTCAGGACTGAGACACGGACATTATGGTGACGCGAGCACGTCTCCTTGATCGACCAAGGCCAACCCTAGGGCTTGCAAATAGCCGGTCCCACATGTTTTAATAATTTTGACCTAATTTGCTCAATTACTCATATTGGGTCCAAACTCTTCTCAAACAACTGGGAGTTTGCTCAAACGACCATCAGTTGGTCCCACGAATACCAAAAGCCGGACCCATGACCCCTTGGTCGGTCCTTCATCTCTCCATAATCAGGTTTTACTACCTAACGCTCACACGAGCATTATTTTAATAAATGATTAAACCAGCATTTAATCATCTTTTCACCAACTGGTCTTCAGGAGACTTTATTATTTTTCTTATTTGAGCATCTGGGCGTTACACGGTCGACTCGTCATCTCATGTAGCCGGTCCCTCCTTCACTCTGTGCTTGATTTTCAATAAATCATCAATTAATCAAAAATTAGGGTTTCGAAACCGGAGCTCTGCAGAAACATAATCCTGAGCAGATTCAAACACCAATAATTTTATGTTGATCCCGTGATCAACACTTTTATCATTATGCTCGGCCTAGTTGTCAGTATCTTAAATTAATATTTTATTTGGTCCTGCTACCAATAATTCATCAGATGAGCAATATTTGCTCAGACCACGAATATTGGTTCAACTATCAATATTCAATAATTCATCAAATGATCAACATTTGCTCAGATGAGTAATATTTGCTTATACCATGAATATTGGTTCAACTATCAATATTCAATAATTCATCAAATGAGCAACATTTGCTCAGTCCATGAATATTGGTTCGACTATCAATATTCAATAATTCATCAAATGAGCAATATTTGCTCAGATGAGCAATACTTTCTCAGTCCATGAATATTAACTATCAATATTCAACAGTTTATCAAACAGGCAACATTTGCTCATACGAGCAATATCTGCTCACCTTAACAATCAACATAATTATACCTTTGTCTCAGCAGACATGTTCAATTCGTGAGTCTCAGAACATTTTCAAATCACGACTCAACAATAAAAGGACTCATCGTCTCATAAAGTCAGAAACTGACTCCACAATCACGAGATATCAATCGTGTCACATGGGGGATATTTACTAGGGTTTTGTCTGGCGGTCTACGACACGTGTGTTCATATACACGACGAGAATGTGAGCAAGTCGTGCAATCAGTTGGAGGAGTTAGCAAAGTAGTGGGTGGAAAATTAACCAAATCTCTGCATGATGAGCAACTGGTTTTGACACGATTTCCCACTTCCCCACTCTTTGACTCCAGCAACTGTCACACTTCATGGGATCAAGGTGTTTATAATTCTTGCAATATAAATAAGTCTCTGAATCATGATTGAAACAACTGAACAATCTCTGGTCAAGAAGACAACAAGAGATTAAGAACTCAACACCTGAGCAATTACTCTCAACAGAGCAAATTCAATCAATTAGAACTTATTTTATTTCTTCACGCAGAATACACAACACACCTACAATATTTGATCACCATTGATCTCACACATTTCTCAGCTTCCCTCCTACAGATTAACCCATCCTCTCTTGTGATCGGGTTGATTCTGGAACAACCATTGTCTTGGTTTAGGCCAGAGTCCTACAGATTGATCTCTCGCACTTAAAGCACTCCCTTCTTGCAGTGCATCTGTGCGAGATTAAACATTTCGCTCGATTAAAGGAGTCTCCTCCGCACGGTCCTCTCCTCAATTCCGTAAAAACCAGCAAATCGTTTTTCCCCATCTACAGATTGGTGACCACAGTGGGAGATCATTCTCTCGGTTGCAATCTCAATTATCACAAAGATGGTCGATCTTAGTTCTGGGTTAGTTACAAATGCAAACGACGCAAGCACTAGCACTAGTAACAATAAAAATAATGGTATTCCAGAAACCATTCATGCTTCCAACAATGGCGGTGATATCACTCCTCCTCAGACCAATATTGGAGCACATCCCCTATTCGGTCGATTCCCTGAGAAATCAGAGAAAACCCGCCTACCATAGATGATCTCATGAAGGTGCAAGAGACTCTTTCCAAGAATCAGACTGACATGGCTGCAACACAGAAGGAGATGTGCAATTATCTCAAAACTCTCACAGACAAGATGTCAGATAAAACTCAAGAAAAGGGAAAAGGAAAAAAAACATCTTCGGATGCTGATCCTGAAGTCGTTCCAGTTCATACGGTGGATGACAATGAAGTCCGCAAAGCTGCAGACGATCCATCAGCGAAGGAATCATAAAATTTCATTACTCGAGAAGATTTGGGACGCCTCTTGGAGAACCGTGGAAAAGATAAGACATCACATGTCCATCGTCACCAACCTCCGTACCCTGCTGTTATGCAAAGGATTCCTCTTCCAATAAGTTATACCTCTCCAACTTTCACTTTGTATGACGGAACATGCAATGCTCGGGAACATGTTTCTCGGTTCCTGGAATCCTTTGGTGAACATGAACATAACCATGTTGTTCGCCTTAAAGAATTTTCAAAATCCTTGAAAGGCAGAGCATACACCTGGTACAACAACATCGCACCAGGACTTATCAACAATTAGGGAGAAATGATTAACGCCTTCTACAGAAAGTACTTATTTGTGTCAGAGCAAATTACTCTCTCTGATCTTGAAATAATGTTTTAGAGGAGCAATGAAAACCCCAATGACTACGTGAAAAGATTCAGAGTCCAGGCTCTGTACTGTCATGATCCAAACGTCACGGAGCAACAACTGGTAGACTTGTGTATCAACAGCATGATCCCGGTCTACAGAGATTTATTGGAAAATCTTCGTTTCCAGACCTTCTCAGAGCTTCATGAAGCGGCAAAGAGATCGGAAACTACCGCACCCGCTTTACTAGAAAGGACCAAGGCTACGAAAGCTGAGGAACCGCGAGAGACTCGAAGTAGCAGGCGTCTGATCAACAAGCAGTACAACCTCCATCCTTCCACAAATGTTGTTGCGGAAGGGAACAAACGAAAAGTCGAACCGCAGCCCAAGCCTGCATCTTCAGCTCCTCCAAAGGCACCAATAAAGGGTAATCAAACCCGGGATGCACAAGCTCCAACTCAGAACGCAGATCAAGAGGCACCTGATTTTCCCTTTTCCATTGAAGAGGTGATCGAACTCCTTGATGTCTGGATCCAAGATGGTGCAATCAAGTTGCCATATGTCAAGAAAAAACCAACTGAAGAGGATATGGAAAATCCTCGTTACAGCCGCTTCCAAAGGTTCATCAATCATCCCACAAGTGACTGCAGAGTTTTGAAACACATATTCAGGGAAAAAGTTGAATCAGGAGAGCTTAACTTGGGGAATGAGGGAGTACACAGAGACCCCCTTCCAGTCAGAACTTTCACTCTCTCTGAACCACCTGTCAAGGAAGCAGTTTAATCTTTAATTGAACATGTCTGTGAATTGCTTTACCTATCAAAGGATTAAAGGAAAGACATGTTTGCTGCATTAAATCACATCGTGTCAGGAAAGCATTTGGTGATCCAGGAGATGCTCTTTGATGCTTTAGTAACGAACAAAGAAATGAATGACTGGGAACTGCTCACCACAGTACATCTCAAAGGAAATAGATTCAGTAGAGTGTTCGTCGATGTTGGCACAGCTATCAACATCATTCCTTTGAAAACTATCAGAGCCGCTGGCATCACTCGACAAGAAGCTACACATGCTCCCATGACAATCAGAGATCACGAAGGGACTATCAGAGATGCATACGGATACATCACCCTCAAGGACAGAGAAAACTCGGTCTGCACTGAGACCAAGTTTTATATAATCCGGGAAGATCCATGATATGACATGATTCTTGGACAACCTTGGATTCATGCTGGAAAAGTGACTCTAATTCCTTCGATTGAAGAAAGCTCTGACTCAGAAGAAATAGAAGATAACCCATCATTCGAGCATGTGGAAGAAGTTGAAGCCTTGGTGGAATTAGTACAGAAACCTGGAGAAAGTGCACACTCTTTCATCAAAAGGTTCCGTACTCAGGCAAGTTTGATTCCCCTTCATGCACCTATACTACCAATGTTTAATCATGTTGCCCTGGTCTGGGGACTTCTTCCCACTGACAACTTAGCCGTCGCAAAGTATTACGAGTGGATAGCCTCACCACGACAATATTACACCAAATGGTTGAGTACAAAGCCTCTCCATATTGATTATTCTATCAAAAATTTTATTGCTGAAGACATGGCTAAGCACGACATACAATACACTGGATACTCCCCTCTGCACGAGTGTCCATATGTGCCGCAGCCATGGAATCCCATCACGCGAGGAATTCCGAATCAGCAGAAGATATTCAAGGCGCGGACAACCAAGCCTAATAAATTATGTGAAGGAGATCTAGTTCTCAAAGCAACTCAGCCCAACCTCCACTCTGCAAGGAACTCCAATTGGGAAGGACCATTTTTGTTTGCTAAGTCCATAAATGGAGGATACTACAGGATGATTAACACAGATTACAGTACCCTACCAGTGATCCATGAGAATTGGCTTAAGGTGTTCGACACTTGAAATTATTGGGCATTTGAGGTACTGGGCATTTGAGCATTCATGACGTCTGGGATTTGGCATTTAAGATTTTCTTTCATTTTATTTCAATCTCTCCAAAACATTTGCAATACTTGCATTTAGTATTTGAATTCAGTAATTTATCAAAATTCAATTCATTTTACGTAAAGAAAATCTCCATCAGATCCAAAAGAAAATCCTTAATCATTTACTAATCCAAAACCAATCAATATCAAAACCAAAATAAAGCCTCACATCTCTCAGAAGTTCAGAAGTTCAAGAGATAATGAAAAGAAATCAAAGAAAGTCATCAAAAAAAGACTTTCGCTCCTCTGCATCCTTCAAGATTTGCAAATCCACCTTCTCCAGGTTCAGAGCCTCAGTCAGCTTAGCAATCTTTTCCTCCTTCTCCATCACAACATTATTGGGAAAGGGTATGTTATTCTCACATGAGTCCTTGATAGCATTTATTTTCTTACGAAGCCACTTCACGTTGAAGCCAAGTCTTTCAAAATTCTCTAAGTTGAACTTCCAATCAAAGAGTACACCTGGAGTCACAGTATTTCTGGCCCTAGCGAATATATCACTTACAAAACGCAATATGACGCCTACTTGCATTGTTAAAGCATAAGCACCTCCAAGATCTCTAGTAACGATGATGTGACCAAACTTCCTTCATATCTTCTTGTACAAGCCTGCATATCCAATACAAACGCTGAATCCGCCAACTAGTTCATGATATGGGAGAAATGCATCAAATGGAGGATCAAAATCAAATCCTACACTTTTATATTCATGCACCACTATGCGATTATAAATTACTGGAGCAACTTCTACGGTCATGGCAACAGTTTCTTCAGTCTCCTCTGCTTGTAGCTCGGTTCCTTGTATTACTGGAGTGGCAACATTTGAAGTTTCCATAACTTCAGTGACAACTTTCTCATGGAATTGAAGTGCAGGGATGGTTGTCTCTTCATCAATAACTCCAGGGTTGCTTGAATTATCCTCATTGGTTTCAGTATCCTCAACTTCGATATTTGACACCTAATACGAAGATTACATGAGGTTAGAGAAATCTAAACATGGAAACCAAATGAGACCATAAAATTCAACATACAAGCAGTCCAACATCATCATTATGCACTCAAGACACGAACAAATAGCGTGAAAATCATGAAACACGTTTTGCGGCAAGCTCAACTGAAGAGATTTTACTCTGCCCTGTACAAGACGACGAACAGGGAGAAATATACAAGGAATCTGAGGATGAGTTATATACCATTCTCTTCGTATAGATGTCCTATACAACATATAAAAATTTCATAACAATCCGATAAACGAGCAAGGAGATGTGGTCAAAACATTGGACAACATATAGTCTGAAAAGGTTATGAAAATCTCCTGGAAGTTTACTATTTCGCATTTTTCAGGTCCTAAACATGCTTAGAACTTAAAAAGCTTCTTTGCTAAAGCTTGGGAATTTTCCTTGCTTGAAGATACATATACATACCTTTAAATCCAACTTCATACGAAGGTTTTATGGCGTTTTTCTAAAAGACTGAGTTCTGAATTTTCTGGTGACGTATTTCGGCAAAGTTTTTCGTATATGCACATGGATTATTGCTCATTCATTCATAAATCAACAAGTTTATACTTCTACGGATAAAATGCAATAGAAATACTTACTTGGGTGGGCTCTGGAGTGTTCAAAGAAACAGCATTGCTTGTATCACCGTTAACAAGACCATTACTTTCATTCGGTTTCGAGCTCTGGGAGTTTTCTCTATCGTTATTCTCCGAACAAACATCACCAGTACTCTCCACTTCCATGGCGATATCCTCCTGGATATTTTTTCAACAATTAACATTTTATCTACAAAGCATCATAATTTTTTATACGAAGAAATACTTACTTCGGCCTCTTCTTCAACACTCGATTCAGAAACCGTCTGCCCAGCAGCAGATAATCGAAGACCGTCAATACTTGATGGAGAAAAGTTCTGGAACGGAATAACAAATATTGGTTTCACGATCCTAATTACACGGAAGGAAAAGTCACAACAAAGGAGTATTGATAGCTCACCAAAGAAGCGACTTGGGATTTTATGGTATTAGGTAACAACTTATAATTCTTGCTTCTTCCCTCTCCGCCATGGATGACTGCTTCAATTTCTGAGAAGTCTACACGGATTCGAGGTCTTACATTATGACCGTCCTGTGGAGAATTTTGATGCAATGATCAAAATATAATTATTATAATTTTGTGAAGATTATGAAAAGGGTTTATACCTGTGAACATCCTGGAGATGTCTTTCGTTTATCACCAGAAAGATACTTCAATCTTGGCCGAGTGGAAAGCATCTCAACAGAAGGAGCATCTTTTACCGGAGGTTGACTAGTTGTTACAAAATCATGTAGACGCTCAAGCTGCTGATCCCAGAAGTCTACATAACCTGGAGTTACATATATGATTCTCTCGGAGCAAGGGAACCAGTAAGCACTTCCTTCCACATGCGTACGGTCCAAATGGGTCCTAAGTTGCTCAACTGATGGCTTTCTTCTTCGAAAAGTTGGAATACATTGATACATACCCATTTGACGAGCCGCCCTATCAATGTTGTATTCCTCTACTGAAAGCTCTCCATATATTGCTCATATCAAGTGACCAGGAGTGCAACTCAACATGAAAGATCTCTCGCCGTCACTCAGACCTGCACCAGACGCCAAAACCATACTCTCTCCAGTATTGAATGTTGCTAGCTGGGAAATACAAGAAGGATTTGACACCAATGGGAGAAAATCAAATTCGGATTCATTGTCTAAAACATCAATGAGACGTGTCTTGAACCGAGGCTGCTTTGTAGACCAGCGCATAATCCTGGCATTATCTTCCTCAGAGAAGAGATGACGAGCATCAACACACGGTCCTGGAAATATAGTACGTGGAACAGGAGCATAATTCTTAAAATGTTCCCACAACAAAGCTTGGACAAACATCGTATTGTCATAGCATTCAATCTTCATGAAGCCATTCTACATACTGGAGTCTATAATCAGGGAATACAAATTAGAATACAAAGAACTCAAGAATAGACTACCTATCGGGAGTTTCTCACCTTGAGGAATCTTGATAGCAAAGGGAATCACAAACGGCTTCAAAAAATTTCCATTGTCTTCAAACACATCTCTGGACAGCCATAAGCATAATAAAGCGGCAACGGACAACCTACCGTCAACGGGACAATCAAGAGCCTCATCTCTTGGACACCAACGCGTTAACCGGTAAGCATAACAATATTTGCCAGACGCCCTATTGATCCGCTCCATTTATGCTGTCAAGATGTTAGAAATTGCCGTCTTTTCAGTTGAAAGACCCTCATGAAGATTACCTGTGATTGGGAGATGCAGCAGAGCAGCCACATCCTCTAAGGTGACGGTAAACTATCCCCATATGCATGCTAAAGTGTGAGTTGGAATGCACCACCGAGCAAGAAGAGCCACTATGCCTCACACATCATGGAAAATAAACAAATCTCCGGATGCTTGAATGTCCCTTGTTACTTGTGCCTGATCCAACATAGCTCTAACGCGAGGAAAACCCAGCATGTACCTCGCCCATCCAGAGAATTTCTCTAAAGGTCGTAGAGAAAGCTTAAACTCTATGTTTGATGCAAGAAAGATCCCTCGTTCAAGACAAAATCGGATTACTGTCTTGGGAGTCACCAATTTCTTTTGAGTAACACTCCTGGGATTTATCAGAAGATGATATGCTGGGGACTTAAGGCGTTTTTCGGTTTCCTGCCGAACCTCAAAAAAAGCATCATCCACATTTGGAACATTCTTGATTCCAGGTGTTTCTTCCTCTTCTTCACCAATGGAAGTCTCATCCATGCACGAATCATCTCTGGAAATATCATTCTCTTGGGAGTCAGACATCTTCACGCAGTAGCTATGACATATACACACAATACTTTGCTACAGTATACCATTCATACAAGATGCAAACATCTACAAAACGGTAATTCCCAACTCTTACCTTTTACGATTTCGCTAACAGTAGTGATTGTAATGCAAGAGTTAACACTTCAAAACTTGACCGTTTCTTCGAATCTACAAAAGACGAGCAAAACTCAGATTTTCATAAAATCACGAATATTATTAAAGCGAGAACATTCACCATGGAATTATGAAAACTAAAACATTATTTCATCATAAATAATTGTTTACTTCTAAAGATTACACAAAATTAAAGTTTTGATTTGTAAAAGAAAATAATATATATATTTACATATATATAAAAACGTGATTTACTCTCATAAATAAAAAAAAAAAACATTTTTGATGTGAGCAAGGATCACGTAAATAAAATTCGCGGATATTCCACGGTTTCATCAAAAAAAAAAATCCATGAACATGCCATGGTTTTATAAATTTTTTTTTTCCTTCGTACTATCATCTGTCTTCGAAACGAGGGTTTATTTCGATTTTGTGAAGGCTCACATCTTCCAAGATAAAGTTTTGGATGTCACCTGAATAATTAATGCTCCTAGACAATCGTACTAGTATAGAGTTATCAATTAATTATTCCTAAATTATTAGATTCATTAACTGAATCCCTGGAAAATATTCCACATCATTTATAATATTTCGTTACTTCAATTCGTGGTTCTTCCCAGCAGAATTCCATGGGTTATTAATGAATATTCAATGTACGGGCATCTGAGCAGCTATCGAGTAAGCCCTGACCAAAATGGTGCAAGTGTACTCAGCAATAATGCACTAACGAGCACATGAATGCACGAACGAGCATTCCAAAATACGAAGGAACGATGAACCTATGCAAAATAGGAAGAAAATAATAAATAATAAAATATTAATCAAGGCGCTAGGTGACTGGGCCCACCGGCCGGCCGGTCGTTGATAGGCACATTTTTGTGTTTGATATGGTCTCAATTCTGTGTAATTAGAATGCTCGATTTTATATTTATTATGACTATTTATGTCTTTGTAGGTGTTTTTGGAGAAATACACTTGTGTGGAAAAATTAGCGCGAAAAGGGGTATTTGGACCCCTGAGAGAAAATTACTAAAAGCACTCAGAAGACGTGTTAAAGGCACCTCATCAGAGGATAGGGGGCGCCCCATCTTCTTTCCATCTTTTTGGCGGGAAAAGCAAGTTTGAATTTTAAGTTTTCTGCGAAATTTTCAGAGCAGTTTCTGATCAAGATTTTCATGGATTCGGTATTGGATATGGGTCGCTTTGGGCCTGTAAATCAAGACACAGTTTCTACTAGGTTCGAAATCAAAGAGATAGAAGATTTTCACGAAACAGGGATAACGATTCTCGGGATACATTTTCCGAGTTATATATGGTAGTTACGTGGGAATTGAAAGGAGAGTTTCACGGGATTTAGATTGCTATTAACTTGTTACCTCAAAACAGAGTGTCTACATGTGTTGAAGTCGATCAAAGAAGGAAAATATCCATAGTTATCTCGATGAAACATGGGAGGAGAGTTTTTCTCGTGTTTGGTTTTCGTTATTTTTGGAATGGAAAGTACGTGGAGTATCAGTAAAGACAGTATATGCTGTGAGAATTGATAAGGTTATGAAGTTGTAATTGAACGGGAGCCGCGTAAGAAAGAGAAAGAGAGAAACTACCGAGACTTTTGCTCAAAGAAAAAGAGAGATATAATCGGTATTTCTTTGCCATGTATGATATAAAAAGAGTTGTTCGAGTCTCACAGAGGATAGTCTAGAGTTTGGGGTCGATAGAATCAGAGCAGAGAAGCGTAGGTTAAGTTGCAGGAATATTCACCTGCTGCTGGTGAAGAAGAGAAGTTGAAGAACATTGGACAGAAGAGGACAGTCACAGAGGCAGTCTTATTCAAACAACACAACAGAAGTATCGTTGTTCAACAGATCTCATATATCACAAGCTTGTCATCTTTTCTCTGTAACGGTTCAAAACCCATTGTAACAGTCTGTTTGTAACGCCTTTCTAGCGTTGCAAATTGTCTGCTTTATTAGTTTTCTCTTGTTTTTCACACTTTTGAGCTATAAACACCTATTTTGAGAACGTGAATAATATGAGGAGCTAAACCCCATTGCTGAGGCGATAGAGGAAGCTATTTTTCCAACAAAAAGAGGTACAATCTAATTTATTTAATTTATGGCAATTATTATTATGATTATTTGCCTTGAACTATTATTGAATATGATTTTTATTTGAGTGATTGTGATCTATTTTGATGGAGTATGCTTAGTTTATAGACTATTGATGCTTCATACTTGGTATTTACAATTATTACTTTTGAAAATCTATTAGTTGCAATATATTAGAATCAAATTAAACGAGAAAATTGCATGAATATAAATATTTGGACCAAATCACTTTGAACTTGGAAAATAGTGGAATCTTAGCCTCAGTGTTCTTTTAGTATTGATACCAACTTTGTCGGTGTTTGTTATAATTATTAGCGAGTTTTCTATTTAGTTTTGAATTTAAGTCTAAAGTTATCCTTCACAAGTTCGAGAATCGAATCACTTTTTACCACTATCTACAAATCACATCAATTTTTGGCGCCCCCGACGCGGACTTGTTTTTAGGGTTTTAGATTTATTTTATTTTTTTTGTTATTTTTTATGTTTTTGGGTATTTATCTTGTGTCTACAGGTTCTGGATCATAAAGAAAATTGAGCCAAAGAGTTTGGTGATTTCATAAAGACTTGAAGCTAAAGATTAAAACAAAAAGAACAGAAAAGAAGATAATTTTATTTTAGACAGTTTTAGTTTAGGGTTTGTTTATTTTCTTTTAGAAAAAAAAAACTGTATTAGGGTTTATTATTTTTGTAATTTTTCTTTTCTTTTTGGACTTTTGGACTTTTGGACTTTGAGACATTATTTTTTTTTATTACCCTACGGAAGGGTACTTTAAATATAAACTGTTTGCAGAGACGGAGGACAATTACGATATTGTCTCTGCACCTTGGGTTCGTACACTTGACATTGGAGTCAGTGGCCCGAGTCGACTACAACCGATTCATCCCCCATCTGGAACGGGAGGTAAGATTCTAAACACTCGCGAATACCCTGTCAGCGAGTTACTGGACTCCTTCGTATGCATATATGTTGAGGACTGAATACGGACATTTATTTTTCTAGTAAAGGGAAAGGTCTGGCCATACAAGATAAGGGTTCGGATTTCATCATCGTTCTCTTCTTTCCCGCTTTAGGATCACGTAACCTACGCGAACCTAAGCCTAAAATTTTTACTAGAACGAGACCGATAGGGTAACGAGCTTAACAGGAAAGTCATTCGAAAAATATTGGTTACTCTTTTAAGCATACTTCGAAGTTCTTGACGGTTTCTGTAAGTTGAATGCGTGACTGCGCCGCCTTGTAATACCGGTAAGGCCTTGGTTATCAAAGCTCCACCGAGCTTCCCTCACCTCTATTCAACTTACTTTAACTCGGATTGATTCCAGAGGGTTTTGCTTAAATTATAACGAATTCCATTTCGAAGGATTAGAAGCTGGTCTAGAAACAATCTAAGTGGAGCCATCATGCTTTTTGTTTGCAATTCCCTTCCTTTATTAGATGCAATTAGGTAAATTCCCTTCCTTTCCTTTATTAGATGCAATTAGGCAAATTCCCTTCCTTTAGTAGATGCAATTAGGCAAATTCGAGCTCTAGGAGTTTTCTCTATCGTTATTCTCCGAACAAACATCACCAGTACTCTCCACTTCCATGGCGATATCCTCCTGGATATCTTTTCAACAATTAGCATTTTATCTTCAAAGCATCATAATTTGTTATACGAATAAATACTTACTTCGGCCTCTTCTTCAACACTCGAGTCAGAAACCGTCTGCCCAGCAGTAGATAATCGAAGACCGTCAATACTTGATGGAGAAAAGTTCTGGAACGGAATAACAAATATTGGTTTCACGATCCTAATTACACGGAAGAAAAAGTCACAACAAAGGAGTATTGATAGCTCACCAAAGAAGCGACTGGGGATTTTATGGTATTAGGTAACAGCTTATAATTCTTGCTCCTTCCCTCTCCTCCATGGATGACTACTTCAGTTTCTGAGAAGTCTACACGGATTCGAGGTCTTACATTACGACCGTCCTGTGGAGAATTTTGATGCAATGATCAAAATATAATTATTATAATTTTGTGAAGATTATGAAAAAGGGTTTATACCTGTGAACATCCTGGAGATGTCTTTCGTTTATCACCAGAAAGATACTTCAATCTTGGCCGAGTGGAAAGCATCTCAACATAAGGAGCATCTTTTACCGGAGGTTGACCAGTTGTTACAAAATCATGTAGACGCTCAAGTTGTTGATCCCAGAAGTCTACATAACCTGGAGTTACATATATGATTCTCTCGGAGCAAGGGAACCAGTAAGCACTTCATTCCACATGCGTACGGTCCAAATGGGTCCTAAGTTGCTCAACTGATGGCTTTCTTCTTCGAAAAGTTGGAATACATTGATCCATACCCATTTGACGAGCCGCCCTATCAATGTTGTATTCCTCCACTGAAAGCTCTCCATATATTGCTGATATCAAGTGACCAAGAGTGCAACTCAACATGAAAGATCTCTCGCCGTCACTCAGACCTGCACCAGACGCCAAAACCATACTCTCTCCAGTATTGAAAGTTGTTGGCTGGGAAATACAAGAAGGATTTGACACCAATGGGCGAAAATAAAATTCGGATTCATTGTCTAAAACATCAATGAGACGTGTCTTGAATCGAGGCTGCTTTGTAGACCAGCGCATAATCCTGGCATTATCTTCCTCAGAGAAGAGATGACGAGCATCAGCACACGGTCCTAGCAAGATAGTACGTGGAACAGGAGCATAATTCTTGAAATGTTCCCACAACAAAGCTTGGAGAAACATCGTATTGTCATAGCATTCAATCTTCATGAAGCCATTCGACATACTGGAGTTTATAATCAGGGAATACAAATTAGAATACAAAGAACTCAAGAACAGACTACCTATAGGGAGTTGCTTACCTTGAGGCATCTTGATAGCAAAGGGAATCACAAACGGCTTCAACAAAGTTCCATTGTCTTCAAACACATCTCTGGACATCCATAAGCATAAGAAAGCGGCAACGGACAACCTACCGTCAACGGGACAATCAAGAGCCTCATCTCTTGGACACCAACGCGTTAACCGGTAAGCATAACAATATTTTCCAGACGCCCTATTGATCCGCTCCATTTATGATGTCAAGATGTTATAAATTGCCGTCTCTTCAGTTGAAAGACCCTCATGAAGATTACCTGTGATTGGGAGATGCAGCAGAGCAGCCACATCCTCTAAGGTGACGGTAAACTCTCACCATATGCATGTGAAAGTGTGAGTTGGAATGCACCACCGAGAAAGAAGAGACATTATGCCTCGCACATCATGGAAAATAAACAAGTCTCCGGATGCTTGAATGGCCCTTGTTACTTGTGCCTGATCCAACATAGCTCTAACGCGAGGAAAACCCTGCATGTACCTCGCCCATCCAGAGAATTTCTCTAAAGGTCGTCGAGAAAGCTTAAACTCTATGGTTGATGCAAGAAAGATCCCTCGTTCAATACAAAATCGGATTCATGTCTTGGGAGTCACCAATTTCTTTTGAGTAACACTCCTGGGATTTATCAGAAGATGATATGCTGGGGACTTAAGGCGTTTTTCGGTTTCCTGCTGAACCTCAAAAAACGCATCATCCACATTTGGAACATTCTTGATTCCAGGTGTTTCTTCCTCTTCTTCACCAATGGAAGTCTCATCCATGCATGCATCATCTCTGGAAATATCATTCTCTTACATACTGGAGTCTATAATCAGGGAATACAAATTAGAATACAAAGAACTCAAGAATAGACTACCTATCGGGAGTTTCTCACCTTGAGGAATCTTGATAGCAAAGGGAATCACAAACGGCTTCAAAAAATTTCCATTGTCTTCAAACACATCTCTGGACAGCCATAAGCATAATAAAGCGGCAACGGACAACCTACCGTCAACGGGACAATCAAGAGCCTCATCTCTTGGACACCAACGCGTTAACCGGTAAGCATAACAATATTTGCCAGACGCCCTATTGATCCGCTCCATTTATGCTGTCAAGATGTTAGAAATTGCCGTCTTTTCAGTTGAAAGACCCTCATGAAGATTACCTGTGATTGGGAGATGCAGCAGAGCAGCCACATCCTCTAAGGTGACGGTAAACTATCCCCATATGCATGCTAAAGTGTGAGTTGGAATGCACCACCGAGCAAGAAGAGCCACTATGCCTCACACATCATGGAAAATAAACAAATCTCCGGATGCTTGAATGTCCCTTGTTACTTGTGCCTGATCCAACATAGCTCTAACGCGAGGAAAACCCAGCATGTACCTCGCCCATCCAGAGAATTTCTCTAAAGGTCGTAGAGAAAGCTTAAACTCTATGTTTGATGCAAGAAAGATCCCTCGTTCAAGACAAAATCGGATTACTGTCTTGGGAGTCACCAATTTCTTTTGAGTAACACTCCTGGGATTTATCAGAAGATGATATGCTGGGGACTTAAGGCGTTTTTCGGTTTCCTGCCGAACCTCAAAAAAAGCAACATCCACATTTGGAACATTCTTGATTCCAGGTGTTTCTTCCTCTTCTTCACCAATGGAAGTCTCATCCATGCACGAATCATCTCTGGAAATATCATTCTCTTGGGAGTCAGACATCTTCACGCAGTAGCTATGACATATACACACAATACTTTGCTACAGTATACCATTCATACAAGATGCAAACATCTACAAAACGGTAATTCCCAACTCTTACCTTTTACGATTTCGCTAACAGTAGTGATTGTAATGCAAGAGTTAACACTTCAAAACTTGACCGTTTCTTCGAATCTACAAAAGACGAGCAAAACTCAGATTTTCATAAAATCACGAATATTTCTAAAGCGTGAACATTCACCATGGAATTATGAAAACTAAAACATTATTTCATCATAAATAATTGTTTACTTGTAAAGATTACACAAAATTAAAGTTTTGATTTTTAAAAGAAAATAATATATATATTTACATATATATAAAAACGTGATTTACTCACATAAATAAAAAAGAACATTTTTGATGTGAGCAAGGATCACGTAAATAAAATTCGCGGATATTCCACGGTTTCATCAAAAAAAAAAAATCCATGAACATGCCATGGTTTTATAAAAAAAAAAAATCTTTTCCTTCGTACTATCATCTGTCTTCGAAACGAGGGTTTATTTCGATTTTGTGAAGGCTCACATCTTCCAAGATAAAGTTTTGGTTTTCATGAAAGCTCATAAACAAAATTTTATCACTGGACACAGGTCCATGTATAAAAATCTCTCCTACGTCAAGGATTATTACTAGTTTCTTAAACTAACGATTGAAACGAACATACATTTTCTAAAAACAAGGGTTTTTCTACAAAACTCACAATCATATATACACATGTATATAGCTTCAGCATGATCTCATGAAATTAGCAAACACAAAAAAAAAACTTACCTGGTTGGCGGCCGGAAGTTGACCGGACGACGATCGACGGCGACTGTCGGCAGCAAAGTTCCGGCGAATTTTTTTTCTTTTTTTCTCTGAAGTGAAGATGAGGAAGATATTAAGGTGGTGGTGATCGTGGGAAGGTGAAAAAAAATGGATTAATTCCTTTTATATCAAATTTTATTTCCAAAACCTAATTTCACAAGGATTTCCTTTTCGGGCCCGGCCCATGAATCCTAAATCGACCACGGTTCCATCATTAAATCAGCGGTTCAACACCAATTTATGCTCATTAGACGATGCTCTATCATTCCAATGGGATCTTCATTCAAACCGTGGTCCAATCGCGCAATCGAAAATCCGGTAACATCTTATCTTATGATTAAGTTCAATTACTTATTTTCGTTCGTAACTGGAATATCACCATTCAATGCTGACTGAGGAACATGACTATCCCTCACTAAGCAGGGGACTTAATGTAGATGGTGGATTTTCCACAAGGGTTAAAATCATAATTATGCATGCTCCTGATCCAGCAATCAGATGAGTATTGAGGCTCATGTCTCTCCTTGAAGCATGAAAGCTCATGCCACAAGAATCTCTGACTGAGAATACTGTCTCTCGGAGTATATGTAGATGTGTAGTCTCTCATCTGAGGCAACGACACATTCCATGAATACTGAGCAATTTCGGTAATCACTTCTATATAGAATCACAAGGTTGGACATATCCTAGACAGCATGCCTGCTAGTATAGAGCGATAATGTCTTCAGGATGTAACAATGTTTTCCATGATTATATAAATATGACGCTTCAACAAGCTCATGTCACCTGAATAATTAATGCTCCTAGACAATCGTACTAGTATAGAGTTATCAATTAATTATTCCTAAATTATTAGATTCATTAACTGAATCCCTGGAAAATATTCCACATCATTTATAATATTTAGTTACTTCAATTCGTGGTTCTTCCCAGCAGAATTCCATGGGTTATTAATAAATATTCAATGTACGGGCATCTGAGCAGCTATCGAGTAAGCCCCGACCAAAATGGTGCAAGTGTACTCAGCAATAATGCACTAACGAGCACATGAATGCACGAACGAGCATTCCAAAATATGAAGGAACGATGAACCTATGCAAAATAGGAAGAAAATAATAAATAATAAAATATTAATCAAGGCGCTAGGTGACTGGGCCCACCGGCCGGCCGGTCGTTGATAGGCACATTTTTGTGTCTGATATGGTCTCAATTCTGTGTAATTATAATGCTCGATTTTATATTTATTATGGCTTTTTATGTCTTTGTAGGTGTTTTGGAGAAATACACTTGTGTGGAAAAATTAGCGCGAAAACTGGTATTTGGACCCCTGAGAGAAAATTACTAAAATAACTCAGAAGATGTGTTAAAGGCACCCCATCAAAGGATAGGGGGCGCCCCATCTTCTTTCCATCTTTTTGGCGGGAAAAGCAAGTTTGAATTTTAAGTTTTCTGCGAAATTTTCAGAGCAGTTTCTGATCAATATTTTCATGGATTCGGTATTGGATATGGGTCGCTTTGGGCCTGTAAATCAAGACACAGTTTCTACTAGGTTCGAAATCAAAGAGATAGAAGATTTTCACGAAACAGGGATAACGATTCTCGGGATACATTTTCCGAGTTATATATGGTAGTTACGTGGGAATTGAGAGGAGAGTTTCACGGGACTTAGATTGCTATTAACTTGTTACCTCAAAACAGAGTGTCTACATGTGTTGAAGTCGATCAAAGAAGGAAAATATCCATAGTTATCTCGATGAAACATGGGAGGAGAGCTTTTTTTTGTGTTTGGTTTTCGTTGTTTTTGGAATGGAAATTACGTGGAGTATCAGTAAAGACAGTATATGTTGTGAGATTTGATAAGGATAGGAAGTTGTAATTGAACGGGAGCCGCGTAAGAAAGAGAGAAACTGCCGAGACTTTTGCTCAAAGAAAAAGAGAGATATAATCGGTATTTCTTTGCCATGTATGATATAAAAAGAGTTTTTCGAGTCCCACAGAGGATAGTCTAGAGTTTGGGGTCGATAGAATCAGAGCAGAGAAGCGTAGGTGAAGTTGCAGGAATATTCACCTTTTGCTGGTGAAGAAGAGAAGCTGAAGAACATTGGACAGAGGAGGACAGTCGCAGAGGCAGTCTTATTCAAACAACACAACAGAAGTATCGTTGTTCAACAGATCTAATATATCACAAGCTTGTCATATTTTCTCTGTAACAGTTCAATACCCATTGTAACAGTCTGTTTGTAACGCCTTTCTAGCGTTGCAAACTGTCTGCTTTATTAGTTTTCTCTTGTTTTTCACACTTTTGAGCTATAAACACCTATTTTGAGAACGTGAATAATATGAGGAGCTAAACCCCATTGCTGAGGCGATAGAGGAAGCTATTTTTCCAACAAAAAGAGGTACAATCTAATTTATTTAATTTATTGCAATTATTATTATGATTATTTGCCTTGAACTATTATTGAATATGATTTTTATTTGAGTGATTGTGATCTATTTTGATGGAGTATGCTTAGTTTATAGACTCTTGATGCTTCATACTTGGTATTTACAATTATTACTTTTGAAAATCTATTAGTTGCAATATTTTAGAATCAAATTAAATGAGAAAATTGCATGAATATAAATATTTGGACCAAATCACTTTGAACTTGGAAAATAGTGGAATCTTATCCTCAGTGTTCTTTTAGTATTGATACCAACTTTGTCGGTGTTTGTTATAATTATTAGCGAGTTTTCTATTTAGTTTTGAATTTAAGTCTAAAGTTATCCTTCACAAGTTCGAGAATCGAATCACTTTTTACCACTATCTACAAATCACATCAACTTTTGGAGCCGCCGACGCGGACCTATTTTTAGGGTTTTAGATTTTTTTTATTTTTTATTTTTTTTGTTATTATTTTTGTTCTTTTTTATGTTTTTGGGTATTTATCTTGTGTCTACAGGTTCTGGATTATAAAGAAAATTGATCCAAAGAGTTTGGTGATTTCATAAAGACTTAGAGCTAAAGATTAAAGCAAAAAGAACAGAAAAGAAGACAATTTTATTTTAGACAATTTTAGTTTAGGGTTTGTTTATTTTCTTTTAGAAAAAAAAACTGTATTAGGGTTTATTATTTTTGTAATTTTTCTTTTCTTTTTGGACTTTTGGACTTTGGGACATTATTTTTTTTATCACCCTACGGAAGGGTACTTTAAATATAAACTGTTTGCAGAGACGGAGGACAATTACGATATTGTCTCTGCACCTTGGGTTCGTACACTTGACATCGGAGTCAGTGGCCCGAGTCGACTACAACCGATTGATCCCCCATTTGGAACGGGAGGTAAGATTCTAAACACTCGTGAATACCCTGTCAGCGAGTTACTGGACTCCTTTGTATGCATATATGTTGAGGACTGAATATGGACATTTATTTTTCTAGTAAAGGGGAAGGTCTGGCCATACAAGATAAGGGTTCGGATTTCATCACCGTTCTCTTCTTGCCCTCTTTAGGAACACGTAACCTACACGAACCTAAGCCTAAAATTTTGACTAGAACGAGACCTATAGGGTAACGAGCTTAACAGGAAAGTCATTCGAAAAATATTGGTTACTCTTTTAAGCATACTTCGAAGTTCTTGACGGTTTCTGTAAGTTGAACGCATGACTGCGCCTCCTTGTAATACCGGTAAGGCCTTGGTTATCAAATCTCCACCGACCTTCCCTCTCCTCTATTCAACTTACTTTAACTCGGATTGATTCCAGAGGGGTTTTCTTAAATTGTAACGAATTCCCTTTCGAAGG
Organism: Papaver somniferum; assembly: GCF_003573695.1. Classification (NCBI taxonomy): domain Eukaryota; kingdom Viridiplantae; phylum Streptophyta; class Magnoliopsida; order Ranunculales; family Papaveraceae; genus Papaver; species Papaver somniferum. Next base: position 7,050,967 of record NC_039367.1, read on the forward strand.
ATTAGAAGATGGTCTAGAAACAATCTAAGTGGATCCATCATGGTTTAGATAAGGTTAGGTTAGTTCACATTCTTTATGTGTACTGGTGGATTTGAGAACCAAACAGTTGATGACGCGATGACATATTTGCATGAAGTCGCCGAAAAGACCCAACAATGGGAAAGTAGTAGGGGACCCCAGAAAACAATTCTTCTCGGCAGAGGAAATGTTAATAGGGTAGAAGGAGGCTATGAATCAGATGCCAAAATTGCTGCTATAGCGAAAAGGTTAGAAGCTTTAGAAGTGGGTAACACTAGTGGTAGAGTGGAGCCTTTTTGGGAAGGCCAGAATAATGAAGAGCAAGCCAATGCTCTATATAATAACACTAGGTTTGATAATCGTCAGAAGTTTGACCCATATTCAGAAACCTATAATCCTGGTTGGAGAAACCATCCGAAATTTTCATGGTCTAAGGGCCAGAGTCAGGGTCAGGCTAATAATTCTAATGCTCCCCCAGGTTTTGGATACACTAGGAATACATCAGGCCCAAAAAATAAAACGACTAGCTTAGAGGAATCTATTAAGATGTTAGCAAAAACTCAGGAAATGTTAGCATAGAGCCATGTTAGTTTTCAATAGGAAACCAATCAGAATTTTCAAACTAATGCTCAGAGCCTTGCTAAGTTAGAACTTCAAGTCGGCCAAATAGCTAAGACCTTAAGTGAGAGAGATAATGGTAGGTTCCTTAGTCAGACTAATCCCAATCATAGAGGAGTTCATGAAGTAGGTATAAAACCATCGAATCAATTGAATGCTATTAGAACCCTTAGGAGTGGTAGAATAGTAGACAATCAGGTAACCATGCCCGACAGTGAACATACTGTAGTTCACCCCTCAGGAAAACTAGCTAAGGAAACTGATAAAATTTCTGATGATGCCAACTCAGTTCCTGAGAGGTCTGATTCTGTGCCTAGAGCCTCATTTCCTCAGCTATTAGTACCAACAAAGAAGGAATCGAACTTTAATGACATATGGGAGGTTTTTAAGCAAGTTACCATAAACCTTCCTTTATTAGATGCAATTAGGAAAATTCCTGCTTATGCCAAGTTCCTTAAGGATATGTGACGCGAAAGCGAAAACTTAGCGTCCATAAGAAAGCCTTTTTAGCTAGTCACGTAAGTTCAATTATTCAAAACACTACAACTCCAAAGTACAAAGACCCAGGTTCCCCTACCATTGCTTGTACAATAGGTAAACACCGGGTAGAAAAATCTTTACTTGACTTAGGAGCCAGTGTGAACCTACTTTCGTACCATGTGTACTTATAGCTAGGACTTGGTGAAATGAAACCTACTCAGATAACACTGCAGTTAGCTGATAGGTCTATTAAAATTCCTCGAGGTGTTATTGAGGATGTCCTTATTGAGGTCGACAAGTTTATTTATCCAGTGGATTTCTTGGTCCTAGATACTCAACCTGTCCCTGACCCAGAGAACCAGATACCTGTGATTTTAGGTCGCCCGTTTTTAGCTACGTCGAATGCGATCATTAACTGTCGAAATGGTGTAATGAATTTATCTTTTGGTAATATGACTATAGAGATTAACATTTTTAATGTCAGTAAGCTACCTTATGAGCTAGATGACACATGTGTTGAAGAGGTGAACATGATAGAAGCCTTAGTTCAGAAGTCATTACCAAACATTTTATTTGAAGACCCATTAGAAAGTTTTCTATCCCATTTTGGTTTAGATTTTGATGATGATAGCACTATTGAACAAGTGAATGATCTACTAGATTCTACCCCTGTGGTAGACACTGATAGATGTAAAGCTAGGTTCGAACCGTTACTAGTTTTTGAGACTACCCTAATTCCTTCTTTAGAAGAGCCCCCAAAGTTGGACCTGAAACCACTACCCGATACTCTACAGTATGTTATTTTAGGCCCATCTGAGACTTTACCTGTGATTGTAGTTTCCGATTTGGATAGTGATCAGGAAATTAGGCTAGTAAAAGTAGTTCAAGACAATAAGGAAGCTTTAGGGTGGACTATAGCATACATTAAGGGTATAAGTCCTATTGTGTGTATGCATCAGATTCATTTAGAGGAAGACTCCAAACCTTCTAGGGAGATGCAATGTCGACTGAACCCTAACATGAAAGAGGTAGTTCAAAAAGAGGTGCTGAAGTTGTTAGATGCGGGTATTATTTACCCAATTTCAGACAGTAAGTGGGTCAGCACTGTTCAGGTTGTCCCCAAGATCAGGTATCAGTGTAGTCCAGAATGATAATAATGAATTAATCCCAACTCGAGTGACCACGGGATGGCGTGTGTGTATTGACTATAGGAAATTGAACAAGGTCACAAGGAATGATCACTTTCCTCTTCCTTTTATCGACCAAATGCTAGAGCGATTAGATGGACATAGTCACTATTGCTTCTTAGATGGCTACTCCGGTTATAATCAGATCGTTGTTGCCCCAGAAGACCAAGAGAAAACCACTTTTACCTGTCTCTTTGGTACCTTTGCGTATAGACGCATGCCTTTCGGGTTATGTAATGCCCGTGCGACTTTTCAGCGTTGTATGATGAGCATATTTTCTGATATGGTAGAACGGTTTTTAGAGGTCTTTATGGATGATTTTTCAGTATTTGGTTCATCTTTTGATGAGTGCTTGCATCATTTGACATTAGTGTTGACTAGGTGTAAGGAAAAGAATTTAGTGCTTAATTGGGAAAAATGACATTTCATGGTTGAATAAGGAATTGTCTTAGGGCGCATCGTTTCTTCAAAGGGTATAGAGGTAGACAAAGCCAAAATTGACCTTATTAAGACTCTACAGGTCCCAAAAACCGTAAAAGATATTAGGTCATTCTTAGGGCATGCAGGTTTTTACCGTCGATTCATTAAGGACTTAGCTTGATTTATAGACCTCTTTGCAATTTGCTTGCAAAAGATGTTAAGTTTGTCTTTGATGATGCTTGCTTAAAGGCTTTTGACAAGCTTAAACTTTACTCACTACTGCCCCGATAGTCCAGGCACCTAACTGGAACCTACCCTTTGAAATTATGTGTGATGCTTCAGATTATGCTATAGGCGTTGTGCTAGGCCAGCGAGAAAACAAATTACTCCATGTGATTTACTATGCTAGCAAAACTTTGAATGATGCCCAAATGAACTATACAACTACCGAGAAGGAATTGCTAGCCATCGTGTTTTCCTTGGATAAGTTTAGATCCTATTTATTAGGTTCTAAGATAGTAATCTACACTGATCATGCTGCTTTGAAATACCTTTTGTCTAAGAAGGATACCAAACCTAGATTGATTATATGGATCCTTTTGTTACAAGAATTTTGTCCAGACATTAGAGACAAAAAGGGTGCAGAGAATGTAGTAGCAGACCACTTGTCTAGGCTAGTTGTTAGTTCCCCTAATAATTCCCTTCTTGTAAGGGACATTTTTCCTGATGAACAATTGTTCTATGTTTCCCAATCACCTTGGTATGCAAATATAGTGAATTATCTTGTTACTGGTCGAATGCCTCAACATTGGGGTAAGCAAGATCGTTCTAGGTTTTTAGCCGAGGTTAAGCATTTCTTTTGGGACGATCCTTATCTGTTTAAGTATTTTCCGGACCAGATTATTAGGAGATGTGTATCTGAGAGTGACCAGTCTAGTATTATCTCAGTTTTTCATGAACATGCATGTGGGGGTCATTTTAGTGCTAAGAAGACTGCTGCTAAGATTTTGCAGTGTGGATTTTACTGGCCTTCGTTGTTTAAAGATTCCCATAGTCATTGTGTTTATTGTGAGCGTTGCCAGAAGTTAGGAACCATTTCCCGTAGAAATATGATGCCTTTGAACCCTATTTTAGTGATTGAGGTCTTTGATGTGTGGGGCATTGATTTTATGGGTTCATTTCCTATTTCGTTTGGTTATCTTTACATATTTGTCGTTGTAGACTATGTGTCTAAGTGGGTTGAGGCGGTTCCATGTAAAACGAATGACCACAGGGTCGTAGTCCAGTTTTTGAAAGAGAATATACTTACACGTTTTGGTACGCCGCGAGCTATAATTAGTGATGGAGGTTCACACTTTTGTAATAGACCATTTGCTCTTTTAATGAAACAATACGGTATTACCCATAAAGTAGCAACCCCATATCACCCTGAGGTTTCCAATAGGGAAATTAAACGTATTCTAGAGAAAACAGTTAATCCAAATAGGAAAGACTTATCGTCGAGGCTTACTGATGCCTTGTGGGCTTACCGTACTGCGTTTAAGACACCCATTGGAATGTCACCTTATCGTTTAGTGTTCGGCAAGGCATGTCATCTGCATGTTGAGTTAGAGCATCGAGCCTATTGGGCTATTAAGAACTTAAACTTTTCACTTGACAAGGCAGGAGCTCAAAGAAAGCTCCAGCTCAATGAGTTGGACGAGATTCGTAGAGATGCATACGATAGTGGTAAGGAGTATAAGAACAAAATGAAACTTTTGCATGATAGGAATATTTTACAAAAGTCATTTTCTCCAGGTCAAAAAGTTCTTCTATATGACACTCGGTTGCATCTATTCCCCGGGAAGTTGCGCTCTTGATGGACCGGTCCTTTTGTGGTCCGTACTGTTTTTTCTCATGGCGTTGTTGAGATTGAGACATCAAATGGTAGTAGTTCTTCGAAGGTTAACGGTCAGCGATTGAAGCCCTTTTTAGATCCTTTTCCTACAGGTGATGTTGAGGAGGTCCCTCTGGAGGACCCTGTTTACCTTGATTGACCATCGAGGCGATTTTGTATGTTGTATATTATTTTTGTAGGTTTTTGGTTACACTTCACCCAGGTACTATCTTTCCGACTTCTCTCTTTACTATTTCCTCATGTTACTTATATTTTTGGTACTGTTCTTTAATTAGAAACATTGAGGACAATGTTAGACTTAAGTTTGGGGGTGGGGTAGAACTTTTTGTTACCTTTTCGTTGCAATAAATAAACTCCAGAGCCTAGAAATTTATCCTTATTAAGGATGACACTACCCAATCTAAGTGGATGGAAGCATTTTGGTTGTAGGAGTTGAGGGACCAATCTGATTAGATGGAAACATCTAAAGAGTCTATTCATAAAAGCACGGAGCTCAGGTGTTAAAATAACATGGTAGTTTCGCCATGTCTCATTGAGTCCTTTTCACTTCTATTTTTATTTTATTTTCTTTTTAAAATATGTTTCTCTAAGTGATTAGGTGGGGCTCACGACTCAAGTTGTTACCATTGTTAGGGTGAAATAGAGTGATTGAGATAGCCATAAAAAATGAAAAAAAAAAGTTGAAAAAAAAAAGTTGAAAAAAAAAAGTTGAAAAAAAAAGAGAAATTGAGACCAGACCATCATACCAACTGGAATAAATTCAATAAAGTCGACCACTGGAACCCTTGTATATGCCAGTTGTATTGACCTAGAGTTTGGATTATCGACCACTGGCACCCTTGTGTATGCCAGTGTGTTGATATTAGTCAGACCGGTATCTCAGTCTATTAGGATAGGTTCATTATGGCAGTGGCCTTCAGACAGATATGAGAAACGCCGTTCACCTTAGTCAACATCAAAACCATCTATGTTTTTCTATATCCATCTTCTTAATCTATCCATGTGATTTGTTTGATTCTGAGTATGGATGCGACCATCTGAGTAGAGCTCTGTCACTTTATATGAATTTTAGTATGCTTGAGTGCGAACTCGTGTACAACAATTAGAATTTCGCATCAGGGTACTTCCTCCTGTAGTCATTAAGTATTCCAACCAAGGAGATTCTTTAGTGCCTTCCAAGGTTCTGTGTAGATAGCTAGGGTATGGAATACAACTTCGTGGGTATACCTCTGGTAAGCCCTCCGGAGAGAACATTCCGCCACTACGGACACCTTGAGGTTTAAAGGCTTGTTGCATATGTTAAATGCAACCGACGATGCCTGCGACAGTGAGTTAGGATTTTATTTTGTAGATTTGATTTAATCGAGGACGAGCAAATAATAAGTTTGGGGGTATTTGATAGGCACATTTTTGTGTCTGATATGGTCTCAATTCTGTGTAATTATAATGCTCGATTTTATATTTATTATGGCTTTTTATGTCCTTGTAGGTGTTTTTGGAGAAATACACTTGTGTGGAAAAATTAGCGCGAAAAGTGGTATTTGGACCCCTGAGAGAAAATTACTAAAAGCACTCAGAAGATGTGTTAAAGGCATCCCATCAGAGGATAGGGGGCTCCCCATCTTCTTCCCAGCTTTTTGGCGGGAAAAGCAAGTTTGAATTTTAAGTTTTCTGCGAAATTTTCAGGGCAGTTTCTGATCAAGATTTTCATGGATTTGGTATTGGATATGGGTCGCTTTGGGCCTGTACATCAAGACACAGTTTCTACTAGGTTCGGAATCAAAGAGATAGAAGATTTTCACGAAACAGGGATAACGATTCTCGGGATACATTTTCCGAGTTATATATGGTAGTTACGTGGGAATTGAAAGGAGAGTTTCACGGGATTTAGATTGCTATTAACTTGTTACCTCAAAACAGAGTGTCTACATGTGTTGAAGTCGATCAAAGAAGGAAAATATCCATAGTTATCTCGATGAAACATGGGAGGAGAGTTTTTCTCGTGTTTGGTTTTCGTTATTTTTGGAATGGAAAGTACGTGGAGTATCAGTAAAGACAGTATATGCTGTGAGAATTGATAAGGTTATGAAGTTGTAATTTAACGGGAGCCGCGTAAGAAAGAGAAAGAGAGAAACTACCGAGACTTTTGCTCAAAGAAAAAGAGAGATATAATCGGTATTTCTTTGCCATGTATGATATAAAAAGAGTTGTTCGAGTCTCACAGAGGATAGTCTAGAGTTTGGGGTCGATAGAATCAGAGCAGAGAAGCGTAGGTTAAGTTGCAGGAATATTCACCTGCTGCTGGTGAAGAAGAGAAGTTGAAGAACATTGGACAGAAGAGGACAGTCACAGAGGCAGTCTTATTCAAACAACACAACAGAAGTATCGTTGTTCAACAGATCTCATATATCACAAGCTTGTCATCTTTTCTCTGTAACGGTTCAAAACCCATTGTAACAGTCTGTTTGTAACGCCTTTCTAGCGTTGCAAATTGTCTGCTTTATTAGTTTTCTCTTGTTTTTCACACTTTTGGGCTATAAACACCTATTTTGAGAACGTGAATAATATGAGGAGCTAAACCCCATTGCTGAGGCGATAGAGGAAGCTATTTTTCCAACAAAAAGCGGTACAATCTAATTTATTTAATTTATTGGAATTATTATTATGATTATTTTCCTTGAACTATTATTGAATATGATTTTTATTTGAGTGATTTTGATCTATTTTGATGTAGTATGCTTAGTTTATAGACTCTTGATGCTTCATACTTGGTATTTACAATTATTACTTTTGAAAATCTATTAGTTGCAATATTTTATAATCAAATTAAACGAGAAATTGCATGAATATAAATATTTGGACCAAATCACTTTGAACTTGGAAAATAGTGGAATCTTAGCCTCAGTGTTCTTTTAATATTGATACCAACTTTGTCGGTGTTTGTTATAATTATTAGCGAGTTTTCTATTTAGTTTTGAATTTAAGTCTAAAGTTATCCTTCACAAGTTCGAGAATCGAATCATTTTTTACCACTATCTACAAATCACATCAGTCGTGTCGTGTCCCGTCCCATGCCCAATTTTATATTTTATCATATTTTATTATTTTCCTTGATTTCATGAAAATCTCTTCATTTGAGCAAATATCCTTTGTTCCATGAAAAAACTCCTTGAATTAATGAAATTTCCCTCAAGTCATGAAAAATAATATAAAATTAGGGAAACTCGTGGGACCAAGCCCTAGCCGGTCCCACGTGCCCCTTATTTTATTATTATTATTTTTTATGTTTCCCTCATCTCATGGAAACTCCTTGATTTCAACAAATTCCTTGGTTTCAACAAACTCCTTGATTTTATGATATTTCCCTAAAATCATGAAAAATATTATACATTAGGAAAAGCGCCTTGGGACCGGGCTCTTTGGACGGCCGGCCATGCCTTGGCCATAGCCGGTCCCATACTTCATGAGTCCTTAATTATTTTATTATTTATTCCTTCATCTCATGAAGTTTTCCCGATTTCAGCAAAATCCCTGATTTCTTCATATTTTCTCAAAATGTTGCTCAAACACACACCAGAAAATATCGAAACTCTCAGGACTGAGACACGAACATTATGGTGACGCGGGCATGTCTCCTTGACCGACCAAGGTTGGCCCTAGGGCTTGCAAATATCCGGTCCCACATGTTTAAATAATTTTGACCTAATTTGCTCAATTGCTCATATTGGGTCCAAACTCTTCTCAAACAACTGGGAGTTTGCTCAAATGACCATCATTTGGTCCCACGACCACCAAAAGCCGGTCCCATGACCCCTTGGTCGGTCCCTCATCTCTTCATAATCAGGTTTTACTACCTAAAGCTCACACGAGCATTATTTTAATAATTGATCAAACCAGCATTTAATCATCTTTTCACCAACTGGTCTTCAGGAGACTTTGTATTTTGCTTATTTGAGCATCTGGGCGTTACATGGTCGACTCGTCATCCCATGTAGCCGGTCCCTCCTTCACTCTGTGGTTGATTTTTAATAAATCATCAATTAATCAAAAATTAGGGTTTCGAATCCGGAGCTCTGCAGAAACATAATCGTGAGCAGATTCAAACACCAATAATTTTATGTTGATCCCATGATCAACACTTTTATCATTATGCTCGGCCTAGTTGTCAGTATCTCAAATTATATTTTATTTGATCCTACTACCAATAATTCATCAAATGAGCAATATTTGCTCAGACCACGAATATTGGTTCAACTACCAATATTCAATAATTCATCAAATGAGCAACATTTACTCAGTCCATTAATATTGGTTCGACTATCAATATTCAATAATTCATCAAATGAGCAACATTTGCTCAGTCCATGAATATTGGTTCGACTATCAATATTCAATAATTCATCAAATGAGCAATATTTGCTCAGTCCATGAATATTGACTATCAATATTCAACAGTTTATCATACGAGCAATATTTGCTCACCTTAACAATCAACATAATTATACCTTTGTCCCGGCAGAATTTTCAATTCGTGAGTCTCAGAATATTTGCAAATCACGACTCAACAATACAAGGACTCATCGTCTCATAAAGTCAGCAACTGACTCCACAATCACGAGACATCAATCGTGTCACATGGGGGATATTAACTATGGTTTTGGTCTAGCGGTCTACGGCACGTGTGTTCGTACACACGACGAGAATGTGAGCAAGTCGTGCAATCAGTTGGAGGAGTTAGCAAAGTAGTGGGTGGAAAATTAACCAAGTCTCCGCACGATGAGCAAATGGTTTTGACACGATTTCCCACTTCACCGCTCTTTGACTCCAGCAACTGTCACACTTCATGGGATCAAGGTGTTTACAACTCTTGAAATATAAATATGTCTCTGAATCATGATTGAAACAACAGAACAATCTCTGGTCAAGCAGACAACAAGAGATTAAGAACTCAACACCTGAGTAATTACTCTCGACAGAACAAATTCAATCAGTCAGAACTTATTTTATTTCTTCACGTAGAATACACAACACACCTACAATCTTTGATCACCATTGATCTCACACATTTCTCAGCTTCCCTCCTACAGATCAACCCATCCTCTCTTGTGACCGAATTGATTCTGGAATGGCCATTGTCTTGGTTTAGTCCAGAGTCCTATAGATTGATCTCTCGAACTTAAAGCACTCTCTTCTTGCAGTGCATCTGTGTAAGGTTAAACATTTCGCTCGGTTCAAAGAGTCTCCTCCGCACGGTCATCTCCTAAATTTCGTAAAAAACAGCAAATCGTTTTTCCCCATCTACAATCACACAACTGCGAGAAAGTAGTATCGGTCTGGCTTCACAATCCCAATGAAGTCTTTAAGTCGTTAACCTGGTTTACAAGAAGAAACCTAAGGTTAAAAGAGAATCGACTTTAGCTAATACAAATAATATCACACAGGAGGTGTGCGGATTAGGTTTCCCAGTTGCTAGAGTTCTCCCTTATATAGTCTTTCAAATCAGGGTTTGCAATCAATGTTAGCTTAGTAACAAAGCATTCAATATTGACCATTAGATCAAAACCTGATTAGATTCAAGCTAATATCTTTCAACCGTTAGATCGAAAACTTAGCTTGTTACACACAAATGAAATGCACGATTTTAGGTTTGTGTAACCGTACCCAAACATGTACATTTGTTGGTTCAACAGTAGTTAACCAAGTGGTTAGCTATATGAGCACTTTCATATCAACCATATTCTTCTTCACCATAACTAGTTAAAATGACTCAAATGAACTAGTTAGACAGTTGTTCAATTGTATAAATCTTATATAACTATACAAGACATAATCGAAGCAAAACGATTTGATTCACTCGAATCGATTCATGAACTTTATATCCACGGTTTGCAATTTGTATTCCTTAGTTAATATAAATATAAGTTCACAAATAATCTTCTTTAGATATAACCAACTCAAGTTCGCGGACTTAAGTTCCTGGAAGGAGTTCACAAACTCCAGCAGATATTCTCGGGATGAGAACCTCCGCCAGTTCGCGGATTGGGTTCGCAGACTGATTTTGCGGACTGAGCTCACAGCTCTTGTTACGGTTTTCCTGATCAACAAATTACGCATACTTTGGTTCAAGGAATAAGGACTTATACATATATGTGTTGCCACACAATGCTTATATCCAACAATGGTTATATAATCTAAACTATCATTGCAATCATTGAAACATTCTTAAAGGACGTTATATAGTTGTTATTCACAAACCATTTTTCGTCAAAGCCATTTTCAAGGTGATTGAAACATAACATGACTTTCACCACTAGGTAAAGATGAACTTGCCAAAGTGAAAGCTTACCAACACATATTTCGAGAAATAGATAGGCGAGATAACCTCGGCTCAAAATAACAAATGTGTATAATCAAAGTCTATATAACAAAATGACTTTTGTCTCAAGATAGGAGATATAGTAGATAGAATTTTGAGTGATAGATAAGTTCAAGTCTCCAAATACGTTTTAGTCGATGAAGTTCCACCAGTTCCTTGAGTAGTTCTTCGTCTTGTATGATGATCGCCTTGGAGTTTTTGAGATCAACTACACTTTTTATCCTAGTCCGAGACTTAGCTATAGTAGACTCGAAATCAAGACTTATAGTTTTGATCACTAACATTGACAAACATGCTTGAGATAGCAACGCATGGAGTTCGACCGAGCAGTGATCTAACAGAATCTAATGGTTGATTCAGTTAACATTATGCAAGAGTATGAATATTCAAAAGTTTAAGATGTTACTACTTCGTTGACTCATGATCCAGGGGTTGCGAAAACATCTATGTCTATCTCTAATGAAAGAGAAGATGGTGATAAAGGATTGATAAAACTCGTAAAGCCTATAGAATCTCTGTCTTCTAAAGTGTTGATATTAAAGACAGAGTCAAATCTTCTTAGACAAGAGATCAGAGATAAAGACATTCAACTGAATAGTCTGGCCAAAGAGAATATGGATCTCACTGTCAAACTAGAAGCTCTTGGTAAATCTCTTACTTTAGATAAAGAGACACGTCCTATGGCTCTGACTAATGATGTTGTTGTGATTTCTTTTGATAATGAGGAAACTAAAACTCCTTGATCGACTTTTATAGATTGTAATAAAATCGGTTTAGTCACATCTGAAACAGATCAAGATGATGGTAGTTTGCCTAACTACATCAAGTCAGAAGAGGATGAGAAACCATCTTCTAGATCTACTGATGATCAAACGAAATCTTGTGCAAAGGAAACTTTGAACCGATTCCGTGTTTGTGATCTTAAGGAATATAACTTTCAGTCACTTGACATGAAACTTATACTTCTTCAACATACTGTGGTAAAAAAAATATAGAAAGAAGTTTCTTGTCTTAAAAAACTGAAAGATCATTCCTCGGTAGAAAGACAAATTATACCACTACCCGATAAGATCAACTCAAAAGAATCAGAGGAAAGAGTTGATAATCGCTTCTGGAAAAAGGTTCCTCCTCACCCATATCGAAACAATTCTTGTTTTGATGAAGAACGACTCCAAAAGAAAGGGAAAGAAAGAATCTCTGCCAAAAAAAACAATCAGGAATTTCCGATAATTATTTCAGATAATAACACTGATGTGGATCATAAGGAAGTCCTTAGAATGAGAAAATCTTATGAAAATCTCATTGAAATAATTAAGAGAGATTTATCTATATCTGAGAATTCTCACATCAGTACAGTTTCTCCACATGATCATATCTCTAGAGTTAGAAAAGATCTTCATCTTGGGAAAAAAATATTTTGGGCAGAAATTCCCTAAGAGAAACATTGTTAGAGCATTGCTCGGTCGAACTCGCATGCGTTGATATCTCAAGCATGTTTGTCAATATTAGTGATCAAAACTATATGTCTTGATTTCTAGTTTACATATGACTAAGTCTCGGTCTAGGATAGTTAAGTGTAGTTGAGCTCCAGACTCCATGGCGATCATCTTATGAAGACGAAGAACTACTCGAGGAACAAGTGGAACTTCATCCGACTGAAAGGTATGTGGAGACTTGAACTTATCTATTACTCAAAAGTCTATTCTATCTCCTACTCTTGAGACAAAGTGGTATATGTATGATAGTTTTTATACATACACATTTTCTATTTCGAGCCGAGTTTACTCGCCTCTCTTTTTATCGCAATACGTGTTGGTAAGCTTTCTCTTTAAACATTTTCATCTTTACCCGTGACGAAAGTCATGATGACGTTTCAATCTTGAAAATAGCTTTGATGACGATAGTCGTGAATAACGATTGTTATAACATTAGAGAAGAATGTTTCAATGATTGAAATGTAGGGTTGAGATTACCATCTATGGATATAAGCATATATAGTGTGTTCGCACATTAGTGTATAAATCCATGTGCCGGAAACCAAATGCGTGTGTATGTGTGCATGCGGTATTGGTGAAGGAGACAGGATGAGTACGCGTACCCGTACGCATACCAGCGGAAGTTTTCATACCGAAATTTTTTGCAGAGTTTGTAGTTTGCAAACTAGTAAACCAGTCACCTTAGGTAAGCATACCCATACGTGTACCCACAGAAGTTTTCATACCCGAAAATTTTTGCTGAGTTTGGAAACCAAAGCCAACTCAAATCCGGTAGCTAAGGTACGTATACCCGTACGCGTACCCAAGCTGGTTATTTCTCAAATCGGTAGTTCATGAACTTAAAACAATAAATTATAAGGAACGCAATCTTTGCAAACTGTGGGTATATTGTTCATGAATTGATTCAAGTGGATCAATCCGATTTTGTTTCAATTGTGTCTATGAATAAAGACCTAAGCAATTGAACAACTCTATCAACTAGTTCTTATGAATCATTTGAACTAGTTATGAGAAATATGAATATGACTAATATGAAAGTGCTCATATGGATAACCATTGGTTAACTATTTGTGAACCAAATAAGTGTACACGTTTAGGTACGGTTACTCAAACCTAAATGAATACATTTCATTTGTGTGTGACAAGCTAAGTTTCGATCTAACGGTTGAAAGATATTAGCTTGGTTGAATCAGGTTTTTCTTCTAACGGTGAATATTGAATGATTTGTTACCAAGGTAACTTAGATTGCAAACCCTGATTTGAAAACTTTATAAAGGAGACATCTAGCAATTGGAAAAATTAATCCTCACACCTCCTGTGTGATACTAGTTAGTTCGCTAGAGTCTATTCTCCTTTAACCTTAGGTTTATTGTCGAGACCCTGTAGGTTAACGACAGAAAGACTTCATTGGGATTTTGAAGCCAGACGAAACTACTTCTCTAGTAGTTGAGCGATCTGATCTTGCCATTTTCTATCGTACGAGTTCAATTGAATAATTGACTTGAGATTATATCTCCGATAGGGCAAGATAAAAAGAAATCACAAACATTTTCGTCTCATCGTTTGTGATTTCATAATATCTAGTTTCGCTACCATATGATTTAGATTATTGTGAGGTGATTGATAATACTAGGCTGTTCTTCGGGAATATAAGTCCGGTTTATCAATTAGTTCCTGTTCACTGGGTATTTATATGGGAGACAGATTTATTCAATCCTATAGACTTTTCTGTGTGATACAGATTTGTCTATCAAGTCTTCGACTTTGGGTCGTAGTAACTCTTAGTTGTGGGAGAGATCAGCTAAGGGAATCAAGTGCGTAGTATCCTACTGGTATCAGAGACGTAAGGAGCGAAACTGTACCTTGAATCAGTGTGGGATTGATTAGGGTTCAACTACAGTCCATACCGAAGTTAGTTTTTAATAGGCTAGTGTCTGTAGCGGCTTAATACAGTGTGGTGTTCAATCAGGACTAGGTCCCTGGGTTTTTCTGCATTTGCGGTTTCCTCGTTAACAAAATTTCTGGTGTCTGTGTCATTTATATAATTGAAATATCACAGGTTGTGCGTTAGGATCAATCAATTAGAAAATCCAACCTTTGGTTGTTGATTTAAATTGATTGTACTTGGATATTGGTCTTTGGTACCATCCAAGTTATCTCTCTAGTATTTGATAAAGACTCGCAAATTTCTATTTTCTTGAGTTTAGATCAAATCGAGAGAACGAGATAATAAATATTTGATATACTTTTATCTAGATTGAGTCTGACTGTCTAGTTGATTCTCTAGAAATTATATTGGAGTTAGTCCATACAGATTGCTAATCGAAAGATTGGGTGTGGTTGTTGTACCCCCGCATTTTCAATTGGTATCAGAGGAGGAAAACACGTTAAACCTTATAAGTTTGTGTTTGTTCGATCCTCAAAAGTCTATCCCTATGGGAAACCTTTTAGGGCATATCTCGGTTGAACCCACCAAGCGTTGGTATGTCAAGTTTGGTTGTCATATTTTAGTGAATCAAAAATCATGTTAAGAGTCGCTTGATTATGTACTAGAGTCAACTTCGTATAAGTTAGCTTGAAAGTATTAGGATAATGAGACATTACAAGTATTGCGAAGACTTGAAGATATGAAGAAGCAAGAAGATACAACGACAACAATCATCCTTCCACTTGAGGTTAGTGATATTTGACTTGAACTATTTCATTCCCTGACGTATCTTTCAAGTCGTGCATATTGAAACATAACTGTGAAACATATTTGAACTCTAGATAGACATAGTATTAAGGAATACAATACGAGGTTTATTGCTTAACCATTAAACTTTGTAGATAAGACATCGCTATAATCATTTGAATGCTATTGTGATTATGTATGGGTATGAGGTGAGGATTTCATTCAAGAGAACAATGTTTTACATGTGTTCTAAGGAAGTAAGTTCATAAACTTGTTTGTGAACCGAAAAGGAAATTCCCAGGCGTTATTGGTTTTTTTATTCATTGCATATCTTATGAACAACCAATATGTGTGATTGAGTATAACCGTTCACGACTTGTTTGTGTTCTTGGTACAACTATTAACAAAGGCCTGACTTATGTATTGGTATAACTTTTATTAGTGAAACCGATCTTAAGTAATCACCTGAGATGGTATGATCGGGTTTGTGTTTTGTCTGAAAAAATTTGGGAAAGGGGAACCGATCCTAGTAAGAGGTGCAGTACATCACAAAGGGGAACCGATCCTTGTATGAGGTGCATCAAGTTTTATAGAGGAAAGGGGAACCGATCCTATGAACATGTGCAACACGTTTTTAGGCAAAGGGGAACCGATCCTATGGACATGTGAAACACATATAAGTTAGATACCATATATATGTGGGGAACTGATCCTAGTACCTAGTCAACCGAATTTTGGAAAGCTAGTGTGACTATGCACAGTACTCACATAGAGGTAGAACTGAAACTTGTTTTGGTAGAACCGTTAAAACCATGATTGTGATTGAATGTTTGTTTGATCAATCGCATAGTTCTTGAAAGTCAGATGAACCAATTCTAAACTTGATTGGAAGTGTGGCAAATCGGCTTCAAGGTTGTAAGTGTGAATGAGAACTTACAAAGTAAGGATGTCGACATACTTTAAACACATGATGTGAATGTTTATTTCTTTAATTGTTCAAAGTTATTCCTTAATAGCTAAGGGAAGATAATCCCAGGATCGAAACATAAGTAAGTTAAGAATCTTTTAATTAAGGTTATTAATTTCATTTTGTAGGGAAATACAAGAATTAGTAATGTGCATTTACTAATTAGATTTTCCGAGAGATTTCGATCATTATTTTTGGACATAGCATTTCCATGAATTATGGAAACCGAATTTTTTATTTAACGAATATCTTGAGAATAGTTTCCGTTTTGGAAATTCCTTGGTGTCCAAACTTCCTAGTCTATAATTACTTGAAGTTTGCATCTCTAGCAAACTAATCCTTCGTAACAACAGACTTCCTCTTTGTTGTTGTTACTGGTGTAGCCGCCTATTCGGATAGGAGAGTAACCTAATTAGGCGAAATCTCTTACCGCCGCTCAGTTTAAAGTCTTCTTTGGGATTGAGAAGCTCTAGCGTGTACCGTTGGTGGGAAACTAGATAATTGCGGTTTATCTTTTGTTTTCAATTGATTTGATTGACTAACTGTGATTGAAATCTGATTGAACCTAGTTTTTTTATGCTTGAGAATCTTCTCTTCTGATATAAGATTCACTCAAACTAGTTCAGAGTTTCGACAGGGATCTTTAGACTGTTGTTAGTTTTAAAGACGATCTTGTGATAATCCATTGTTAACAGACTCCGTTCTATGCGTCATTGATCACAAGAGATTAAAGTGATTGTGTGCAGGTTTATATTGAAGATCTAAGAAGATTTGAAGACGAATAAGATATTGAAGATTTATGTTTTGTGGGTTCATAATCTTTGGTGTGCACAATACTTGTTTCGGTAAAAGAGGATCCAATTAATAATCGTTTTATCCTTGTGATAGATTGGATTGATCAATTGAGTAGATCGGCATCAACACAATTCTTTGGATTAAGAGTGTTGTTGGCTTAATCTTAAACGATTACTTCGGTAATTGAACATAAGATAGATCTAAGGACCTGACGAAGGAGTTTATGTTAAGATAAACGGAAGAGCCTTTGTCCGACTCATATCACTTGGTTGTGAGAGTTGATCCCAAACATATTTGTTGTCCCTTTACTGTTTGGAATATGAACCAAAAGAATTGTTCCAAGTACGTGACTTATTTATAAGTTGGGGGCGTGGGAATACAGAAGGAACTAGGTGAACTATAGGTTTAGTTGCTTGGTCTCAACTATACGAAGTTAGGTGTAATTTATTGTAGCGGATTAATCCTAAGAGTATTCAATTCTGGACAAGGTCCCGGGGTTTTTCTGCATTTGCGGTTTTCTTGTTAACAAAATCTTGCTGTGTCATTTACTTTATATTTCCGCGTTATAATTTTTTTATTATAATTAAAGTAAATTACACAAACGTTAATTCCTATTTACTTGATAAGTGAATCCTATTGTGTTTGGTTAAGTCCGAACCTTTTTATCAAGTAACATACTTCGTTTTTGTATTTTCTTGATCTCGTATCCATAGACGATCACACGAAGTGTGAACCGGTTAGTTGTATTGTCTCGACTCAGTCCATAGACAATCACTTTCGGAGAAAGGACTTATAGGTTGGAAAAGTTTTATCTTGAGGTATATTTGGGTTCCCTCGCCTTTTTAATTGGTATCAGAGCAGGCAAACACGAAAATTTCTAACAATCTGTGTTTGGTGCGATCCAACCTATAAGAATTGAGTCTAATGTATGATTCAGTTAACGTTGTGCAAGAGTATGAATACTCAAAAGCTGAAGTTGTTACTACTTCGTTGACTCATGATCCAGGAGTTACGAAAACATCTATGTCTATCTCTGATGAAAGAGAAGATGCTGATAAAGAGTTGGTAAAACTCCTAAAGCCTATACAATCTCTGTCTTCTAAAGTACTCATTTTAAAGACAGAGTCAAATCTTCTTAAAAAGGAGATCAGAGAAAAACACATTCAACTGAATTGTCTAGCCAAAGAGAAAATGGATCTCACTGTCAAACTAGAATCTCTTGGTAAATCTCTTACAGATAAAGAGACACGTCCTATGATTCTAACTAATGATGTTGTTGTGATTTTTTCTGATGGGGAAACTAAAAGTCCTTGCTCGACTTTTACAGACTGTGATAAAGCCGGTTTAATCACATCTGAAACAGATCAAGATGATGGTAGTTTGCCTAAATACATCAAGTTAGAAGAGGATGAGAAACCAGCTTCTAGATCTACTGATGATCGAACGAAATCTTGTCCAAAGGAAACTTTGAACCGATTCCGTGGTGATTGTAAGGAATACAATTTTCAGTCACTTGACAGGAAACTTATACTTCTTCAACAAACGGTGGTAAAAATTTTGAAGGAAGTTTCTTGTCTTAAAAAACTGAAAGATCATTTCTCAGTAGAAAGGCAAAGTATACCACATCCCGATAAGATCAACTCAAAGGAGTCGTAGGAAAGAGTTGATAATCGCTTCTGAAAAAAAGTTCCTCCGCACCCATATCGAAACAGTTCTGGTTTTGAAAAGGAACGACTTCAAAAGAAAGGGAAAGAGAGAATCTCTGCCAAAAGAAACAATTAGGAGTTTCCGACAGTTGTTTCAGATGATCACACTAATGTCAATAATAAGGAAGTCCTTGAAATGAGAAAATCTTATGAAAATCTCGTTGAAAGAATTAAGAGAGATTTATTTATCTCTGAGAATTCTCACATGAGTACGGTTTCTCCACATGATCGTATATCTCTCGTTAGAAAAGATCATCGTCTTGGGAGAAAATATTTTGGGCAGAAATTCCCGAAGAGAAACATGAATTATGTTTCTGATATTCACTGTAAGCTGGAAAAAGCTTACTCCGATGCAACTTAGTTGTGTCAAAATTGTGCACTCTCATCCTTTTCGTTCTCATAAACTTGGATAGAAAAGGCACAGTAAAACAGGAGCACATTTGCTTTGTGTAGGTTTTTATCAGAAAAATTCTGTGACACTTTATGGATAGCTGCGAATCCATGGTTGTCTGAAAAATGTTTATGTTTAACGTGATCTTCCAAAAAGAAGTTTTATTTAGAATTTTCAAATTTTAATAAACCTTCCAACTTGAGAAATTCGGACTAAGGAAACGAAATATATTCTTTTATATTTTCGGATTTTCCAGAGGTCTTTTGGTCCGAAAAGTTGTCTCTTTTAAAAGAGAAACTTTATCTTGTCTATATTCAGAAACCCTGATCAATACTTTATATTTATTTATTCATAACCGAGCATGCCTCCAATACCTCGCAGTATCTCAAAGGATAATAAGGAGGAAGCTCAAAAGGTTAAGGATTTTCAAGGAATCAATATAGAAAGAAAGAAGAAAGGCATCATGTCTGATTATGACTCTGATAGTTCAGTTGGATCACAAGATGAGTCATGTCTGTTGGATTACAACCTACAAGATCCAACCAAAACCAAGTGGATCCGTTCTGATAGTATGATTGACTATATCCAGGGTTTTGAGGAACTAAAACCAATCTCATTATAACGGTTCTAAATCAAGACTGGCTCAAAGATAAGATTGAGGAAACAAAAGCTGATATAGCTGATATGAATATTCAATTTGAAAGAAATGAGAAACAAGAAGTGGTTGCGGACAAGTCTCTTGAGACATGCTGTAAGAGTTTGAACACTAAAGAGACCTCAGTGAACAACAAGAGCACCACTAGAGATTAAGTTATATGTTGCAATACTTAATCTAGAATAATAGACATCAATTTTTGATTTCTTTAATTGATTGTATTAGTCTATTATGAATAAAACTATTATGAATAAAGTTATTTCATTTATAATTTTTCTTGTGATAGTTTTCGGTTTACATAGCCTGTGCTTGAATGCTTTTATATTATTGCTATGTATGTTTATGGGATGTTTGATTTCAGTGTTACTACCTTAATATTCGATCTCATATATTATGAACCCTTGTGGTTTGGGTGACTTTTTGATTTAGCAGGATTAAGTTCTAGCCCATGTTGGTAGGCTATATCAAAGAATCATGAGGGGTTCTGGTGAAACAATATGTGAAAAAAGTCACAATATGTTGAATCGGTTTTGGTTTAGCATAAAAGCATGTGTTTCGACGGTTTTCAACTTTTGCTTGCAATTGTTAAAACCGATTTTCAACATTTCTCTGGTAAAGGGTGGTTGTTGTTATTCTTTTGTTTTTGCATAAGGATGACAACATGATGATATTTCGATATCAATTCTCTCTGGACGAAGATGCAATCATATTTGAGAAGTGGATGCGAAATTTGAGGTAAAAATCTTGTTAGTTAATTGTTTTCCTGTTTAAGAAAAGCATGAGTTTATATCATATATATGTATTGCTTTTGCTTAACAAAATTTCGGTTCAATTGATGTTTATTCCATGATGTGTGTGTGGATGTGTGTGATTCAATTGGTTCCGGTTAAGAAAAACTATTGTTACCTTGCTTTATTGTGTGGTATCAATTGTTTCGGCTTACAAAATTTTGGTGCAATTGCGGTGTTTTATTGCTTATGTTGTTTCGATCGCTTCCGGTTGAGGTGAATAATTATGCAAGTTGATTTATGTTAGTTTGTATGAATTATTTATGGATTAACGAAATAAAAGGTTTACGGGATGAGTTGTTTAGTCCAATTCAATTCTGAATAAGAGAAACTAAGTTAATCCTGATCTTAGTTAAACTTATCGAAGTGAGGTTTCGGTTATTCAAGTCTAATCGAATGTCTTAACAAGAAATGCTAGTTAACTAACCTAGTACTTGTCTTGTTTAAAATCGAAAGGTCTAAGTTTATGGATAATTAGAACCTGATGAGAAAAATAGAGTTATCTTTATTTTGGTCTTATCGAATTAAGCGGTTGTTTTTAAACAATCGGTTAAGCAAAGGGACTAAGTTGCTTAGTTGATTTTTGTTTTGCTAAGCTAAATTGGAAAAATTGTTTCCTTGGTAACATATCAAAATAAAACTACTTGTAGTTTCGGTTTTGATATTGGTTATCAGAACATGATGTGTGGAACCCTCTTGCCTAACTCTATAGGTTGCAAGTCTATTTTGAGATTTGTAAGATTCTTTTCGTGTTGTCCTTTATTTTTTTCGTTTATTTGTCATTTTGTGATAAAAAGGGGGAGAAATATATGGATTAAACAAGTGATACTGGCATTGATTTTATATTGATTGGTATCGCTAAGAAAAGAACATTGGTGTTTAAACGTTTTATCTAAACGAAAGAGTGAAAACACAGACTAAGGGGGAGTGACATGTCATATGAATTGGTATAACAAAGACGTTCGGATTGAATATATACCTATCTTCCTTATGGGGATTATTTTCTTTATTATTATAATGTCAACAACGATATTTTCAAGGATTGAATGTAAGCAGTTTACTGTGCTGTTGAATCGGGAATCAAGCGTATGTGTAATGAATTCTTGTAATTTGTTTATCCATATGATGTAAGAGTTTTGTCACTAAAATTGACAAATGGGGAGATTGTTAGAGCACAGCTCGGTTGAACCCACCAAGCCTTGGTATGTCAAGTTTGGTTGTCATATTTTAGTGAATCAAACTCATGTTAAGAGTCGCTTGATTATGTATTAGAGTCAACTTCGTATAGGTTAGCTTGAAAGTATTAGGATAATGAGACATTACAAGTATTGCGAAGACTTGAAGATGTGAAGAAGCAATGAGCTACAACGACAACAATCATACTTCCACTTGAGGTTAGTGATATTTGACTTGAACTGTTTCATTCCCTAACGTATCTTTCAAGTCGTGCATATTGAAAACATAACTGTGAAGCATATTTGAACTCTAGATAGACATAGTATTAAGGAATACAATACGAGGTTTATTGCTTAACCATTAAACTTTGTAGATAAGACATCGCTATAATCATTTGAATGCTATTATGATTATGTATGGGTATGAGGTGAGGATTTCATCCTAGGGAACAATGTTTTACATGTATTCTAAGGAAGTAAGTTCATAAACTTGTTTGTGAACCGAAAAGGAAATTGCCAGGCGTTATTGGTTTTGTTATTCATTGCATATCTTATGAACAACTAATATGTGTGATTGAGTATAACCGTTCACGACTTGTTTGTGTTCTTGGTAGAACTATTAAAAAAGGCCTGATTTATGTATTGGTATGACTTTTATTAGTGAAACCGATCTTAAGTAATCACCTGAGATGGTATGATCGGGTTTGTGTTTTGTCTGAACAAATTTGGGAAAGGGGAACCGATCCTAATAAGAGGTGCAGTACATAAAAAAAAGGAATCGATCCTTGTATGAGGTGCATCAAGGTTTATAGCAGAAACGGGAACCGATCCTATGAACATGTGCAACAAGTTTTTAGGCAAAGGGGAACCGATCCTATGGACATGTGCAACACATATAAGTTAGATACCATATATATGTGGGGAACTGATCCTAGTACCTAGTCAACCGAATTTTGGAAAGCTAGTGTGACTATGCACAGTACTCACATGGACGTAGAACCGAAACTTGTTTTGGTAGAACCGTTAAACCCATGATTGTGATTGAATGTTTGTTTGATCAATCTCATAGTTCTTGAAAGTCAGACGAACCAATTCTAAACTTGTTTGGAAGTGTGGCAAATCGGCTTCAAGGTTGTAAGTGTGAACGAGAACTTACAAATTAAGGATGTCGGCATACTTTGAACACGTGATGTGAATGTTTATTTCTTTAATTTTTCAAAGTTATTCCTTAATAGCTAAGGGAAGAGAATCCCAGGATCGAAACATAACTAAGTTAAGAATCTTTTAATTAAGGTTATTAATTTCATTTTGTATGGAAATACAAGAATTAGTAATGTGCATTTACTAATTAGATTTTCTGAGATATTTCGATCATTATTTTTGGACAGAGCATTTCCAGGAATTATGGAAACCGAATTTGTGCTTTAACGAATATCTTGAGAATATTTTCGGTTTTGGAAATTCCTTGGTGTCCATACTTCCTAGTATATAAATACTTGAAGTTTGCATCTCTAGCAAACTAATCCTTCGTAACAACAAACTTCCTCTTTGTTGTTGTTACTGGTGTAGCCTATTCGGGGAGGAGAGTAACCCAATTAGGCGAAATCTCTTATGGACGCTCAGTTTAAAGTCTTCTTTGAGATTGAGAAGCTCTAGAGTGTACCGTTGGTGGGAAACTAGAGAATTGCGCTTTACCTTTTCTTTTCGATTGATTTGATTGACTAACGGTGGTTGAAATCTGATTGCACCTAGTTTGTTTATGCTTGAGAATCTTCTCTTCTGATATAAGATTCACTCAAACTTGTTCAGAGTTTCGACAGGGATCTTTAGACTGTTGTTAGTTCTAAAGACGATCTTGTGATAATCCATTGTTAACAGACTCCGTTCTATGCATGATTGATCACAAGAGATTCAAATGATTGTGTGCAGGTTTATATTGAAGATCTAAGAAGATTTGAAGACGAAAAGGATATTGAAGATTTCTGATTTGTAGGTTCATAATCTTTAGTGTGCACAATACTTGTTTCGGTAAAAGAGGATCCAATTAATAATCGGTTTATCCTTGTGATAGATTGGATTGATTAATTGAGTAGATCGGCATCAACACATTTCTTTGGATTAAGAGTGTTGTTGGATTAATATTAAATGATTACTTCGGTAATTGAATATAAGATATATCTAAGGACCTGACGAAGGAGTTTATGTTAAGATAAACGGAAGAGCCTTTGTCCGACTCATATCACTTGGTTGAAGAGAGATGACACCAAACAGATTTGTTGTTCCTTTACTGTTTTGAATACGAACCAAAGGAATTGTTCCAAGTACGTGACTTATTTATAAGTTGGAGGCGTGGGAATACAGACGGAACTAGGTGAACTATATAGGTTTAGTTGTTTGGTCTCAATTATACGAAGTTATGTGTAATTTTATGTAGCGGCTTAATCCTGGGAGTATTCAATTCTGGACAAGGTCCTGGGGTTTTTCTGCATTTGTGGTTTCCCCGTTAACAAAATCTTGCTGTGTCATTTACTTTATATTTCCGCATTATAATTATTTTATTATAATTAAAGTAAATTACACAAACGTTAATTCCTATTTATTTGATAAGTGAATCCTATTGTGTTTGGTTAAGTCCGAACCTTTTTATCAAGTAACATACATCGTTGTTGTATTATTTTGATTTCATATCCATAGACGATCACACGAAGTGTGAACCGATTAGTTGTATTGTCTCGACTCAGTCCATAGACAATCACTTTCGAAGAAAGGACTTATAGGTAGGAAAAGTTTTAGCTTGAGGTATATTTGGGTACCCTCGCCTTTTCAAAATCTTTTTGGAAGGCATGCTCATGGCATCTTTAACGCACACCAGAGTTCCTTAAAGACTGCTCAGATATTATTTTTCAAACCGACGGTCTCTCATGATAATCTTGTGCCATCTAGAATATCGGAAAATCTAGATGTGAAGAAACAGTCTAAAGGAAAAATTAAAAATTTCTCTAATGAGAATCGTCAAAGAAAACATGATCAACGCTCAAAGGTATGGATCCTCACAAGAATTACTCTTAATCTCTTTGAGGAATACTAACATAAAGGATCGATTGACAAGGATCTATTTAGAGCGTTTGAAAATGTTTTAAAATTCTTAGAAAAGCTTAATTCCATTGAAGATTTGAATCGTTCTGATAGAAGTTTTGTACCAGTCAAATCATTTTCTAATGATGTACAAACCGTTCCTACTACCAACTCTCTTGAAGTTGTTAAAAAGATTTCTTGTAAGGTTGGTAAAGAAACCATTTATCAGAAAAAGTCATCTCAATGTCATAAGAAAAATAGACCAATGGATTCTGAGTTTTATCACTATGATTTTACTCCTAATTCTGGCCACAAATGTCAACCAAAGAATTTGCATGAGAAATTATCTGCATTCTACACCTCCTGATTTCAGGAATGGCGTCACCCCATTTGTATGTAACTTGAAATGGGGAAAGTAACTGGTTGACTTTTATTATGAATTTTTTTTCTTCTTATTGTCCTTGTGACAAAAGATTTTCAAAAAGTTTGTGCAAGTATTCCTTCTTCATACTAGTATTTTTATGCCAGTACGTGTACCTCTAAATAACCTACATTCCTTATGTGGGTCGCGGTTCGTGAACGGGTCCAAGCCCAACTGTGGGTATAAAAGAAGTACGGGTACACAAACCCTCCTTCCTCCCTCATCTGTCCGCGTTCGTGAACTTTTAGGGTTCAATTTTTTTTTCTCCATTAAAGGTTGTTGGAGAACAACTTGTGAAGGGATTTCTCAAGATAAAAGTCAAGTAAGTAATCTCTTGCCCACTCCAAAAGGTTTTTCAAATAACCTGGGTTCTTCATCCTCTTCTATGGATGTTCTTATTGAACAAAATTCTATTAGGATTAGATTTGTGGATGAATCCTGTAGCAAAGTATTTGAAAATATTTTTTCTTCTGGTTTTATTTTAGAAAAGAAATTGGATAATACAAGTGGGTATAAGGAGGATTTATCTTGTTCTGAAAAATTCAAGCTTGGAAACATCTTTGATGGCCTTGGTGAAGGTTTTTATACTCTTACTAGAATCTTTTATGCCAACATTTATGATGTTTTCCCTGAGGACATGGAATTCAAAACCATGGTTAATAGAGTGAGGATTTTAGTTAATAGAGAATTGATTTCGAAAATTACCGGAATTCCTTTGGGTAATTTTCGCTTCCCTAGACCAAGCGATGAACGACCTTCACAAGAAACCATTTCAAAAGGTCTTTATGGTAAAAGTGTTGCGTGGAGTGGAGGAAAATTTCCTACTAATCAATTAGATTTTCCTCTAAAGTCTTTTGGAAAATTGGGTATTTCTAACCTTTGTCCTTCCACGGTTGAGAACTCTCATTGGAGTCGTGAGTTTGCGGAATTAGTCTATTACCTTGTGACGCAAACCAAAGGTCTTGACATTTGTGGATTCATTATTTTTCAAATGTTAGACATGACTTCCGTTGACAAGAAGTTAGGCTATCCATGCTTGATTGAGCGTATTTGTCGCAACTTCTCCATTGAACCTATTGGGAACTCCATTGGAACCCCCAAGCTTGTTCGGCCGTGTACCTTAAATCGAATGAAGGAATATGCTTGCAAGAGACAAAGGCATGACACAACTGATGGCTCGAGTGATCCTTCTACGAAGCTTCTTCGCCAAATTTACAAAAGTGTTCGTAAATTGAATACCAAAGTAAGTTGTGTTCAAGAACAATTACTTGTGATTGCTACCAAATATCCCGGTATTAAAGAATACATGGACAAGGTTCGTTCCACCTTCATGTTCTCCGAAGATGAAGATGATGAGTAGTCTCTCGTGCCTCTTTATATTGGTAATAAATTTTTATTTTGTCTTTTGTCTAGAAAACTTCTTAAGAGAATTTTTATTCTTGTTTTTGTTTAAGAAGGACAACTAGGGTTTGGAATAGCCATTATTGTGAGTACACATAGCTATGTCCAATGTTTTCATCTTCTTGTTTTTAGATTTATTTTTTTAAATTCTAAAGTTGGTTTGGAAGATGATTTTTGCAGTATTAATCTTTATGGTTTTATATATTGAAATATGTTATGGGATATGTGTGTTTGCGTCCGTGAACTGTTATTGTCCCATACGTTGTCAAAAGTTATCTCGTTTATATGTCGATATGCAAGTATTGATACAAGATCGATGAACTTTTGACAAACAAAAGTTAAGCCTATTATGTCATTTATTGGTGGAAGATAGGTTAAAATCTTTTGTTTACGAGGATTATGTCTATTGTATGTCATTGTGCAAATAGTGATGGAAAATAGAATGAATCCTTGTATATTCCGCAGTATTGATCTTCCATGATCCATATTTTATGTATATCCTATGCGGCTCCATAAGTCTTCTTTTGTGAGCATTTCCAACTAAACAAATCATAGATTCGTTTGTGATTAATTTGGCTGTGTATTCCGATTAAATTAATCATGGGTTCTCTTGTGGTTAGTTTAATTGAGAATTTTTGGATAACAAAATCATTTTGTGTTTTTTTGGTGTCCAAAGAAATCCTTCTTTTCTCGTAAAAGTAAGGTCGCTCTTGCTGTTCTTTCGGGAATGACATCAAATTGGGGAGAATTCTTTTGAACTTGCGCTTAATTTCCATATCTTTGTGGGGAGTGCGGCTGTGGAATATTTGAGGAGTTATCTTGTATCTTTATAAACTCCGAGATGAATGCATTTAGCTTCGGCTTTATGATTGTATCTAAACAAAGTTGATATGTACTTTTCTTTGGTCTTGAAGTGTCTCCATGAAAATTTTATTAGGATCCCGTTTTCGTACCTTTGCCAATTTTATTGACAAAAAGGGGGAGAATTAATATGTAGTTCACACTACAAATACATATGGTTCTCGGATCATTATGTAAGGGGGAGTGGTTTTCGTGTTGAGACGAAGTATTGACTAAGGGGGAGTGATACATATCACCGCAGTATTGTTGTCGAAGTTGTGATATGAGAACTTTGATGCTTTGTAATAATACTATGACACTGTATAACAATGATTGAGAGCTTCTGTTTTCTCATTGTTATGGCTACGGATCTTCAACAACTATGATGCTGAATTGAACATCTATGGAATCATGGGAGTACTTGGAAAAGACGAAGTTTCGAGTAATGTTGAAGCACCAGGAGATCAAGCATGTAGACGAGAAGCTACAAAGTTTTATCTATTTTGTAATCCATACGTATTGATAGTTTTGTCACTAAAATTGACAAAGGGGAGATTGTTAGAGCATTGCTCGGTCGAACTTGCATGCGTTGATATCTCAAGCATGTTTGTCAATATTAGTGATCAAAACTATATGTCTTGATTTCTAGTTTACTTATGACTAAGTCTCGGTCTAGGATAGTTAAGTGTAGTTGAGATCCAGACTCCATGGCGATCATCTTATGAAGACGAAGAACAACTCGAGGAACAAGTGGAACTTCATCCGACTAAAAGGTATGTGGAGACTTGAACTTATCTATCACTCAAAAGTCTATTCTATCTCCTACTCTTGTGAAAAAGTCGTATAAGTATGATAGTTTTCATAATACATATTTGCTATTTCGAGTCGAGTCGAGTTTACTTGCCTATCTTTTTCTCGAAATACGTGTTGGTAAGCTTTCGCTTTAACCATTTTCATCTTTACCTGTGACGAAATTCATGATGACGTTTCAATCTTGAAAATAGCTTTGATGACGATAGTCGTGAATAACGATTGTTATAACATTATAGAAGAATGTTTCAATGATTGAAATGTTTGAGATTACCATATTTGGATATAAGCGTGTTCGCACATTAGTGTATAAATCCATGTGCCGGAAACCAAGTGTGTGCATATGTGTGCATGCGGTATTGGTGAAGGAGACAAGTTGAGTAGCGTACCAGCGGAAGTTTTCATACCGAAAATTTCTGCTGACTTTGTAGTTTGCAAACTAGTAAACCAGTCACCTTAGGTACGCATGCACATACGCGTACCCACGGAAGTTTTCATACCCAAAAATTTCTGCTGAGTTTGGAAACCAAAGCCAACTCAAATCCGGTAGCTAAGGTACGCATACCCGTACGCGTACCCAAGCTGGTTATTTCTCAAATCGGTAGTTCATGAACTTAAAACAATAAATTATAAGGAATGCAATCTTTGTAAATCGTGGGTATATTGTTCATGAATTGATTCAAGTGGATCAATCCGATTTTGTTTCAATTGTGTCTATGAATAAAGACCTAAGCAATTGAAAAACTCTATCAACTAGTTCGTATGAGTCATTTGAACTAGTTATGAGAAAGATGAATACAATTAATATGAAAGTGCTCATATGGCTAACCATTGGTTAACTATTTGTGAACCAACTAAGTGTACACGTTTAGGTACGGTTACTCAAACCTAAATGAATACATTTCATTTGTGTGTGACAAGCTAAGTTTCGATCTAACGGTTGAAAGATATTAGCTTGGTTGAATCAGGTTTTTCATCTAACGGTGAATATTGAATGCTTTGTTACCAAGGTAACTTAGATTGCAAACCCTGATTTGAAAACTATATAAAGGAGACATCTAGAAATTGGAAAAACTAATCCTCACACCTCCTGTGTGATACTATTTAGTTTCCTAGATTCGATTCTCCTTTAACCTTAGTTTTCTTCTCGAGACCCTGTAGGTTAACAACTGAAAGACTTTATTCGGGTTGTGAAGCCAGACGAAACTACTTCTCTAGTAGTTGAGCGATCTGATCTTGCCATTTTCCGTCGTACGAGTTCAATTGAATAATTGACTTGAGACTATATCTCCGATAGGGCAAGATAAAAAGAAATCACAAACATCTTCGTCTCATCGTTTGTGATTCCGCAATATCTAGTTTTGCTACAATACGATTTAGATTATTGTGAGGTGATTGATAATACTAGGTTGTTCTTCGAGAATATAAGTCTGGTTGATCAATTAGTTCATGTTCACCTTGATTTATCAAAAGACGGAACAAAAACTCTTGGGTATTTCTGTGGGAGACAGATTTATTCAATCCTATAGACTTTTCTGTGTGATACAGATTTGTCTATCAAGTCTTCGACTTTGGGTCGTAGCAACTCTTAGTTGTGGGTGAGATCAGCTAAGGGAATCAAGTGTGTAGTATCCTACTGGGATCAGAGACGTAAGGAGCGCAATTGTACCTTGAATCAGTGTGAAATTGATTAGGGTTCAACTATAGTCCAAACCGAAGTTAGTTTGTAGGCTAGTGTCTGTAGCGGCTTAATACAATATGGTGTTCAATCTGGACCAGGTCCCGAGGTTTTTCGCATTTGCGGTTTCCTCGTTAACAAAATTTCTGGTGTCTGTGTTATTTCTATTCTGCGTTATATTTTGTTATATAATTGAAATATCACATGTTGTGCGTTAGGATCAATCAATTAGAATATCCAACCTTTGGTTGTTGATTTAAATTTATTGACACTTGGATATTGGTCTGTGGTACCATCCAAGTTATCTCTCTAGTATTTGATAAAGACTCGCAGATTTCTATTTGCTTGAGTATAGATCAAATCGAGAGAACGAGATATTAACACTTTGATATACTTTTATCTAGATTGAGTCTGACTGTCTAGTTGATTCTCTATAAAGTTGGTGCGCATCGTTTACACAAAAAATTAATTACTTCTTTCTACACAATTAACTGGTAATATAATGTCAAGGAGTTCGTTCCCACGAAGATCAGGGAGTTTCTAATTGTTAAAAAGTAACCAAAAGGGGGTTTTAGATTGTAGAACGAAATAAATGAATAAAACAAAATAGTAAAGATTGATTTAAAATAATATGGAGAAAGATGATCAGGGAATCATTCGTCGTCACTGAACCGAAACTTAATTAAATATAAATTTATTTCTTGTTGAACTTATATTGTTATCAACCGTGGAATAGCAATAAGCTCTTCTATCCCCCGGATTCCTACTGTCACTGGATACAAAAGCGCTCGACTAACAGATTCTATCCAAGCAACCCACCAAGAATAAGCTCTCAAGGTGTAAATTAGTCAAATGCTTTACACTCTGTGAATCAGGTTGATCCTAGTATCAGACGCATAGGCTCGGCCTGTTTACTAGTGTTATCTTTACAAACAATTGCTTAACAAAATTCCTTTGTCAGCTCTTGCGATTTACTACCTGTGTAAAGAGTTGATGTGACAATTACACGTATTACACAACCCTAAACTAGTAAAAGAAATATTGAATGGTTAATTTAATTGATCATTTTAAATAACCCCTCAATATTCTTAGACATTAAAAATAATAAAGATAATCAACAATAAAATAAAACTTGAAATAAATGTGGTTAGAGAAATTAATGCTATTGTTCAGGACTTTGAAATCATCCCTAATCAATTAAAAGTTTAGTTACTCATAATTAAAAAGTACTAGCAAATAAATAGAGAAGAAGGAATTAAAATGAAACCAAAAACAGAAGCTCGCAACAAAAGCCAGGAGGAGCTCTCTCCATTTCTCGCTATAAAGAATGGTAAAGGAAGAGGTGTAGGAAGAAGTCGTGTTGTTTCTCCTCCTTAGAAATTAATCCAAAAGAAGAAGTAGTGTAAAGGAAGAAGTCCTCTATAGAATGAAAAGTAGAAATCTTGAATGCACCCTGATCTCGTAGAAAGTGGGAGTGATTGAGTAATAGAGAAGTGGGATTATGTGTAAATGCCAGAGACCACGTTCCCATCATATGTAGGAAACTAGTTAGTTTACACCCACTACTTCTTACCACCACTAACTGCCCTGCTTTCTGACACTTTCTTATAATGGGCGTGCTGCACGCCGCACGCTGTAAACCGCCAGACCAACACCCTGATGAGCATCCCCCAGTTTGTGACATGTTTGATGTCTCGAGTGTTTTCGTGGAAAACGTGTAGCAGATTGCTATGTGTGGAAAGTCAAAGTTAGAAGACTTTCCACAGGATAATAGCACGTGATTCTATTTGGCTTTTCTTGGTTGGTCGCCCAAAACTTGTCACAGGCCTGTCAGTTCTGTGGCGAATTTGGACGGTTGAGATCGTAACTCATAAGAAAGGGTGGCCATTGATTATGGCCACATTCTGTTGGCGCTGACATTTTGCGCAAACGGTGCCATAGCCATGCCAAAGGAACCATATCCAGGCCATCATATGAAAACGACCACATGAGCAATGATTGCCACGACTGGCTATGATATGGCGTCTATATTTCCTGGGTCACGCATGGCTCGTGGCATGTTGTGGGGACCGAAGTGACATAATTTGTGCCACAACTGGAAATTAGGGTTTCGACCATCGCCACTAGAGCAAGGTCGTGTTTCTGGTTAGGATAACTATATTGAAGTCTGTTATGGCGTTAGACACAAATAGAAGGTGGGTTAGCACGTAGGCACATTATTTGGCATGTTGGCACGTTCGGCATGCTGCTGAGGCAAAGTGGCGCGTTTGTCATGCACGTTTTAGTACCTTAATGCGGCATGACAGGTTTGTGGAGCGGAACGACACGTTTAGCGTGCACGTTTGGCATGCCATTGACATGGTGGCGCGGTGGAGTGGCATGTTGGCATGTTAATTAGCCTATTGGCCCGACTTTGGGAAAGCCAATTTGGCACTGTGATTATCTAGCGCAACCTTGCCTTTTTAAATACGATGGCAGGTTTAGAGCGACCTAATTAGTCGATTAAAAGATGGGCCGGCCAAGTATGAGTGTGGTCATACTTCTAGTGTGCGTGTGGCGGATTTAAAACGACCTGATTGGTCGATGGGAAATAGGGCCGGCAATTATGGTCCCAGCCACAACTCATGTGCTTGTGGTGATCGCTGTCGTATGCGTCAAAAATAAATTACTTTCTCACTACTCGAAATATAAAATATAGCAAGGGAAAGAAAGGATCGTTCCCACAAAGAGGACTAGGTTGTCAAGTTGTTCGGTTTCCTATAAATAACAATGGGGGTTTTCTGATTTTTATATACTAAAATAAAATAAAAGCAAAACAAATAAATAAATCACACAATTCAAATATGTGAAAGGATTGGTTAAGGATATCGTTTTCATCCACAAACATGTTTTTCAACAATAACTAGAATTGATATTTAATCTCAACTTTATTAAGAGTCCTAAGATATCTTGATCGCAAGTATATCCCGCTAATTCCCTGATTTCATCACAACCACATTAAAAGATGCATAGGTGATTCTTCCTAGAAAGCAACCTAAAGTGTTAAAGCACATTTAAGTTTAACTCCCTAAAAGCATCGAGTTTTATGGAATAATACTAATCAAAGCAATCAAAAGTGTAAAAGCACTAATCCGATTTAACAAAGGTTATGATCTACTTGTGACTACTAGGATGCATCACTACAAGCAATACTCACAATTATGCTACTTGCAATCAGGAATTATCACTTTTACGTATAATAACCCTAATCTAGCAATAGAGACGAAAACTAATTCAACCGATTCGCGACTCGACTAAACATGCATTCAAATCATATAACAATATTAATAGTGAATCATAAGCAACAAAGTATGGAGACAAAACTAATTTATTGCATAAAAACCATGGTTGGAATTCCAACTTATTCCTTAACCAAGATAAAATTATCTAAATATGTGAATGGAGTTCATAACAAGAAGGGAAAAAAAAACCTATCATGTTTATAAACCCTAGAACAAAAGTAGAGACGAAGAAATGATATAAGATAAAAGAGATCCCCGTGGAGATATATGTGAGACCATTTTATACTTCTTGTATTTCTGCTAAAATGCCTCAACTGGTCACGTTTAAAATAGACCACATATTTATCTTGGCTCGGCCCACAACTCCAGTCCATACTCATAGCTATAACAAGCCTTAAACAAAATAATCCCATTACTTGTTTAGCTTGTCAATCTTGTGAAACTGACAAGCAACTCCACCACTTTTCCACCAGATTGCAGTAATACCTAGCATTCACCTAAATTGTTGATAATGCTCAACAACAAACCCTCACCTGCAACGCCAACTTCAACCTCTCAGATTCATCACTTGCTCAAGCCACAATTTCAGCTGCATTTTAACTCCTCAAACCCATTTGCATCTCCATTCTTCAACTGATATTACTG
This sequence comes from Papaver somniferum, assembly GCF_003573695.1. Lineage (NCBI taxonomy): Eukaryota > Viridiplantae > Streptophyta > Magnoliopsida > Ranunculales > Papaveraceae > Papaver > Papaver somniferum. The sequence continues at coordinate 7,084,761 of NC_039367.1, forward strand.
CCAGAACCAAAATCGCCATCGTTGCCGCAAACAGGTTCAGCTCCAATCCCTTGTTTAGTTCACCTGCAACTCAGCCACTGCACACAAGAACACCAAGCAATTGCTTCAGCTTCAGCTCCAGCTGATGCTCATCTACTTTCAGCTGCCATCCATTGCTGCTCCAAACCACACTGTCACAGCCTTTGAATCTCACCAACACTAAACTGCAGCTGCAAAATAGCACCACCATTTCCCTGTAAACTCCACCTGAGCTGGATCAGTTCATAGCACCAGAGCCATATTCTCTTCCATTAGCTTCAACCTCAGCTACAACCCTGCAATGCACAGCTCAGTCATCCATTCCATCCTACACATATTTTCCCATTGCAGCTGCACTTATTCAAGGCCATCAGCTGCTCAAACCCCTTGCAACTCAGGCCAATCAACACCATCTGGATTTGCACCATTACTAAGACCTTCACTGCACCAGTATCAATTCACAGAAAACAGCAACACACTACTACAACAATGCAAACTGCAGCCTCTCAAACCTCAGAGGCACTAGTTATGTCTTCTCTTGCTTATCTCGCAGCTTCAAAATCATCCAGCTCTAGCCTTCTCAGCATCACTACATCCTGCCAATCCCTGGCAGCAACATCACCAGTTGCAACTGCAACCTATGGCAGCAACAACACTGCAATCCATTTACCCATTCTGCACTCTCTCTTCTCGGGTTTCTTACTCTAACTCCTGTTACTGCAAAACTGAGTTCATACACATACACACGCACCATTGCGATATCACAGCAGAAAACCATCAATTCCTCCCTGTCTGTGTAATTCATTTCTTGCCCAAAACAAACATCAGTAGCAGCAACATATTTCTTCCAGCAAACTCTGCCATCACCTGCAAATCTGAACCAACAGTACCACTACCTTCATTCAACTCAAAACCCCTCTCGATCATTGACTGCAACAGATAGCAATAACATCACCATCAGCTCATCTCTTGATTTGAAATCTCAATTTTTACATCTGCAAACTCCAATTTCTTTTGGTTCTCCATTACTTTACATCTGCAGCTCCATTTCAGTTCATGTCAACCATCCCTGACTAGTTCCTTGAACTCCATCATCTACATCCATCACTACTATTGCATTCATCTCATCTGCATATCCTCTCCAGACCACCTTCTCTCTTGAATCAGGCACACCTTCAAGAACTGCGTCTACATCTTCTAAGCTTCATGAATCAGTATCAGTACCACCATATTCTTCATTCTGTCTCTGAAATCAAACACAAGCCATGGCAACAACAACCGTCTTAAACTGAGATCAATAACCCTTCACCCAACTTCTCCATCTCAGTTTCTTCATCTAAGATTCATACAAACCAAATCTTCTCCCTGTTCTTCTAAATATCAAACAGATTCCTCTCTGGATCCTCATCTGGATTCAACTGAAACAACAAATAAATCCCCATGAACAACATCATACTCTTCAACTGAGTTCAATTTGGGTAGCAGTGAACAGCATCCGTCATTCTCCTCTGATGGAGAAAAGAAATGATTGAGAAAAATGATTTTCTATCAATTTTAGGTCTCCTGTAATAGGTAGAAAGGATATAGACACCCCAAATGCCTGATAAGGGCCGTCATGAAACATCCCTTTATCCTTCTTTGTGCTCCCGATAGTGCTTTCCAGCATAGTGATGATTCTGTCCTTTTCGCTCCAAATTAACGCCTCCTTCTTCAAATTCCTCCACCAACAACAGCCATCTCTTATTTCTCAGATCCACTTCTTCTCTTCAATTTCTACATCACTAAAGCTGTCATGCTTTTCAGACAATTAGTTTGCATCACTAAAGCGGATATGCTTTCAGACAGAGATGAAGAAATAAAAGCAAATAATGAGAAATAATCCGCCTCCAACACTTTTGCACTTTTAAGCGACGTTTCTTCTACTTTTGTTCCAAATGACTCCAAACTACCTAAACACTCAAAATCAAATATAAGATACATAATTTACAAGAAAACTAAGCAAAGGAAGCATAAACAATAGGTAAATATTAAGGTGTTTTAGACACCTATCAAATTCCTCCACACTTAGACTTTGCTAGTCCTCGAGCAAATCAAACAAAATTATTCTAAAACATACATACAACTCCATGTCGCCGAGGATACAGTCACTTTTAGCATAAATAACAAGCCTTTGAACCCCTAGGTGTTCTCGTGAAGGTTTACAAGAGGTCTACCTACAAAACCTATATTTTCAACTCCATCTACCTGTGACAAATCTAGAATCCAAAATGGCTATTGGAGGAGGTACCCTGATGCGAATCCAAATTAATATATATGTAAATTAAAAGTTGAACAAACCACAATACTCGGAATCTGACTAACCACAATCACATATGAAAAGATTAAGAAGATGGATATAAAGATAGATGTTTGCGAATGTTGACTAAGTGAATGGTGTTTCCCATATCTGTCTGAATGTCACCGCCAAGATGAACCTATGAATCCTATTGGATTGAGATACTGGTCTGAATTATAATATCAACACAGCTGGCATATACAAGGGAACCAGCGGTCGACAATCTTAATTCTAGATCAACTCAACTGGCATATACAAGGGAACCAGGAGTCGATTTTATTGAAATATAATAACAATTTTTTTTCTTTTTTTTTTATATTTTTTTTTACTTGACAATATGATTAGATCTTTTGGATCCAAGCGCATGCTTATTGTAAGCAGATTACATGATAGTTTCCATGGATCCTGCGTTCCACGCTTGCTTAGGTGACGGAGACAGGGAGAACACACACATATTGCTATCCAAGTGTCACTTTTTTTTTTATATATACACCGGTTGGTCTAATTGGTCTGGTCTCATATTTATTTTTTTTAGTAACTCAATCACTCTATTTCATCCTAGCAGTATTAACAATTCAATGTTAGTGGCCCACCAAATCACTTAAACAAACAATAGAAAAAATATGAAAAAGTAAAAATAAAAGGTGATATGGTGACATCCCGAGATATGGTAACAACTATCATATTATTTCTAACACTTGAATAATTCTGTCATTTTAGTTAATGGGTTCCTCAACTCCTGCAGCCAAGATGGTTCCATCCATTTAAATTGATAGTGTCATCCTAAAGGCACATATTTCTATGTTTCGGAGTGTGTAAAATAATTTTTTACATACAAACATATAAATGCTCCCCCACACTTAAACTTTACATTGTCCTCAATGTAAAATTTAGTCATTCAAAGTAAAGTTCAAGGTGGGAAATTCCGCAAATGATATGCAAAAACAAAGATAAAATGCTTAAAAATAAAAAAGATAAAGATACAAAACCGGTGGGTTTCCTCCCACTTAGCGCTTGGTTTAAAGCCGTCAGCCCGACTTTCTCCTTGCAAGATTCATTTCCCATATACCAACAATATGAAAAGTTGAGGATCCTTCCATAGAATCTGTTTTGGAAACACTGGCTTCACACAAATATTAGTAATATAAAACAGAAACAAAGCTATTAACCGATAGAAGTTTCCCTCACACTTATACTTGTCCACACTTGGAAGTGTATAAAGAATATAGAAGTCGGGTACTTCCACGGTTTCTTGTTCCAAAATCTGCATAGTTTGAGAATCAAGTATCTCTAATGGCGGAAATCGAGAAACAAAGTCATTCAACAATATTCTCGAAGCACATGCATTCAAACCAATAAGAGGTAAAGGAGAAGAAATAATAAGCAAAGGGTTAGACAAACCTTGAAACTTTTGTATTACGATATCCTCTTCATCCTTAGAAAATTCAATTGAATTACTTACCTCTTGCACATCGTGATCCTCTATCAAAACTTGCAAGTATTCTTCGTTCGTTGTTTCCTTAACCAAAATCTCGGCATTAACATCATCGTTACCATCCTTTGCAAGCTCAATTGGGTCTTCCAAAATATTGGTCATGTCGGTTTCATTCTCAACACCCTCCTCTTCATTAGACTCAAACTTTGTTGCAAAGTTTGTAAAACACTAGTTTCATCATACTCATGTACCTTTTGGATAGGTGTTTGATCATTATAAAGATCAAGAGTTGAGTCAACTACACTAATGTCATCAAATATCTCCAAAGGTTGGTCTTTTTCAACACAACCATCTTCGTCTTCATTTTCAGACTCACCATAATAAGAATCATCGTCAGTTTCCCATCCTTTATCACGACGTCGTTTGAGTTCCATATGAATGGTCCTACTAATTTCATCGACAAGCTCTTCCGAGGCTCCATTATCTTCCAACTTGTATAATTTTTGTGCAAGTTTCCTAACGTTCACACGCTTACCACCGTTGACTACAATAGGTTCTCTTTCCCATGACTCTTCCCTTTGATGGGTGAATGATCATAACACGATCTGGAGTCGGGTAAGAAAAAGTGTTGCAGAAATTGGTTTGTGTCACGTTCTCTCTACCACGGTCAATTTGGTCTAGTCTTTGTTGCATGTCTTGTAATCCATTTATAATCTGCATACAACTCGAATGAAGCCAATTAGAAGTAGAATTATCCCACCTTGGTGCTTGACTTACATACCCACTACAAGGTTGTTGTTGGTATGTATGAAAATCACCATAAGATTGTCTATGATATGCATCATTGCCAATAAATTGGTTTTGATGGTATCCCATAGATGGTGGGAAATTGTCATAGTGTTGAGGTGGTTGAAAACCATATCCATTGCTCGAACATGCTCCTTCCATAGAAATTGGTACCTGAAACAAGAATTCTCAAAACTATGTTAAGAACCAGAAAATAAGAAAAATAAAACTAAAAACAAAAATAAGAAACCAAAAACAAGTGACAACCGCTGCCAAAATTTGATCGCTGTCGTATGCGTCAAAAATAAATTACTTTCTCACTACTCGAAATATAAAATATAGCAAGGGCAAGAAAGGATCGTTCCCACAAAGAGGACTAGGTTGTCAAGTTGTTTCGGTTTCCTATAAATAACAATGGGGGTTTTCTGATTTTTATATACTGAAATAAAATAAAAGCAAAACAAATAAATAAAGCACACAATTCAAATATGTGAAAGGATTGGTCAAGGATATCGTTTTCATCCACAAACATGCTTTTCAACAATAACTAGAATAGATATTTAATCTCAACTTTATTAAGAGCCCTAAGATATCTTGATCGCAAGTATATCCCGCTAATCTCTGATTTCATCACAACCACATTAAAAGATGCATAGGTGAATTCTTCTTAGAAAACAACCTAAAGTGTAAAAGCACAATTAAGTTTAACTCCCTAAAAGCATTGAGTTCTATGGAATAAGACTAATCAAAGCAATCGAACGTGTAAAAGCATTAATCCGATTTAATAAAGGTTATGATTCACTTGTGACTACTAGGATGCATCACTACAAGCAATACTCATAATTATGCTACTTGCAATCAGGAATTACCACTTTTACGTATAATAACCCTAATCTAGCAATAGAGATGAAAACTAATTCAACCGATTCGCGACTCGACTAAACATGAATTCAAATTTTATAACAATATTAATAGTGAATCATAAGCAACGAAGTATGGAGACAAAACTAATTCATTGCGTAAAAACCATGGTTGGAAATCCAACTTATTCCTTAACCAAGATAAAATTATCTAAACATGTGAATGGAGTTCATAACAAGAAGGACAAGAAAACCTATCATGTTTCTAAACCCTAAAACAAAAATAGAGACGAAGAGATGATATAAGATAAAAGAGATCCCCCGTGGAGATATATGTGAGACCCTTTTATACTTCTTGTATTTCTCCTAAAATGCCTCAACTGGTCATGTTTAAAATAAATCACATATTTATCTTGGCTCGGCCCACAACTCCAGTCCATACTCACAGCTATAACAGGCCTTAAACAGAATAAGCCCATTACTTGTTTATCTTGTCAATCTTGTAAAACTGACAAGCAAATCCACCACTTTTCCACCATATTGCAGTAATACCTAACATTCATCTAAATTGTTGATACTGCTCAATAGCAAAACCTCACCTGCAACGCCAACTTCAACCTCTCAGATTCATCACTTGCTCAAGCCACAATTTCAGCTGCATTTTAACTCCTCAAACCCATTTGCATCTCCATTCTTCAGCTGATATTACTGCCAGAACCAAAATCCCCATCGTTGCCGCAAACAGGTTCAGCTCCAATCCCTTGTTTAGTCACCTGCAACTCAGCCACTGCACACAAGAACACCAAGAAATTGCTTCAGCTCCAGCTGATGCTCATCTACTTTCAGCTGCCATCCATTTCTTCTCCAAACCACACTGTCACAGCCTTTGAATCTCACCAACACTAAACTGCAGCTGCAAAATAGCACCACTATTTCCCTGTAAACTCCACCTGAGCTGGATCAGTTCATAGCACCAGAGACATATTCTCTTCCGTTAGCTTCAACTTCAGCTACAACCCTGCAATGCACAGCTCAGTCATCCATTCCATCGTACACATCTTTTCCCATTGCAGCTGCACTTCTTCAAGGCCACCAGCTGCTCATACCCCTAGCAACTCAGTCCAATCAACACCATCTAGATTTGCACCATTACTAAGACCTTCACTGCACCAGTATCAACTCACAGAAAACAACAACACACTACTACAATAATGCAAACTGCAGTGCAGCCTCTCAAACCTCAGCGGCAGTGGTTCTGTCTTCTCTTGCTTATCTCGCAGCTTCAAAATCATCTAGCTCTAGCCTTCTCAGCATCACTACATCCTGCCAATCCCTGGCAGCAGCATCACCAGTTGCAGCTGCAACCTGTGGCAGCAACAACACTGCAATCCGTTTACCCATTCTGCACTCTCTCTTCTCAGGTTTCTTTCTCCAACTCCTGTTACTGCAAAACTGAGTTCATAGACATACACACGCACCATTGCGATATAACAGCAGAAAACCATCAATTCCTCCCTGTCTGCGTAATTTATTTCTTGCTCAAAAGAACATCAGTAGCAGCAACATCAATTCTTCCATCAAACTCTTCCATCACCTGTAAATCTGAACCAACAATACCACTTCCTTCATTCAACTCAACCCCTCTCGATCATTGACTGCAATAGATAGCAGTAACATCACCATCAGCTCATCTCTTGATTTGAAATCTCAATTTTTACATCTGCAAACTCCAATTTCTTCTGGTTCTCCATTCCTTTACATCTGTAGCTCCATTTCAGTTCATGTCAACCATCCATGACTAGTTCCTTGAACTCCATCACCTACAGCCATCACTCCTATTGCATTCATCTCATCTGCATATCCTCTCCAGACCACCTTCTCTCTTGAATCAGACACACCTTCAAGAACTGCATCTACATATTCTAAGCTTCATGAATCAATATCAGTACCACCATATTCTTCACTCTGTCTCTGAAATCAAACACAACCCATGGAAACAACAACCGTCTTAAACTGAGATCAATAACCCTTCACCCAACTTCTCCATCTCAGTTTCCTTATCTAAGATTCATACAAACCAAATCTTCTCCCTGTTCTTCTAAACATCAAATAGATTCCTCTCTGGATCCTCATCTGGATTCAACTGAAATAACAGATAAATCCCCATCAACAACACCATACTCTTCAACTGAGTTCAAACCCTAACATACATCTAACCCCTTCTTCCAATTGCAACTGCTCAAACCCATGCATTCAGACAAACCCATAATTACTTATGTCTAACAGCAACAAGATCAGCTCTTCTATGTTGATTTCGACTAAACTCAGAACCCTAATTCTCAAATCAATTACTCAATTTCATCACAGGTCCGAACAAAGCTTCATCCCCTGATTCATCTCGGTTCAAACTCTCAGCAACAACAACAACAAATTGTTCTTGTTAATCTCCAATTTCTTATTGATTTGGTTTAGCATCTCAATTTAGGTAGCAGTGAACAACAGCCGCCATTCTCCTCTGATGGAGAAAAGAAATGATTGAGAGAAATGATTGAGAGAAATTTTAGGTCTCCTGCAAGAGGTAGAAAGGATATAGACACCCCAAATGCCTGATAAGGGCCGTCATGAAACATCCCTTTATCCTTCGTTGTGCTCCCGATAGTGCTTTCCAGCATAGTGATGATTCGGTCCTTTTCGCTCCAAATGAACGCCTCCTTCTTCGAATTCCTTCACCAACAACAATCATCTCTTATTTCTCAGATCCACTTCTTCTCTTCAATTTCTACATCACTAAAGCTGTCATGCTTTTCATACAATTAGTTTGCATCACTAAATCCAACATGCTTTTCAGACAGAGATGAAGAAATAAAAGCAAATAATGAAAAATAATCCGCATCCAACACTTTTGCACTTTTAAGCGACGTTTCTTCTCCTTTTGTTCCAAATGACTCCAAAGTACCTAAACACTCAAAGGCAAACATAAGATACATAATTTACAATAAAATTAAGCAAAGAAATCATAAACAATAGATAAATATTAAGGTGTTTTATACACCTATCATGTGGCGTGAATAGGGGACGGTTCGGGCAGCATGGGGTGTGGCCACTTGAAAGTGGCGCCGGCTGGCTTGTGGCATGGCCACACCTCCTTTTGTTGCTGCTTCTATTTCGTGGCTCCTTTTATTCCTTGTGTTTCTGATTGTTGGTAGGATTTTGCACCTACTAATCCATGGAGGATTAATTGCCTAGTTCGCCTAGGCTTAATTTCGACAGGGAGGGTCTAATATACTAGGCAGGGCGCAAAACCCCAATTTATGAAAATTAATCAAGGTAATATTTGAATCTTGTGAATTATCATAAAATTGATTGAATCTATGTGTTAACACAGAGTTCTTTAAGTTTATTGCCAGAGAGCCGTATGCTTTCTGATTGAGTACTTTTATGCAAGGACCTTAACCTCGATACTTGGAAATCCGTGCTACTCTGTTGTGAGTGAACACAAATTGTCATGTCATATCAATATTAAGGGTTCATCCGGGGAACATGGCATAGGAAAAATACTCGGCAGGCTCCGGCAGTAGTGAGTAATGCAGTTAGGAGCTTATATACTCATTAGGCTCTATACTAGTGAATAATTTATCTAGGAGCTTGAGTTTCAATATAATGTGAAGAGAGACATATGCACTCATCATATTTTGATATATTCTCCAAATTCCCTGCGGAATATAGACATATCAATGTCTACTACATATGATGTCGGTTCAGGTAGATAGACTTTTACAGTTTTCGCCATATACTAAAAACCACCAATCAACATTAAGTCCCCTGCTTAGCACGTAACAGTGGCATCGTTGCAGGGTAAGCATGAGATGGTGACAGTCAAGGATAAAAAATCGAAAGGGAGGGACATGAATAGGTTACCAGGAAAAAATCTGACTGACCTTTGGCAAGTGGCATGAACAATCCGTGATATTTATGTCAACACGCCTCTGGCTTGGCCACGGAGTACTGGTGTTATAGAGTGTTGGCGCTTGGCATACCTCTGGATTTTCTACGGCACTGGCGCTTGGAGTACTTATGGATTGGCCACAGGGTGTTGATGCTATGGAGCGTTGGCGTACTTCTAGTTTGGCCACATGATGTTGGTGTTGTGGAGCGTTACAAGTCTGAGTGGCTGGTGATCTTGACACGCTACTAGTTAGGTCGTGGAGCGGAGATCTTCGTGCACTGCTTGTTCGGCTATGAAGCATGAGTGTGGTGCGCCCAGTAATCTATTCCCATTCATGGAGCAAGAAGGAATCCTTCTTCTGTTCAAACTCTATAAACTCCGTTCGTATGAAAAGGGGTATCGACCCTCTTCTGGTTTTGTTGCTCGTCTGACTCCGTGCTTTCTTCTGAAACGTCTGGCTCCTCTTAGTCATTTGTTAGCGGTGGTGGAGCGATCATTAACGGCAACAAAGCAATCTCCAATAGTTATAATCAGCAGCAAGGAGAGCCAGGAGAACTCAAGGTAGGTGCTCTCTCCTATTTTGTGCATGTAGCCACCCAAAAGTACCATCGATCTTCTCCAGAATGTGTAATAAGGTTCTGACTCCAGAAGAATGAGTATCTAACCTCTCCAGTGGATTTCAAAATTTACCAAAATCTTTGCACTCTTAGAATGGATGGATGAAATATATGCTCGACAATGATCATGTCAGGGCTTATCTTGGAGATAGTGGTCGCGTTGTTGGTCCATCCTTGACTTTAGGTTATTTGGTGCCTGCCCATTGGGTGAAATAGATGAGTTGAGAGGCGTTCCGTTGCCGATGTGCTGCTATCAAATCTTCAAGGACTTCGTTCCAAGAGACATCCTTTGAACTATCTTCTGAATCTTGGACTATTGTATGGAATGAGATGCGATGAGTAGTCCCCAGTTATACTTCTGTTAGATCCGATGGCGTGGCCGGATATGTGAATGTATCTCTGTGGCGTGCTTTTGGAGTCCTTGATGCAGGTGTATGGCTTCATGTTGGGAGATTCCTGCGATTCGTAAAACTTCGACAGTAATGATGTTGAAATCAGAAATAACCTGGCTGAGGGAAGTGAAGTGGTAGTCCCCATGTGTAATTATCCTGAGCCTATTTTCTCGCGGAAGATGTGCTTCTACTGCATTCACTGGTAAGGTGGTGACTGCGTTTAAACTTCGAAACCTGAAGGAGGCTTCAGTCCCCAAGTGTAGCCTACATTAATTGCATCACCCTGAATCCACGCCTATGGGATTTGATACAAGAATACTGTACTCTCCTGTATGTGATGCTGGGATGCTTGGATCATCACATGGACGAAACATTCTGGATAATGAAGAGATATAAGTGAGATATTTATGTCGTTAATCGTGGCTCCCTTTGACTTTTCAAGAAAAATGTTTCAGTCGCGTCTCTGGAGTTATCTCATGAATGCTTGATTGTTGTCGAGATGGACCGCGATGAGCAGTCCCCAGTCGCACCTCTCTTCGGTTACTGAAGTCGTTTTCTCTGAGTAGGCTTGGGATCCGTCGTGGGCCTTAAAGTGTTGCAGGCGCCTTCTAGACGGAGAGGTGATGATATCCTTACGTTACACCTTTGAAGAGTAGATGACCTTGTCGTGGATATGACTTTTGGGTTGACCGTGTCTCCTGAGCTTTGACAGTGAAGGGATTCCGTGTAGAGCCTCAGTCCCAAGTTTGGTTTACATGTTTCTATCTTGTATGGTCGGTGAGTTGACCATGATAAAGATATCATCTTGCATCCGTACTGGTGACTCCATTACTTCTTCCATGTGAAACTAAAATATGGAGAAGTATGGATTACCTTTGTAGTGGTTGTTGCTATGGTAAAGCTCTGGCTGGTATCAACAAACGAACATCAACAGTTCTTGGCAGCAAAGAGACTACATTGTCGTGGGAACCAAAATAGGTTGGCTGGAATTGCATGGGCGTCCATGGATGCAAAGGGATTGGCTGGATGCGTAGCGAGTAAACTATCCACGACCACGAGCTTTGGAGAGACGGATCAAAAAGTGGCCACAACTACGAACCTTAGCTGGTGATCACGATCCTTGACAGGGAGGAGTGTGGCGGCTACGGCATGATCCTTGCAGGGAGGAGTGTGGAGGCTACGACATCCTTGGCAGGGAGGAGTGGCGACTTCTGGAGAGAACGTTGAAACGGATTCTGGAGCGAAACGTTGAAGCGGAGCGGCTCCTGGAGCGAAATGTTGAAGCGGCCCCTGGATCGAAACGTTGAAGCGGAGCGGCTTCTGGAGAGAAACGTTGAAGAGGCTCCTTCTGAGTTGTGGCCATGTCCGTCTGAGTTTTGGCAAGAACTTCCTGTCTCTCGTCCTGACGAAGAAGTGGTGGCAGCCCTGGTGATGATTGGAGGCGTCATGCTCGAAGAAATATTAGGAGTAACGGCAGCTCTGGCTCTGGTAATAAGAGGCGTCACGTCAGAGGGATGCTTCCGGTGCTGCTGGTGTTGGTGGTAGAGGATGTAACGCCATGGGACGCGTTGACCGCTTGCGGATGGTACATTGGTGTTGGCCATTCCTTTTTTGCTCTCGTCCGATACGACCACATACTCATTCGCTTAGGGGTCTCTCCACAAAACTGAATTTTCAGGTTGCAAATCAGAGTTTATTGTGTATCCTGGCCGCGAGAAGTCCCCAGTCATCCTTTATTGTCTGTAACATCTCTATGTCGATCCGCGGAAGGCGAGAACCTCCAGTCCCCAGGCGTAATTCCCCTGAATCAATCTTTTCCTGGACAATGCGCTTCAGAGCGTTGTATTCGTTGGTAGGATGATAATAAACCTGTGATAGTGGCAATACTTGGGATTTTCCATTTGTTCCTCAGTTGGTAGGGCCTAACAGGAGGCAGTTTGATGGCATCGTCTTGAATCCATACTTCTAGGAGTTCAATTACTTCCTCGATCGGGAACGGGAAGTTTGGAGCAGCATCTCCAGTTTCTTGTTGTTGCGCAGGAATCTTAGCCGCGACCTTCCTGGGTGAAGCCGTCTGACGCGCTGGTGTCACACGTTTGGGTTGTTGTTTACTGCTGGAGATTTTCTCTTTTTCCTTCATTAGCGATTGACTGGAGGTTGGATATTTTATTGGAAGGACGCTGCTTTCCTGAATGTCTTTACGAGCTTCTTCATTCTGGAACGGTTCGGATCGACTGAGTAAAGCAGTCGCGGATCTCTTAGCAGCTTCTGATGCAATATGGGAATTGATGTTTTCCAAGAAGGACGCACATAATGAAATCACCTTTTCATTGCGAGGACCCTGATGAGAACGTGATAAATCCCACGAGTCTTCTTTATGATCTTGAGGAAAACATCTCTTGATCTCCATGAGCAGACAAGTTAGGTTGGTGGATACCTTTCCATTCAGCGTGACCATAGGCTTCATCCTCCTCACTAGGAGTAGGAAATGAATCTTGGAAGAAAGACTACTACCATCAGCATTGATCCAAAATGAATTGTTGATGGCGTTTCCTCCAGAATGAACACGTGTTGGTTCCTTTAATAGTTGATCCGTGAGCGCTTTCAAAAGCGTAAATACTCCGTCTGCGTCTTGACAATGGTAACTTGATTCCCGACAATATCATTCAGGATTTTCGTCAAACCGTGAATATTTTTAAGTATCGAGACTCCATAGCCTCGACAAGGTTTTGAATGAAAGAACGGATTCAGGGATAACATGTAGTATTTTCAGTGCTAGGAGAAGTAAAATTGGGATTGAGGGTTTCTGAGCCATTCCTAAGATCAACCATCTTGAGAAGTTTAGGAAATTGAAAATGGAATAAGGAAAATGATTTTTGCAACCGAGAGATTAATATCCCACTGTGGTCTCCAATTAATTGTGGGTAAAAAATTGTTTCTACTGGTTTTGGTAAATTTTTGGGTGTGTGGATCATCACATGGACGAAACAAGTGTAGCCTACTTTAATTGCATCACCCTGAATCCACGCCTATGGGATTTGATACAAGAATACTGTACTCTCCTGTATGTGATGCTGGGATGCTTGGATCATCACATGGACGAAACATTCTGGATAATGAAGAGATATAAGTGAGATATTTATGTCGTTAATCGTGGCTCCCTTTGACTTTTCAAGAAAAATGTTTCAGTCGCGTCTCTGGAGTTATCTCATGAATGCTTTATTGTTGTCGGAGATGGACCGCGATGAGCAGTCCCCAGTCGCACCTCTCTTCGGTTACTCAAGTCGTTTACTCTGAGTAGGCTTGGGATCCGTCGTGGGCCTTGTAAGTGTTGAAGACGCCTTCTAGACGGAGAGGTGATGATATCCTTACATTACACCTTTGAAGAGTACATGACCTTGTCGTGGATATGTCTTTTGAGTTGATCGTGTCTCATGAGCTTTGACAGTGAAGGGATTCCGTGTAGAGCCTCAGTCCCCAGGTTTGGTTTACATGTTTCTATCTTGTATGGTCGGTGAGTTTACCATGATAAAGATATCATCTTGCATCCGTACTGGTGACTCCATTACTTCTTCCATGTGAAACTAAAATATGGAGAAGTATGGATTACCTTTGTAATGGTTGTTGCTATGGTAAAGCTCTGGATGGTATCAACAAACGAACATCAACAGTTCTTGGCAGCAGAAGAGACTACATTGTCCTGGGAACCAAAATAAATTGGATGGAATTGCATGGGCGTTCATGTATGCAAAGGGATTGGATGGATGCGTATGCAAGTAAACTATCCACGACTACGAGCTTTGGAGAGACGGATCAAAAAGTAGCCACAACTACGAATCTTAGCTGACTGTGATCACGATCCTTGACAGGGAGGAGTGTGGCGGCTACGGCATGATTCTTTGCAGGGAGGAGTGTGGAGGCTACGGCATAATCCTTGGCAGGGAGGAGTGGCGACTTCTGGAGAGAACGTTGAAACGGCTTCTGGAGCGAAACGTTGAAGCGGAGCGGCTCCTGGAGCGAAATGTTGAAGCGTCCCCTGGATCGAAACGATGAAGCGGAGTGGCTTCTGGAGAGAAACGTTGAAGAGGCTCCTTCTGAGTTGTGGCCATGTCCGTCTGAGTTTTGGCAAGAACTTCCTGTCTCTCGTCCTGACGAAGAAGTGGTGGCAGCACTGGTGATGATTGGAGGTGTCATGCTCGAAGAAATATTAGGAGTAACGGCAGCTTTGGCTCTGGTAATAAGAGGCGTCACGTCAGAGAGGATGCTTCCGGTGCTGCTGGTGTTGGTGGTAGAGGATGTAACGCCATGGGACGCGTTGACAACGCTTGCAGATGGTACATTGGTGTTGGCCATTCCTTTTTTGCTCTCGTCCGATACGACCACATACTCAATTCACTTAGGGGTCTCTTCGCAAAACTGAATTTTCAGGTTGCAAATCAGAGTTTATTGTGTATCCTGGCCGCGAGAAGTCCCCAGTCATCCTTTATTGTCTTCGTAACATCTCTATGTCGATCCGCGGTAAGGCGTAGAACCTCCAGTCCCCAGGCGTAATTCCCCTGAATCAATCTTTTCTTAGACAATGCGCTTCAGAGCGTTGTATTCGTTGGTAGGATGATAAATAAACCTGTGATAGTGGCAATACTTGGGATTTTCCATTTGTTCCTCAGTTGGTAGGGGCCTAACAGGAGGCAGTTTGATGCAATCGTCTTGAATCCATCCTTCTAGGAGTTCAATTACCTCCTCGATCGGGAACGGGAAGTTTGGAGCAGCATCTCCAGTTTCTTGTTGTTGCGCAGGAATCTTAGCAGCGACCTTCCTGGGTGAAGCCGTCTGACGCGCTGGTGTCACATGTTTGGGTTGTTGTTTTACTGCTGGAGATTTTCTCTTTATTCCTTCATTAGCGATTGACTGGAGATTGGATATTTTATTGGAAGGACGCTTGCTTTCCTGAATGTCTTTACGAGCTTCTTCATTCTGGAATGGTTCGGATCGACTGAGTAAAGCAGTCGCGGATCTCTTAGCAGCTTCTGATGCAATATGGGAATTGATGTTTCCAAGAAGGACGCACATAATGAAATCACCTTTTCATTGCGAGGACCCTGATGAGAACGTGATAAATCCCACGAGTCTTCTTTATGATCTTGGGAAAACATCTCTTGATCTCCATGAGCAGACAAGTTAGGTTGGTGGATACCTTTCCATTCAGCGTGGCCATAGGCTTCATCCTCCTCACTAGGAGTAGGAACATGAATCTTGGAAGAAAGACTACTGCCATCAGCATTGATCCAAAATTAATTGTTGATGGCGTTTCCTCCAGAATGAACACGTGTTGGTTCCTTTAATAGTTGATCCGTGAGCGCTTTCAAAAGCGTAAATACTCCGTTCTGCGTCTTGACAATGGTAACTTGATTCCCGACAATATCATTCAGGATTTTCGTCAAACCGTGAATATTTTTTAAGTATCGAGACTCCATAGCCTCGACAAGGTTTTTGAATGAAAGAACGGATTCAGGGATAACATGTGAGGTATTTTCAGTGCTAGGAGAAGTAAAATTGGGATTGAGGGTTTCTGAGCCATTCCTAAGATCAACCATCTTGAGAAGTTTAGGAAATTGAAAATGGAATAAGGAAAATGATTTTTGCAACCGAGAGATTAATATCCCACTGTGGTCTCCAATTAATTGTGGGTAAAAAATTGTTTCTACTGGTTTTGGTAAATTTTTGGGTGTGTGGATCATCACATGGACGAAACAAGTGTAGCCTACTTTAATTGCATCACCCTGAATCCACGCCTATGGGATTTGATACAAGAATACTGTACTCTCCTGTATGTGATGCTGGGATGCTTGGATCATCACATGGACGAAACATTCTGGATAATGAAGAGATATAAGTGAGATATTTATGTCGTTAATCGTGGCTCCCTTTGACTTTTCAAGAAAAATGTTTCAGTCGCGTCTCTGGAGTTATCTCATGAATGCTTTATTGTTGTCGGAGATGGACCGCGATGAGCAGTCCCCAGTCGCACCTCTCTTCGGTTACTCAAGTCGTTTACTCTGAGTAGGCTTGGGATCCGTCGTGGGCCTTGTAAGTGTTGAAGACGCCTTCTAGACGGAGAGGTGATGATATCCTTACATTACACCTTTGAAGAGTACATGACCTTGTCGTGGATATGTCTTTTGAGTTGATCGTGTCTCATGAGCTTTGACAGTGAAGGGATTCCGTGTAGAGCCTCAGTCCCCAGGTTTGGTTTACATGTTTCTATCTTGTATGGTCGGTGAGTTTACCATGATAAAGATATCATCTTGCATCCGTACTGGTGACTCCATTACTTCTTCCATGTGAAACTAAAATATGGAGAAGTATGGATTACCTTTGTAATGGTTGTTGCTATGGTAAAGCTCTGGATGGTATCAACAAACGAACATCAACAGTTCTTGGCAGCAGAAGAGACTACATTGTCCTGGGAACCAAAATAAATTGGATGGAATTGCATGGGCGTTCATGTATGCAAAGGGATTGGATGGATGCGTATGCAAGTAAACTATCCACGACTACGAGCTTTGGAGAGACGGATCAAAAAGTAGCCACAACTACGAATCTTAGCTGACTGTGATCACGATCCTTGACAGGGAGGAGTGTGGCGGCTACGGCATGATTCTTTGCAGGGAGGAGTGTGGAGGCTACGGCATAATCCTTGGCAGGGAGGAGTGGCGACTTCTGGAGAGAACGTTGAAACGGCTTCTGGAGCGAAACGTTGAAGCGGAGCGGCTCCTGGAGCGAAATGTTGAAGCGTCCCCTGGATCGAAACGATGAAGCGGAGTGGCTTCTGGAGAGAAACGTTGAAGAGGCTCCTTCTGAGTTGTGGCCATGTCCGTCTGAGTTTTGGCAAGAACTTCCTGTCTCTCGTCCTGACGAAGAAGTGGTGGCAGCACTGGTGATGATTGGAGGTGTCATGCTCGAAGAAATATTAGGAGTAACGGCAGCTTTGGCTCTGGTAATAAGAGGCGTCACGTCAGAGAGGATGCTTCCGGTGCTGCTGGTGTTGGTGGTAGAGGATGTAACGCCATGGGACGCGTTGACAACGCTTGCAGATGGTACATTGGTGTTGGCCATTCCTTTTTTGCTCTCGTCCGATACGACCACATACTCAATTCACTTAGGGGTCTCTCCGCAAAACTGAATTTTCAGGTTGCAAATCAGAGTTTATTGTGTATCCTGGACGCGAGAAGTCCCCAGTCATCCTTTATTGTCTTCGTAACATCTCTATGTCGATTCGCGGTAAGGCGTAGAACCTCCAGTCCCCAGGCGTAATTCCCCTGAATCAATCTTTTCTTAGACAATGCGCTTCAGAGCGTTGTATTCGTTGGTAGGATGATAAATAAACCTGTGATAGTGGCAATACTTGGGATTTTCCATTTGTTCCTCAGTTGGTAGGGGCCTAACAGGAGGCAGTTTGATGCAATCGTCTTGAATCCATCCTTCTAGGAGTTCAATTACCTCCTCGATCGGGAACGGGAAGTTTGGAGCAGCATCTCCAGTTTCTTGTTGTTGCGCAGGAATCTTAGCAGCGACCTTCCTGGGTGAAGCCGTCTGACGCGCTGGTGTCACATGTTTGGGTTGTTGTTTTACTGCTGGAGATTTTCTCTTTATTCCTTCATTAGCGATTGACTGGAGATTGGATATTTTATTGGAAGGACGCTTGCTTTCCTGAATGTCTTTACGAGCTTCTTCATTCTGGAACGGTTCGGATCGACTGAGTAAAGCAGTCGCGGATCTCTTAGCAGCTTCTGATGCAATATGGGAATTGATGTTTCCAAGAAGGACGCACATAATGAAATCACCTTTTCATTGCGAGGACCCTGATGAGAACGTGATAAATCCCACGAGTCTTCTTTATGATCTTGGGAAAACATCTCTTGATCTCCATGAGCAGACAAGTTAGGTTGGTGGATACCTTTCCATTCAGCGTGGCCATAGGCTTCATCCTCCTCACTAGGAGTAGGAACATGAATCTTGGAAGAAAGACTACTGCCATCAGCATTGATCCAAAATTAATTGTTGATGGCGTTTCCTCCAGAATGAACACGTGTTGGTTCCTTTAATAGTTGATCCGTGAGCGCTTTCAAAAGCGTAAATACTCCGTTTTGCGTCTTGACAATGGTAACTTGATTCCCGATAATATCATTCAGGATTTTCGTCAAACCGTGAATATTTTTTAAGTATCGAGACTCCATAGCCTCGACAAGGTTTTTGAATGAAAGAACGGATTCAGGGATAACATGTGAGGTATTTTCAGTGCTAGGAGAAGTAAAATTGGGATTGAGGGTTTCTGAGCCATTCCTAAGATCAACCATCTTGAGAAGTTTAGGAAATTGAAAATGGAATAAGGAAAATGATTTTTGCAACCGAGAGATTAATATCCCACTGTGGTCTCCAATTAATTGTGGGTAAAAAATTGTTTCTACTGGTTTTGGTAAATTTTTGGGTGTGTGGATCATCACATGGACGAAACAAGTGTAGCCTACTTTAATTGCATCACCCTGAATCCACGCCTATGGGATTTGATACAAGAATACTGTACTCTCCTGTATGTGATGCTGGGATGCTTGGATCATCACATGGACGAAACATTCTGGATAATGAAGAGATATAAGTGAGATATTTATGTCGTTAATCGTGGCTCCCTTTGACTTTTCAAGAAAAATGTTTCAGTCGCGTCTCTGGAGTTATCTCATGAATGCTTTATTGTTGTCGGAGATGGACCGCGATGAGCAGTCCCCAGTCGCACCTCTCTTCGGTTACTCAAGTCGTTTACTCTGAGTAGGCTTGGGATCCGTCGTGGGCCTTGTAAGTGTTGAAGACGCCTTCTAGACGGAGAGGTGATGATATCCTTACATTACACCTTTGAAGAGTACATGACCTTGTCGTGGATATGTCTTTTGAGTTGATCGTGTCTCATGAGCTTTGACAGTGAAGGGATTCCGTGTAGAGCCTCAGTCCCCAGGTTTGGTTTACATGTTTCTATCTTGTATGGTCGGTGAGTTTACCATGATAAAGATATCATCTTGCATCCGTACTGGTGACTCCATTACTTCTTCCATGTGAAACTAAAATATGGAGAAGTATGGATTACCTTTGTAATGGTTGTTGCTATGGTAAAGCTCTGGATGGTATCAACAAACGAACATCAACAGTTCTTGGCAGCAGAAGAGACTACATTGTCCTGGGAACCAAAATAAATTGGATGGAATTGCATGGGCGTTCATGTATGCAAAGGGATTGGCTGGATGCGTATGCAAGTAAACTATCCACGACTACGAGCTTTGGAGAGACGGATCAAAAAGTAGCCACAACTACGAATCTTAGCTGACTGTGATCACGATCCTTGACAGGGAGGAGTGTGGCGGCTACGGCATGATTCTTTGCAGGGAGGAGTGTGGAGGCTACGACATAATCCTTGGCAGGGAGGAGTGGCGACTTCTGGAGAGAACGTTGAAACGGATTCTGGAGCGAAACGTTGAAGCGGAGCGGCTCCTGGAGCGAAATGTTGAAGCGTCCCCTGGATCGAAACGATGAAGCGGAGTGGCTTCTGGAGAGAAACGTTGAAGAGGCTCCTTCTGAGTTGTGGCCATGTCCGTCTGAGTTTTGGCAAGAACTTCCTGTCTCTCGTCCTGACGAAGAAGTGGTGGCAGCACTGGTGATGATTGGAGGTGTCATGCTCGAAGAAATATTAGGAGTAACGGCAGCTTTGGCTCTGGTAATAAGAGGCGTCACGTCAGAGAGGATGCTTCCGGTGCTGCTGGTGTTGGTGGTAGAGGATGTAACGCCATGGGACGCGTTGACAACGCTTGCAGATGGTACATTGGTGTTGGCCATTCCTTTTTTGCTCTCGTCCGATACGACCACATACTCAATTCACTTAGGGGTATCTCCGCAAAACTGAATTTTCAGGTTGCAAATCAGAGTTTATTGTGTATCCTGGCCGCGAGAAGTCCCCAGTCATCCTTTGTTGTCTTCGTAACATCTCTATGTCGATCCGCGGTAAGGCGTAGAACCTCCAGCCCCCAGGCGTAATTCCCCTGAATCAATCTTTTCTTAGACAATGCGCTTCAGAGCGTTGTATTCGTTGGTAGGATGATAAATAAACCTGTGATAGTGGCAATACTTGGGATTTTCCATTTGTTCCTCAGTTGGTAGGGGCCTAACAGGAGGCAGTTTGATGCAATCGTCTTGAATCCATCCTTCTAGGAGTTCAATTACCTCCTCGATCGGGAACGGGAAGTTTGGAGCAGCATCTCCAGTTTCTTGTTGTTGCGCAGGAATCTTAGCAGCGACCTTCCTGGGTGAAGCCGTCTGACGCGCTGGTGTCACATGTTTGGGTTGTTGTTTTACTGCTGGAGATTTTCTCTTTATTCCTTCATTAGCGATTGACTGGAGATTGGATATTTTATTGGAAGGACGCTTGCTTTCCTGAATGTCTTTACGAGCTTCTTCATTCTGGAACGGTTCGGATCGACTGAGTAAAGCAGTCGCGGATCTCTTAGCAGCTTCTGATGCAATATGGGAATTGATGTTTCCAAGAAGGACGCACATAATGAAATCACCTTTTCATTGCGAGGACCCTGATGAGAACGTGATAAATCCCACGAGTCTTCTTTATGATCTTGGGAAAACATCTCTTGATCTCCATGAGCAGACAAGTTAGGTTGGTGGATACCTTTCCATTCAGCGTGGCCATAGGCTTCATCCTCCTCACTAGGAGTAGGAATATGAATCTTGGAAGAAAGACTACTGCCATCAGCATTGATCCAAAATGAATTGTTGATGGCGTTTCCTCCAGAATGAACACGTGTTGGTTCCTTTAATAGTTGATCCGTGAGCGCTTTCAAAAGCGTAAATACTCCGTTCTGCGTCTTGACAATGGTAACTTGATTCCCGACAATATCATTCAGGATTTTCGTCAAACCGTGAATATTTTTTAAGTATCGAGACTCCATAGCCTCGACAAGGTTTTTGAATGAAAGAACGGATTCAGGGATAACATGTGAGGTATTTTCAGTGCTAGGAGAAGTAAAATTGGGATTGAGGGTTTCTGAACCATTCCTAAGATCAACCATCTTGAGAAGTTTAGGAAATTGAAAATGGAATAAGGAAAATGATTTTTGCAACCGAGAGATTAATATCCCACTGTGGTCGCCAATTAATTGTGGGTAAAAAATTGTTTCTACTGGTTTTGGTAAATTTTTGGGTGTGTGGATGAGAAACGAGTTTAAACCTTCAACAAATGCACTGCACGGGAGTACTTTAGATTCGAGAGATCAATCTGTACAATCCTGGCCTAAACCAAGAAATGGTCGTTCTAGACTTGCTTCGGACACAAAGTGAAGGAGAAGGGTTGGTCTTAGGGAGGGAAGCGAAGAAGGTGTTGAGATCAGAATGGGTAATTATGAAGGTGTGGCTTTTTATGACTTGTGTCAGAATTTGGAACTGGCTTGCGGAATGAAAGCTATCAGTCCTTTGGGATTTTTCTGGATACTGTGTTGTTGTTCTCATCAAAACTTGTTGTTTTGTGGAAAATAGGTAAAACCTATTTATACAAGTCAAATTGAACGCACCCTGATCTCGTAGAAAGTGGGAGTGATTGAGTAATGGAGAAGTGGGATTATGTGTAAATGCCAGAGACCACGTTCCCATCATGTAGGAAACTGGTTAGTTTACACCCACTACTTCTTACCTCCACTAACTGCCCTGCTTTCTGACACTTTCTTATAATGGGCGTGTTACACGCCGCACGCTGTAAACCGCCAGACCAACACCCTGATGAGCATCCCCCAGTTAGTGACATGTTTGATGTCTCGAGTGTTTTCGTGGAAAACGTGTAGCAGATTTCTATGTGTGGAAAGTCAAAGTTAGGAGACTTGCCACAGGAGAATAACACATGATGCTATTTGGCTTGTCTTGGTTGGTCGCCCAAAACTTGCCACAGGCCTGTCAGTTCTGTGGAGAATTTGGACGGCTGAGATCGTAACTTATGATAAAGGGTGCCCATTGATTATGGCCACGTTCTGTTGGCGCCGACGTTTTGCGCAAGCGGTGCCATAGCCATGCCAAAGGAACCATAGCCAGGCCATCATGTGAAAACGACCACAGGAGCAATGACTGCCACGAGTGGCTATGATATGGCATCTTTATTAGGGTTTCCTGGGTCCCGCATGGCTCGTGGCATGTTGTGGGGCCCGAAGTGACATAATTTATGCCAGGACTGGAAATTAGGGTTTCGACCATCGCCACTAGAGCAAGGTCGTGTTTCTGGTTAGGATAACCATATTGAAGTCTGTTATGGCGTTGGCCACAAACAGAACGTGGGTTAGCATGTAGGCGCGCTATTTATGGCATGTTGGCATGTTCGGCATGCTGCTGCTGCAAAGTGGCGTGTTTGGCATGAACGTTTTAGTACCTTAATGCGGCATGACAGGTTTGGTCATGCCATTACCATGTGTAGCGGAACGACACGTTTGGCGTGCACGTTTGGCATGCCATTGACATGGTGGCGCGGTGGAGTGGCATGTTGGCATGCTAATTAGCGTATTGGCGCGACTTCGGGAAATCCAATTTGGGATTGTGATTATCTGGTGCTACCTTGCCTCTTTTAATACTGTGGCAGGTTTAGAGCGACCTGATTAGTCGATTAAAAGAAGGGTCGGCCAAGTATGAGTGTGGCCACACTTCTAGTGTGTGTGTGGAGGATTTAAAGTGACCTGATTGGTCGATGGGAAATAGGGACGGAAAGTATGGGCCCAGCCACAATTCATGTGCGTGTGGTGGGAATAGGGGACGTTCGGACAGCATGGGGTGTGGCCACAACAAGTGGCGCTTGCTGGCCCGTGGCATGGCCGCACCTCCTTTTTTTGCTGCTCCTATTCCGCGGCTCCTTTTATTCCTTGTTTTCTGATTGTGGGTAGGATTTTGCACCTACTAATCCATGGCGGATTAATTTCCTATTTCGCATAGGCTTAATTTCGACAGGCAAGGTCTAATATACTGCGGAGGGCGCAAAACCCTAATTTATGCAAATTAATCAGGGTAATATTTGAATCTTGTGAATTATCACAAAATTGATTGAATTCTATGTGTTGATACAAAGTTCTTTAAGTTTATTTACAAAGAGCCGTATGCTTTCTGATTGAGTACTTTTATGCAAGGACCTTAACCTTGATACTTGGAAATCCGCGCTACTCTGCTGCGAGTGAACACAAATTGTCATGCCATATCAATATTAAGGGTTCAGCCGGGGAACATAGCATAGGAAAAATACTCGGCAGGCTCTGGAATTAGTGAAATGCATCTAGGAGCTTATATACTTATTAGGCTCTATACTAGTGAAAAATTCATCTAGGAGCTTGAGTTTCAATGTAATGTGAAGAGAGACATAGGCACTCATCAGATTTTGATATATTATCCAAATTCCCTGCGGAATATAGACATATCAATGTCTGCTACATCTGATGTTGGGTCAGGTAGATAGACTTTTACAGTTTTCGCCCTATACGAAAAACCACCATCAAAAAACGTGGTTAGAGAAATTAATGCTTCATTGTTCAGGACTTTGAAATCATCCCTAATCAATTAAAAGTTTAACTACTCATAATTAAAAAGTACTAGCAAATAAATAGAGAAGAAGGAATTAAAATGAAACCAAATACAGAAGCTCGCAACAAAAGCCAGGAGGAGCTCTTTCTATTTCTCGCTACAAAGAATGGTAAAAGAAGAGGTGTAGTAATAAGTAGTGTTGTTTATCCTCCTTGGAAGTTAACCCAAAAGAAGAAGTGGTGTAAAGGAAAAAGTCATCTATAGAATGAAAAGTAGAAATCTTGTACTTGAACGAATTCCACTTGGTCTTTGGCCCTTCTCCACTTGTATCTAGCTTCTTTTATTGCACAATTAAGCGTAAATTCACTTCTTTTTGGATGATTCCCCTAATAAAACACAAATAAGAGAAAACAAGCATAACATACAATAATTTGCAAGAAAACCAACAAATACTAGCATGGAATTGACACCAAATATATGTGAAATATGCACTTATCAAATTCCCCCACACTTGGATTTTGCTAGTCCTCGAGCAAATTATCTAACCTAAAATAAAACAATCCCTGTCGTTGAGGACCCGGTTGCACTTAGCATGTGCAACAAGCCTTTAAACCCCTAGGTGTCCCTAGTGGACGAGTTATAGTCTCGTGAGGGCTTACGAGAGGTATACCCACAAAACCTGCTCCAACTTCAAAGCGTTCCAGCTTCCCGAGCATCCAAAGAGTTATGAGGACATGGAGTTTCTGCATGCTAGTAATAAGAAGTTAGAAATACCAAAGAACATATTCTCTTTCTTAAATGTTGAGTGAGAAATAATCACACCATAATGAGAGAACGCGTGTTTGAGAGCGACCAATAAGCATTTCGCCTCGACTTCTGCCTCACTTAAAAGTATTTTATGATAATTGCACTCAATAAGAAGGCTTTTTTATGGGTCTCACATGTGTGCAGGTAGGAATGAAGAGAGAAATCCTACACACGTTGAATGGTGGGAAGGAAACCTTCCAAATTATTTCTGGAGACCCCAAAAAATCGTGGGAAATAAAAAACTTTTTCTGATGATCTCTAAGAAAGGAAATAAACCACTATATCAAGGATGGGAGTACTTACCACCTTCACATCCGATCGGCAGTAATGATAGCACCACTCTCACAGCATCCAATAGAAACATTTTTGGTTCGTCTGCTTTATTTTCTTGGTCTTGGTCTTCGTCTTCGACTTCAACTGTTGATGATAAACCTTGAACTTCATAAAACTTTGTCAATTTGTAACTTTTTTCCTCTATTTCCTTGTTGCTTGAAACTTCTTTATTGATTTTTCTTCCTCGTGGCTTTATTGATGAAATAAATCCTAAATGCAAATCTTTTTGTATTTTTAATTTTCTTTTTGTATTTTTTTAATTACTATTTTCTTTTATTCTGTTTTTTTTTCTTTTTTTTCTGTTTTTTCTATTTTTTTATTTTTTATTTGTGTATTTATTATTATTATTATTTTTTTAACAAAAAGATTGCAACTATAAATAATAGTGATTAAATTAACATGGCCATGGAAGAAGTACTTTATCACTTGAATCTTAACAACTTGTATTGTCTTCGTATTATAAACTTCAATCACTTCATCTTTTGATTTTCTTCGCTCTTGTAAATAAGTCTTCATACTTGGGTATCGAATTTTGCTCCTTATTTGTAAGTCTTCAACATGTATATAAAAATCTGCTCATTGTATGTTGCTTTGATTGGATATGAAATTTGCTCTTCTGTGTATTGTTGCTTATAAACCTTAAATGTCTTCAACTTTCTTTGTAGATTTTGATGTCGCTTCCTTGTTGATGATGATGTGTTTCTATAGCTTGTTGTTGGCGAGAGAGAGAATGGTGCTAACTGCAAATCAAACTACAAGAAGGTGGTTTTCATCTATAGACGTCACCCTCATGATTGACAAAATTAGCACTCAAGAGATCAAAATAGTGCTGAAAATGTTGTGAAATTGGGTATCTCACCATTCTACCCGGAATTAACGTACGGTGACACACACTCAAAAGAAAGATCTTTAGTCATCTACAAAGATTTTTTTGGTCTGGTGCCTCGGTTGATTTGAAAATAGGTAATCTCCACTAATGATTGATCATCAACTCTAATAATGCATTTCTGATGAGCACGAAAGTGCGAAGCATTTTCACCCATAAATACATTAGCTGGGACTCATTTTATCACTAATAAACTTGTTTATAGGTGTTTTTATGAAATAAGCTCTTATGGAGAAAGTTGCTCGAAAAGTGGTTTTTGTACCCCGGAGAACACATGTTATTCAGACTCTCAGTTTTGGATAAGGGGTACCCGATTACTAAGGGGCATCCTAATTTCTATTCGCACTCTCGGATTGGATAAGGGGAGGTCATCTTCAACCTTTTGATTTCAAAAATTGGAGGGAAAATTTTTGTTTCTCAACTGCGTATTTTTGGTCATGATTTTTACGAGATTCTTGGAGTTTTGTGGCATGGGAATTGATTGTTGATGGGCTGTAACATTAAAACAGGAGCAGTAATTGCCTTTGATTTGTAAAAGGAAGGATATATTCTCGGTTTGAAGAAAATAGAGGTGAACATATTGTTTGTGTTATTACATGCTGATTTGGAGAAGATTTGCCGTGGGAGTATATTATGCATTGATTGGAGGAGTTTTTGGGAGAGAAAAGAAAATCACTGTTTTATCATTGTTTCTCTCGTTTCATCTTTGTAAACACCCTTTGAGCAATAAAAATGAATTTTGAGCGTGTTTCCATGATGATGAGCTAATTCTCGCGCAACCAAGACAATGGATGAAGCTATCTATGCATGAATGATTGGTAACAATTTTATTTTCTCTAATTTACAATTTCTAATTCATTCAATCACCGCAATTGCGGAGTTCTAAATGTTCACATAATTTTCTTAATTACTTGTGATTCAATTTGATATATTATATTTTGTTTAATTGATTGATAGTCTATTCTTAGGGAATACAAATAATATTTGGGAATATGTTTGATTATGTGTGAATTAAGAAATAAAGGACTTAAAGGATAGTTAAAGTTTTGAAACATATTTGGTATCGTTCATTCATGTGTAATAGTGGAATCTAGTGTCTTGGTTACTTTTAATATCTTGAAATCAATTTTGCAATAAGTTTTCTATTTTTAAGTTTTATAAGTCTAAAATCTTTTGTTTTCACAAGTCTCAACGAACTTATTACTACAACATCATTGAAAAATATCATCAGTTTTTGGCGCCGCCGACGCGGATTTGTTTTTAGATTAATTTTTAGGTTTTTATTTGTTTATTTTGTACAGTATTTTCAATTTGTTCTAGATTTTTTTTTCCATTTTATGCGTTTCTTTTTGTTTTTGTTTTCAGGGACTTTTTGAGGATGATGACTTCTTCTGAGGAGACGTCATCTAAGATGACGCTGGCGGAATATAAGCGTAGAAAGTCAAATTATCAGGAAACCTCTTCTGAGATGACGCTTGCTGAATATAAGCATAGGCAACGGTATGGAGCTTTTGATCCACATGTGGTAAGTGAAGAATCTCCTCTAGAGATATATGAGAAGTTTTATAAGCACACACCACTTAGCTTGGAACTAAGATTGAGAATTCTGGAATGCCAAAAATTATTTAATGATGATGATCAGTCTTGTAGTAACTCTCCGTTCCAGACAGAATTTGTAGATGACCATGTGGATGATTGTGTAGATGATTTTCCTAATTCCATAGATGAATCTATCTCACAAGATAATTCACCGAACTTAGAGGTTGTTTCTAGACCCCTAGACTTCCAAAAGTTACCTAATTTAGGGTTAGAATTGTGTGCTTCTAAAATTTTATTGGAGTACTTTGCATCTAAATACCCAAAGGACTTGCCTATTCCTGATACAGTGCATGAGCCGATTGATAATTCCCCAGTCTCAATAGAATCCCCATATTTTGTTCTTTACGCACTTCCTTGTGCAGTAAAAACTTGGTTTGGAGGTAAGTCTCTGTTTTTGATAGTTTCAGTGTCTCCGCATCGTGATAACATAAGTGTGAAGCTGTCATTTGTAAATGTTGTATTTTGGGTTGATCCCCAAATTTTCAGGTTGTTAGTTAATGGGGATCCTTTTTGTATATTCCAGTAGGTGTATTTTTTTTTATATTTTCGTTTACTTTTTGCATTTCCCATCTTAATATTTGCGTTGGATGACTCAATTACATTGAGGATAATGTAATGTTTAAGTGTGTGGGAGAGGTTAACTTTTTACTTTATTTTTTCAGGAAATTCCTTGCACATCATGACCAGCTGTGTAGCGGGTCTGCTCCTTTTTCTTGCATGTTATGACCAGCTGTGTAGCGGGTCTTTTTTTTTTCTTGCATTATATGACCAGCTGTGTAGCGGGTCTAAAAAAATATATATTAAAAAAAATGACCAGCTGTGTAGCGGGTCTCTTTCTCTTTATCTTATTATATGACCAACTGTGTAGCGGGTCTCTCTTTCTCTCTTATTATAAGACCAGCTGTGTAGCGGGTCTCTCTTTCTCTCTTATTATATGACCAGCTGTGTAGCGGGTCAGTTTTCTGTTTTGCTCGAGGACTAGAAAAATGTAAGTGGGGGGGAATTTGATGAGCACGAAAGTGCGAAGCATTTTCACCCATAAATGCATTAGCTGGGACTCATTTTATCACTAATAAACTTGTTTGTAGGTGTTTTTATGAAATAAGATCTTATGGAGAAAGTTGCTCGAAAAGTGGTTTTTGTACCCTGGAGGAAACATGTTATCCGGACTCTCAGGGTACCCAATTACTAAGGGGTATCCTAATTTCTATTCGCACTACCGGATTGGATAAGGGGAGGTCATCTTCAACCTTTTGAATTCAAAAATTGGAGGGAAAAATTTTGGTTCTCAACTGCGTATTTTTGGTCATGATTTTTACGAGATTCTTGGAGTTTTCTGGCACGGGAATTGATTGCTGATGGGCTGTAACATTAAAACAGGAGCGGTAATTGCCTTTGATTTGTAAAAGGAAGGATATATTCTCGGTTTGAAGAAAATAGAGGTGAACATATTGTTTGTGTTATTACATGCTGATTTGGAGAAGATTTGCCGTGGGAGTATATTATGCATTGATTGGAGGAGTTTTTGGGAGAGAAAAGAAAATCATTGTTTCTCCCGTTTCATCTTTGTAAACACCCTTTGAGCAATAAAAATGAATTTTGAGCGTGTTTCCATGATGATGAGCTAATTCTCGCCCAACCAAGGCAATGGATGAAGCTATCTATGCATGAATGATTGGTAACAATTTTATTTTCTCTAATTTACAATTTATAATTCATTCAATCACCGCTTTTGCGGAGTTCTAAATGTTCACATAATTTTCTTAATTACTTGTGATTCAATTTGATATATTATACTTTGTTTAATTGATTGATAGTCTATTCTTAGGTAATACAAATAATATTTGGGAATATGTTTGATTATGTGTGAATTAAGAAATAAAGGACTTAAAGGATAGTTAGAGTTTTGAAACATATTTGGTATCGTTCGTTCATGTGTAATAGTGGAATCTAGTGTCTTGGTTACTTTTAATATCTTGAAATCAATTTTGCAATAAGTTTTCTATTTTAAGGTTTCATAAGTCTAAAATCTTTTGCTTTCACAAGTCTCAACGTACTTATTACTACAACATCATTGAAAAATATCATCAATTTCCCCCTGCTCCTCATTTTCCACCGGCATGATTAAATCCATTATTTAACACTCTAACAAGTATTAAATCCGAACTTAGTTCCCTAACACTTCCAAGTTCAGTTATGTCGTTCAGAATTCTCTATGTAAACATCCTTAAGAAGTATTCTAGTGACTCTACAATCTCTACAAGTTGAAGGTTTTTTTTTTTTATGCAAATGTTTACAAGATTTTTGAAAAATTCAACTAAAAAAAGTTAAAAACTCTATATGCAAAATATGGAAACACTCCCCCACACTTAAACTTTACATTGTCCTCAATGTAATTGATTCATACAAAGTAAAATAAGGTGGGAAATCCAAATATGATATGCAAAACTAAGAAAAATAAAACATAAAGATAGAAATACAAAACCAGTGGGTTGCCTCCCATTCATCGCTTAGTTTATCGTCCTCAGCCCGACTTAGCACTCATTCACATTACTCCTCCAGAGGAAGCAAATCATGAAGCTCAAGGGAATCTACATCCACCTTGTCGCATGGAACCTCCCCATATACCAGTAATCTGAAAATCTGGAAGTCCATCCAGAAAATAATCTGCGATTCTAGTAACAACTTCACAAAAATGTTAGTATAAGATATAAATAATTAAATTGTTATTTTGTGGAAGTTTCTACCACGTTTAGTCCTTTCTACACTCGGAAGTGGATATAAAACATAAAATATGGGAACTTTTCTGGGTTCCTCTCTGTGAACATGCACATTGCTAGAATCAAACATATCTAGTGGTGGATAATTAGAAGTAAAATAACTCTTTAAAACTTTGGAATCACACAACTCCAATCCTAAGTAATGTGGATCAAAATATTTATAAATATTCAAAGGATTAGACAAACCTTCCACAATATCTTGTATTACAGGATCTTCATCATTCTTAAAGAATTCCAATGAATTATTTACCTCATGTGTATCGTGGTCCTCTATCAAACTTTTTCGCCATTCTTCATTGGTTTCTGCTTCAACTAAAGTCTCAGCATCATTATAATCCTTGGCAAGCTAAATTGGGTCTTCCACGACTTTAATCAATTTGGTTTCTTTCTCAATCTCCATCTCTTCAACAACATCGTCATCGGAATCAGAATCTTCCCCCAAAAAGTCTAGTTCATTGGTGCAAATCCTAGGGTCTTCCGTATGAGTCTCCAACGAAAGAATAATTGGGTTTACTTCCTGCAAATCAACCGGCCTAAAAACATTATAATCCGGATATTCTTCATAACGTTGGTATGCATTTGAGTATGTTATACCGTTCATAACAATGGTACGGTCATTCCAAGGCTCCTCGTTTTGAATAGGCGAATGATCATTATTAGGATCCAGAGCTGGAACAACTTCATCAATATTACATGGAATTTCCAAAGGTTGATCATGTTCAAAATATTCTTTATCGTCCATAGGAATTTCAGAATTATTTTGGTTTTGAGGCCATACTTCTTCCTCATCCCTATTTTTACCGAGTTGAGAAATTTGTTCGTATAATTTCTCTGAATTCCTTTCAATTTCTCGATGTGATTCCTCCCAATCATAGGTTTGCTGATTTCGAAGCGATTCTTGCATCATGGTACACATCCGTTCTGCAAAATTAGAGAATTTATGATCAAAAGTATAACCATTCTCCCATCCTTGTGGTTGCTCCCTCATATACCCGTCATAAGTTTTTTGATATGCATGAGAGTACCCGTAAGGTTCCACAGAATATGGATCATGGCCAAATGATTGGTTTTGATTATATCCTTGATATGGTTGGTAATTATGATAAGACAGGGATTGAAAACCATATTGACTAGTATCAAATTGATCACCACTATGATGTGATTGATCTTGTACACCGTACATGTTATTTCCAAATGGAAACATGACAATGATACAAAAATTGTAACAATTAAAATTAATTAAACTTAAAAACATAAAAATAAAAATAAAAATAATGCACACAAATCGTTTATAGAATTCCCCCCGTTCTAGACGGGTCATGAATACTATTAATCCATTATGAATACATAAAAAATAAATAAAAATAAAATAAAATCTAGAAGCAAAATCTAAAAACAAAAGTATTAAATAAAATTACTAAAAGAAAATAAACTAACTATAAATAAATAAATAATAAAATAAATTAATTAATAGAATTACTAAAAATAAATAAATAAATAAACTAAAAAAAATAAAAACAACTAAAAGCTACCGACTACTCCCCGGCAGCGGCGCCAAAATTTGGTGTGCGTCGTTTGCACAACAAATTAATTACTTATTTCCACACAATTAACTGGTAATATAATGGCAATGAGTTTGTTCCCACGAAGAGCAGGGAGTTTCTAGTTGTTAAAAAGTAACCAAAAGGGGTTTTAAATTGTAGAGAAAAATAAATGAATAAAACAAGATAGTAAAGATTGATTTAAAATAATATGGAGAAAGATGACCAGGGAATCATTCGCCGTCACTGAATTGAAACTTAATTAAATATAAATTTATTTCTTGTTGAACTTATATTGTTATCAACCGTAGAATAGCAATAAGCTCTGCTATCCCCCGGATTCCTACTGTCACTGGATACGGAAGCGCTCGACTACCAGATTATATCCAACCAACCCACCAAGAATAAGCTCTCAAGGTATAAATTATTCGAATGCTTTATATTCTGTGAATCAGGTTGATCCTAACATCAGACGCATAGGCTCGGCCTGCTTACTAGTGTTATCTTTACACACAATTGCTTAACAAAATGCCTCTGTCAGCTCTTGCGATTTACTACCTGTGTAAAGAGTTGATGTGACAGTTACACGTATCACACAACCCTAAACTAGTAGAAAAAATATTTATTGGTTAATTTAATTGATCATTTTAAATAACCCCTCAATATTCTTAGACATTAAAAATAATAAAGATAATCAACAATAAAATAAAACTTGAAATAAATGTGGTTAGAGAAATTAATGCTATTGTTCAGGACTTTGAAATCATCCCTAATCAATTAAAAGTTTAGCTACTCATAATTAAAAAGTACTAGCAAATAAATAGAGAAGAAGGAATTAAAATGAAACCAAAAACATAAGCTCGCAACAAAAGCCAGGAGGAGCTCTCTCTATTTCTCGCTATAAAGAATGGTAAAGGAAGAGGTGTAGGAAGAAGTCGTGTTGTTTCTCCTCCTTAGAAATTAATCCAAAAGAAGAAGTGGTGTAAAGGAAGTAGTCCTCTATAGAATGAAAAGTAGAAATCTTGTACTTGAACGAGTTCCACTTGGTCTTTGGCCCTTCTCCACTTGTAGCTAGCTTCTTTTATTGCACAATTAAGCGCAAATTCACTTCTTTTTGGATGATTCCCCTGATAAAACACCAATAAGAGAAAACAAGCATAACATACAATAATTTTCAATAAAACCAACAAATACTATCATGTAATTGACACCAAATATATGTGAAATATGCACTTATCAAAAGTATATTGGATTTAGTCCATACAGATTGCTAATCAAAATATAGGGTGTGGTTGTTGTAACCCGCATTTTCAAACTTGAACTATGTTTCTGATACTCATTGTAAGCTAGAAAAATCTTACTCCGTTGCAACCTAGTTGTATCAAAAATTGTGCATTCTCATCCTTTTTCGTGCTCTTATTCATGGATGGGGAAAGGCACAGTAAAACTGGAGCACATTTGTTTGTGTAGCTGTTTATCAGAAAAGTTGTGACACTTTATGGATAGCTGTGAATCCATGGTTGTCTGGAAAATGTTCATGATTGACATGATCTTCCAAAAATAGGTTTAATTTAGAATTTTCAATTTTAATAAACCTTGTAGCTTGAGAAGTTTGGAAAAAGGAAACAAAATATATTCTTTAGTATTTTCAGATTCCCCTGATATCTTTCGGTCCGAAAGTTGTCTCTAATTGTTAGAGCATAGATCGGTTGAACCCACCAAGCGTTGGTATGTCAAGTTTGGTTGTCATATTTTAGTGAATCAAAAATCATGTTAAGAGTCGCTTGATTATGTACTAGAGTCAACTTTGTATAGGTTAGCTTAAAAGTATTAGGATAATGAGACATTACAAGTATTGCGAAGTATTGAAGATGTGAAGAAGCAAGGATATACAACAACAACAATCATCCTTCCACTTGAGTTTAGTGATATTTGACTTGAATTGTTTCATTCCCTAACGTATCTTTCAAGTCGTGCATATTGAAAACGAAACTGCGAAGCATATTTGAACTCTAGATAGACATAGTATTAAGGAATACAATACGAGGTTTATTGCTTAGCCATTAAACTTTGTAGATAAGACACCGCCATAATCATTTGAATGCTATTGTGATTATGTATGGGTATGACGTGAGGATTTCATCCTAGGGAACAATGTTTTACATGTGTTCTAAGGAAGTAAGTTCATAAACTTGTTTGTGAACCGAAAAGGAAATTGCCAGGCGTTATTGGTTTTGTTATTCATTGCATATCTTATGAACAACTAATATGTGTGATTGAGTATAACCGTTCACAACTTGTTGTGTTCTTGGTAGAACTATTCACAAAGGCCTGACTTATGTATTGGTATGACTTTTATTAGTGAAACCGATCTTAAGTAATCACCTGAGATTGTATGATCGGTTTTGTGTTTTGTATGACCAAATTTGGGACAGGGGAACCGATCCTAGAAAGAGGTGCAGTACATCACAAAGGAGAACCGATCCTTGTATGAGGTGCATCAAGGTTTATAGCAGAAAGGGGAACCGATCCTATGAACATGTGCAACACGTTTTTAGGCAAAGGGGAACCGATCCTATGGACATGTGCAACACATATAAGTTAGATAAAATATATATGTGGGGAACCGATCCTAGTACCTAGTCAACCGAATTTTGGAAAGCTAGTGTGACTATGCACAATACTCACATGGAGGGCAGAACCGAAACTTATTTTGGTAGAACCGTCAAACCCGTGATTGTGATTGAATGTTTGTTTGATCAATCACATAGTTCTTGAAAGTCATATGAACCAATTCTAAACTTGTTTGGAAGTGTGGCAAATCGGTTTCAAGGTTGTAAGTGTGAAAGAGAACTTACAAAGTAAGGATGTCGACATACTTTGAACACGTGATGTGAATGTTTATTTCTTTAATTGTTCAAAGTTATTCCTTAATAGCTAAGGGAAGAGAATCCTAGGATCGAAACATAAGTAAGTTAAGAATATTTTAATTAAGGTTATTAATTTCATTTTGTAGGAAAATATAAGAATTAGTAATGTGCATTTACTAATTAGATTTTCCGAGAGATTTCGATCATTATTTTTGGACAGATAATTTCCAGGAATTATGAAAACCGAATTTATGCTTTAATGAATATCTTGAGAATATTTTCGGTTTTGGAAATTCCTTGGTGTCCAAACTTCCTTGTTTATAAATACTTGAAGTTTGCCTTTCTAGCAAACTAATCCTTCGTAACAACAGACTTCGTCTTTGTTGTTGTTACTGGTGTAGCCGCCTATTCGGAGAGGAGGGTAACCTAATTAGGCGAAATCTCTTACGGCCGCTCAGTTTAAAGTCTTCTTTGGGATTGAGAAGTTCTAGCGTGTACCGTTGGCGGGAAACTAGATTATTGCGGTTTATCTTTTGTTTTCGATTGATTTGATTGACTAACGGTGGTTGAAATTTGGTTGCTTTGTTTATGCTTGAGAATTCTCTATTCTGATATAAGATTCACTCAAACTAGTTCAGAGTTTCGACAGGGATCTTTAGACTGTTATTAGTTCTAAAGACGATCTTGTGATAATCCATTGTTAACATACTCAGTTCTGTGCGTGATTGATCACAAGAGATTCAAGTGATTGTGTGTAGGTTATTATTGAAGATCTAAGAAGATTTGAAGACGAAGAAGATATTGAAGATTTCTGATTTGTGGGTTCATAATCTTTGGTGTGCACAATACTTGTTTCGGTAAAAGAGGATCCAATTAATAATCGGTTTATCCTTGTGGTATACTGGATTGATTATTGAGTAGATCGACATCAACATAATTCTTTGGATTAAGAGTGTTGTTGGCTTAATCTTAAATAATTACTTCGGTAATTGAACATAAGATAGATCTAAGGACCCGACGAAGAAGTTTATGTTAAGATAAACGGAAGAGCCTTTGTCAAACTCATATCACTTGGTTGAAGAGAGTTGATACCAAACAGATTTGTTGTTCCTTTACTGTTTGGAATACGAACCAAAGGAATTATTCCAAGTACGTGACTTATTTATAAGTTGGAGGTGTGGGAATACAGATGGAACTAGGTGAACTATAGGTTTAGTTGCTTGGTCTCAACTATACGAAGTTAGGTGTAATTTTGTGTAGCGGCTTAATCCTGAGAGTATTCAATTTTGTACAAGGTCCCGGGGTTTTTCTGCATTTGCAGTTTCCTTGTTAATAAAATCTTGCTGTGTCATTTACTTTATATTTCAGCATTTTAATTGTTTAATTATAATTAAAGTAAATTACACAAACATTAATTCCTATTTACTTGATAAGTGAATCCTATGGTGTTTGGTTAAGTCCGAACCTTTTTATCAAGTAACATACTTCGTTGTTGTATTGTCTCGATCTTGTATCCATAGACGATCACACGAAGTGTGAACCGATTAGTTTTATTGTCTCAACTCAGTCGATAGACAATCACTTTCGGAGAAAGGACTTATAGGTAGGAAAAGTTTTAGCTTGAGTTATATTTGGGTACCCTTGCCTTTTCACTTATTAAAGGGAAACTATTTCTTGCATGTATTCTGATACCTTGATCAATCCTTTTTATATATATAATCGATCATGCCTCCAATAACTCGCAGTATCTCAAAGGCTAACAAGGAGGAATCTCAAAAGGTTAAAGATTGTCAAGGAATCAATACAGAGATGAAGAAGAAAAACATATCAAATATCATGTCTGATTATGATTCTGATAGTTCAGTTGGATCACAAGATGAGTCATGTCTGTTGGCTTACAACTTACAAGATCCAACCAAAACCAAGTGGATTTGTTATGATAGTATGATTGACTATATCCAAGGTTTAGACGAACTAAAAACCAATCTCATAATAACGGTTTGAAATCAAGATTGGCTCAAAGATAAGATTGAGGAAACAAAAGCTGATATTGCTGATATGAAGGTTTAAGTTGAAAAATTTGAGAAACAAGAAGTGGTTGTTGATAAGTCTCTTGAGACATGCTTCAAAAGTTTGAACACTGAAGAAACCTCAGTGAACAACAAGAGCACCACTAGAGATTAAGTTATATGTTGTAATACTTAATCCAGGAAAATAGACATCAATTTTTGATTTCTTTCAATGATTGTATTAGGTCTAGTATGAATAAAACTATTATGAATAAAATTATTTGATTCTTAATTTTTCTTGTGATAGTTTATGTTTACATAGCTTGTGCTTGAATGCTTTATCTTATTTCTATGTATATGTATGGGATGTTTGATTTCGGTTTTCTAACCTTGATGTTCGATCTCATATGTTGTGAACCCTTATGGTTTGGGTGACTTTTTGGTTTAGCGGGATTAAGTTCTAGCCCATGTTGGTAGGATTTATCAAAGGATCATGAGGGGTTCTGAATGAAACAATATGTGAAAAAGTCACAATATGTTGAATCGTTTGGTTTAGCATAAAGCATATGTGTTTCGGGGTTTTCAACTTTTTCTTACAATAGTTAAAAACCGGTTTTCAACCTTTCTCTGGTAAAGGTTGGTTGTTGTTATTCTTTTGTTTTGCATAAGGATGACAACATAATGATATTTCGATATCAATTCTCCCTGGAAGAAGATGCAAACATATTGGAGAAGAGGATGCGAAATTTGAGGTAACGACTTTTTTAGTTAATCGTTTTCCTGTTTAAGAAAAGCCTGAGTTTATTGCGTATATTTATTGCTTTTGGTTAACAAAATTTTGGTACAATTGATGTTTTATTCCATTTTTGTGTATGGATATGTGTGTGATTCAATTGTTTCCGGTTAAGAAAAACTATTGTTATCTTGCTTTATTGTTTGGTATCAATCGTTTAGGCTTACAAAATTTCGGTGCAATTGCGGTGCTTTAATGTCTATGTTGTTTCAATTGCTTCCAGTTGAGGTGAATAATTATGCAAGTTGATTTATTTGGTTTGTATGAATTTTTTATGGATTAACGAAAGAAAAGGGTTACAGGATGAATTGTTTAGCCCAATTCAATTCCGGATAAGAGAAACTAAGTTAATTCTGATCTTAGTTGGACTTATCAAAGTGGAGGTTTCGGTTATTCAAGTCTAATCGAATGCCTTAACAAGAAATGCTAGTTAACTAACCTAGTACTTGTCTTGTATAAAGTGAAAGGTCTAAGTTATTATTCGAATAATTAGAACCTGATGAGAAAAATAGAGTTAATTTTGATCTTTATTTTGTTCTTATCAAACAAGCGTTTGTATTTGTACAATCGGTTTAGCAAAAGAACTAAGGTGCTTAGTAAATTTTTAAATTTGCTAAACTATTAGGGGAAATTTCTTCGGGCAATTGTTTCCTTGGTAACATATCAAAACAAAATTACTTTGTAGTTTCGGTTTTGATATTGGTTATCTAAAAATGGTGTGTGGAACCCTCGTGCTTAACTCTTATAGGTTGCAAGTATTTTAAGATTTGTAAGATCCTTTCGGTTTGTCCTTTATTTGATCGTACCTTTGTCATTTTGTGACAAAAAGGGGGAGAAATATATGGAGTAAACAAGTGATTCGAGACCCTAAACAAATGTACTGCACATGAGTACTTTTAGATTCGAGAGATCAATCTATAAGACTCTGGCCTAAACCAAGAAATGGTCGTTCCAGATTCAATTCAGTCACAAATTGAAGGAGAAAGGTTGATCTTAGGGAGGGAAGCGAAGAAGGTGTTTGAGATCAGAATGTTGAATTATGAAGGTGCGGTTGTTTTATGACTTGTATCAGAATGTGAAACTGGATTGCAGTGTGTAAGCTATCAGTTCTTGGTGTTTTCTGAATACTTGTGTTGATCACTTCTGTTCTTGTCGAAATAGGTTGAAAACCTATTTATACAAGTCATTGAGCGCACCCTGATCTCGTAGAAAGTGGAGACAGTTAACTAGTGGAGAAGTGGAGTTGTGTAAAAGTGGCGACCGCCACGTTTCCATTTACGAGGGAAGACTAACCAGCATTACACCCACTACACTCTTACTGCTATTAAACGTCCGCCATTTCCCGAAAATCTCTTGTAATGGTCGCGTTTCACGCCATACGTTGTAAACCACCAGACCAATACCCTAGTGAGCATCCCCCAGTTTGTGAAATGTTTGATGTTTTGAGTAAATGGGTAAGTCGTGAGACTTGCCGCTTAAAGCAGCACATAGTGCTTTTAGGTCAAATAACAAAATTATTTGTGGAATCAATATTTATAAAACATCGTTTATAATCGATCCATATAAAGCATCGCTTTTAAACAAACAGTTGAAAATAATCGATGTTTATGAAACATTGTCGTCCCAGAGCTCGTCTAAGTTGGTCGCGGAGCTTAATGTCTTAAAAGGAGCATGACCGACCTATTTCAGGGAGTTGGTAGGAGATACGCGCGCATCCCAGAGATTGGTCGGCCGGTCCCTATGAGAGAGTGGATGCTGGTAGCCATTCTAACATTCTATCGGTCGGCCCAGTTTAGATCTGAACCGGTTAAATCGGCTAGCCAAGTTGAGTGGCTGAGATTAGGGGTGTACATCGGGCCGGGCAGGCCGGCCCTAGTCCGAATATATCACAGGCCGGGATGGACGGGCTTAGCAACCTAACTACCCATTAAGTTTCACAGGCCAGGCCGGGCCGGGCAGCAGCAGAAATTTACTGCCCATGGCCTGTCCAAGCCTGTGAAACAAGACGGGCCAGGCCAGGCCAGGCCGGGCGGGTATCAGGCCTTGACAAGTGACAACAGTAAATGAGAAGATAATAACTAGCAAACTTCAAATCAGTAAATTTCATAAAATTGTAGATTGTTCAAATCAAACTTCAACAAAAATTCATAACACCACTACTAGGCAACTAGCAAACAAATTCATAACACTACTACTCCAAAACTTTATTTCATCTTACTAAAAAAAACAATGAAATGGTTAAAAACTTTATTCCTCTTTGTCTAGCTCTTCACCACTGACACCACATGACTTCAGATTCTCTACCGTCTACCTACACAGATCAAGAAAAGTAAAAATTTAATCAACAATTCAAATAACATAAATTAACACAAAAAATAATATCGATGAACAAATTGTAATAGTGCGCATCAAGTTATAGCATGCTTGTATTTAAAGAGATGAGAAGAAGTAAATTCAGTGCGCATCAAGTTATAGCCTGCTTGTATCTAAAGAGTTGATAAGAAAATAGAACAGTCAGACATAGACATGAAAATAAAATGAAAAAATTGCATAAATTTTACCTTAAAGAGACACATGATGATTCAGAGACATCATTCTCATCATCAACTGGAGTAATATCGTCGTTTAGTGGATCTAGTGTCATCATACGATTTTTCAGTTCAGCTTTCCACCAATCTTTTAGAATCACACAGCATTCCAACATTTGCGGTGTTAAGCTACTGCGATAATCACTCAACACACGCTTGCCGAGAGAAAACGCAGATTCAGAAGCAACTGTGGAGACATGGACTGCTAGTACATCTCGTGCAATGCAAGAAAGGACTGGATATCGTTTTTCATTAGCTTTCCACCAACCCAATATGTCAAAATTCTTCATATCTTCAAAAGTTGGTTCTGGCTCTGCGAAGTATCTCGTCAGTTCTTCTGATGTTGTAGAAAGGGGATCCCTCCTATTCTGACTTCGGGATTGCCAAAAGGAGTCATCTTCGTCGTCAGAGATTATGTCTTCTTGCATCTGTAGAACACTCTGTAAAGGTGGTTGATCACTAGTAGAAATTGAGTTAATACTAGAACCATTCTGCATTTGATCATTTAACATAATAATATACTCTTCAAATAAACTTTTAAGTTTAGCTACTATCAAAGATTTTTGCTCGGCATGACAACGAATGACATGTGCAGAAGTACTAAAACAACTCTCTATATCAGCTAATGTAGTTTCCAATCCTCTGAGATTAAGACGGGGATCAAGAATGCATCCAATGCCGAATAAAATAGGAGTCTCACCCCAATATTTGACAAACTTATTTTCCATAACAACAATAATGTCCTTGAGCTGATTCATATGCCTGTGTTTCTGTAAGACCCTCCCAATTCTAAATAAGTAATTAAGAACAGAGTTACTTGTCACATAATCGACACCAGAAAAATGTTTGGTTGCATCATAGAAAGGCTTCAAGAACTTGCATAATAATTCAGCAATATCCCAATCATAATCAGTTAAATCAGAACATGTCCTATCAGCGAGAAAGATTGAAATTGCAGCACGATAAGGAAGTGCATCTTTTAGCATGAAATAAGTAGTGTTCCACCTGTGCTTGACATCTAGCTGAAGCTTTTTTGGTTTCAAACCCATTGATTTGCACAAAGCTCGAAACTGGTCATATCTTACAGATGAAGCAAAAATGAATTCTATACTAGATTTAACATGAGAAATCATTTCTTGAAAATCCTTAACTTTCTTCCTGCTATCATCTATGAATAAATGCAAGATATGACAACAACATCTTACGTGAAATAAGTCTCCTTTCGATGGAAGTCAGGCAGCATCACTTTTAACCGTTCAACCGAAACAGTATTTGCACTAGCGTTATCCAAGGATAATGAGAAAATATTCTTAGAAATCCCCCAATCATTGGCAAGTTTCTGAATAAGTAACTCAGCAATATGTTCTCCAGTGTGGGACTTGTCAAGTAAAGTATAAGAAATTATCCTTTTATGCAAGACCCAATTTTTGTCTAAAAAGTGAGCAGTGATAGACATGTAACTTAACTTCTGACACGACAACCAAAAATCTGATGTCAAAGATATTTTTCCAGGTGCCTCTAATAAAGTTCTCTTTAAAACTTGTTTTTCCATTTCAAAATTTTTTAAAATATCACGCCTAACAGTGGTTCGAGAAAATTTCACAAATCCAGGGTGAAAACTATCATTTATAAACCATTGGAAAAATGGATCTTCTACGAACTGAAATGGCAACTCCCTCAAAATAATCAACTTTATAATGTTCTTTCTAGCTCTTGCTTGACAGAATCGAAATGCAGTAAAAGTACCTGACCCAGTTTGAGCTATTAATGTCTGTGTTTCATCAGCAGGTTGGCTCTTTTTCAAACAGCTTTCCATGTGCCTTTTGAGATGAGAAGTGCCTGCTTTTGGATCCCCCGAAAACTTCCGGTCACATATCTTGCACGGTGCAAGCTTCAACCTCTTTATCTTTTGTGGATCATCTGGATCCACTTCTTCAATTTGTTCAAAACCTTTCCATACTATTGACGTTAGTTTTCTTTTTTTAGTTCCACCGGTGGCAGGGGATGGTAATTGTGAGTCTGTAACATTTGAAGTGGGTGTTGTTTCAACCAAATCAGAAACATCCATGCTTCAAATTAGAGAAAAATTACAAACCTGGTCAACCAAAAAAAAAAATTTAGTAAACTTATGTTCAGTAAGTGTCACAAAACTATCAAAAAACATCAATTAAAATTAAATTTTTGATCAAAAGAACCATACAACTAACAAATCTTAGTTATAAAATTGAATTTTAATTATCAAATGTAAATCTATCAGGACAATAAACAAAAAAACCAAATCAACCAATACCCAAAGTATCATGCTTTCGACACCATTCAAAATAGAAGGTTAAACACCATTCTGAATTTATACCAACAGGAGATGACACAATATTTTAAGTATCAATCTATCGGGACCATGAAAACCAAATCAACTAATCCTAAAGTATCATGCTTTTAACACCGTCACCATCCAAAATAAAAGCATAGAACATAACTAAATTAATTAAACATGAACTGCAATAGATTTAGATTAGAAGAAAAGAACTTACAATTTATCAACCTTTTCTTCTCCAAAAGAAATTAACAGTAGTGAATGAATCGATGATAACAAATAACCTAGAAATAAAGAAGGCAATTGCAGTTGCAGAACGATTAAAAGAGAAATCAATTCTGCACAGCGTATAAAAATTCATTCTGAATTTGTGAAATTTATACTAATAACAGACAAGATTTTGGCTCAAATCTCTCTAACCTAGAGTTTTTAGGAGGAAATGACGACAGAATAATGAGAGAAAGGGAAAGTATTAGGAGGAGATAACGAGAGAAAGGGAAAGTCAAATTTCCGTATAATTTAATATTTTATACGTATTAATATTTTAAAGCATATAATTTTGGTATTATCTAGATAAGTTATTGGGCGGGTCGGGTAACTAAACAGGCTACCGGGCTATCAGGCAAGTCGGGTAATTAAACAGGCTACTGGGCAGGTAAACAGGCTGGGCTCTAATTTTTGAACAAAAACCCGGGTCCGCCCACTTATAATTATCGGGCAGGCCGGGCCAGCCCATTACAGGCCGTCGGGCGTCCATGGGCTCCTTCGGACCCGGGCGGTACATGGCAGGCCGCAGGATTCCGGGAATTCTGTACACCCCTAGCTGAGATGATTTGCGGCAGTTGATGGCTGTCGTTGAATTATTGAAATATGTATTAGCAGCGCGACCGGCCACCTTTTGGGAGATCGTCTGGGATCCATTTGGGAAAGTCGTGTGGCTTGGCCGATCACTCCTTATGGGAGAAGGGTGACCGGTGATCACGACGTCACCCTGTTGGCCACTTGAAATTAGATCTAAGTCATCCGACTAGGTTAGCGAAGTTGTACGGATGAGATGATTTGCGGCAGTTGTATACTGCCGTTGATTGAATTTTAGGGTTTAAAGCCGTGTGGCCAACCCTCTTTAGGCTAATCGATCCAGGGCACTGGACATTGATTTG
Organism: Papaver somniferum; assembly: GCF_003573695.1. Classification (NCBI taxonomy): domain Eukaryota; kingdom Viridiplantae; phylum Streptophyta; class Magnoliopsida; order Ranunculales; family Papaveraceae; genus Papaver; species Papaver somniferum. The sequence goes on from NC_039367.1 coordinate 7,128,423, forward strand.
AGCAGGCTGATTGGCCATATGAAAAGGTGAGTTTCCGGAGAGCATGCTGACATCTTATTGGCCGCCTGAAATTGGATCTAAGCCAGTCAATTTGGCCGGCGAAGATGGACGGTTGTGATCGTTTGCGACTGTAGCACGCTGCCGCAACGCAAATTAGGGTTTCCAAAATGGCGCATTCACCCTACTTTGGGCAAGCGGCTTGATGCACTCCTAGCTTGTCGTGTATAGTTCGATCGGTTGGGGATGGAGGTGAGTCGCTGGTGAACACACTGGAACCTCTTTGATCGTTCGAAATACAATCTAAGCCGTCTAACCAGGCTGGCTAAGTTGGGAAGACGCGATGGATTTGAGACCGTTATGGTCGGTCTTAACTCGTTGGAGTTTCTATTTCGTAGCGTAACTAGCCTAGTTCTGGCTAGCGATTAGGGCTGCTACTGGCGGTTTTAGAGGATTCCGATTGGCTGGGAAAATAGTGGGCCCGCCGGTGGACATAATGAAATTTGCCTAGTTCCGCTAGGAAGAGGCTAAGCTTGTTGAATTGTCCGGCCAAATCGTGTGGTCGTGATTGTTTTAAGACTGAAATGGGCAGCCTAGATTAGATTCCTTAAGGAATTAGGCGCATCGACCAACCAACTTCCAACTTTATTTAAAAGTGTGTGTGGCGGGTTTAAAGCGATCTGATTGGTCTATGTGTAAGGTGGCAGCAAGCAGCAACACGGAGTGCGGCCGGCCGGCCACAGTTGGCACCTGCTGAGGCGAATAGGTCGTCCAAATGGCGGCCACGCTTCCTCTTGTTGTTTCTCCTATTTGCCGCATCTCCTCTTTATTTCTTGTTTTCAGATTTCTGGTAGGACTTTGCTCCTACTAGCTCCATGGAGGATTAATTTCCTAGTGTATCTAGGATTAGTTTAGACCAATAGGGTTCGAAATATCGCGCAGGGCACAAAAAACCTAATTTTGTAAATTAATAATATTAGGCTAGAAAGATTGAAATTTTTGAGCTGACATAAAATCAATCAATTTCTGGCAAATTTTGTGTGTTCATACAAAATCACTAATTATGTTTCAGAGGGCAGCATAACTTCGCGTGCCTCTAATTGAGTATTTCCATGCGTATCTTAATCCTGACACTTCGGGGAAATTCATGCTACTCAGTTGCGAGCGAACATTAATTGTCATGTCATGTCAACATCAAAAGTTCGGCTAGGAACATAGCATGGAATGAATACTCGGCAGGCTCCAGCATTAGTGAGTAATGCATCTAGGAGCTTAAATACTCATTAGGCTCTATACTAGTGAACAATTCATCTAGGAGCTTGAGTTTCAATATAATATGAAGAGAGACATAGGCACTCATCAGATTCTGATATATTCTTCATATTCCTTGCAGAATATAAACATATCAAGGTCTACTACTTCTGATGCCGGGTCAGGTAGACAGACTTTTACAGTTTTCGCCCTATACTAAAAACCACCATCAACAACAGTATGCGTACTTTTATGCTAACTGTTGCAAGTTATTCCAAGTCCTGGAACCATGGTATGCATACCCATATGCGTACTGGTTGGTTAGTTGAAAGACCGGGAACTTAGTATGCATACCCGTATACGGACCGGTGTAAGTTCAAATCCGAGAATTCAACTGAGTTTGGAGGTATGCGTACCTGTTCGCATAGTGGCGAATCCAGACCAAGTACGGCCACTTAGGTATGCGTACCTGTTTGCATACTTGAGTAGGTTATGTTCTAAATTCGGTTTGTTCATGAACTGATACATTTATAAATTAAGGAATGCAATCTTTTGCAAACCTTGGATATAATATTCATGAATTGATTCGAGTGAATCAAAATCAATTTTGCTTCAATTGTGTCTTGTATATTTCTATGAGAATATAAACAATTGAACAACTCTATAACTAGTTTCTTTGATTCATTTGAACTAGTTGTGTTAAGATGAACGAGGTTGATATGAAAGTGTTCATACGGCTAACTTCGGTTAAATATTGTTGATCCAACAAGGTGGACACGTTTAGGTACAGTGTCCTATATCTAAATAAAGTCACTTTTCATTTGTGTGTAACAAGCTAGGTTCGATCTAACGTTTGCAAGATATTAGGTTGAGTCTAATCAGTTTTCATCTAACGGTGAATATGGAATGCTTTGTTACCAAGGAAACGTTGATTGCAAACCTTGATTTGAAGACTATATAAGGGAGAACTCTATCAACTGGGAAACCTAATCCCCACACCTCCTGTGTGATACTAGTTGCTACTAAATTCGATTCTCCTTTAACCTAGGTTTTTCTAAAACCATTATAGGTTAACGACTTAAAGACTTCATTGGGATTGTTAATCCAGACCCAACTATTTTCTCTATAGTTGTGTGTTCTGATCTTGTTTTATTCTATCATATTGAGTACTATCTTCTCTAATATTTGCTCGAGATTTAATCTCCGATAGACAAGATAAAAAGTAGTCACAAACATCTTCATCTCATCGTTTGTGATTCCACAATATATTGTTTCGCTACCATACAATTCAGATTACTGTGAGGTTATGGATATTACTAGGTTGTTCTTCGGGAATATAAGTATGGTGTATCAATTGGTTACTGTTCACCTTGATTTATCAAAAGATGGAACAAAACTCATAGGTATTTTTGTGGGAGACAGATTTATTTATTCAAAAGACTTTTCTGTGTGAGACAGATTGGTTTATCAAGTGTTCGACTTTAGGTTGTAGCAACTCTTAGTTGGGGGTGAGATCAGCTAAGGGAAGCAAGTGCGTAGAGTCCTGCTGGGATTCAGAGGCGTAAGGAACGCGACTGTACCTTAATCACTGTGAGATTGGTTAGGGCTCAACTACATTCCACTCTGAAGTTAATTTGTAGTAGGTTAGTGTCTTTAGCGGCTTAATACAATGTGGTGTTCAAATCTGGACTAGGTCCCCGGGTTTTTCTGCATTTGCGGTTTCCTCATTAGAAAAGCTTATGGTGTACGTGTTATCTCTTTTCCGCATTATATTTTCTATATAATTGTGTTTGAGCATAGCTCAGTTTAACCCACCAAGCGTTGGTATGTCAAGTTAGGTTGTCATGTTTTAGTGAACCAAAACTCATTTAAAGAGTCGCTTGATTATTTACTAGAGTCAACTTCGTATAGGTTAGCTAGAAAGTTATTAGGATATGAGACTTACAAGTATTACTCGAAGACTTGAAGAATGTGAAGAAGTAAAGAGCTACATCGACGACATCATCCTTCCTCTTGAGATTAGTAATATTTTGACTTGAAATTTTTCATTCCGGACGTATCTTTCAAGTCGTGCTATATTGAAAACATAACTGCGAAGCTGTGAATGATTATACTCTAGTTAGACGTAATATTAAGGAATTATAATACAAAGTATAACACCTATCTTTTGAACTTCGTATATAAGACGTCGACATAATCGTATGAATGCTATTGTGATTATGTATGGGTATAGGTGAAAATTTGGTCCTACGAAACAATATTTTACATTCGTTTAAAGGAAGTACAATTCGTAAACTTGTTTTGTGAATCGAAAGGGAAATCGCTAGGCTTATTGGTATTGTTATTCAACACAAATCTTTGGATTACCAATATGTGTGTTTAGTATAATCGCTCATATCTTGTGTATGTATCTTGGTAAAACTATTCACAATGCCTGACTTATGTATCGATATGACTTCTATTAGTGAAACCAATCTTAAGTAATCACATGAGATGGTATGATCGATATTTGTAATTGGTGTGACCATTCCTAGTCATTGGATAACCGATCCTAGAACTTGGTGGGAATAATCACAAGATGTGTAATCGATCCTTGTAGTAGGTTAACAAGTTTTAGCAATTGGTGTAACCGATCCTATAACTTGTGCAACCGATCACAAGGAAGTACCATAAATACGTGGTAACCAATCCTGGTACTTAGTTAGCCATTTTATGGAAACTAGTGTGACCGATCCTAGTATCCACTTGGAGGTAGAACCAAACTTTGTGTTTGGTAGAACCGTTAAACCCATGAATGGTGATTGAATGTTTTTGATCAATCACATAGTTCTTGGAAATCAGATGAACCAATTCTAAACTCGTTTAGAAGTGTGGAAAATCGGTTCCAAGATTGTAAGTATGAAAAAGGATTTACAAATTACATATGTCGACATACTTTGAACATGTGCAGTAATTCTTATTTATTATTGTTCAAAGATATTTCTTAATAACTAAAGGAGAATCCCGGATCGAAATAAAATGAGAGTCTTTTAGTTAAGGTTTGTAATTTTATATGCTTTTAATTTCCAGCAATTAAATGCATATCTTTAGAAAATAAAAATTGGTAATGTGCATTTACTAATTGGAGATTTTCTACTGAGATTTCAGTCAATATTTGGACAGAGCATTTTCAGGAATTCTGAAAACCGATGTTGGCTTTATTGCATATCTTTGAGAATATTCGGTTTTGGAAATTCCTTGGTGTCCAAACTTCCTTGGTCTATAAATATTGAAGTTTGCATTTCAAGCAAACTAATCCTCAGAGCCAGCAAAACTACCTAGTTGTGTTGTTACTGGTGGAGCCGTCTATTCGGAGAGGAAAGTTCCCTAATTAGGAGAAATCTCTTACGACCGCTCGTTCTAAAGGATTCTTTGGGATTGAGAAGCTCTACAAGTAACGTTGGTGGGAAACTAGATAATTTCAGTTTATTATTAGTTTTCGATTGATTTGATTGACTAACGGTTGTTGAACTTTGATTGCACCTAGTTTGTTTATGCTTGAGAATCTTCTCTTCTTATATAAGATTCACTCAAACTAGATCAAACTGTCGACGGGGATCTGTAGAATGTTTTTAGATCTAAAGACGTCTTGTGATAATCCATCGTTAACAGACTTCGTTTCGTGTGTGATTGATCACAAGAGATTCAAGTTGTTTGTGTGCAGGTGTTTATTAAAGATCTAAGAAGATTTGAAGACAAAGAAGATTTCTTATTTGAGTTCATAATCTTTGGCGTGCACAAAACTTGATCGGATGGGGATCCAACTATAATCGGTTTATCTTTTGATAGACTGGATTGATTAGTTGTGCAGATCGGCATCAATATTTAGTATCTTGATCATATCCTATTATTGATTGCATAGTCTAAACAATTACTTTGGTAGTTGTTGAATAGATTGATCTAAGAACCCGACAAAGGAGTTTATTGGGATAAAAGGAAGAGCCTTTTGTCAAACTCATATCACGTTGTTTCAAAAGAGTTGTTACCGAACAGATTTGTTGTTCCTTTATTGTTTGGAATACGAACCAAAGGAATTGTTCCATGTGCGTGACTTATTACAAGTTGGAGGCGCAGGGATACCGAGGGAACTAGGTGAACTATAGGTTTAGTTGCTTGGTCTCAACTATACAAATTTGATTTAGATTTTGTATAGCGGCTTAATTTTGAAAGTATTCAATTATGGACAAGGTCCCGGGGTTTTTCTGCATTTGCGATTTCCTCGTTAAAAAAATCTTGTTGTGTCTTTTACTTTTCTATTTCCGCAGTTATAATTAGAAGTAAAATACATAAACGTTAATTCCTAATTACTTGATATCAATCCTATAGTGTTTGGTTAAGTCTGAACCTATTATCAAGTAATCATACTTCGTTGTTGTATTGTCTCGACATTGTATCCATAGTCAATCACGCAAATTATCTTGTTATCGTATTGTCTCGATATCGTATCCATATACGATCACACGAAGTGTGAACCGATTCGTTGTATTGTTTCGACTCAGTCTATAGACAGTCACTTTCGTAGAAAGGACTTATAGGTGGAAAAGTTTTCGATTGAGGTGTATTTGGGTACCCTCGTCTTTCAAATTGGTATCAGAGCAGACAAACACGAAGATATCTAACAATCCGTGTTTGGTGTGATCCAACCTATAAGATTTGAATTTATGTCTGATTCAGTTAACGTAACGGCGGGATTTGACTACTTCAAAAACTTATGGTGGAAGACACGAATGAAGTATGTAATACTCTTATTCCTAAATGTATTAGGAATTGGAATTATATTTATGTATGTCTTGAGGGACTTACATAATCTGTTGGATATCATAGGATTGTATATCATTGACTTGGATACTAACATGTTTAGTAACAATGATACAATGCTCTATGAGACAGGTTGTATCTCGAAAATGCATAAGATTCCTCTCAGAATTTTTTATTATATGAACCATGGCTATTGTGTTCTTGAAAAATCTGGAATCTTAAATATATCTTGGATGTCCTATCAAAGTATATATATGTACATTTTCAGATCTAAGACTGTCAATGTATCGCTACCTAGGATGCGATTTTGGAAACTTTGTAACACTACAAGGAATGATTTTTCAGTTAATAATTCTATTAACAATGGATTGCTTCATACACCTCACAACTGTTTTAATGAAGTAAGTGATCTTTTGAAATATTACAGGATTTACGACTCTAATGGTATTCTTAAAAAATATCACATTATGTTCAAATTTATCTCTGCATACTCTATTAGAAAATTCTTGAATGAATTTCAAATGATGTTATCAAATTCTGGTAATAAAAGAGTAAACAGATTTTTGGACAGAAACATAGAATCAATCCGAAATAAAGATCCAGTCCCTGAAAACCGGTTTTCCAAAAGAAAGACCTAGATATAAAATCGGAATCGTCTCCCCACGATCCCTGGTTTCCGATTTTGGTAGAATTTCCCCACAATCCCTGGTCTCCCCACAATCCCTGGTTTCAAATTTTTGATATTTATTCTTCCTATAAAAGATAACCCTCTTGCTATGTTTACAAACATATTGGGGAAGATTGATCGAAACTGTAACTAGGGTTTTTCATATTTTCGCAAATATGAAAAGAAGGAAATCAACAAACAGTAAATCTTCTGATAATCATGTCAGATACGATGATATCGATAAGATAAGATTTCCTTACAGTATTGATGACAAACATGAACTGACCTCGTTTGTGGATAAATCATGTTTTGAAAGATACAAATCTCTCAAGAGAATAGAGTTCACTGCTGAAAAAAGGTTTGATCCAGAAATCCAAGATAAGGATTATGTGAAGTTTGTTCAAGATCGGAACTGGGGGAAACTATTTGATCTTGAAAAATATTCACCTGATATAGTAAGAATTGTTTATGCTAACATTTACAATGTGGATCATAAAAAACTTACTTTTGTTACACTTGTTTTTCAAGGAATCTACTATGTCGATCGTAAAACGATTTCTAATATCATCAATTACAGTGTGGAATGTAATCATCTGATTACCGGAGTTGAAATTGAGCACGATACCATTTCAACACATCTCACTGGAAGATCGATTGACTGGGAGAATGGTAGATTACCAACAAAGGAAATACCTTTTCATCTAAGGGTATTCGATAAACTTGCCTTAGCAACCCTATTTTCAAGTACACGAGATAAGTCAGTCTGGGATAAGGATCTTGCAGAATTCGTCTATTTATTGTTGAAAGAAGATTATCAAATTGATTTCTGCGGAATTATTGTCAGCCAAATGATCAAGATCTCAGATTCTATTTCATCTTCAGGAATTAATAGACATCTAGGTTTTCCATGTATAATTACAAAGATTTGTGAATTTATAATGGGAGAAGATTTTGATGACATGAAAAACACTACTACTGTCTCTAAAAAGACTATATGTCAAATGATTGGGGTTCAAACCTGTAATAACATTGTTGAAAGAGTTTCATCAAATTCCAACAACAAGTCTCTTCTAGTTCATCTTGAGACTCTTGGAAAACATCTTGACTGTTTTCAGAAACAGATAGCATTTGCTACTCGAAAATATCCAAAAACTCATAAAGGTATTCTAAAGATTGAATCGGAGTTTTGGAATCAAGAATCGAAAATAGAAGAAGACTATCGAAAAACACTTGATGACAAGGAATGTCTCTTTGAATAATTGTCTTCAAGAAGAAAAGTAGACATCAGTTTTTGATCTCTTTCAATAATTGTGTAAGGTCTATTTTGAATAAAACTATCTATAATTTATGAATAAAATTATTATTTTATAATTGTTCTTGTGATAGTTTTTCGATTACGTAGCCTGTGCTTGAATGCTTTATTTTATTGCTATGTGTTTATGGGATGTTTGATTTCGGTTTTCATAACCTTAATATCCGATCTCATATGGTGTGAACCCTTATGGTTTGGGTGACTTTTTGATTTAGCGGGACTGAGTTCTAGCCCATGATGGTAGGATTTATCAAAGGATCATAAGGGGTTCCGATTGAAACTCATGTGTGACAAAGTCACAATATGTTGAATCGTTTTTGGTTTAGCATAAAAGCATATGTGTTCGGGTTTTCAACTTTTACATCGTATTAGTGAAAACCGATTTTCAACCTTTCTCTGGTAAAGGTTGGTTTTTGTTGTTGTTCTTTTATCTTGCAAAAGGATGACAACACAGTGGTATTCCTCCCCGGAAAGATCCAAAGAAAAGAAGAAGAGGATGCGGAACTTGAGGTAAAAAATTTGTTAGTTAATCATTTTCCTGTTTAAGAAACGCTTGATTTTAATGTATATATTTTGCTTTTGCTTAACAAAATTTTGGTGGAATTGATGTTTATTCCATTATTTGTGTATGGATGTTTGTGTGATTCAATTGTTTCTGTTTGAGAAAAACTATTGTTATCTTGCTTTATTGTTTGGTATCAATTGTTTAGGCTTAACGAAATTTCGGTGCAATTGCAGTGATTTAATGTCTATGTTTGTTTCAATTGCTTCCGGTTGAGATAAATAATTATGCAATTTGATTTATTTGGTTTGTATGAATTGTTTATGGCTTAACAAAAAGATATTCGGGATCAATTGTTTAGTTCAATTCGATTCTGGATAAGAGAAACTAAGTTAATTCTGATCTTAGTTAGACTTATCAACGTGGAGGATTCGGTTATTCAAGGCTAATCGAATGCCTTAACAAGAAATGCTAGTTAACTAACCTAGTACTTGTCTTGTATAAAGTGAAAGGTCTAAGTTATTATTCGAATAATTAGAACCTGATGAGAAAAATAGAGTTAATTTTGATCTTTATTTTGGTCTTATCAAACAAGCGTCTGTATTTGTACAATCGGTTTAGCAAAAGAACTAAGTTGCTTAGTAAATTTTTAAATTTGCTAAACTATTAGGGGAAATTTCTTCGGGCAATTGTTTCCTTGGTAACATATCAAAACAAAATTACTTTGTAGTTTCGGTTTTGATATTGGTTATCTAAAAATGGTGTGTGGAACCCTCGTGCTTAACTCTTATAGGTTGCAAGTCTTTTAAGATTTGTAAGATCCTTTCGGTTTGTCCTTTATTTGATCGTACCTTTGTCATTTTGTGACAAAAAGGGGGAGAAATATATGGAGTAAACAAGTGATTTGGTATCACTAAGGAAGGACAATGGTGCTTAAACGTTATATCTAACGAAAGTGTAAAGCATAAACTAAGGGGGAGTAACATATCATATTGATACTTGTGGTTATCTTAACTACAGAGGGAATAACAAAGACGTGCGGGTTGAAAATCTACCCATCTTACCTTTAGGGGGAGTATTAGCTTCATTATTATAATGTCAATAACGACATCTGTGGATTGAATGAATTCTTGTAATTTGTTTATCCATATGATGTAAGAGTTTTGTCACTAAAATTGACAAAGGGGGGATTGTTAGAGCATAGCTCGGTTGAACCCACCAAGCGTTGGTATGTCAGGTTTGATTTTCATATTTTAGTGAACCAAAACTCATTTAAAGAGTCGCTTGATTATTTACTAGAGTCAACTTCGTATAGGTTAGCTAGAAAGTTATTAGGATATGAGACTTACAAGTATTACTTGGAGAATGTGAAGAAGTAAAGAGCTACATCGACGACATCATCCTTCCTCTTGAGGTTAGTAATATTTTGACTTGAACTGTTTAATTCCTAACGTATCTTTCAAGTCGTGCTATATTGAAAACATAACTGCGAAGCTGTGAATGATTATACTGTAGTTAGACGTAGTATTAAGGAATTATAATACGAAGTATAACGCCTATCTTTTTAACTTCGTATATAAGACATTGACATAATCGTATGAATGATATTGTGATTTTGTATGGGTATGGGTGAAGATTTCGTCCTAGGAAACAATGTTTTACATTCGTTTAAAGGAAGTACAATTCATAAACTTGTTTTGTGAATCGAAAGGGAAATCGCTAGGCTTATTGGTATTGTTATTCATTGCAAATCTTTGGATTACCAATATGTGTGTTTAGTATAACCGCTCATAACTTGTTTATGTATTTTAGTAAAACTATTCACAATGCCTGACTTATGTATCAGTATGACTTTTATAAGTGAAACCAATCTTAAGGACTCACCTGAGATGGTATGATCAATATTGGTAATTGGTGTGACCCTTCCTAGTCATTGGGTAACCGATCCTGGAAATTGGTGGGAATAATAAAAAGATGTGTAATCGATCCTTGTAGTTGGTTAACAAGTATTAGTAATTGGTGTAACCGATCCTATAACTTGTGCAACCGACCACAAGTAATTACCATAAATAAGTGGTACCGATCCTGGTACTTAGTTAGAAATTTTATGGAAACTAGTGTGACCGATCCTAGTAGCCACTTGGAGGTAGAACCGAACTTTGTGTTTGTTAGAACCGTTAAACCCATGAATGGTGATTGAATGTTTTTGATTAATAACATAGTTCTTGGAAATCAGATGAACCAATTCTAAACTCGTTTGGAAGTGTGGAAAATCGGTTCCAAGATTGTAAATATGAAAAAGGATTTACAAATTAAAGATGTCGACATACTTTGAACATGTGCAGTAATTCTTATTTATTATTGTTCAAAGATATTCCTTAATAACTAAAGGAGAATCCCGGATCGAAATAAATTGAGAATCTTTTAATTAAGGTTTTCAATTTTATATGCTTTTAATTTCCAGCAATTAAATGCATATCTTTAGAAAATAAAAATTGGTAATGTGCATTTAGTAATTGGAGATTTTCTACTGAGATTTTAGTCAATATTTGGACAGAGCATTTCCAGGAATTATGAAAACCGATTTTGGCTTTATTGCATATCTTTGAGAATATTCGGTTTTGGAAATTCCTTGGTGTCCAAACTTCCTTGGTTTATAAATATTGAAGTTTTCATTACGAGCAAACTAATCCTTAGAGCCAGCAAAACTACCTAGTTGTATTGTTACTGGTGGAGCCGTCTATTCGGAGTGGAAAGTACCCTAATTAGGCGAAATCTCTTACGACCGCTCGTTTTAAAGAGTTCTTTGGGATTGAGAAGCTCTACGAGTACCGTCGGTGGGAAACTAGATAGTTGCAGTTTATTATTAGTTTTTGATTGATTTGATTGACTAACGGTTGTTGAACTTTGTTTGCACCTAGTTTGTTTATACTTGATAATCTTCTCTTCTGATATAAGATTGACTCAAACTAGATCGAAGTGTCGACGGGGATCTTTACACTGTTTGTAGATCTAAATACGTCTTGTGATAATCCATCATTAACATACCCCGTTCTATGTGTGATTGATCACAAGAGATTCAAGTTGTTTGTGTGCAGGTTGAAAAGGCGAGGGTACCCAAATATACCCCAAGCTAAAACTTTTCCTACCTATAAGTCATTTCTTCGAAAGTGATTGTCTATGGACTGAGTCGAGACAATACAACTAATCAGTTCACACTTCGTGTGATCGTCTATGGATACGAGATCGAGACAATACAACAACGAAGTATGTTTGCTTGATACAAAGGTTCGGACTTAACCAAACACAATAGGATTGCTTATCAATTAAATAGGAATTAACGTTTGTGTAATTTATTTTAATTATGATAAAACAATTTTAATGCCGAAATATAAAGTAAATGACACAACAAGATTTTGTTAACGAGGAAACCGCAAATGCAGAAAAACCTCGGGACCTTGTCCAGAATTAAATACTCTCAGGATTAAGCCGCTACAAAAAATTACACCAACTTCGTATAGTTGAGACCAAGCAACTAAACCTATAGTTCACCTAGTTCCGTCTGTATTCCCACGCCTCCAACTTATAAATAAGTCACGTACTTGGATCAATTCCTTTGGTTCGTGTTCCAAACAGTAAAGGAACAACAAATCTGTTTGGTATCAACTCTCTTCAACCAAGTGATATGAGTTGGACAAAGTTTCTTCTGTTTATCTTAACATAAACTCCTTCGTCAGGTCCTTAGATCTATGTTACGTTCAATTACCGAAGTAATCGTTTAAGATTAAGCCAACAACACACTTAACCTAAATAATTGTGTTGAAGCCGATCTACTCAATTAATCAATCCAATCTACCACAAGGATAAACTGATTATTAATTGGATCCTCTTTTACCGAAACAAGTATTGTACACACCAAAGATTATGAACTCACAAATCAGAAATCTTCAATATCTTCTTCGTCTTCAAATCTTCTTAGATCTTCAATATAAACCTGCACACAATCACTTGAATCTCTTGTGATCAATCACGCACAGAACGGAGTCTGTTAACAATGGATTATCACAAGATCGTCTTTAGAAATAACAACAGTCTAAAGATCCCTGTCGAAACTCTGAACTAGTTTGAGTGAATCTTATATCAGAAGAGAAGATTCTCAAGCATAAACAAACTAGGTGCAATCAGATTTCAACCACCGTTAGTCAATCAAATCAATGAAAAACAAAAGATAAACCGCAATTATCTAGTTTCCCACCAACGGTACACGCTAGAGTTTCTCAATCCCAAAGAATACTTTAAACTGAGCGGCCGTAAGAGATTTCGCCTAATTAGGTTACTCTCCTCTCCGAATAGGGGGCTACACCAGTAACAACAACAAAGAGGAAGTATGTTGTTATGAAGGATTAGTTTGCTAGAAAGGTAAACTTCAAGTATTTATTGACAAGGAAGTTTGGACACCAAGGAATTTCCAAAACCGAAAATATTCTCAAGATATTCATTAAAACACAAATTCGGTTTCCATAATTCCTGGAAATGTTCTGTCCAAAAATAATGATCGAAATTTCTCGGAAAATCTAACTAGTAAATGCACATTACTAATTCTTGTATTTCCCTATAAAATAAAATTAATAACCTTAATAAAAAGATTCTTAACTTACTTATGTTTTGATCCTGGGATTTTCTTCCTTTAGCTGTTAAGGAATAACTTTGAACAATTAAAGAAATAAACATTCACAACACGTGTTCAAAGTATGTCGACATCCTTACTTTGTAAGTTCTCTTTCACACATACAACCTTGAAAGCGATTTTCCACACTTCCAAACAAGTTTAGAATTGGTTCGTCTGACTTTCAAGAACTATGAGATTGATCAAACAAACATTCAATCACAATCATGGGTTTAACGGTTCTACCAAAACAAGTTTCGGTTCTACCTCCATGTGAGTACTGTGCATAGTCACACTAGCTTTCCAAAATTTGGTTGACTAGGTACTAGGATCGGTTCCCCACATATATATGGTATCTAACCTATATGGGTTGCACATGTCCATAGGATCTGTTCCCTTTTGCCTAAAAACGTGTTGCACCCCATACAAGGATCGGTTCCCCTTTGTGATTTACTGCACCTCTTACTAGGATCGGTCCCCCTTTCGCATATTTGGTCAGACAAAACACAAACCCGATTGTACCATCTCAGGCGATTACTTAAGATCGGTTTCACTAATAAAAGTCATAACAATACATAAGTCAGGCCTTTGTGAATAGTTCTACCAAGAACACAAACAAGTTGTGAGCGGTTATACTCAATCACACATATTGGTTGTTCATATGATAAGAAATGAATAACAAAACCAATAACACCTGGAAATTTCCTTTTCGGTTCACAAACAAGTTTATGAACTTACTTCCTTAGAACACATGTAAAACATTGTTCCCTAGGATGATATCCTCACCTCATACCCATACATAATCACAATAGCATTCAAATGATTATGGCGATGTCTTATCTACAAAGTTTAATGGTTAAGCAATAAACCTCGTATTGTATTCCTTAATAATATGTCTATCTAGAGTTCAAATATGCTTCGCAGTTTTGTTTTCTATATGCAAGACTTGAAAGATACGTTAGGGAATGAAACATTTCAAGTCAAATATCACTAACCTCAAGTGGAAGTATGATTGTTGTCGTTTTAGCTCCTTGCTTCTTCACATCTTCAAGACTTCACAATACTTGTAATGTCTCATATCCTAATACTTTCAAGCTAACCTATACAAAGTTGACTCTAGTACATAATCAAGCGACTCTTAACATGAGTTTTGATTCACTAAAATATGACAACCAAACTTGACATACCAATGCTTGGTGGGTTCAACCGATCTATGCTCTAACAATCTCCCCCTTTTTCAATTTTAGTGACAAAACTCTTACATCATATGGATAAACAAATTACAAGAATTCATTACACATACGCTTGATTCCCGAATTCAACAGCACAGTAAACTGCTTACATTCAATCCTTGAAAAATGTCGTTGTTGACATTATAATAACAAAGAAAATACTCCCCAGAAGGAAGATAGGTAGATATTCAACCCACACGTCTTTGTTATAGATCGGTTGTCAGCCGTAATTTCACTTTCTTACTTGAGTATAATAAATATAGTATGTGGTAGGAAAGAGTTCGTATCCACAGAGAGGCTTTTGTTGTTATAAAATTTTAGTTTCTTAAGCAACCAAGGGGGGATTATTGTTGTTTTAGCAAAGCAAATAAAATAATTGAAAGCAATAAAGATAATTTGAATAATCAATAAGGAGAAGATATTGGTCACGGGATAGTATCATTCACAAACATGTATTTTCATCAATGACTAGAATTGATATTTTAATCTCTCATCTATTAAAAGCCCTAGGATACCTTGATCGCAAGAATATCCCGCTAGTTCCCTAATTTCATCACAACCATATTAAAAGATGCATATGTGAATTCTTCCTAGAAAGTAACCCAAAGTGTAAAAGAACAATTAAGTTTAACTCCCTAAAAGCTTTAAGATTTATGGAATAAGAATAATCAAAGCAATCAAACTTGTAAAAGCACTGATGATTCATATGTGACTAGTAGAATATATCGCTACAAGCACTACCCGCAATTGTGCTACTTAAAATCAGGGACAAACAACTTTTTCATATTGAAAACCCTAATATAGCTTTAGAGATGAATGCAAATCGGATTGATTCCGGACTCAACCAATCTAACAATCAAATCCTATAACAATATAGACCATGAATCATAAACAATAAAATATTGAGACAAAACTAATCCATAGATTCAAATAACATATTTGAGAAATCAACTTTTATCCCATAACCAATAGTAGTATTTAGTTACTCATAGTAATGGAGTTCATCATAATCATAATCAATAAGAGAATTAATAATATGAAAAACAAACGAAAGAAAACCCTATAAGAAGTCGTCTCCAAAATCTCCAAGTACAAATTAATACGTGATATCCAAAGTTGTAGAAAACTTTTTCTTTTTGTAGCTTTTCTCCCTTCCAAAACTAGATCAAAACTTCAAATCCCATTAGATGAAAATCCACGTGGCCCAAAAGTGAGATGAACCCATGTAGAAACTTTGCAAAATCTCGTCGGAAAATGGACGAAAGTTGGACGGAAAACATCTCAGGTGATCGGCAAAGTCAAATCGGTCACCAGTCAACGGGTCAAATCGGTCGGGTCAACGAAGTCGACCCGGTCAATCACCGAGTCAGTTGAAGTCAGGTTCTAACTAGCCTGACTGAGTTTGGCATGAGCCATTGCAGCTTGCACATGCCATGATTCAATCAAGCACAATGATTGCTCTTCATCATTCAGTGTTGCATCATTTTGATGCAAACTCTTGCAATCCTCCCATGTACCTTATGCATACATCTAACCTCTCTTATCTGTCAAGATTTGTATCAACAATACTCCAGTGCCCATAATGCAATTCAACCATCACTTTTCCTTGGCTACAACCACCATAATCATCACTCCATAACAGAAATCACCTGCAATTCATTCCCTTGCAACTGCACCTGCACTATAATAGGCTCGTAGCTACATTTCCTCTTTCCATTGCAACACCACCTGAACTGCACCAGTTCACTGCTTAGTATCAGTACCACCAGTAGAAACTCCAGTTGCAGCTGCACATACACATATTCTCCATTATCATAGACTCTCAAATATGCTTCAATCTTCACAGTTCACTACCCTTGGATATCTCCATCTGAGCTATAACTGCAACACAGTTCCTTCCACCGTAAATTCTCAAGCTTCAGTCGTTGCTCTTAGCAGCAGCAGAACCAACTCAGCACCAAGCTTTCCAAATGCATCAGCTACATTTCATTCCTCCACTGCAGTCAAGCTCCCTTGTACTTCTCATACACAGAATCACATCTCAGTTCTATTCGATGGCCATCTTGGCGCTTCACCAGGCCATGGCTTGCACCTGCAATACCTCAATTCTTCCTACAACTGCAAATTATCCAGCTTCTTCCACCAGGATCACCAGCTCAGTACCATCAAGCCAATCTCAATAGCAACCACCAACTTAGCTCAAGATCACAAGCTCAACATCAGCTACTTTTGAACCTTCTGCATCCAGCTGCGATTCACATACACACAACGCTATCATACATCTACTATGTGGCCATACAATTCAGCTCCTCCATAAACCCATTAGCTCAATTGACTGCAACACCAACTTCACCACTGCTTGCATCTTCCCAGCACAAAATTCTCATCACCAACACAGAACTTATTGTAAACATCCACCAATAGCATCACATTACCAAACACAACACCAACACAACCCATTTTGTTCAATCTGTGTTTCTTCCTTGTAAACTCCATTAGTCCATTTATTGAGCTTTACACTCACAACAACCTAAATTTCAGCCAACCCTTGAGCCAATAGCATCAGCAAACCTCCATCTGAGTTACAAACTCAGTTATATCACCACTTTCATGTATTGACTCCCTGGCCATTACATTATCACCTGCAATCCCATCTCAGTCACAGTTCAATTTCATCATCAGTTGCAAAACCCATATGCTCAAAACCCTTGAATTTCAATCCAACTGCAACTCTTTTTGTCTCAACACCACAGCATCAACAACATCACTTCTAACTGCAATTTCCACAAACCCATCTTCATCTCCATGGCAGCACCATCTTCTCAACCTTTCATGTTTCATATTCAAAACCCTAGCTTCTATTCTTTCTCAGATCGATCATTTTTATCAATAGATGCTAAATTCTCCACTCAATATTCTTCCAGCCATCACCTTGTCACAGAATCGACCAAACCCTAATTACAGCAAAACCCATTTCTTCCCTGCTCAAATCGTCCAGATATATCTCTTAACTCCACCGAATTCACAGTATCATCATTTCTCAACAAACCCTAACTTCCCATGAATATCAACAGCAGCATATACTCAAATTCATCCCAATTCAGCATCAACTTCTCGATTTAAATAACACCTCAATTCATCTCTGAATCTTCTCCCTCTGAACTGAATTCCTTCTTGATTTCTTCCTTTCTCTAAACTCAGAATCTCTCTTCCTCTAATGGGAGCCGCCATGGTTTCTTTTCAGGTGAGTGGGAAGGAGAGAAAGTGATGAGAGAATTGATTTCTCTCTGAATTGTAGGGTAAGTGTAAGAATTGAGATTGGATATAGCCACCCAGGTCTCATAGATAAGGGGTAACCCCATTTATTTGGCCTGTCAGTTGCACAGAACTGACGGTTCATTCTTCCCCTTCTTCGCCGCATAGCTCCAGCTACCACTCTCCCGTGAATTGACGATTCTGCCCTTTGTGCTCCAAAAGCGTGCATTTCTCCCTCTTTTCTCAAAAACAAACATAAGATACATAATTCACAAGAAAAATAGCAAAGAAATGATAAATACTAGATATAAAATTAGGTATTTTAGACACCTATCAAATTCCCCCACACTTAGACTTTGCTAGTCCTCGAGCAAATCAAACAAAATAAATTCTAAAACATACATAAAACTCCGTCTCGTCGAGGCTACGGTCACTTTTACCATAAATAACAAGCATTTAAACCCCTAGGTGTTCCTAGTGGACGAGTTATAGTCTCGTGAAGGTTTACAAGAGGTATTCCTACAAAACCTACTTTTCCAGCTTACTAGTTCTTCGAAATGATAGCATCCAACGTGCTAAGAAGACATAGAGATTCTGCACACTAGCTATAAGAAGTTAGACACATAAATAAACACAATCTCATCCTTAAAAGTTGAGAGAGAAATAACCATCCCTTCTCGAAAGAAATTCGGGTTCGGAGTGATCAAAAGTCTCGACTCTGCCTCACAAGAAAGGGTTTTATGATATTGCTCTCAATAATAAATAGCTTTTTATAGGTCACACATGTGTCCAGTTAGGAATGAAGAGAAAATCCTGCGACACCTTGAATGGTAGGAAGGTAAAAACCCTCCGAAGTATTTTGAAAACCCACATCTTTTATCATTTTTAAAACCATTTTTTCTGAAGATCTCTAAGAAAGGAAATCAACCACTTAACGAAGGTGGGAATATGCTTACTTACCTCATTATCTATTCGGCGTGCAGTTAGCACCACTCTTACAACATCCATAGAAACGTCTTCGGTCTTCAATCCTTGTCTTCATCTTCGTCTTCGGTCTTCAACTCTTGAACTTCGTAGAATCTTTACAATGTGATTCTTTCCTCTAATTTCTTGTTGCTTGAAACTTCATTATGGATATTTCTTCTTCCATTGGCTTTATTGAATGAATATAAAACGAACTAAACAAACCAAAATATGGATTTTTCTTGTCTCTTTTTTTTCTTTTTGATTTGTTTTTTTCTTTTTTTTTTACAAGGGACCTAGCATAGTGATAACTTTGTCCCAAGTTTTTTTTTTCTTTAGACAAAATAAAATAACAAATAAGATAAACTAAAAATGCAAGTACAACGGCCATGGTGTAAGTACTTTACCGCTTGATTCTTCAAAAATTGTATGTCTCGATATCATAAACTTCTTGAATTCTCATCTTGATAATCTTCACTCTTGTACAATAGTCTTCAACTTGTAAAAATTATGCTCCTTGTCTTATTGCTTTACTTGAATCCGAAATCTGCTCATTTCTGTGTTGTTTCTTGTAAACCTTGAACGTCTTCAACTTTTCTTCTAATTTGTGATGCTCCTCTTGTTGATGGTGGTGGTGTTTCTATGGATCTGTTGGTGTAGAGAGAGATAAAATGGACGGTGCTAACTGCGAAAAAGATTACAAGTGGTATGTAAGTTAGCAATTCGATGTCACCATTCATGATTGATAAAAATAGCATTCAAGATATCAAAATAGTGCTTCTATTGGTGGGAGGTTGGGTAGCTCACCATTCTACCCGGAGTTTACGTACGGTGACATACACACTACAAGCACATATTTAGACAGGTACAAAGAATTGAAGGCCGGTGCCTCTCATGATGTAACATGGGTAGTCTCCACTATAGGGGATCACAAATCTAATACCGTATTCAATCTGCACCTCATTTGCCACTGGGATGGTTAAATCCAACTTTAACTCTCATATAAGTAAGAAACCCGATAATGTTCTCTGTCATCTCTAAGTTCAGTCACTCTTATGAGATTCTCGATGTAATCTTAGCGGCATGTATACTATGTGACTCTAAACTAACCACAAGTTGGAGTTTGTTTCTTTTTATTCACTAATTTACACAAAAGTTGAAAAAAAAACTTGAAAAATTTACAATGCAAATGCTTAACCACTCCCCCACACTTTACATTGTCCTCAATGTAAATTGAGTCATCCAAAGTAAGTCAAGGTGGGAAATACAAGACAATAAAAAGCTAAAAACAAGACAAGAAAATAAAAATAAGACAATAAATACTCATCAGATGGGTTGCCTCCCATTTAGCGCTTGGTTTAAAGTCGTCAGCCCGACTATCTCCTTGCTTTCTATGACTCCTCCAGAGGGAGTGCATCCACAAAATTAACTCCTTCCACCACTTCGGAAGTGAAGTTCTCATAGTATGGTTTCAAACGATTCCCATTCACTTTAAATTCCTTGCCTGTAGCAATACTACGAATTTCTACTGCACCATGAGAAAACACATTAGTAACAATAAAAGGTCCAATCCAACGTGACCTTAATTTACCGGGGAATAATTGCAAGCGAGAATTAAATAAAAGCACTTTATGCCCAACACAAATTGTTTTCTAGAAATCATAGTATCATGAAATGCCTTCGTTTTCTCCTTGTAAATGCGTGAGCTTTCAAATGCATCATTGCGAAGCTCCTCTAGCTCTTGGAGTTGTAACTTCCTTTGCTTTCCAGCCCCATCCATCTCCATACTGCACTTCTTAATATCCCAAAACTCCTTATGCTCAATCTCAACAGGTAAGTGACAAGGTTTACCATACACAAGCCTAAAGGGAGACATCCTGATAGGTGTCTTGTATGTGGTTCTATAAGCCCACAAAGCATCATTAAGTCGTATACTCCAATCCTTCCTTGTTGGATTCACCGTCTTCTCTAGTATGGATTTCACCTCTCGGTTGGAAACCTCGGCTTGTCCATTTGTTTGGGGATGATAAGGTGTTGCAATCTTGTGCGACACATTGTACTTCTTCAACAAGTTTTGTAAGAACCTGTTTTTGAAGTGAGAACCCCCATCGCTAATTATGGATCTTGAAATTCCAAACCTTGCAAAAATATTAGCTTGCACAAAATCTGAAACCACTATAGAATCATTAGTTGGGGTGGCCTTAGCTTCCACCCATTTCAAGACATAATCAACAACAAGTAAGATGTAAAAATTCCCATGAGAGTTGACAAAAGGACCCATAAAATCAATACCCCATACATCAAAAACTTCAATAAATTGAATAAAAGTTTGTGGCATTTGATTTCGAGCACCTAGATTTCCTGTTCGTTGACACCTATCACAAGTTGTACAAAATATATATGCATCCTTAAACAAGGTTGGCCAATAGAAACCGCTTTCAAGCACATTGTGAGCGGTTCTCTTACCCCAAAAATGTCCTCCGCAAGCATAAGAGTGACAAAAAGACAATACAGAATTAAATTCAGATTTGGGAATGCACCTTCTTATTACTTGGTCACTACAATGTTTCCACAAGTATGGATCATCCCATATGTATTGGTTTCCCAACTTCTTAAGTTTGTCCCTCTCAGCATGAGACAAGTTCTTTGGGATTTGTTTAGACACCAAGTAATCAACAATATCGACATACCATGGTTCTCCAAAGGCAATTGAAAATAGTTGCTCATCCGGGAAGCTTTCACGCAATGGGATAACTTCCTTGTCCACAGCAAGACGGCTCAAGTGATCCGCAACGGTGTTCTAAATTCCTTTCTTGTCTTTGATTTCAAGATCAAACTATTGCAAGAGTAAAATCCATCGTATGAGCCTCGGTTTCGCTTCTTTCTTCATTAGCAAGTACCTAAGTGCTGCATGATCAGAAAAGACAACAACTTTTGTACCAATTAGATAAGAGCGAAACTTTTCCAAAGCAAAAACATTGCCTAACAACTCTTTTTCAGTGGTTGTGTAGTTTTGTTGGGCCTCATTTAACGTTCTAGAAGCATAATAAATAGCATGAGGGATCTTACCTACACGTTTCCCAAGCACTGCACCAACCACATAGTCACTTGCATCACACATGAGATCAAAAGGCTTGCTCCAATCCGGTGGTTTAATGATAGAGGCTGAAATCAAAAGCTCTTTCAAGCGATTGAATGCCTCCATACACTTTTCATCAAAGTTAAAAACCACATCTTTTTCCAATAAATTACAAAGTAGTGATGCTATCTTGGAAAAGTCCTTGACGAATCTATGATAAAAACCTGCGTGTCCAAGAAAAGAACGTATCTCCCTCACAGTAGTGGGAGGGGTTAGAGCACGAATAAGGTCAATCTTAGATTTATCAACTTCCAAGCCTTTAGAAGATATTATATGGCCTAAAACTGTGCCATGAGTTACCATAAAATGGCACTTCTCCGAATTTAGCACAAGGTTTGTTTCAACACATCATTCAAGGATTAAAGACAAGTTGTTCAAGCAAAGGTCGAATGAACCACCAAAGACACTAAAATCGTCCATGAACACTTCGATTATGTTTTCAACATATTCTGAAAAGATACTAACCATACACTTTTGAAAAGTAGCTGGAGCATTGCACAAGCCAAAAAGCATCCTTCTATAAGCAAAAGTACCAAAAGGACAAGTGAAAGTGGTTTTCTCTTGGTCCTCCGGTGCTATCACAATCTGATTATAACCTGAATATCCATCAAGGAAGCAATAATAAGAGTGTCCAGCTAAACGTTCAAGCATTTGATCAATAAAAGGTAATGGAAAACGATCTTTCCTAGTGGTGGCATTCAATTTTCTATAATCAATACAAACCCTACAACCGGTTTGCACACGAGTTGGGACAAGTTCATTCTTATCATTCTCCACCACCGTCACACCTAATTTCTTTGGTACCACTTGCACCGGGATTACCCACTTTCTATCGGATATGGGGTATATAACACCCACTTCCAAAAGCTTGAGTATCTCCTTTTTCACAACTTCCATCATGGGAGGATTCAAACGACGTTGCGCTTCCCTTGTAGGCTTTGCATCGTCCTCCAAACGAATCTCATGCATACAAATGACAGGGATTATACCCTTGATATCAGCGATTGTCCATCCAATGGCCGTATTGTACTTCCTTAACACCCTTAGAAGTTTTTGCTCCTGTAATTCACTAAGCTCATCAGAAACAATCACAGGTAACTCTTCCTTGTCACCCAAGTACAAGTACTTTAAGTGACTTGGAAGAGGTTTCAATTCTAATTTTGGAGATTTAACAATAGATGGTAAAAGTTTTTTATCACTGCATGGTAAAGAAATAAAAGAGATATTGTGAGTTTCCGGGCATACTTGTAGTGAATTAAGATCACCAAGGGATTCCTTGACTTCATTACCACATTCTACACCATTATCCATGGATGTAGTTAATACGGTTTCCAAAGCATCGCCACCATCCAATTCAAACACTTGTTGTGCTAATGTATCCATAAAATCAATGGAGAAACAAGAGTGGACATCACTAGGATATCTCATCGTCTCAAAATTTTTGAAACGTATTATTTCTCCATCAAACTCCATAGTTAGCATTCCCTTATCCACGTCAATAATGGTTTTCGCCGTTTTCATGAAGGGACACCCAAGTATCAATGGAAGAGACGAGTCCGGTGAACCTTCATTCATATCTAACACGCAAAAGTCAGCTGGAAATACAAGTTGATTAACCTTCATAAGAACATCCTCAACAATACCCATTGGGTAAACATTAGAGCGTTCGTCTAGTTGCAACACAATTCCAGACTTTTTAAGAGGACCTAACTCAAGTGAATTATACATGGACGCAGGCATAACATTAACGGATGCACCTAAATCCAACATAGCTTTGTTAAATGTAGTGTTACCAATTGTGACGGGAATGTCAAAGCTACCCGGATCCTTGCATTTCAGTGGGAGTTTGTGTTGTAAGATTTTCGAAGCATTCTCCCCCACACTTAGCAATTCATTGTCTTTGAGCCTTTTATTGTTGGTACACAAGTCCTTCAACACCTTTGCATACTTTGGCATTTGCGTTATAGCATCTACGAGCGGTATGTTCACATGAATCTTTCTTAGAACGTCTAATATATCTTTTTCTAGTTCCTCCATCTTGGACTTTGCGAATCTGTGAGGGAAAGGTAAAGGAGGAACATAAGTAGAAACCGGAGTTTTAGAGTTAGAAATAGGTACCTCAGAAGTTTGGGGAGACTCCATATTTTTCTCCTCCGAAACAGGTTCCTTTGGTGTTTCCACCTTGCCCGAATCAGTAACTTCGGGTTGCATAAGTTGTGTACCACTTCTCAACGTAATAGCATTCACATCCCCTTTTGGGTTAGTAGGTTGAGAAGGGAGTTTGCCACTATTTTGTTCCTTTAATTGATTCAACTCAATATCCATAGAACTAACTTGAGTTTGCAACTCCTTAACCGTGCTCTCCGTCCTTTGCATAAAAGATTTCAGAAACTCTTTCATACTTGACCCATGATTTGGAGGTTGTTGTTGTTGTTGTTGGTGAAATTGTTGACCGCTCATTTCATTACTTCGATTTTATGGTCAAATCTGCGATTCCATGAGATGGTGATGAAATTATCATTTTATTATTCTGAATCCATAGTCCAATCCGCTGCTGATTTTATGGATTGATAATAAATAACTACTTATCTTATTACTCAGTTTCATGAATTATTCTCCACTGAATTTCATAAATCAGTAATAAATACCCAACAACCGGGCATCTGGATCATCACTAAGTAAGCCCCAATAAAATGGTGCGAGTGTACTCGACAATGATGCACGACTGAGCACCCGGATGCACGAACGAGTGTCCAAAAATATGAAATAATGAGGAATCCTTCCCAAAACAGGAGAAAAAAATAAATATTAATAAAATAATAAGAGACGCCCTAGGACGGGCCCACCAGCCGGCCAGCCGGCCGGCCGTGCCCTAGCCATGGTGGGTCCGTGCCTCTCCCATTATTTTTCTTATTTTTTGTTATTTCGTGAACTCATGAAAACTCCTTGGTTTTAGAAACTTTCCTTGTTTTTGCAAAACCCGTGAATTCTCCATAACTTCGTGGATTTACGAAATAATATTATAAAAATAAGGAGAGGTGTGCGGGACCGGGAAACCTAACCGACCGGCCTTGCCTAAGCCGTGGCCGATCCCACACCTTACAATCCTTAGATTTTTATAATTATTATTCCCTAATCTCACGAAACTCCTCCGTTTCAACAAAAACTCGTGGATTCTCCATAACTTCAAGTATTCATGAAAAATAATAAAATAGGGAAAGGTATGCGGGATCGGGAAACCTAGCCGGCCGGCCATGCCCTAGCCATGGTCGGTCCCACACCTTGCAATCCGTAATCTTACATAATTATTATTTTTCTCAATTCATGAAACTCCTGGGTTTGAGAAAAATTCATGATTTCTCCATATTTTCTCAAATATTACTCAAATCACGAAAAACCAAAAGCCAACATAGTCACACGACTGGCTAGCCTCTCACGACAATTTTAAATATTAAAACACTTTTATTTTAATATTTTCAAAATATCGATGAATTGAGCATACATGCTCATTCCAACAAAAATCGAGAATTCTCAGTCAAGATGAAACTCTTCTGAAAATTCACGATATTGCTCGAACGCGCATCAGAAAATACTGAAACCCTCAGTATGGAAACACGAACACCACGGAAACACGTGCACGCCTTCATGACCGACCAGAGTCATTCCTAGGGCTTGCACAAGGCCGGTCCCACACGTTTTCATAATTCTGACCTAATTTGCTCAATTGCTCATACTGGGCCGGAACTCCCTCCAACCAACTGGGGAATTCTCAAAATGACCAAAAACTGGTCCCGTGACTACCAAGAGCCGGTCCCATGATCTCTTGGTTGGTCCTCATCTCTCATACCTAGGTTGTGTCACCTAATGTTGAATCCAGCAATATTTCAATAAATGATGAAACCTGCATTTAATCATCGTTCTTTCACCAACTCTCAAACTGAGAACCCTGGTGCGTGCTCACTCGAGCACTGGGCACCCATGGACGTTCATCATCCCATGTGGTCGGTCCCTCTTCACTCATGACCAATTTTCAACAATTCACCAATTGTTGAAGGATTGATCAAAAATTAGGGTTTCGAACAAACGCTCCACGAATCACCATTCTGAGCAAGTTCAAACACAAAATTATGTTGATTCAGCAATCAACATCCAAATTAATAATATTCAGTAATTCACCAATATTTTTGATTAGTATTTTATTGGGTCATGGCACCAGTAAATAATTCTTTGAATTGAGCAATACTTGCTCAATTGCTCGAATATTGATCCAACCATCAATATTCGGTAATTCATCAGTAGTTTGTCGAATTGAGCAACACTTGCTCAATTGCACGTCAAATTACCAATACTCAGTATTTTGTTGAATTGAGCAACACTTGCTCAGTTGCACACCAAAATTATCGAATTCGTTGAATTGAGAAATACTTGCTCAGTTGCTCGACAAACTCTCGATATTCAAAAATTCGTCGAATTGAGCAATACTTTCTCAGTTGCTCGACAAACTCTCGATATTCGGTAATTCGTCGAATTGAGCAATACTTGCTCAGTTGCTCGACAAACTCTCGATATTCGGCAATTCGTCGAATTGAGCAATACTTGCTCAATTACTCGACAAACTCTCAATATTCAGCAACTCGTCGAGTTGAGCAATACTTGCTCAGTCGCTCTAGTCAGTAATTCATTGACATCTCAGAGAACTACATGTTCAATCCATGAATCGCTGAGCATTCACCACTTATGCTCGATTCAACAAAACAGTCTAAATCAGTCAACAACTGACCAACTAATACATGTCTGCCTTGCAGACTCCATGATTCGTGAAATATCAATCACGTCACAAATGGGGGGATA
Source organism: Papaver somniferum (assembly GCF_003573695.1). Lineage (NCBI taxonomy): Eukaryota > Viridiplantae > Streptophyta > Magnoliopsida > Ranunculales > Papaveraceae > Papaver > Papaver somniferum. Next base: position 7,155,055 of record NC_039367.1, read on the forward strand.
TCACTTAGGGTTTTGGTCTGGCGATCTACGGCACGTGGATTCATACACGACGAGAAAATGTGCGTAAGTCGTGTAAACGGTTGAAGGAGTTAGCAAATTAGTGGGTGCACGATCAGTCAAGTTTCCGTACGACATGGAACTGACTTTACCATGATCTCCCACTTTCCCACTCTTTCACTCAAGAAACCTTCACACTTATAGGGATCAGTGGTATATCATTCTTGCAATAAAAATAAGTCTAAATCGAGGACATCAGGATATCATCAGACATCATCGATCATCATTCGTCAACAACACGATAAAAACTTATTCACAGAACTCAACTTCAGCAATTCACCATTATTGCAGAAACCTTCAACACATCCACAATCCTTGATCATCATTGATCCCACACAATTCTCAGCTTCCCTCCTACAGATCAACCCATCTCCCTCTTTGCGACCGAATTGACTCTGGAACGACCATTGACTTGGTTTAGGCCGGAGTCCTACAGATTGATCTCTCGAATCTAAGCACTCCCTTTGCAGTGCATCTGTGTGAGGTTGAGCAGTTTGGCCGATTCGAGGAATCTCCATCGCACGGTGATTCCCTCATTCCCTAAAAAACCAGCAAACCGTTTTTCTCCATCTACAACAGGCCATGCTTCAATCAAGCATAATGATTGCTCTTCATCATTCAGTGTTGCGATGCAAACTCTTGCAATCCTCCCATGTACCTTATGCATACATCTAACCTATCTTATCTGTCAAGCTTTGTATCAACAATGCTCCAGTGCCCAAAATGCAATTCAACCATCACTTTTCCTTGGATACAACCACCATAATCATCACTCCATAACACATAACCTGCAATTAATTCCCTTGCAACTGCACCTGCACTATCATAGGCTCATAGATACATTTTCTCTTTCCATTGCAGCACCACCTGAACTGCACCAGTTCACTGCTTAGTATCAGTACCACCAGTAGAAACTCCAATTGCAGCTGCACATACACAAATTCTCCATTATCATAGACTCTCAAATCTGCTTCAAACTTCACAGTTCACTACCCTTGGATATCTCCATATGAGCTGCAACTGCAACACAGTTCCTTCCACCGCAAATTCTCAAGCTTCAGTCGTTGCTATTAGCATCAGCAGAACCAACTCAGCACCAAGCTTTCCAAATGCATCAGCTACACTTCATTCCTCCACTGCAGTCAAGCTCCTTTGTGCTTCTCATACACAACATTACATATCAGTTCCATTCGATGGCCATCTTGGCGTTTCACCAGGCCATGGCTTGCACCTGCAATACCTCAATTCTTCATACAGCTGCAAATTATCCATCTTCTTCCACCAGGATCACCAGCTCAGTACCATCAAGCCAATCTCAATAGCAACCACCAACTTATCTCAAGATCACACGCTCAACAACAACTACTTTTGAGCCTGCTGCATCCATCTGCGATTCACATACACACAGCCCTATCATACATCTACTTTGTGGCCATAAAATTCAGCTCCTCTACAAACCCATTAGCTCAATTGACTGCAACACCAACTTCACCACTGCTTGCATCTTCCCAGCACAAAATTCCCATCACAAACACATAACTTATTGTAAACATCCACCGACAGCATCACATTACCAAACACAGCACCAACACAGCCCATTTTGTTCAATTTGTGTTTCTTACTTGTAAACCACATCAGTCCATTTCTTGAGCTTCACACTCACAACAACCTAAATTTCAGCCAACCCTTGAGCCAATAACATCAGCAAACCTCCATCTGAGTTACAAACTCAGTTATATCACCACTGCCATGTATTGACTCCCTCGCCATTACATTATCACCTGCAATCCCATCTCAGTCACAGTTCAATTTCATCATCAGTTTCAAAACCCATTTGCTCAAAACCCTTGAATTTCAATCCAACTGAAACTCTTTCTGTCTCAACACCACAGCATCAACAACATCACTTCTAACTGCAATTTCCACAAACCCATCTTCATCTCCATGGCAGCACCATCTTCTCAACCTTTCATGTTTCAGATTCAAAACCCCAGCTTCTATTCCTTCTCAGATCGATCATTGTTATCAATAGATGCCAAATTCTCCACTCAATTTTCTTCCAGCCATCACCTTCTAACATAATCGACCAAACCCTAATTACAACAAAACCCATTTTCTTCCATGCTCAAATCGTACAGATATAAATCTTAACTCCACCGAATTCACAGTGTCACCATTTCTCAACAAACCCTAACTTCCCATGAATATCAATACCAGCAGATACTCAAATTCATCCCAATTCAACATCAACTTCTCGATTTAAATAACACCTCAATTCATCTCTGAATCTTCTCCCTCTGAACTGAATTCCTTCTTGATTTCTTCCTTTCTCTAAACTCAGAATCTCTCTTCCTCTAATGGGAGCCTCCATGGTTTATTTTCAGGTGAGTGGGAAGGAGAGAAAGTGATGAGAGAATTGATTTCTCTCTGAATTCTAGGGTAAGTGTAAGAATTGAGACTGGATAGCCACCCAGGTCTCATAGATAAGGGGTAACCCCATTTATTTGGCATGTCAGTTGCGCGGAACTAACGGTTCATTCTTCCCCTTATTCGCCGCATAGGTCCAGCTACTACTCGCCTGTGAATTGACGATTCTACCTTTTGTGCTCCAAAAGCGTGATTTCTCCCTCTTTTCTCCATATGACTCCAGAGTACCTAATAACTCAAAAACAAACATAAGATACATAATTCACAAGAAAAATAGCAAAGAAAGCATAAATACTAGATATAAAATTAGGTGTTTTAGACACCTATCAGTTATACCAATTTATATGACATGTTACTCCCCCTTAGTCTGTGTTTTCACTCTTTCGTTTAGATAAAACGTTTAAGCACCAATGTTCTTTTCCTTAGCGATACCAGTCAATATAAAATCAATGCCAGTATCACTTGTTTACTCTATATATTTCTCCCCCTTTTTTCACAAAATGACAAAGAAACCAAAAAATAAAGGACAACACGAAAAGAATCTTACAAATCTCAAAATAGACTTGCAGTTTGTAGAGTTAGGCATGAAGGTTCCACACATCATGTTCTGATAACCAATATCAAAACCGAAACTACAAGTAGTTTTATTTTGATATGTTACCAAGGAAATAATTGTTCGAAACAATTTTTCCAATTTAGTTTAGCAAAACAAAAATCAACTAAGCACCTTAGTCCCTTTGCTAAACCGATTGTTCAAAACAACCGCTTAATTCGATAAGACCAAAATAAAGATAACTCTATTTTTCTCATCAGGTTCTAATTATCCATAAACTTGGACCTTTCAATTTTAAACAATACAAGTACTAGGTTATTTAACTAGCATTTCTTGTTAAGGCATTCGATTAGACTTGAATAACCAAAACCTCACTTCGATAAGTCTAACTAAGATCAGAATTAACTTAGTTTATCTTATCCGGAATCGAACTGGACTAAACAACTCATCCCATTTATTTCGTCAAGCCATAAATAATTCATACAAACCAACATAAATCAACTTGCATAATTATTCACCTCAACCGGAAGCAATTGAAACAACATAGACATTAAAAGCACCTTGCACTGAAATTCGTAAGCCTAAATAATTGATACCACACATAAAGCAAGATAAAATGGAACCAACTGAATCACATACATCATGGAATAAACATCATTTTACCGAAATTTTGTTAAACAAAAGCAATAAATATATATAATATAAACTCAGGCTTTTTTTAAACAGGAAAACAATTAACTAACAAGATTGTTACCTCAAATTTCGCATCTACTTCTCTCTCCAATATGATTGCATCTTCGTCCAGGGTGAATTGATGTCGAAATATCATCATGTTGTCATCCTTATGCAAAAACAAAAGAATAACAACAACCAACCTTTACCAGAGAAAGGTTAAAAATCGGTTTTAATAATTGCAAGCAAAAGTTGAAAACCGTCGAAACACAGATGCTTTTATGCTAAACCAAAACCGATTCAACATATTATGACTTTTTCACATATTGTTTCTACTAGAACCCCTCGTAATTCTTTGATAAAGCCTACCAACATGGGCTAGAACTTAATCCTGCTATACCAAAAAGTCACCCAAACCACAAGGGTTCATAATATATGAGATCGAATATTAAGGTGGTAAAACCGAAATCAAACATCCCATAAACATACATAGCAATAAGATAAAAGCATTCAAGCACAGGCTATGTAAACCGAAAACTATCACAAGAAAAATTACCAATCAAATAATTTTATTCATAATAGACCAATACAATCAATGAAAGAAATCAAAAATTGATGTCTATTTTTCTCGTGCAACCTAGTCCTTCATATCAGAACTGAATGAAGGTGGATAACTACTCTTCAGCTTTTGAATTTCTTCAAGTAGGAAACCTTGTTGCTTGAACAGAACCTCTTGCATATGAGAAATTTTCATGAAGGATTCTGCAAGAGCATGTAATTCTGTCTTTGATTGAACACAAAAGTGTGTCAATGCCTCAATACACTGATCTTTCTTCAGAGTATTCTCTCTTTCCTTCTTGCTAAGCCAATCTCCCTTTATGATTTTTCCCTTAATATCAAGAGACAATCCAGACTTGGTCTTAAGATGATCTTTCTGATCTTGCATCTTCTCCAGAGAAACCATTTGATCTAGACCCATAGTTCGGACAAGGAATGATCAAAATAGGAGAAGAATCTTTTTATACTTTTCATACTACCGAAAATATAATATTCCCAAAAATATGAATATATCAAATATCTTTAAATACTAGATATTATTTCCACAATCTACACAAAAGTGCCTTGATTTTTCTTCTTCCATACTCAAAGATTTAGCACACATGGTGAGGAAATAATTCTAATACCGATCAAGTGGCATTAGTATGAGATTTTCTCTCATTATGGAATTTTGAACAACTGGAGTGTTCTTGATCTAGTATAGTATGAAAAGATCTCCTTTTGTTACCTCGAACTAACGAAGTATCTTGGGATTGACTGGAATTGCATGCAACTCTTAGCAATTCTGTTTTTGAGACAGTTTTGCATCTTGTTTTATTTTTCCCTTTACCATTAGGTGATTTAATAACATCGGAAGACATGTCCATTCTTAAAATGGGTAAATCACTAATGGACAAGGAAGAAATAAGATTGAAAACTAATGCAATATTAGTTGTTTCCTCTTCTTCAGAATCGTATGAATCAGAGGTCTCATCTAGAGACACAACCAATGCCTTGCTTCCAGTGTATTTATTAAGATTGGGACAGTCTTTAGCAATATGACCAAACCCTTTACACTTGAAGCACTGCGGCTGATATTCATCATCTTCTTCATGATCCTTTTTGACAGGAAATCGATCATGTGGACGAGAAGATCGATAAGTATCCTTGACGAATCTCTTGTTTCTTTTCTTTAAGAGATCGTGAAACTGTCTAGAAATTAATGACAATGATTGTTCAATTTCTTCATCAGAATTTTCTGCAATCTGTTCATCTGGATCATCCATATGTCCATTCCTTTCCATTGGAGCTTTCGGAATGCTTGCAGTTTTTAAAGCGATTCCTTTACTTTGAATAGACTGTGATTCATGATCAAAGATCTTTAACTTACCAACGAGTGTGCTTCGTGAGAGAGTTGAAAGATCGTTTGCTTCTATGATTGCATGCTTCTTAGAATCATATATAGATGACAACGATCTGAGAATCTTATATACTTTATCTTTTTCAGAAATAGTCTTTCCTAACGAGAAAGAGGCATTAATTATCTCAGAGAGTTTAATATGAAACTCTTCAAAAGTGTCGTTGTCATCCATTCGAAGGTTTTCCCAATCGGAAGTGAGAGTTTGAAGCCTAGCTTCTTTCTATGATGAATTTCCTTCGAATACGATCTGAAGATTATCCCAAGCTTCTTTCGAAGTTTGACATGTTGACACATGATGTTGTAAATCACGACTTACAGCATGAATAATAACATTCAAACCATCTGAATTCTGCTTTGCAAGTGCCTTTTCTTTGTTCGAAAAATCTACTAAGCGTTTAAACTCAGTTTCCGATTTTTTTTTATCTTTGGACGAATATAACCATCGACGACTAATAGCCAAGTATTAAAGTCTCTTGATTGAAGAAAAGATCTCATAGCATATTTTCACCATAGATACTTTGTTCCGTCAAATCTTGGCGGTATGTTAATTGAAGTCGATTCATGAGAACACGATTTCATTCTTATAGGTTGGATCGCACCAAACACAAATTGTTAGATCTTTTCGTGTTTGCCTGCTCTGATACCAATTGAAAAGGCGAGGGTACCCAAATATACCTAAAGCTAAAACTTTTCCTACCTATAAGTCCTTTCTCCGCAAGTGATTGTCTATGGACTGAGTCGAGACAATACAACTAATCGGTTCACACTTCGTGTGATCATCTATGGATAGAGATCGAGACAATATAACAACGAAGTATGTTTACTTGATACAAAGGTTAAGACTTAACCAAACACAATAGGATTGCTTATCAAGTAAATAGGAATTAACGTTTGTGTAATTTACTTTAATTATAATAAAACAATTATAATGAGGAAATATAAATTAAATGACACAGAAATATTTTGTTAACGAGGAAACCGCAAATGCAGAAAAACCTCGGGACCTTGTCCAAGATTGAATACTCTCAGGATTAATCCGCTACAAAAAATTACACCAACTTCGTATAGTTGAGACCAAGCAACTAAACCTATAGTTCACCTAGTTCCGTTTGTATTCCCACGCCTCCAACTTATAAATAAGTCACATACTTGGATCAATTCCTTTGCTTCGTACTCCAAACAGTAAAGGAACAACAAATCTGTTTGGTATCAACTCTCTTCAACCAAGTGATATGAGTTGGACAAAGGCTCTTCTGTTTATATTAACATAAACTCCTTCGTCAGGTCCTTAGATCTATCTTATGTTCAATTACCGAAGTAATCGTTTAAGATTAAGCCAACAACACTCTTAATCCAAAGGATTGTGTTGATGCCGATATACTCAATTAATCAATCCAATCTACCACAAGGATAAACCGATTATTAATTGGATCCTCTTTTATCGAAACAAGTATTGTGCACACCAAATATTATGAAATCACAAATCAGAAATCTTCAATATCTTCTTTGTCTTCAAATCTTCTTAGATCTTCAATATAAACCTGCACACAATCACTTTAATCTCTTGTGATCAATCACGCACAGAATGGAGTCTGTTAACAATGGATTATCACAAGATCGTCTCTAGAACTAACAACAGTCTAAAGATCCCTGTCGAATATCTGAACTAGTTTGAGTGAATCTTATATCAGAAGAGAAGATTCTCAAGCATAAACAAACTAGGTGCAATCATATTTCAACCACCGTTAGTCAATCAAATCAATGAAAATAAAAGATAAACCGCAATTATCTAGTTTCCCACCAACGGTACACGCTAGAGCTTCTCAATCCCAAAGAATACTTTAAACTGAGCGGCCGTAAGAGATTTCGCCTAATTAAGTTACTCTCCTCTCCAAATAGGCGGCTGCACCAGTAACAACAACAAAGAGGAAGTCTGTTGTTACGAAGGATTAGTTTGCTAGAAAGGCAAACTTCAATTATTTATAGACAAAGAAGTTTGGACACCAAGGAATTTCCAAAACCGAAAATATTCTCAAGATATTCATTAAAGTACAAATTCGGTTTCCATAATTCCTGGAAATGCTCTGTCCAAAAATAACGATCGAAATCTCTCGGAAAATATAATTAGTAAATGCACATTAATAATTCTTGTATTTCCCTACAAAATGAAATTAATAACCTTAATTAAAAGATTCTTAACTTATTTATGTTTCGATCCTGGGATTTTTTTCCTTTAGCTATATTAAGGAATAACTTTGAACAATTAAAGAAATAAACATTCACAGCACGTGTTCAAAGTATGTCGACATCCTTACATTGTAAGTTCTCTTTCACACTTACAACATTGAAACCTATTTGCCACACTTCCAAACAAGTTTAGAATTGGTTCATCTGACTTTCAGGAACTATGCGATTGGTCAAACAAACATTCAATCACGATCATGGGCTTAACGGTTCTACCAAAACAAGTTTCGAATTTACCTCCATGTGAGTACTGTGCATAGTCACACTAGCTTTCCAAAATTGGGTTGACTAGGTACTAGGATCGGTTCCCCACATATATATGGTATCTAACTTATATGTGTTGAACATGTCCATAGGATCGGTTCCCCTTTGTCTAAAAACGTGTTGCACCCCATACAAGGATCGATTCCCCTTTGTGATGTTTTGCACCTCTTACTAGGATCGGTTCCCCTTTACCATATTTGGTCAGACAAAACACAAACCCGATCATACCTTCTCAAGTGATTACTTAAGATCGGTTTCACTAATAAAAGTCATACCAATACATAAGTCAGGCCTTTGTGAATAGTTCTACCAAGAACACAAACAAGTTGTGAGCGGTGATACTCAATCATACATATTGGTTGTTCATAAGATAAGAAATGAATAACAAAACCAATAACACATAGCAATTTCCTTTTCGGTTCACAAATAAGTTTATGAACTTACTTCCTTAGAACACATGTAAAACATTGTTACCTAGGACGAAATCCTCACCTCATACCCATACATAATCACAATAGAATTCAAATGATTATGGCGATGTCTTATCTACAAAGTTTAATGGTTAAGCAATAAACCTCGTATTGTATTCCTTAATACTATGTCTATCTAGAGTTCAAATATGCTTTGATGTTTCGTTTTCAGTACGCACGACTTGAAGATATGTTAGGGAATGAAACAGTTCAAGTCAAATATCACTAACCTCAAGTGGAAGGATGATTGTTATTGTTGTAGCTCCTTGATTCTTCACATCTTCAAGACTTCGCAATACTTGTAATGTGTCATATCCTAATACTTTCAAGCTAACCTATACGAAGTTGACTCTAGTATATAATCAAGCGAATCTTAACATGAGTTTTGATTCACTAAAATATGACAACCAAACTTGACATACCAACGCTTGGTGGGTTCAACCGAGCTATGCTCTAACACAGGTGTTCATTGAAGATCTAAAAATATTTGAAGACAAAGAAGATTTCTTATTTGAGTTCATAATCTTTGGTGTGCACAAAACTTGATCGGCTGGTGATCCAACTATAATTGGTTTATCTATTGATAGATTGGATTGCTTAGTTGTGTAGATCGACATCAGTATTTAGTATCTTGATCAGATCCTATTATTGTGTGCATAGTCTAAACAATTACTTTGGTAGTTGTTGAATAGATTGATCTAAGACCCGACAAAGGAGTTTATTGGGATAAACGGAAGAGCCTTTTGTCAAAATAATATCACGTTGTTTGAAAAGAGTTGTTACCAAACTAATTTGTTGTTCCTTTACTGTTTGGAATACGAACCAAAGGAATTGTTCCAAGTACGTGACTTATTGCAAGTTGGAGGCGCAGGGATACTGAGGGAACTAGGTGAACTATAGGTTTAGTTGTTTGGTCTCAATTATACGAAGTTGGTTTAGATTTTGTATAGCGGCTTAATTATGAGAGTATTCAATTCTGGACAAGATCCCGTGGTTTTTCTGCATTTGTGGTTTCCTCGTTAATGAAATCTTGCCGTGTCTTTAACTTTTCTATTTCCGCAATTATAATTATTTTTATTATAATTAGAAGTAAAATACACAAACTTTAATTCCCAAATACTTGATAGCAATCCTATAATGTTTGGTTAAGTCCGAACCTATTATCAAGTAATCATACTTCGTTGTTGTATTGTCTCGATCTTGTATCCATAGTCAATCACGCAAGTTATCTTGTTGTCGTATTGTCTCGATCTCGTATCCATAGACGATCATACGAAGTGTGAACTGATTTTTTGTATTGTCTCGACTCAGTCCATAGAAAATCACTTTCGGAGAAAGGACTTATAGGTGGGAAAGTTTTAGATTGAGGTATATTTGGGTGCCCTCGTCTTTTCAAATTGAAATATCACAGATTGTGCGTAGTTCAATCAATTAGATAATCCAACCTTTGGTTGTTGATATAAGTTGATTGACACTTGAATCGTACCGTTCAAGTCGTTTCACATAATAATCAGGCTCACGGATTTCTATCTGTTTGATTTGTTGATTACATTGTGAAACAGAGATACAACGCTTGGATATATTTCCATTAATTGAGTCTAACTGTCTAGTTGATTCTCTTGGAATTATATAGAAGTTTGTCCATACAAATTTCCCAAACGAAATATTGGGTGTGGTTGTTAGACCCCCGGTTTTTCAGTTTCACTGTGAAGCTGTGCTGCTGCCATGAACGAAGTTCAAGGGATGAGCATTGTCGGGATTTACGGTGACTGTTGTGGTAAGGTGATAGGATGCAAACATTATGAGAAGAATGTGCTGCTTCCATTATCAATGATTGGTGCGGGTGATTCTCAAAAGTTAAATCGGTGATAAAGGTAAGATGTAAATAGTGAGCAGTGGCTGATTGGTTAATGATCGAGATGGAGTTGACGCTGGTGACTGATATGGGTGAAGATCATGGAGCTGAGTCAGGGAGGAGTTGTCGCTATTACTTGGCCATAGAATTTTGTCGGAGGAGTTGAACAGAACAATGGGAATAGAGATGGAGGCTTGGCAGTGATGGAATGAGCAGTATCAAGGAGGATGAGCTGCTTCTAGTGATCATAATATGATGATGGAGCTTTGAAGAGTTGGAGTTTGACAGTCTGTTGGTTAACGAAGTTGCAGTTGGGTTGTAATGGTCGATGGAGATGCTGCTACCAATATCAGAGAGGAAGAGACCGAGCTATAGTTTGCTGAGAAGACTTGGCAGAGAATGAAAATGGCTTACTGCCATTGTTGATAGAGAACTCGAGTTCTCCGGGGAATTTGTTGTGTTGTTAATTATCAATGACGAGTTTGGGTACGGAACAGAGAATGGATTAAGGAATAAATTAATGGGAGTCGAGTCTCATGCTGCTGAAAGTGACGACAAGCGGTGGAGAAGTGAAGTTGTGTCTCAAAAGGATGGTAGAAGATAGTGACGTTGGTTGTTGTTGTCTGTGGTGCTCGGTGATTCGTGGCTCAATCTCAAGTAATATCAGGGGAAGTGAAGAGAAGACAAAGATTTGCAATGGTGGTGATCAGCAGTTGATGAAGATGGCAATGATGATGGGGCTTGATAATGAGGCATCAGTGATGACAGTGATGAAACAAGGTGAACGGCAAGACAATGAGAGCTCGAGTTTGAAATTCAGGGACTTAGAGTTCTCACGTAGAGTATGGTATCTGAGGGAGTATCACCGGGTTTAGGAATATCCAGGGAGAAAAATATTTCTCCGTCGGATGAGTCACCGAGGAATTATAAGTTGGGTTAAGAAAACTCAGGGAAACATATTTTTCACAGAGCTAGGAGTTAAGAGTTTTCGCGAAGGGCCTGGTGTAAGAAAGTGTTAACTGCCGGAAGAATAAAATCCAGAACAAAGAATTCTTCACGGACAGAGAAGTGTCTGAGAGAATTTTACTCTGTCAGTTTTACATAATTGACAGTGAAACTAGATGTTGGGCTGGACCTATTCAACCCTGGCATGGCACATTAGCTGACTAAAGCATGCGACCAACTTTGGATGGGAGTGTGATAATAAGTGCATAATTCATATGATTTTAGTGCCCATTCCATACTTGTTTTAGCTATTATTCTTGCATATTTTCGTATTATTAGTCTTGTTTTCTCTTATTTTCCTCCAATAGGTGAATCATCCAAAAATGAGCTACAAAGTGCTGAAAAGAGCTATGAAGAGAAGTATTCCAAGTATCCAAGTGCCCAAGTCCAAGAGAAGTGGAAGAAGTGCGACGAAAAGGAGCAAAACGCTCAAAATCAAGAGAAGGGCTAAAGACCGATCTAACTCATTCAAATTGAGTATTTCTCATCAACATATTTAAGAGAATTGAAATATAAAAATAATGCAAAAATAATGAGGTCATTCCGAGTTCGGATGAAGAAGTTGTGGCCAAAACAAGCTTTATTGAGTACCGAAGACAGTAAAGTTCGCGGACGGGTTTCATACTTTAATTCCAAAAATTTCTACTGGAATTTGAAGTTTGCGGACTGGGTTCGCAAACTTAGGTTTTAGGAAACGTGTATAAACTTTTGGAAGGCCTAAGGGCACGTTTGGGAACGTTATTTCGTTATTTTGGGTCGAATTCTTGAACCCAGCCCAATTCGTGACTACCAAGCGATGTAAACCTATAAAAAGGTATTAGGTTATGTGAAATCATATCATATCATTAGGTCACAAAAATTTTAGGGTTTGGAGAGAAGAAACATCATACGGAGCGATTATCAATCGTAAAGTTATCTCTTTACTTTTGTCATATGTATATCATGGATGTTTCCACATCCATGAGTAGCTAAACACCTATTGATTGAGGATGGATTCTAAGTTGTAAACTTGATTTGATTTAATATATGAATCTATTTTGATTTCTTCATATGATTATCGTTGTATTTATTATTAAAATACTTATGATTTATTGATAGATTTTTTAGGTGGCCAACTAAATATATTTGTTAGTCTAATCTATTGCTAGTAAGGGTTAGGATATCCGTAATTGTTGAATAATTCCTTACACAAGTAGAGAACGCGAGACCTTGCAGAGGGATTCTGTAAAGCAATCGTGTGTAGACACAACCCTAGCAAGTAGACCGAGCGTACTGAGTCTAACTACTAGGATCAAACCTAAATTCACAAAACCTAAACCATTCAGTTGAGTTACACCTTGTAACCGTACCTCAGGGCGGCTCAGTTGAATAGAATTTGGTAACTAAGCGTACCTGTTATCCAGTGATTTAAGGAATTTTGGTAATAGCTAAGCGTACCTGTTATTCTACGGTTGGTGATAATCTATGATTAATGACGAATAGATAGATATATTAACTCATTGACAGTTTATTAACGAAGAAGGATTCCTCAATCATATCTCTCTCTATTGATTACAATAAAATTTTATTTGCTTTGATTATTTATTTTGTTCACAATCTAAAAAAAAACCCTCCATTTGTGATAATTTGACAACTATAACTCACTGCTCTTCGTGGGAACGATCCTTACTTCCATTATATTACCAGTTAATTGTGTGGAAATAAGATTATTAATTTGTTGAGCCTACGACACCCATCAAATTTTGGCGCCGCTGCCGGGGAGCAGTGGGTAGATTTAGTTGTTATTTTTCTTAGTTTTATTCTTGTTGTTAGACTTTCTTGTTAGTTTCTAATTTTGTTTTCTAGATTTGTGGTTTCATGTGCTTAATCTCTGGCACCGAAATATTGGGATTACTTGAGGTGCGGTATTCAAACCCGTAAAGGAACGGTATTGCAGGCACGTCAGCAAACGCAATAAGAATCTCTAGAAGAGATGGTTAATACAGACGATGAGATAGATCCTCCACCACCTCCTCCTCCAAGGAGGACGCTTAAAGATCTAACATCTCCATCTTTTGATCAATAAAAGCTTTGCATCGACTTAGATAATTCTATTGAACTCAAATCTCAGTTGATACATTGGTTGCCAAAGTTTAAAGGGATACCTGGAGATGATCCGAATAAACACTTGCTGTTATTTCAACATAGGTTGACAAGTTTGAAGCCAACTGGGACTGACAAAGTCAGAGCTTTACTTACAGCTTTTCCTTTTTGTTTGACAGATTCCGCGGAGGAATGGTTTTACAGCCTTCCACAAGGAAGTATTACATCGTGGAATGATATGCAAAAAGTTTTTTTTGAAAAGTACTTTCCCGCTTCAAAAGCTGCAACTATTCGTAAAGCAATAAGTGGAATTGAGAAAATTATTGGTGAAACTATTTACGACTACTGGGAATGGTACAAGAAGTTATTGCCTAGCTTTACACACCACCAAATCAGTGAGCAACTCATAGTGCATTATTTTTATGATGGGATGCTTCAATCAGAGAGGAATCTCATAGATGCGGCTAGTGGTGGTGCATTAACCAACAAAACCATTGATGAAGCCACTGAACTGATCAAGAACATGTCTGCAAACACAAAACAATTTAATACAAGAGGCGCATCGATGGCTAGGAGGGTCGACAAAGTTAGTTCTTCTTCACACTTAGAGAAAAGAATGGGTAATATGGAGAAGATGATGCAACAAATGGCAGCCGTGATTATTCCTTCTTATGAAGAAGAGACCGAACAGGCGAACGTTGTATTTCCAAATTAGAGGCAAAGGTATAATCCTTGCTATAATACTTATAATCCAGGTTGGAAAGATCACCCTAATTTCAGTTATGCCAACAAGCAAGCAGCAACTTCTAGTCCATATGCAAGACAAGGTGGTTTTCAACAATAATTCCAACCACAACAGCAAGCTCTAAGGGAGGAAGCCTCTGAGAAGATGATTACCATGATGCAAAGTCTTTCACCTATATTTCAACGAAGTCAGCAAAAAACTGATCAATTCATGCAGAAAACTGATCAGTTCATACAGAAAGCCGATCAAAATCAGTTGAAAACTGATAACGCTATTAGAGATTTACAAACTCAAATGGGGTAAATGGAGAAAAATATGAATCAAATGAAAGCGCAAGCTTCAACAAAGTTTCCATCACAACCTTTTGTGAACCCAAGAGAACACGTTAATGCAGTAACTCTAAGAAGTGGGAGACAGACTGAAGATCCACATCAACAAAAATAGGTTAGTAACGACATCGAAAAGGAAGTGGAGGAGGAAACCGTCCCAAAGGAAAAGCCAACCTCAAACGGCCAACCTAAGGACACGGTTCCCACTTTTACCATATCACCTCCTTTCCCTAGTCGTTTTTTCAAGCCGAAGAAGCAAGCTCAAGACAGGGAGATCATGGATATTTTCAGCAAGATATACATCAATATTCCATTTATTGAGGCCATCAGAACCGTACCCAGGTATGCCAAGGTTTTGAATAACTTGTGTACAAGGAAGAATAGGTTGATTGCTAACGAGATTACTCAGGTGGGAGAAAGTGCTACAGCTATGTTACTAAAGAAGATGCCTACAAAGTGTGAAGATCCTGGCGGTTTCACAGTTTCTGTTACCATTGGTAACCGACGATTCGAGCGTGCTTTGCGTGATTTGGGAGCTTCCATAAGTGTTATGTCAGCCGATGTTTATGATTCTTTGAATCTCAGACCTTTAAAAGAGGCAAAGATCAATATTCAATTGGCTAAAAAGTCCAATATATATCCTAAGGGAGTCGTTGAGGACGTGTTAGTTCAAGTGAATCAGTTGGTCTTTCCGATTTATTTCTACATTGTGGATATGCATAATGGAGATAATTGTTCATCTACTTCGTTACTTCTTGGGAGACCGTTCATGAAGACGGCAAAGACGAAAATTGATGTTGATAGTGGTGCGCTCACTATGGAATTTTATAAGGAGATCATACAGTTCAATATTTTTGAAACCATGCACTAACCTAGTGATGTTCACTCAGCTTTCTCCATTGATGTTATTGGTTCGTTAGCATAACAAATGTTTGAGTTGAATGTTGAAGATGAACTTGGAGTTGTGTTACACAATAACATTGATTTGGACGTTCATGGACAGCCGAACCTGGACGTTAACTTATCCACAGAGCTAGTGGAGATGTTTGGTGCCTTAACGGCACTACAAGAAGCTAAACCGGGTAATATTTCTTATATTTCTTTCCCCGTAACTAATGAGGTTCCATTACCTTCTATTATGCAGGCACCGAAACTAAAATTAAAGCGGCTTCCGAACCACATAAAGTACGCGTACTTGGGTGATAAAGAAGAACTTCCGGTGATTATTGCAAATAACCTCACCCCAATACAAGAAGAACGTCTACTTAGGGTTATGAAAGAGCACAAAACAGCTATTGGTTGGACAATTGCCGATATCAAAGGCATTAGTCCATCCATGTGCATGCATAGAATCCTAATTGAAGATGATTTTAAGCATGTACGTGATGCTCAGCGTAGGCTTAACCCCCCAATGATTGAGGTAGTGAAGAAAGAGATCCTCAAATTGCTAAGTGTGGGGGTGATTTACCCAATTTCTGCCAGCAAATGGGTTAGCCCGGTACAGGTGGTACCTAAGAAAGCAGGTGTCACTGTTGTTAGAAATCAAGATGATGAAATCGTTCCTACAAGAGTTCAAACAGGATGGAGAGTGTGCATAGACTATAGAAAGCTTAATGCCGCAACTCGAAAGAATCACTTTCCTTTGCCTTTCATTGATCAGATGTTAAAGAGGTTAGCGGGACACTCACATTATTTCTTTTTGGACGGTTATTTGGGCTACAATCAGATTGTTATTGCACCAGAAGATCAAGAGAAGACTACTTTTACTTGTCCTTTTGGTACGTTTGCCTAAATACGAATGACGTTTGGTCTTTGCGATGCGCCTGCCACTTTTCAGAGGTGTATGGTCAGTATATTTTCTGACTATGTGGAGCGCATCATTGAGGTATTTATGGATGATTTTAGTGTTTATGGTGATTCATTTGATATTTGTTTACAAAATCTTGAACCTGTGCTTAAAAGATGCATAGACACTAACCTTGTTCTTAATTGGGAGAAATGCCATTTTATGGTAAACCATGGCATAGTGCTTGGTCACATTGTGTCCTCTCGAGGGCTCGAAGTTGACAAAGCAAAGATAGATTTAATAAGAAACTTATAATATCCCACTCCGGTGAGGGAAAGTCGTTCTTTTCTTGGTCATGCAGGCTTTTACAGGCGGTTTATCAAGGATTTATCCAAAATATCAATGCCGATGTGCAAATTATTGCAAAAGGAGGTTATTTTTGACTTCAGCAAGGAGTGCAAGGACGCCTTTGATAAATTGAAAGAATTATTGACAACTGCACCAATTATTTAGTCACCGGATTGGAGTTTACCATTTGAATTAATGTGTGATGCAAGTGACTATGCAGTTGGAGCCGTTTTGGGTCAAAGAGTAGACAAGTTGTCTTATGTGATTTACTATGCATCTAGGACCCTAAACGATGCACAAATCAACTATTCTACCACCGAGAAAAAAAAATTGGCTATAGTTTTTGCACTAGAAAAATTTAAATCCTATTTTGTGGGTACAAAAATGATTGTATATTCTGATCATACAACACTTAGGTACCTACTAAAGAAGAAAGAAGCTAAGCCAAGACTTATACAGTGGATTCTACTATTTCAAGAATTTGATTATGAAATCAAGGATAAAAGAGGTGTTGAAAATACTGTTGCGGATCACCTTAGTAGACTTGTTGTTTCCAAAGAAGAACTTCCTTTACAAGATCGTTTTCTAGACGAGCAACTTTTCTCAGTCGAAGATTCAACACCTTGGTACGTGGATATAGTGAACTACTTGGTTACAAGACAAATACCTAGTAAAATGTCTAATTTTCAAAAGCTTAAGCTTAAGAAAATAACCAAGCAGTATGTGTGGGATGAGCCCTACTTGTGGAAATACGGTTCTGATCAAATCATCCGCAGGTGCGTATCTATTCTTACTTTTTGTCATACTTATGCATGTGGAGGTCACTTTGGTTCTAAATGTACCGCTTTCAAAGTACTTGAAAGTGGATTTTATTGGCCTACCCTATTTGAGGATGCATATATTTTTTTCAAATATTGTGATCGATGTCAAAGAATGGGCAATCTAGGTGCTCGAAATCAAATACCACTCACACCAAATCTTGTTGTTGAAGTATTTGATGTGTGGGGAATTGATTTTATGGGACCTTTTGTCAATTATAATGAAAAATTTTATATACTTCTTGTTGTGGATTATGTTTCAAAATGGGTGAAAGCTAAAGCCACCCCTACTAATGATTATCAAGTTGTTTGTGAGTTTGTGAAGGAATATATTTTCTCTAGACATGGTACACCAAGAGTGGTTATCAGTGACGGCGGTTTGCATTTTCAGAAATCCTCCATGCTCTACTCAAGAAGTACAACATAACACGCAAGGTTGGTACGTCGTATCACCCACAAACTAGTGGGCAAGCCGAAATATCTAACCGTGAGATTAAATCCATTCTTGAGAAAACCGTTAACACTACACGGAAATATTGGAGTTATAGGCTTAATGATGCACTTTGGGCATATAGAACAGCGTACAAAACACCGATTGGTATGTCTCCATATCGGTTGGTTTATGGCAAAGCTTGTCATCTTCTGGTTGAACTTGAACACAAGGCATATTGGGCGATAAATATGTGCAACATGGATTATGACAATGCGGGGAAACAAAGGAAGTTACAACTTAATGAGCTAGAGGAGATACGTAATGATGCTTATGAGAGTTCTCGTATTTACAAGGACAAGACAAAAAAATTTCATGACAAGATGATTTATCGAAAGAATTTTGTTGTGGGTCAAAAAGTTATTTTATTTAATACTCGTCTTCGATTATTTCCTGGGAAGCTAAGGTCCAGATGGATAGGACCGTATGTTGTTACTAATGTTTTTCCATATGGTGTAGTTGAGATTACTAGTACGAAAACTGGAACAACTTTCAAATTCAACGTCCATAGATTGAAGCCTTATTATGAAAACTTCTCTAAGGAGAATGTAGAAGTAATGAGACTTGAATATTTACTCCATCTGGAGGAGTAGCATCATTGGAATGCCAAGTCGGGCTGAGGACATTAAACTAAGCGCTAAATGGGAGGCAACCCGTCGATTTTGTATCTCTATCCCTTTTGTTTTTAATTTTCTTAGTTTTGCATATCATATCTTGAATTCCCATCTTAAATTTTACAAGTCCTATATCTATAATGAAAGTTTTGACGAATTCTCGTCAGAAAATTCTGACTACGCACTTGTCATGAAAATAGCTTTCGAGACTTCATACAGAGTCCGATTTGAGTGGTTGACCCCAAATTTTAAAGGGGACAGACATACCTTTATTTTAAAAAAAGAAAATTTGAATTTGGAGTCTGTTAAATTGGAGCGATAGGCCTAGACATTTGAGTTTCATAATTTTTCCAGAACTTTTTCAGATTGCATGTCAGTCAGTCTGGAGGTCATAACAGTCAGAAAATTTATCGAAACACTGTGCCCTTTTAAAACATTATATCAAACATGTAGGCGAACAACTTTCGTTTAGGATGTTTTTCCTAGCTCCCTACCAATTGGTACAGTTTTTGAGTTTTTCAGGGCTGTTATGTCAGAAATCAGAATTTTCGGTTTTTAAACATTCAGGACAATGATGAATTTAAGTGTGGGGGAGCATTTAGTATCTACTATTTGCATATACACATAATAAATAATACTCTTTGTTTTCTTGCATTCTTGAGACTTCATATTTTGGAGTTAATTATGATCTATTTAGGATGACACACTAAAACTTTTGAGGTTGAAACAGTTCTTACAGCTATAGATGGAGTTCCACTTTATCGTTCTAAAATCCTTAAATATATACGTTCATAATTGAATGTGAAACTAATCTATGGTAGTCATTTGAAAGAGTCATCCTCGCAATTAATTATTACTGAATCAATTTCTTTTTATTTTTGCAGTTATATGTTTCTCTAAAGTGATTTGGTGGAATCCTGATACTGCCGTGGATGTTGTAGCAAGGTAATCATTGGTTGAGTTATATAAAAGCCCCATAAGACAATTGTCTTACACTCATAAAGAGTGAGCCGAAAAGAAAAAATAAATAAATAATAATAATAGAAAAAAAAGAGAATATATATATATATATAAGGCTCCTCTTCATTTCTCGACACTTGGATAGCAATACGTGTGAAACGTTGTCCCTGTCTCTGTCGCCTAAGCAAGCGTGGAACGCAGGATCCAAGGAAACTATCATGTATTTGCTGAAAAGGAACATGCTCTTAGAGTATCTAATCATGTAGTCAATGAAAATAAAAACCTATCATCATTATATAGCAAGTCAAAAAGACTATTGATGAGGTTCTTGACACTTGGGTGGCAGTATGCGTGAAACGTTGTCCCTGTCTCCGTCGCCTAAGCAAGCATGGAATGCAGGATCCAAGGAAACTATCACATACTTGTTGAAAAGGAATCATGCGCTTAGATTATCTAATCATGTGGTCAAGTTAAATGGGTGCTTCTCTCAACTATTACGCTACAAATAAGAGTCATTTGACGACATTCATACAAGTATTGTGGGTAACATCTTTCACTTTAATCAACATTTGCACACTTCACTTTTCTATTTCCATTTTCTTATCTATCCATGTGATTTCAGTATGCGAGTGTTTTGAAAACGTTGCAACAAGTACAATGACTATCTTAGTAAAGTTTTGCAATCAGGTTGAGTGACATACGTAAGTAATTTCTTATTGTGCGGATTGGAATGTATGTGGGATGTTTGCAGCTAACTAACATACGCAAGATAATTATTTGTCCTTTTGCTTTGTGTATATCCTTAGTGGTTCTTCCAAGGCGATAAATTGGAGTAGGTTTTGAGGGTATACCTCTTGTAAGACTATAAAGGATTGTTATTCATGCTAAGAGTAAATGTATTCTCAACGAGATGGAGTTGTTGTATTTAGGATTAGTTTTATTTAGTTTGATCGAGGACTACCAAAATATAAGTGTGGGGGAATTTGATAAGTGCATAATTCATATGATTTTAGTGTTCATTCCATACTTGTTTTAGCTATTATTCTTGCATATTTTCGTATTATTACTCTTGTTTTCTCTTATTTGCCTCCAATAGGTGAATCATCCAAAAAGGAGCTACAAATTTCTGAAAATATCTATGAAGAGAAGTATTCCAAGTATCCAAGTGCCTAAGTCCAAGAGAAGTGGAAGAAGTGCGACGAAAAGGAGCAAAACGCTCAAAATCAAGAGAAGGGATAAATACCGATCTTAACTCATTCAAATTAAAGATTTCTTATCACCATCTTGAAGATAATTGAAATATAAAAATAATGCAAAAAGAATGAGGTCATTCAGAGTTCGTATGAAGAAGTTGTGGCCAAAACAAGCTTTTATTGAATACCGAAGACAGTAAAGTTCGCGGACGGGTTTCATACTTTAATTCCGAAAATTTCTGCTGGAATTTGAAGTTTGCGGACTGGGTTCGCAAACTTAGGTAGTAGGAAACGTGTATAAACTCCTTGTAAGGCCTAAGGGCACGTTTGGGAACGTTATTTCATTATTTTGGGTCGGATTCTTGAACCGAACTCAATACGTGAATACCAAGCAATGTAAACCTATAAAAAGGTATTAGGTTATGTGAAATCATATCATATCATTAGGTCACGAAATTTTTAGGGTTTGGAGAGAAGAAACATCATACGGAGCGATTATCAATCATAACGTTATCTCTTTACTTTTCTCATATGTATATCATGGATGTTTCTATATCCATGAGTAGCTAAACACCCATTGATTGAGGATGAATTCTAGGTTGTAAACTTTATTTAATTTAATATAAGAATCTATTTTGATATCTTCATATGATTATCGTTTGTGTTTACTATTAAAATACTTATGATTGATTAATAGATTATTTAGGTGGCCAACTAAATATATTTGTTAGTCTAATATATTGCTAGTAAGGGTTAGGATATCCGTAATTGTTGAATAATTCCTTACACAAGTAGAGAACGCGAGACCTTGCAGAGGGATTCTGTAAAGAAATCGTGTGTAGACACGACCCTAGCAAGTAGACCGAGCATACTGAGTCTAACTACTATGATCAAACCTAAATTCACAAAACCTAAAGCATTCGGTTGAGTTACACCTTGTAAGCGTACCTCAGGGCGGCTCAGTTGAATAGAATTTGGTAACTAAGCGTACCTGTTATCCAGTGATTTAAGGAATTTTGGTAATAGCTAAGCGTACCTGTTATTCTACGGTTGGTGATAATCTATGATTAATTACGAATAGATAAATATATTAATTCATTGACAGTTTATTAACGAAGAAGGATTCCTCAATCATATCTCTCTCTATTGTTTACAATACAATTTTATTTGCTTTGATTATTTATTTTGTTCACAATCTAAAACAAAATTCCCCTTTGTGACAATTTGACAACTAAAACTCACTGCTCTTCGTGGGAACGATCCTTACTTCCATTATGTTACCAGTTAATTGTGTGGAAATAAGATTATTAATTTGTTGAGCCCACGACACCCATCAGAGTGGTATTTGGCAAGGTTTGGGCTAGTATTGGCAACTGTTTCGCACGGAATTCAGCACGGGCGCAACTACACTTTTGATACCTATAAAAGAGATATATCTTTTAATTTTTTTTATCACGCTATTAAAGAGAAGTACTCAAGAGAAGAAAATCTAGGGTTTTGGAGCGATTCATCACCGTAACTATTTCTTTTCTATTTTATCATACGAAACTCATGGGTTTTGTTAGTACCATGAGTAGTTAAACTTCTTAGTGATTGGGGATGAATTCTAGTTCTAATACATGATTTGATTCAGTATATACATCTATTTTAATTCTTCAAATGATTATTGATTGTTTTTACTACAATAATTTATGATTTATTGATAAATTATTTAGGTGGCCAACTAAGTCAATTTGTTAGTAAATCTAATGCTAGTAATGAGTTAGGATATCTGTAATTGTTGAATAACTCTTACACAAGTAGAAATTGTGAAACCTTGCAGATGGATTCTGTGGAGTAATCGCAAGTAAAAACAACCTTAGTAAGTGGACCGAGCATACTGAGTTTAACTACTAAGATCAAACCTAAGTTCACAAGCCTTAAGCATTCAACTGAATTACATCTTGTAAGCGTACCTCAAGGTGGTTCAGACGGATAGAATTTGGGATGGGGAAAAACGATTTACTGGTTTCTAGGGAACGAAGAGACGATCGAACAATCGAAGACTCCTAAACCGAGCAAAATGCCTAACCTCAAACAGATGCACTGCACGGGAGTGCTTTTAAGTTCGAGAGATCAATCTGTAGGACTCCGGCCTAAACCAAGTCAATGGCCGTTCCAGAGTCGATTCGGTCACAAAGAGGGAGATGGGTTGATCTGTAGGAGGGAAGCTGAAAAGTTTGTAAGATCAATGGTAATTTGTGAATGTGTTGTAGGTTTCTGCAAATGATGAATAAGTTTGAGTGATTGAAAGAGTGTTGGTCAGACGATGATTCTTGGTTAGACGATAGATTGTTTGTTTAATATCTCGTGGATTTCCCTGTGTTTTTCTTATGTTTTTTCTGCCTTTAAATCATGGACTCGGAGACTTATTTATATTGCTGGAAATGTAAACACATTGATCTCCAGTAAGGGTGACAGTTTCTCGAGTAAAAGAGTGGGAAAGTGGGAAATCGTGGTTTCACCAGTTCCTCGTACGTGAGAGGGTTGGTTGATTGTCCACCCACTACTTTTCTAACTCTCTTAACTTCTTGCACGACTTACTCACATTTATCATTGTGGATGAATACACGTGTTGTAGGCCGGCAGACCAAAACCCTAATGGATATCCCCCATGTGACGTGATTGATGTCTCACGAACGTGGAGTCTGCAAAGCAGACGTGTATTTGTTTAGTCAGTCATTGAGTTGATTAGACGATAGGTCTAGAATTTGTTTAGTGGAGCATGATAGTCGAATTCTCTATGATTTATGAATTTAACATGTCTATGGGACGTGGTTCTTCGAATGAATGATGTTGATAATTTGAGCAAATATTGCTCTAGAAATTGATCGATAAATTACTGAATATTAGTGTATGAATCGAGTGTCTGAGTAAGCATTGCTCATTCGATGAATTACTGAATATTGATAGTCGGATCAATATTTGAGCAATTGAGCAAGTATTGCTCGGTGAATTACTAAATATTGATAGTTAGATCAATATTCAAGCGATTGAGAAAGTATTGCTCATTCGATAAATTATTGGTAGCATGACCAAATAAAATATTAATTTAAAATAGTGGTAGCTGGACCGAATATCATATAATTAATCTGGATGTCGATTGCTGGATCAACATAAAATTATTAGTGTTTGAACTTGCTCAGAATTATGATTTGTGGAGTGTTTGTTCGAAACGCTAATTTTTGATCAATTATTTGTTAATTGATGAATTAATGAAAATAGGTCACTGAGCGAAGGAGGGACTAACCACATGGGATAATGGACGACCATGTGGTGCCCAAGTGCTCGAGTGAGCGTGCTCCAGGGTCTTTTTCTGACCGGCTGGTGAAAGAATGATCAAATACTGGTGTTGATCATTTTTTTAGAATAGTGCTCGTGCGAGCGTTAGGTAATAAAACCTAATTCATGGATAGATGAGGGACCCACCAAGGGGACATGGAACCGGCCCTTGATGGTCGTGGGACCAGCTGCCAGTCGTTTGAGCGAGTTCCAAGTTGGTTGGAGAGAGTTTGGACCTAGTATGAGCGATTGCTAGCAAATTAGGTTCAAATTGTGAATATATGTGGAACCGGATCCTTGCAAGCCTTAGGGACGTCCTTGGTCGGTCAAGGAAGCGTGACCGTGTCACCACGGTGTCAATGTCTAAGTCCTGAGAGTTTTGGTATTTTCTGACGATCGTTCGAGCAATATTTTTGATTTTCAGAAGAGTTTGATCTTGACTGAAACTCTCAATTTTTCTCGAATGAGCAAGAAGAACTATGCTCATGCGACAGATAATTTGAGAATATTAAAATAATGATATTTTAATTTTTGACGTGGGAAGCCTAGTCGGTCGAGTGACTGTATGACTTTTTGGCTTTTCCATGGTTTGTGCAATATTTGAGAAGTTTTCGGTCAAACTGTGGAGTTCCATGAGATGATAGAAATAATGGAGGGGAACCGGCCACGGCATGACCGACCGGCCGGTGAGCCCGGTCCCACGCCTATATCTTATTTTATTATTATTTTATTTCTATGAGTCGCTCGTTCGTCCATACTTTGACCATTCGTTCGTGTGTTTGGGTGCTCGTTTGTGCATTATTTGTCAAGTACACTTGCACCATTCTCTCAAGACTTACTCGATGACAGTCAGATGCCTGATTGTGGAGTATTTATTACTAATTCATGAAATTCAGCTGGGAATGATTCATGAAACGGAGTAATAAAATGAGTTGAGCATCTATTATTAATCCATGAAATCCAGCCGGAGGATTCAGGGAACGGAGTAATGAGATTAACTGGTTATCTATTACTAATCCATGGAATCAGCCGGGGATAGAACGGAGTAATAAGATAAGATAGATTATTTTCTAGGAATTCATTCGGTGAATGTCACAATAGAATTAATCTATTGTAGAATCGAGATATGAGATAGTTGAAGCATCATACTCGTTCTGAAAGGTGCATAGTCAGGGAACAATGTACAGCTTTGTTGACGTCCTGAAGGCGTTTAGCCCCCTCAACAAACAATTACGTAGGAGAGCCGCCTGAATCTATACACGGTCTCTCTACATAGTCAGGGAACAACGAGTGTCGCCGACGTCCTAAAGGCGTTAAGCCCTATGAATAAACAATTATCTAGGAGGACCGCCCAATCATTCTTCTATGTAGAGGAGGGTCTCTCTATGTAGTCAGGAAACAGCGAGTTTCGCCGACGTCCTGAAGGCGTTAAGCCCTCACAACAAACAATTATGTAGGAGGTCAGCCCAATCGTTCTTATACATAGAGGGCACGATGAAATGCGCATCATCGAACGCTCATCAAGTGGGAGGCATTTCGAGAATCATATTCATCGTGGCTCTGAGAGGTACTCGATCATAGATCGTGAAAATGGTTCACGGATTGTAGAAGCATGAATCGCCACATGCATTGATTTTATGATTTTAGCCCTTGCTGAAAATCCACCATCAACATTAAGACCCCTACTTAGTGAGGGACAGTCATGTTCTGCAGTAAGCATTAGATGTGATTTTCCATGAGATTTCATGAAATTTTTTATTTTAGATATGTGAGTTTCCATGAATTTTTGAAAATATACTCACTTCAAATACGGATGGTCACGCGAGAGAGCCATATATATATATATATATATGTTTTTCTACGTGAGTTTCACGTTAAAATATATTTTTTGTAAAATCAATGTTTTGATTTTGAACAATTGTTGAAAGTAAACAATTATACATGGTGAAATAATGTCTGCATGTGAGTTTTCACAATTGTAAAATGGACATCTATCCAATTTTTGAAAAACGGCTGAATGTTCACACAGTAAAATTTACATGGGTTGTTCGCGGTTTTATGAAAATCAAGTCATAATTTTGAATAATGAATTTTGCTCGTCTTTGCAGGTTTGAAGGAACGAGCAAGTTTTTCGAAATTCTGATATTATAATCACTACAGCTAGTGAAATTGTAAATAGGTAAGAGTTGGATTGTTACCATTTTTGTAGATGCTGATGTGAACATCTTTATTCCATGATTCATTGTTTTGTTGAATCCTGCGCTTTGTATGAATGATGTGCTGAAGTAGAAATGTTATACATCTGTCAGAGCCACTTTGCAAGAATGACTGACTCCCATGGTGACACTTCCAAAGATGATGTTTCCAGAGATGACATCTCTACAGATGCAACTTCAAGAAATGGTACTTCTGGGACCTCTAAGTGATGGTGAGAGAGCCTTCATACTGAGTTGTACTCCTGGTTATTTCATTAACTTTATTACAGGATGATCGTGTAGTGAGATCCCGGATCAATGTAAACTTCATGGAAATGGAAGAAAGTCTTTGGGGAGGAGAACCCAGAAGTAAAGACTACAGGATGTTAGCAAATGATGTGCAACCCCTAACCGTTTCTTTGGTGAGTTGTTAGAGCTCCTTGTGTCATGACTTTTCCCTCCCCGTGTAATTAGGATCACGAGACCAAGGTTTGTTATTTCTTTTTAGAATTTTGCTCCATCAAGCCTTGATGGTCTTCGATTATCTGCTGGCAGGGCCGTTCTTGAATTTTTTTCTCCCCCAAGCCAATTTTAATATTTTTGCCCCTATATAAGAATGTGTAAGATATCTTTTTGGGTAAGACTAGAACGCTACTAGTATGCGAGGCGGCCGAAGGCCGCAGCGAATTTGTTGAACGATTAGCCTAGTTACTGGCTAGTGTGCAATTCTGATGATTTATGAATAGAATGCTAATACATTAAAAGACAACTAAAAGTCAGAATGAAAAAAATCAATGACCAAAAATGATATATAGTTTTGGAAAGATGATGATAAGTAACTGAAGTGGTAAGAAAATATTATTTTACATATAAATAAAAACTACTTTAAATAACCAAAAAGAAAGAAAAAAGATTTATGTCATAAGTGGGATAGTAAAAATTTGAGTTTGAAATGTGAACTATACAGGTTGGCTAAACGTACATTTATATGGGATGAAATGCTGAGTGGTACGGGGTGGGGAAAAGGAAAAGGAGGAGACGAAATGGGGAAAGAAACCATAAATCCGTTTCTATATACATAACTCATTGTCATCCCTTCAAATTTGTATACATAATAATACAGGCCATCTCTTTTTTATTTTTATGAAACCCCCCATCAGAACCGGGCTTGTTGTTGCCCCTGGGCTCTTGTTGCCTGCAAGTGGAGCTTTTCCTGCTTGCCTATCAGGCCCGACCCTGCTGCTGGTGAACAAACGGTTTCTGAATTGAGCGTCGAAGAAGAAGTCGATGTAAGTACCTCTTCGTATATAGAACTCCTTGAATGAAATACCACTAATTGTTGTTGATGTATCCAGGAGGATATTTCCATGGAACGAGGGGCTAATGATAATGCCCATTCGTATTCGGAGGATGGTGAAGAAGAAAACTCTGGATTTCTAAACTGGATGAAAGCAATGATGTTTCCAACAGTAATGTTGGAAATTCCGATCCTTTGAGCACTTTAGGGACCACTCCAGTAAGTACCCATCGTATATTTTCTTCATTGAAGTATGAAATTGTTGATTTTTGAATGAATACGAGAACACATATGAATAAATGAAATTTTTTCCGAAATATGTCACCAGAAAATCCAGAACTCGCCCTTTTAATGAAAACGTTGTAGAATCTTCGCCCGATGGCGGATATTCGCGATCTACCCATGTTTTTTCATGCCCAGGAAAATTACAAGCTTTAGAAAAGAAGATTTTTGAGTTTTGAGCATGTTTAGGGCCCGAAATAGGTGAACAGTAAACTTCCAGGAGACTTCCAGAAAATTTTCAGCTGGCATGTAGTCCAATGTTCTGGCCACATCTCTTTGATCGTTTATCAAATTGTTATGAAATTTTGATATGTTGCAGAGAACATCCATACGAAGAGAACGATATATGACTCAACCTAAGATTCCTCACCAATTGCTCCCAGCTTGTCGCTTCGTAGAGGGCAGTGTAAAATCACTTCAGACAGGCTTGCCGTAAAACGCCTTTTTTGTGACTTTTGCTATTTGCTTGCGTCTTAGATGCATAATGAAGTATTTTGATGAAGGATTAGCATAGAATATATTGGTGCAAGTCACGAGTCTTGGACTGTGAAACTGGTCGTCATGATCAGTGAATCGTCAGTCCCCAGTATTTTGTTGAATCTGTCCTTTCGTTTTCCCTTCTTCTGGCAAGACCTAGATAAAGGACCCAGATACAAAAAACTTGACGTAAAGACTTAGGTGGTCGAAGTTGGAGGTAACTGGATGAAGGACTTAGTGGGAGGTCCTGGTGGCCATCGATCGACCGTGGACGTTATGAATCCCGTCTAAGAATTGATGCTCGCATGTTGTGTGCTCTGAAAGCTGTAGGAACCTCATACGACGTCGGAATTCGATGATTGACTCCAATTTTCAAAGCTAAGACACTGAGGAATCATATGCAGAAATAATCTTTCAGTTTGGAGATGTGTAGGGAAACCAATGACGCGTGCACATTCGTAACTTGTAATCCCGTGCAAAATTTCAGATCCTGTAAACATGAGTGTGGAGGCCATATCTTTCTGTCCGCATGTCTGATTGATGTGCCCTTTTGGTATGTTGTAGCAGAGATATATACGAACATCTTTCGTTTAGGAAGCATTGTCCCATTCCTCACCCATTGGTACGTTTTTGTAAACTCATGGCCTGAAGTGTGTTGTATCTCATTTGTAGAGGTGATGAGATCATCTTGTAAAAGACTTTGGCTTGTTCCCACCAGTCCCGCAACTTTGGGAAGACTTTTATGTGAATATTTTATCATGTATACACATCTTGATATGAATCATTAGGGCTTGAAGAAGTACGATCCATCGAGCAATACTTCATAGAATGGTTAGTTGATGAAGTCCTGTCATGAGGATGTTGTTCCTGAGACTGTTGTTGATGCTGAGATCACGGTTGAATTTTCCCCACACACACTCTTGTTGATGCTGAGACCATGGACGGAGTTCGAAAATGCTATAACCATGATTTATCGACATAGTCTTTGATGCTTCATCCAGTAAGCCTTTACATTCACGAACTAGTTGGTGGTTTGAGCATTCTTAAGATGAAGGTGTACTGGGAGTTCAACCCGAATTCTCCTGAACAACATGACTTTAATGTGAACTGGCTTCGTCATTTAATCGGCGTTGTTGTGGAAAATAACAGCGGCAATCTCCATTCTGGATGTGATTGGTGAAGATAGGAAATTCCTCAGTCGTGCAGGGGATTGTGATGTAGAGAAGTTTCGTTGATGACGTTTTCTTGAATCTTATCCAATAAGATCAAGTCCCCAGTGCATATTGAAGGAGTTTGTGCCGTCTATGAATGAATGATGTTGCATCTGCTCCAGAAGTCTCATCATCGGATAGTGAAAACTTATCAACTGATCGTGTTGGTGTTGAATCAGCGTGTCATCGTCAATATATTTGTGCTGAAGCTAGACGCGGCACTGTCGAAAGTGTACTCTTTGATTGGGAGTACAATTTGAAGGCTTCTTAGATTCTTGAGCGTAGAAGCGTCATATCCCTTAAGCATCGAATATCTTAGGCTTGATTGTCTCGGCCCCGAGTATCTTCTGTTGATTCAGCATTCCTTTCGCTACGGTAGTGTGACTCAACACCTCTGCAGACATCAGAGCTTTTTGGTTTTTTGGTACACATGGACACTCCTGCAAGGCTATGGAGAAATGCCAAAGTGTTCTTTGTCATGCTTGGACATCCTCTCAGTAATAAATGTCTCAGTGAGATGCTCGATTCGGAGAGGTGTCATATTCAACCACTTGGTAAAATATTGCTAAGGATTACCCACTCATAGCGTCTTGTAATAGCAGAGATGCGAGAAGAATTGAGTCCCCATGCTAGGATAACATATGAGGAAATAAATGACATAGACATGGGAGGAATGAGACTTTCCTGAATAAGAAACCTCTTGATGAATGTCTATGTATATATTGCAGGTTCTTCTTTCAATCTCTTCAGAGTTCGATACTCCGATGATGGAACGTCCGCCAAATCTTCTGGATCAGAAATTTCTTCATTTGAGAGATGTGCAACAAAAGACGCTTTGTTTGTAGTCATATTTTCAGCATGGATCCACGCTTGTCCGAGGATTGTGTCATACCTTGGATCTTCCTGATTATGTGAAACTTGGTATATGTCCAGGTAGAACCTATTTTCACCTTGAGAGTGATGTAGCCATAATCATCTTTGAGCGTTCCTTCATGGTATCGATTGAGATAGGAGCATGAGTAGCTGCTTGTCGAGTGATGTCTGCGACTCTGCGAGAATTTAATGGAATAGTGTTGATAGAAGTGACGGCATCGTTCAACTTTCTCTCAAATTCATTTCCTTGGAGATTGACTGTAGTAAGCAGTCCCCAATCGTACATCTCTTTGTTGAGTGGAGGCTCAGGAAGTATTTCTGGAATGGACTTGCTGACACGATATGGTTCAGAGCCGTGAACATGTTTTTCCCTTGAGATTTTGACAGATAAAGCAATTCGCAGATGTGTTCGATCAATGACTGAACTGCTTTTTTGACTGGTTTTTCAGAGAGAGTGAAGGTTTTGATTGGTAGAGGGTCCATGCACTCTTGGGATTCTCCATTTCTTCTTCGGTTGGCTCTCTCATAATGGATGGAAATTTGATTGCATCATCTTGAACCCAGACCTCTGGTAACTCGATCACTTCTTCAATGAGAAGAGGGAAGTTTGAGTTTGTCTGATCATTTCCCCGTTCGTTGAGTCGGTGCTTGTGCATTTCGACTTTGGTTGTCCTTCCTTGATGCTTTTGTAGGATGGGATGTTGGATGAGCATTCTTATGTTGTTGCGCCTCAGCTTTCCTTTTGCTTCCTTCAGCAACATTAGTGGAAGGTTGAACATTGTACTATTTATTGATTAGACGCTTGGTGCCGCTTCGAGTGTCTCGTGGCTCCTCGGCTTTGACAGTTTTTGTTCTTTCTAGCAAGGATGGAGCAGTAGTTGCTGATCGTTTGGCTGCTTCATGGAGTTCTGAGAAAGTCTGGAATCGGAGATTTTCCAGCAAGGCCATGTAGACTGGGATCATCCCGTTGATGCACAAGTCCACCAATTGTTTTTCGGTGATATTAGGGTCATGAAAATCCAAGGCTTGAATTCTGAACCTCTTCACATAGTCGTTCAGATGTTCAGTATTCTTCTGATCCATTCTTCCTAAGTCAGAGAGAGTAATCTTCTCAGATAC
The DNA here is from genome assembly GCF_003573695.1 of Papaver somniferum. NCBI lineage: Eukaryota > Viridiplantae > Streptophyta > Magnoliopsida > Ranunculales > Papaveraceae > Papaver > Papaver somniferum. The sequence continues at coordinate 7,186,699 of NC_039367.1, forward strand.
GAAAAAGTATTTCTTGTTGAAGGCATTAACCATTTCTCCCCAATTAGCGATGCTCCCAGGTGCAATGTTGTTGTACCACGTGTATGCTCGGCCTGTCAGAGATTTTGAGAATTCCTTCATACTGACGACATGGTTGTGTTCGTGCTCTCCTAGTGCCTCCAAGAATCGAGAGACATGTTCTCGAGTGTTCCCCGTTCTGTTGTACAGTGTGAACGTTGGAGAAGTGTATCCTTTTGGGAGAGGGATTCCTTGCGTAGCAGCGGGATATAGAGGTCGATGAAGATAAACACATGATGTTTTTTATTTCCCTCGATCCTCCATAAAATGTTCCAGATCTTCAGGAGTGATGAAACCAGCAGGCTCCTTAGTTGGTGGGTTTTCTGCAGCTTTGTGAACTTCATCATCGTCAACTACGTGGACTGGAACAACTTCAGGATCAGCGGTTGGAGATGTTTCTTTGGCTTTTCATTTCTCCTGAGCCTTCTCTGACATCTTGTCAGTGAGAGTTTTGAGGTAATTGCACATCTCCTTTTGAGTTTTAGTCATGTCAATCTGATTTTTGGAAAGAGTTTCTTGCACCTTCATGAGATCACCTATGGTAGGTGGATTTTCTCTGATTTCTTAGGGAGACCGGTGAAAAAGCGGGAGTCTAACAACCACACGTAATATTTCGTTTGGCAATCTGAATAGACAAACTCCAATATACTTTCAAGAGAATCAACTAGACAGTTAGACTCAATTATAAAAAGTATATCAAAGAGTTTTATATCTCTATCTCTTAATTCAATCCGCAATCAACAAATAGGGATTTGCGAGCCCGATTAGATATAAGAGGAATAACTTTAACGATACCAAAGACCAATGTTCAAGTGTCAATCAATTCACTCAACAACCCTAAGGCAGGATACAAGAACTGATTGATCATAACGTACAACCGGTGATATTTCTATTGTATAAATAAAATATAATGCGGAAAATAAATAACACAGACACCAGAATTTTGTTAACGAGGAAACTGCAAATGCTGAAAAACCCAGGGACCTAGTCCTGAATAAACACACACTGATTATAAGTTGTTACACCAATTTCCTACTACCTATTCGGACTAAATGTAATACCTTCTTCAGCACTTGTAGAACTCTTAGTACCGATTATCTTTAGAAATTCTTCACACAAATCTTCTAGCAGAACCTGAGGCTCTCTTTAGAAGATACCACAACACGATTGATACGATTCGATATTCTGTTTGCACAAAACACCGGTTTGATTTCCCTTTAGGTATGATTCAAGGTTTTGGAAATCTTGTTTTTATTTTGATAAAAACAATTACTAGGTAAAAGTAATATCAAAACAAACTTGTAGATTAGGGATTATTATACTCTTCAAAAAATAGGAAGAGAAACCTAATAACTCTACAACAAGAACAACTAGAATAAATCTAGAGATATCTTGTTTAAAACTTCTCAAGGATTTTACGAGATGCCTCAATAGAAGTTTTTCTTTCTAGTCTCCGATTTCGACTAACAAGTGTTGGTATACGATCGAAAACTGAAATCTATCAAAACCTAGGGTTTATGATCAACAACTCTTGAATCGTTTTATATCAGAAGAGAAAACCTTAGAATAGACAAGAGGTGAAAAACCTAGATTACAAGTTTTATGATCAATCACGAAGATTAAATCCAACTTGGCTTTGTGATCCCCAATACAAAGACTTTTATCTCGCTCTTATTCACGAAGAACAGAAGACATGGAAACAACCTGCAATACGCCAATTTTCCAAAGGGGATGAAAAACATGTAAACTCATGAACCCTTTATTTATAGAGAACAATAGCTTGGAAGCTAAGAAAAGCTATTTTCCTTTTACAAGACTCTCCTAATTATGGGAGTCTTTCCTAAGTTACAACTCTTTCCAAAATAATTAAACAAATAATTAATTTAGCAAATTGTATTTTTGTGAATAAATCACAAATTAAATTAGGAAGGAATCACAAATACTTTAATATGGTAATCAAAGATATTTGGAGTAATAGCTAACTTGCCTAGATAAAGAAACATCACCAACTTGACCAAAAATGCCTTTTAGTCACGTAATTGTCCATGGATTGTTTGTAACAATTACAGCAACACTTATAATTGTTACTTTAATAAATCACTCATAACTTCATCGTTATAACTCGGAACTGAGTGATTCTTGGCTCGTTGGATTCATAAGATCATTCACTATAACGTGAGATTCTTTATAAGGATAAAGGTTATTGTTTACAAGGTCATGAATCAAATAACCTCAAGTATATATACATAAATGTACATTTACCGTCATTGGAATTGTTCCATAGAGTGAGCATTTATCTTGGTAGATTAGAAAGGTAGAATTGAACAAGAATCCAAATGAAATCAATCACATACATTTGTTGATGAAGGACTTGTTGATGTCTTCTTGTAGTCTTCAATCTTCAATCTCATCCTTTAAGAATAGCTTCGATTCAACTTCTTAGACCTAATCTAGTCTAAAACTATGTTTAGAATGCTAAATCAAGAATGCATTTTGGAAACTAAAATTGACAACTAACTTGACATACCAACGCTAGTGGGTTCAACCGAGCAGTGTTCTAACAATCTCCCCCTTTGTCAATTTTAGTGACAAAACCATTTTACATATGGCTTGTACTTGTTAAAAGCAAAAACGACAAGCTTGATTTCCTTGGTTCTTCAAATCTTCATATGTTCATCCTGTACTTGTTGAAGATCCATCATAGTATTATTACACAGTGTCAAAGTCCAATTGTATCACAACTTCAACAATAATACTATGGTGATATGTATCACTTCCCCTTAGTCAATACTCTCACTTGGAAACCACTCCCCCTTATACAATGATCAAAAAACCATATGTATTTGTAGTGTGAACTACATATTAATTCTCCCCCTTTTTTTCAATAAAATTGGCAAAGGTACAAGAACGGGATCATAATGAAATTTATGTAAGAGGCATTTCATGACCAAAAGAAGAATACATACCAACTTAATTTAGATGTAATCATATAGCCGAAGCTAATAGCATTCATCAAGGAGTTTAAAGATACAAGATAACCCCTCTAATATTCTACAGCCGCACTCCCCACAAAGATATGGAAATTAAGCACAAGTTCAAAAGAACTCTCCCCCATTAGATGTCATTCCTGAAAGAACAACAAGAGTGACATTACTCCAGAGATAAGGATTTATATATTGGATTTTAGAAAACCCACAAGGAGATACGAACTAGGAACCAATTATTGAAAGTCTCTCATGAGATCAAGTTACTGAACAATAGAACTATCTCATGGTAATAATACACAATATGAAGATCAAATATTGTGATCATATTTTCTAAGATACAAACTTGTATGAAAAAGAATTGATATGCTTAGAAGGAAGAATAATCTTTTCCATAAGGATTTACACTAAGAATGGTTACCATAAGAGTATGAAAAAGATTCTTCGACAATAAAAACCAACATCCATTGCTTTGATAATTGCTTCTAACCTGTTATATTTAAGAATTCCAATCACAAATCAAGTTAGGTAATTAAGACTCGTACACGTGCTATCTAACCATATTCATCTTAACCATAACTAGTTCAAATGACTCAAATGAACTAGTTAGAGAGTTGTTCAATTGCAAGGAAATCTTATGCAACTACACAAGACACAATTGAAGCAAAGACGATTTGATTCACTTGAATCGGTTCATGAACTTTATATCCACGGTTTGCAAAATGCATTCCTTAGTTTATATAAGTATGAGTTCACAAACAATCTTCAGATACATAACCTTTCTTAAGTTCACAGACTAGGTTCGCGGACTAGTCTAGTTTGTCAACTCCAGCATAATTTCTCGGGATGAGAAGTTCGGCAGTTCGTGGACTGAGTTTGCGGACATTGAAACAAGCCATTCTTCTGGTTTCTCTTGATCAACAAAGTTCGCAAACTTTGGTCCAAGGAATATGACTTATACATAAATGTGTTTACACAACAATCTTATGTCCATCATTGGTTATATAATTTAAACTTTCATTCCAATCATTAAAACATTCTTAGAGGACATTATATCGTTGCTACACCATTTCTCGTCAAAGAAATTTTCAAAGTGATTGAAACATATCATGACTTTCGTCACTAGGTAAAGATGAACTTGGTTGAAGCGAAAGCTTACCAGCACATATTTTGAGAAATATGTAAGTGAGTTAGACTCAGCTCGAAACAATAAATTGTTCCATATTTCCAGAAATTACCCATCACAATATGTGCGCCCCAATTCTTTTGCAATCCTCACCGCATTTAATAGGGCTTCATGGTGAGGATGCACTTTCAACACAATCAGGTTGTGTTGAGGTGAGCAAAATCTTGCTCACGACAGGTATTCGAAACAAAATCAAACATAGAATCTAGGAATTTAACAACTTCCTTGAAACTTTCAATAACTGTTCCATACATTTTTAAGATGTTATCCCTTGTCGAACTCTTGTCTGGGAGATCATTCTTAATAGTACTCGTTGCTTTATTGGTATTCTTTTGTACCCATTTCTGAGCTGATTTTTGAGCAACATATTTCTTTTTCTCCCCAATATAATTATGGAATTTTTTTGGGGGAATGCTGGAAAAACTGATATTATGAGACTCAGTTTTTCTCCAGTTTGGAACATCAGATCTTGTCATCTTAACAGTATAAGATCTGGTTTTATCTCGTTTAAGAAATCTGCAATTCCTTTGCAAGTGACCTGGTTTTCCACAATAAAAACAATGTTTAGTAGAATGGAAAAATTTATGTTTAGTGTTACCTGAATGTTTATGTGCTTGCTTTGGATCTTGACAAAATTTCCTCTTTTCGTTGTTGGTAGTTGGTAGAGATACTTTACTTTTGTCAACCGTGGAAAGTTTTGGTTGAGAAGAAACTTTAGCTATGACAAATTTTACCTCTTTGAAAATACTAGGAGTGTCTATTCCTTCAAATCCCAGTCCTCGTGTATCACGATGAATTCTACATGCTCCCAATATCGAGGTTAATTTATCTGAGCTGCTATTTCTAGACAAACTCTCTTTTAAGCTCGAGTTTTCTTCTTCCAAACTTTTGACCTTCTCAAGCGCAATAACTAGATCATTCTTTGATGATTCATATTGAACTTTGAGTTCTTCTCGTTCTGAATCAAATAACAAGTTCATCTCAATGTTTTCCAAGTTATCTAGCTTTGCTTGAAGAATAATTTCCCGATCACGACCTTCGACAATTTATTCTTTAAGCTTTCGTATTTCGTTGAGATAATCTCTTGCACCACTGGAATCAAATTGGTCTTGCAAGTCTTTATTTCGACTACGAAGTCTGTCATATTTCACTTTCTCACTGAAAATGGTGTTTCAACTTCCGACAGTTTTTTATGACTTTCTTTAAGATGGTTATTAGCAACTATATCCACATGGAACACTTCTTCTTCAGAATCAGAATCAATATCCGCCAGAATTTTTTCAGAAGATAATGCAACCTCGCTAGCCAACTCTTGGGGATTATAAAATTCAGGTCCATCATCAAGAGTAGGCAAATCTGCTGCATATGCCGATTGTCTATGGCTCCAGCTAGGACATACTAAAGACAAGTGCCCGAAACCACGACATTTATAGCATTGTACATCATCCTTAGGAGTGTTACACTTTTAGAAAAACTCTTTTTCCTGTCTCTCAAGAATTTTCTAAATTGTCGTGGAGTAACATCCTTAGTATCTGGGGAACCAGATTTATCCTTAGAGGATTCAGAATTGTTTGAAGCTTTAATAAAAATCACCTCTTTTCTTGCATGTTCATTATCAAAGATCTTTAACTTTCCAGCAAGAGTATTTCTGGAGAGTGTAGAAAGATCATTTCCATTTTCAATGGCACGTTTCTTAGACTCGTATCTTGATGGTAGAGACCTGAGAATTTTTCACACAATATCTTTCTCTAGAATAGTTCTTCCTAACGCAAATGAGGGGTTAACTATTTGAGAATGTCTTTGGTTAAACTCATCAAAGGTTTCATCATCATACATGCGAAGGTTTTCCCAGTCAGAAGCTAGATTTTGAAGCCTTGCTTCTTTCTCTGCAGCATTCCCTTCGAATACAGTTTCTAAGATATCCCAAGCCTCTTTAGACTTATTATACGTAGTAACGTGGTGCTGAAGATGTGGGGTAACGACATGGATGATAACATTTAATCCATCAGAATTTTACTTTGAAGCAAGAATCTCAAGATCATCGTAATCACCAATATCCTTTGCAACAGTTACACCGTCTACTGTAACTAATGGAGGATTATAGACATTAATAATACGAACCCATAATCAAAAATCTCGCACGTGAATAAAAGAACGCGTAGCAATTTTCCACCATAAATAGTTCGTTCCATCGAAGACTGGCGGTACGTGTATATAGATAGCACTTATGTCCATAGAATCAGATTGCTACAAACACAGACTCATGAGGTCTTAGCGTGTTTTCCTGCTCTGATACCAATTGAAAAAGAGGGGGTCTAACAACCACACAAAGTATTTTGTTTGGCAATCTGAATAGACAAACTCCAATATACTTTCAAGAGAATCAACTAGACAGTTAGACTCAATCTATAAAAAGTATATCAAAGAGTTTTATATCTCTATCTCTTAATTCAACCCGCAATCAACAAATAGGGATTTGCGAGCCCGATTGAATATAAGAGGATTAATTTGAACGGTACCAAAGACCAATGTTCAAGTGTCAATCAATTCACTCAACAACCCTAAGACCGGATACAAGAACTGATTGATCTTAACGTACAACCTGTTATATTTCTATCATATAAATAAAATATAATGCGGTAAAGAAATAACACAGACACCAAAAAAATTTTAACGTGGAAACCGCAAATGCATAAAAACCCCGGGACCTGGTCCAGAATAAACACACACTGATTATAAGCTGTTACACCAATTTACTACTACCTATTCGGACTACATGTAATACCTTCTTCGGCACTTGTAGAACCCCTAGCAGAATACCGATTCTCTTTAGAAATTCTTCACACAAATCTTCTAGCAGAACCCGAGGATCTCTTTAGAAGATACCACAACACGATTGATACGATTCGATATTCTGTTTGCACAAAAAACCGGTTTGATTTCCCTTTAGATATAATTCAAGGTTTTGGAAATCTTGTATTTATTTTGATAAAAACAATAGGTAAAAGTAATATCAAAACAAACTTGTAGATTAGGGATTATTATACTCTTCAAAAAATAGGAAGAGAAACCTAATAACTCTACAACAAGAACAACTAGAATAAATCTAGAGATATCTTGTTTTAAAATTCTCAAGGATTTTACGAGATGCCTCAATAGAAGTTTTTCTTTCTAGTCTCCGATTTCGACTAACAAGTGTTGGTATACGATCGGAAACTGAAATCTATCAAAACCTAGGGTTTATGATCAAAAACTCTTGAATGGTTTTATATCAGAAGAGAAAACCTTAGAATAGACAAGAGGTGAAAAACCTAGATTACAAGTTTTATGATCAATCACGAAGACTAAATCCAACTTGGCTTTGTGATCCCCAATACAAAGACTTTTATCTCACTCTTATTCACGAAGAACAGAAGACATGGAAACAACCTGCAAAGCTTACGCCAATTTTCCAAAGGGGATGAAAAACGTGTAAACTCATGAACCCTTTATTTGTAGTGAACAATAGCTTGGAAGCGAAGCAAAGTTATTTTCCTTTTACAAGACTCTCCTAATTGTGGGAGTCTTTCCTAAGTTACAACTCTTTCCAAAATAATTAAATAAATAATTAATTTAGCAAATTTTATTTTTGTGAATAAATCACAAATTAAATTAGGAAGGAATCACAAACACTTTAATATGGTAATCAAAGATGTTTGGAGTAATAGCTAACTTGCCTAGATAAGGAAACTTCACCATCCTGACCAAAAATGCCGTTTAGTCACGTGGGCCCAAGTTCGTGTACTGTTACAAACAGTCCATGGATTGTTTGTAACAATTACAGCAACACTTATAATTGTTACTTTAATAAATCACTCATAACTTCATTGTTATAACTTGGAACTGAGTGATTCTTGGCTCGTTGGATTCATAAGCTCATTCACTATAACGTGAGATTCTTTATAAGGATAAAGGTTATTATCTCCAAGGTCATGAATCAAATAACCTCAAGTATATATACATAAATGTACATTTACCATCATTGGAATTGTTCCATAGAATGAGCATTTATCTTGATAGATTAGAAAGGTAGAATTGAACAAGAATCCAAATGAAATCAATCACATACCTTTTTTGATGAAGTACTTGTTGATGTCATATTGTAGTCTTCAATCTTCAATCTTCATCCTTTAAGAATAGCTTCGATTCAACTTCTTAGACCTAATCTAGTCCGAAACTATATTTAGAATGCTAAATCAAGAATGCATTTTTGCAACTACAATTGAAAACTTACTTGACATACCAACACTAGTGGGTTCAACCGAGCAGTGCTCTAACAATCTCCCCCTTTGTCAATTTTAGTGACAAAACCATTTTGAATATGGCTTGTAGATGCAATCATATAGCCGAGGATAATATCATTCATCAAGGAGTTTCAAGATACAAGATAACCCCTCTAATATTCCACAACCGCACTCTCCACAAAGATATGGCAATTAAGCACAAGTTCAAAAGAACTCTCCCCCATTAGATGTGATTCCTGAAAGAACAACAAGAGTGACCTTACTCCAGAGATAAGGATTTATATATTGGATTTTAGAAAACCCACAAGGAGATACGAACTAGGAACCAATTATTGAAAGTCTCTCATGAGATCAAGTTACTGAACAATAGAACTATCTCATGGTAATAATACACAATATGAAGATCAAATATTGTGATCATCTTTTCTAAGATACAAACTTGTATGAACAAGAATTGATATGCTTAGAAGGAAGAATAATCTTTTCCATAAGGATTTACACCAAGAATAGTTACCATAAGAGTATGAAAAAGATTCTTTGACAATAAAAACCAACATCCGTTGCTTTGATAATTGCTTCTAACCTGTTATATTTAAGAATTCCAATCACAAATTAAGTTAGGTAATTAAGACTCATACACGTGGTATCTAACCATATTCATCTTAACCATAACTAGTTCAAATGACTCAAATGAACTAGTTAGAGAGTTGTTCAATTGCAAGGAAATATTATGTAACTACACAAGACACCATTGAAGCAAAGACGATTTGATTCACTTGAATCGGTTCATGAACTTTATATCCACGGTTTGCAAAATGCATTCCTTAGTTTATATAAGTATGAGTTCACAAACAATCTTAAGATATATAACCTTTCTCAAGTTCGCAGACTAGGTTCGCGGATTAGTCTAGTTCGTCAAATCCAGCATAATTTCTCGGGATGAGAAGTTCGGAAGTTCGCAGACTGAGTTAGCGGACTTGGAAACAAGCCATTCTTCCGGTTTCTCTCTATCAACAAAGTTCGCAAACTTTGGTTCAAGAATAGGATTTATACGTAAATTTGTTTCCACAACAATGCTTATGTCCATCATTGGTTATGTAATCTAAACTCTCATTCCAATCATTGAAACATTCTTAGAGGACGTTATACAGTTGTTACACCATTTCTCGTCAAAGCAATTTTCAAAGTGATTGAAACATATCATGACTTTCGTCACTAGGTAAAGATGAACTTGGTTGAAGCGAAAGCTTACCAGCACATATTTTGAGGAATATGTAAGTGAGTTAGACTCAGATTGAAACAATAAATTGTTCCGTATATCCAGAAATTACCCAACACAATATGTGTGCCCCAATTCTTTTGCAATCTTCACCGCATTTAATAGGGCTTCATGGCGAGGATGCACTTTCAACACAATCAGGTTGTGTTGAGGTGAGCAAAATCTTGCTCATGACAGGTGTTCGAACCAAAATCAAACATGGAATCTAGGAACTTAACAACTTCATTGAAACTTTCAATAACTGTTCCATACCTTTTTAAGATGTTATCCCTTGTCGAACTCTTGTCTGGGAGATCATTCTTAATAGTACTCGTTTCTTTATTGGTCTTCTTTTGTACCCATTTGTGAGCAGATTTTGGAGCAACGTATTTCTTTTTATCCCCAATATAATTATGGAACTTTTTGGAGGGAATACTGAAAAAACTGATATTATGAGACTCAGTTTTTCTCCAGTTTGGAACATCAGATCTTGTCATCTTAACAGTATAAGATTTGGTTTTATCTCGTTTAAGAAATATGCAATTCCTTTGCAAGTGACCTGGTTTTCCACAATAAAAATAATGTTTAGTAGAATGGAAAAAGTTATGTTTAGTGTTACCTGAATGTTTATGTGCTTGCTTTGGATCTTGACAGAATTTCCTCTTTTCGTTTTTGTCAGTTGGTAGAGATACTTTACTTTTGTCAACCGTGGAAGGTTTTGGTTGAGAAGAAACTTTAGCTTTGACAAATTTTACCTCTTTGCAAATACTAGGAGTGTCTATTCCATCAAAGCCCAATCCTCGTGTATCATGATGAACTCTAAATGCTCCCAATATCGAGGTTAATTTATCTGAGCTGCTATTTCTAGACAAACTCTCTTTTAAGCTCGATTTTTCTTCTTCCAAACTTTTGACCTTCTCAAGCGCAATAACTAGATCATTCTTGGATGATTCATATTGAACTTTGAGATCTTCTCGTTCTGAATCAAATAACAAGTTCATCTCAATGTTTCCAAGTTATCTAGCTTTGCTTGAAGAATAATTTCCCGATCACGACCTTCGGCAATTTCTTCTTTAAGCTTTCGTATTTCGTTGAGATAATCTCTTGCACCACTGGAATCAAGTTGGTCTTGCAAGTCTTTATTTCGACTACGAAGTCTGTCGTATTTAACTTTCTCACTGAAAATGGTGTTTTCAGCTTCCGAGAGTTTTTTATGACTTTCTTTAAGAAGGTTATTAGCAACTGGATCCACATGGAACACTTCTTCGTCAGAATTAGAATCAGTCACCGCCAGAATTTTTTCAGAAGCTAATGCAACCTCGCCAGCCAAGTCTTGGGGATTATAAAATTCAGGTCCATCATCAAGAGTAGGCAAATCTGCTGCATATGCCGATTGTCTACGAATCCAGCTAGGACATACTGAAGACAAGTTCCCGAAACCACGACAGTTATAGCATTGTACATAATACTTAGGAGATGTTACACTTTTAGAAAAACTCTTTTTTCTGTCTCTCAAGAATTTTCTAAATTGTCGTGGAGTAACATCCTTAGTATATAGCGAACCAGATTTATCCTTAGAGGATTCAGAATCGTTTGCAGCTTTAAGAAAAATCACCCATTTTCTTGCGTGTTCATTATCAAAGATCTTTAAATTTCCAGCAAGAGTATTTCTGGAGAGTGTAGAAAGATCATTTCCATTTTCAATGGCACGTTTCTTAGACTTGTATCTTGATGGTAGAGACTTGAGAATTTTGCACACAATATCTTTCTCTGGAATAGTTCTTCCTAACGCAAATGTGGAGTTAAGTATTTGAGAAAGTCTTTGGTTAAACTCATCAAAGGTTTCATCATCATACATGCGAAGGTTTTCCCAGTCAGAAGCTAGATTCTGAAGCCTTGCTTCTTTCTCTGCAACACTCCCTTCGAATACGGTGTCTAAGATATCATAAGCCTCTTTAGACTTATTACACGTAGTAACGTGGTGCTGAAGATCTGGGGTAATGGCATGGATGATAGTGTTTAATCCATAAGAATTTTACTTTGAAGCAAGAATCTCAAGATCATCGTAATCACCAATATCCTTTGCAACAGTTACACCGTCTACTAAAACTAATGGAGGATTATAGCCATTAACAATACAAACCCATGATCGAAAATCTCTCGCTTGAATAAAAGAATGCATAGCAATTTTCCACCATAAATAGTTCGTGCCATCGAAGACTGGCAGTACGTGTATAGAGATAGCACTTATATCCAAAGAAACAGATTTCTACAAACACAGACTTATGAGGTCTTAACGTGTTTGCCTTCTTTGATACCAATCGAAAAAGCAGGGGTCTAACAACCATACCCAATATTTCGTTTAGCAATCTGAATAGACAAACTCCAATATATTTTCAAGAGAATCAACTAGACAGTTATACTCAATGTATAAAAAGTATATCAAAGAGTTTTTAGAAATTCTTCACACAAATGTTCTAGCAGAACTCGAGGCTCTCTTTAGAAGATACCACAACATGATTGATACGATTCGATATTCTGTTTTCACAAAACACCGGTTTGATTTTCCTTTAGATATGAATCAAGGTTTTGGAAATCTTGTGTTTATTTTGATAAAAACAATTACTAGGTAAACGTAATATCAAAACAAACTTGTAGATTAGGGATTATTATACTCTTCAAAAAATAGGAAGAGAAACCTAATAACTCTACAATAAGAACAACTAGAATAAATCTAGAGATATCTTGTTTAAAACTTCTCAAGGATTTTACGAGATGCCTCAATAGAAGTTTTTCTTTCTAGTCTCCGATTTCGACTAACAAGTGTTGGTATACGATCGGAAACGGAAATCTATGAAAACCTAGGGTTTATGATCAACAACTCTTGAATGATTTTATATCAGAAGAGAAAACCTTAGAATAGACAAGAGGTGAAAAACCTAGATTACAAGTTTTATGATCAATCACGAAGACTAAATCCAACTTGGCTTTGTGATCCCCAATACAAAGACTTTTATCTCACTCTTGTTCACGAAGAACAAAAGACATGGAAACAACCTGCAAAGCTTACGCCAATTTTCCAAAGGGGATGAAAAACGTGTAAACTCACTAACCCTTTATTTATAGTGAACAATAGCGTGGAAGCTAAGAAAAGCTATTTTACTTTTACAAGACTCTCCTAATTATGGGAGTCTTTCCTAAGTTACAAGTCTTGCCAAAATAATTAAATAAATAATTAATTCAGCAAATTGTATTTTTTTGAATAAATCACAAATTAAATTAGGAAGGAATAACAAACACTTTAATATGGTAATCAAAGATGTTGGAGTAATAGCTAACTTGCCTAGATAAGGAAACATCACCAACTTGACCAAAAATGCCTTTTAATCACGTAATTGGGCCCAAGTCCGTGTACTGTTACAAACAGTCCATGGATTGTTTCCTACTAACGAACTCTAACAATTACAACAACACTTATAATTGTTACTTTAATAAATCACTCATAACTTCATCGTTATAACTTGGAATTGAGTGATTCTTGGCTCGTTGGATTCATAAGCTCATTCACTATAACGTGAGATTCTTTATAAGGATAAAGGTTATTGTCTCCAAGGTCATGAATCAAATAACATCAAGTATATATACATAAATGTACATTTACCGTCGTTGGAATTGTTCCATAGAGTGAGCATTTATCTTGATAGATTAGAAAGGTAGAATAGAACAAGAATCCAAATGAAATCAATCACATACCTTTGTTGATGAATTACTTGTTGATGTCTTCTTGTACTCTTCAATCTTCATCCTTTAAGAATAGCTTAGATTCAACTTCTTAGACCTAATCTAGTCCGAAACTATCTTTAGATTGCTAAATCAAGAACGCATTTTGGCAACTAAAATTGACAAATAACTTGATATACCACCGCTAGTGGGTTCAACCGAGAAGTGATCTAATAACCGGCCGAAGAGAAGGTTATCTCCAATGTTGGTTTGCGGAGGAGTCGTATCTCCAGTGCGGTTGTTGGAAACATGAGTATTTTCTGGAGTACCACCATTGTTGCTAGCGCTAGCGTTGTTTGGGTTAGGATTTTTAACTGAATCTGACCTAAGATCAACCATTTTGTGAAAATGTGAGATTGCAACCGAGAGATTATTCTCCCACTGTGGTCGCCAATCTGTTGATGGGGAAAAACGATTTTTTTGTTTCTAGGGAACGAAGAGATGATCGAACGATCAAAGACTCCTCAATGGAGTAAACTGCCTAACCTCAAACAGATGCACTTCACGGGAGTGCTTTTAAGATCGAGAGATCAATCTGTAAGACTCCGTCCTAAACCAAGTCAATGGTCGTTCCAGAGTCAATTCGGTCACAAAGAGGGAGATGGGTCGATCTATCGGAGGGAAGCTGAGAAGTGTGTAAGATCAATGGTAATTTGTGAATGTGTCATAGGTTTCTGCAAATGATGAATAAGTTTGATTGATTGAAAGAGTGTTGGTCACATGATTATTCTTGGTTAGAAGATAGATTGTCTGTTCAATATCTCGTGGATTTCCCTGTGTTTTTCGTATGTTATTTCTGTGTTTCAATCATGGACTCAGAGACTTATTTATATTGCTGGAAATGTAAACATATTGATCTCCATTAAGTGTGAAAGTTTCTCGAGTGAAAGAGTGGGAAAGTGGGAAATCGTGGTTTCACCAGTTCTTCGTACGTGAGAGGGTTGGTTGATTGTCCACCCACTAATTTTATAACTCCCTCAACTGCTTGCACGACTTACTCACATTTCTCATTGTGGATGAACACACGTGTTGTAGGCATCCAGACCAAAATCCTAATGGATATCCCCCATGTGACGTGATTGATGTCTCACGAACATGGAGTCTGCAAAGCAGACGTGTATTTGTTTAGTCATACGTTGACTTGATTAGAGGATGGGTGTAGACTTTGTTTAGTGGAGCATGATAGTCGAATTCTCTATGGTTCATGAATTGAACATGTCTCGGGGACGTGGTTCTTCGAATGAATGATGTTGATAATATGAGCAAATATTTCTCCAGCAATTGATCGATAAATTACTGAATATTAGTGTATGAATCGAATGTCTGAGTAAGCATTGCTCATTCGATGAATTACTGAATATTGATAGTCGGATCAATATTCGAGCAATTGAGCAAGTATTGCTCGGTAAATATTGATAGTTGGATCAATATTCAAGCAATTGAGCAAGTATTGCTCATTCGATAAATTATTGGTAGCATGACCAAATAAAATATTAATTTAAAATATTAGTAGATGGACCGAATATCATATAATTAATATGGATGTCGATTTCTGGATCAACATAAATTTTTAGTGTTTGAACTTGCTCAGAATTATGATTTGTGGAGCGTTTGTTTGAAACACTAATTTTTGATCAATTGTTCGTTAATTGATGAATTACAGAAAATAGGTCACTGAGCGAAGGAGGGACCGACCATATGGGATTATGGACTATCATGTGGTTCCCAAGTGCTCGGGTGAGCGTGCTCCAGGGTCCTTTGATGACTGGCTGGTGAAAGAATGATCAAATACTGGTGTTGATCATTTTTTTAGAATAGTACTCGTGCGAGCGTTAGGTAATAAAACCTAATTCATGGAGAGATGAGGGACCAACCAAGGGGGTATGGAACCGTCCCTTGATGGTCGCGGGACCAGCTGCCATTCGTTTGAGCGTGTTCCAAGTTGGTTGGAGAGAGTTTGGACCCAATATGAGTGATTGCTAGCAAATTAGGTTAAAATTGTGAATATGTGTCGGACCGGCTCCTTGAAAGCCTTATGGCCGGCCTTGGTCGGTCAAGGCAGCGTGCCCGTGTCACCACGATGTCCGTGTCTCAGTCCTGAGAGTTTTGGTATTTTCTGACGATCGTTCGAGCAATATTTTGGATTTTCAGAAGAGTTTGATCTTGACTGAAACTCTCAATTTTGCTCGAATGAGCAAGAAGAACTTTTCTCATGCGACAGATAATTTGAGAATATTAAAATAATGATATTTTATTTTTGACGTGGGAAGCCTAGTCGGTCGAGTGATTGTTTGACTTTTTGGCTTTTCCATGGTTTGAGCAATATTTGAGAAAATACTGAAAAACTAGGGTTTTCGGTCAAACGATGGAGTTCCATGAGATGATAGAAATAATAATATGAGAAAATAAGGAATTGTGAGGTGTGGGACCGTCCACGGGTAGGGCATGGCCGTCCGTCTAGGTGGCCTGGTCCGTGACACCTTTCCCTATATTATTTGATAAAAGTATGGAAAATTAAGAGTTTCTGTCAAATGAGGGAGTTTGCTCAAATGAGGGAATCCCTGTGAAATGAGGGAAGAAATAAAATATTAGTGAAAATAAAATAATGGAGAGGAACCGGCCACGGCATGACCGACCGGCCGGTGGGACCGGTCCCACACCTATAGCTTATTTTTTTATTTTTTTATTTCTATGAGTCGCTCGTTCCTCCATAATTTGACCATTCGTTCGTGTGTTTGGGTGCTCGTTTGTGCATTATTTGTCAAATACACTTGCACCATTCTATCAGGACTTACTCGATGACAGTCAGATACCTGATTGTGGAGTATTTATTACTAATTCATGAAATTCAGCTGGGAATGATTCATGAAACGGAGTAATAAAATGAGTTGAGCATCTATTACTAATCTATGAAATCCAGCCGGGGGATTCAGGGAACGGAGAAATGAGATTAACTGGTTCTCTATTACTAATCCATGGAATCAGCCGGGGATAGAACGGAGTAATAAGATAAGATAGATTATTTTCTAGGAATTCAGTCGGTGAATGTCACGGTATAATTAATCTATTTTAGAATCGAGATATGAGATAGTTGAAGCATCATACTCGTTCTGAAAGGTGCATAGTCAGGGAACAACGTGCAGCGTTGTTGACGTCCTGAAGGCGTTTAGCCCCCTCAAAAAATAATTATGTAGGAGGGCCACCTGAATCTATACACGGTCTCTCTATATAGTCAAGGAACATCGAGTGTCACCGACGTCCTGAAGGCGTTAATCCCTCTCAACAAACAATTATGTAGGAGGACCGCCCAATCATTGTTTTATGTAGAGGAGGGTCTCTCTATGTAGTTAGGGAACAACGAGTGTCGCCGACGTCCTGAAGGCGTTAAGCCCTCTGACAAAAAATTATGTTGTATTCTTCCACTTGGAACTTTCCGTGCATTACCGACACTAAATAACCAGGAGTGCAACTCAGTATAAAATATTTTTCTCCATCACTCAAACCGGTGCCAGATTTTAACGTGGCATTTTGTTCAGCAGTATTGAAGTGATCAATTGTGAATGTTCAGGTCTATACATAAACACGAAGAACTCATCTTCAGCATTTGGAATGTTCTTAATTCTAGGAGTTTCTTATTCTTCCCTAGAAGTCCCTGAATCATCATATTTGGAAGATGCATCTATAACATCCTCACTGGAAGTTTCCTCCCTAGAAATATCATTTCTAGAAGTGCCATCATGGGAATCAGTCATCTTCGCAAAATTGTTGTAACATCCATATGCAAATTTCATCATCATAATGGAATTAAAGCACAACGGAACAATTAGAATGCTCACATCAACGTCTACAAAATGGTAATTCTCAACTCTTACCTATTTACGGTTTCACTAGCTGTAGTGATATTAGCGTAAAACTTCAAAACTTGCTCGCTCCTTCAAACCTGCGAAGACGAGCAAAATTCATTATTTAAAGTTGACACCTGACTTTTCACGAAATTATGAACAATTCGCACAACCTCTTCATGTGAACATTCACTGATTTTAGACCGAGTGCACATACACTATAAAGTCACGATTTCATGGAAATATTATTTACGTTCAACAATTACTCAAAATCAAAATTTGATTCTTCTTAACAAAAATCTTTTCTTAAAAAAAAAGAAAGCTCAGGTAATTTTTTTTTACGTGAGTTATTATTATAAAAATATTTATTATTTTGCTCAAACGAGCGTTCGTCTATGAAACAAAGGTCTTTTCTATCTTTGCGAAGATCCACATACTCCAAATAAATTTTGAAAGTTCACAAAAATAAATTTATCATGAGACGCATGTCTGTTTCAAATATCTTTCTAATACTAGGGATTATTGTTTATTACTTTAACGTAGTTTCTAAAAGGTATTTGTGTGAAAGTTCATAATTTGAAAATAAAATTTTGATTTTCATGAAATCTCATAAGCAAAAAATTTTCTACTGCAAGTAGACCATGTCTATTCAAAAATATATACATCTCTTTCATGTTAAGAATTATCGTTCGTTTCCTAAACCGACGGACATACGATGTTTGCTAAAAAATATTTTTTTCATAAACCTACGCATACCAATATGCAGTTTTGTTTTATGAGCGATTCATGAATAACATACAGCAAAAAGAAAAGAAAAAATCGGCTTACCTTGATCGGTGCCGGCCGGATTTCCGCCGGCGATAGTCGGTGATGGTCGGTGCTGGAAACTATAACAATTTATTATTTTTTACAATCGTGGGAGAGGCCTGGTCGGTACACAAAAAATAATAAAGAAAATTTTGAGGGTTCTTCCCTTTTATATCAATTTTATTTCCAAAACCTAATAAAATAAGGATTTCCTTTTTTGGGCTCGGGACCGTAAAAGCTAAACCGACCAACACTGGACCTTTGATCGTCGAAACCAGCAGTGCTTCATCTCTCCATACTCATGGGATGACACTATATCATACTATCAGGGTCCTTACCTGAGCATTTGCTCGTACTGATACCATTGGAGCAAATCGGGGATTCTGAAAATTGATGTTTTTTCAAAGTTGTTGTAGTAGTATGTTCGTTCAAGAATTGTGAAAGCGGATTTTTAGATTTTTTTTAATAAATAAAAATAGCAAACTAAATTAAAAAGATGTTGTGAAAATTATGGAGAGAATAGGACTAGGATTCCACCATTGGTTGATATTAGTGATTTAATAAAATAATAATTATGCAACTCAACATTCAGATTGATTCTAATAGTATTGCCTAGACATGTAGATTTCCAAAAGAATAGATGTTAATCCAAGCATAGAATATCAAAACCCTAAAGCAAGCATATTTTATCAAGAGAAAATACACCTAACTAATCAAAATCATATAAACAATTTTTAGTTCAATGCAAAAATCATAATAGAGTTGTTGTAATTAATTAATAAAAATATATCACTTTTACCGAAACAACGGCTTCCTCTATAGCCCCAAGGATTGGGTTTTGCTCCGCATATTGGAAACACACTCAGAATAATTTTTCATTGCTCAAAAGTGTTTACAAGTGATGAAATGGGAGAAAATAATGGTTAAACCGGGTTTGCTCTAAACGATCCCCAAACTCTCCATCCCCTCACTGATACCCAAGACACTCTTATTTATACTGTGAAGCCAATCTTAGGTCGACAATCATCTCAATTACTCCAAAAGATCTTTGCAGTTAATGAAACTATTTCACGGGAATATTTTCTCTCCATTTTCACACGTCTTCTGAGTTGTATAGTATATCCAAATCTTCTAATTAATTGAGCCAAATAATGAAGAGAATATCTTCAATTAATTCTGTGAATAATTCCTTCCATGTTTTCGAAAATATCCAAAAGTATACGATTTCCTTCCATTCAAGACACGTACAAAATCTTACTATCATGGTAAGAAGATAATCATGTCTTAAAGACACAAATATCCCCATAATATCATGACCAGAATCTCACACAGTTGAGATTTATTTTCCCGCCAAATATCTTTCCCGTGAAGAAGAAGATGGGTGCCCCCTATCCGGTCCCGGGGTGCGAATAGCAGATGCCATGAGGGGTGTCTCTGATCAGCTGCTTGGGTGCAAATATCCTTTGGGTACCCCTTATCATTTGGGCGCCCCTTATCCACAAGTGAAAGTCTGAATAACACGTTCCTTCCGGTGCTTTAGACGACTTTTCGAGCCGATTTTTCCAAGAATGTTTATTTCCAAAAATACCTAAAAACACATAAAATACCATAATAAGTACAAAAAAATCGAGTACCAATAATACATGAAATTAAGGACAACGTAAACACAAAAATGTGTCTATCAAAAATACCTTTGTACGATCGAGTTTAACTGCTTACCTCGTCGACTGGAAAATCACCATTAAATGCTTACTACGGGGACTTAATGTTGATGGTGGATTTTCGACAAAGGTCAAAATCGTAAAATCATGATACTGCATGTTTCTGACCCGACTTCAAGAACGCATGTGACGATTCATGATTTACGATCCGTGAACCGTTTCACGATCTCTGACTGAATGAGCATTCCTCTCAGAGCCATGATGAATATGTTTCTCGAAAGGCCTCGCCGGCCGAGCGTTCGATGCTGCACATTTCATCATGCCCTCTATGTAGAATAACATAATTGGACGGTTCTCTGGACATAATTGTTTGTCATAGGACATAATTGTACCATAATAAGTACAAAAAAATCGAGTACCAACAATACATGAAATTAAGGACAACGTAGACACAAAAATGTGTCTATCAAATACCCCCAAAATTATTATTTTCTAGTCCTCGAGCAAATCTAGAAAATAAAAATGACTACACTTAGCACGTGCAGCAAGCCGTTAAACCGCTAGGTGGCCCTAGTGGCGGAGTGTTGTCTCAGGAGGGTTTACCAGAGGTGTACCCACAAAACCTTTACTCCATACCCTAGCTATCTACGCAGAACCTTGGAAGGCACTAAAGAATCTCCTTGGCTGGCATACAATCATTGACTATAGGAGGAAGTTCCCTGATGCGAAATTCCAATTTATGTACACGAGTTTGCACTCAGCATACTAAAATTCATATAGAGCTCTACTCAAATAGTTTCTGTACATCATAACCGGAGTCACCCAATCACATGGAAAGATTAAGAAGATGGATAAAGAGATGGTTAAAAGTGAGCGGTGTTTCCCATATCTATTTGAAGGCCTCTGCCAAGGTGAACCTATCCTAATGGACTAAGATACCGGTCTTACTAATATCAACACATCTGGCATATACAAGGGGACCAGTGGTCGATAAACCTAACTTTAGGTCAACACAACTGGCATATACAAGGGCACCAGTGGTCGACTTTATTGAATTTATTCCGGTTGGTCTAATGGTGTGGTCTCTTTTTTTTTTTTTTGGTATCTCAATCACTCTATTCCACCCTAGCAAAGGTAACAACTTAAATCGTGTCCCCCACCAAATCACTTAAAAAATAAAAACAGAAGGATTAGGATTCAACGAGATATGGCGAAACTACCATGTTTTTTTTTAATTCTAACACCTGAGCTCTGTGCTTTTATGAATAGACTCTTTAGATGTTTCCATCTAATCAGATTGGTTCCTCAACTCCTACAACCAAGATGTTCCCATCCACTTAGATTAGTTAGTGCCAACCTTAATAAGCATAAATTTCTAGGCTCTAGAGTTTATTTGTTGCAGTTAAGAGCTAACAAAAAGTTTCTTCCCCACCCCCAAACTTAAATCTAACATTGTTCTCAATGTTCAAAAGATGAAATTAAAAGCATGAACAATAAGAAACTGTTACCACTTGATGGATGGAAAAAGAAATAAGGAAGGATATTACCATAAGCATGAGTACCTCCCAGGAAATGCTAAATTTAAAGTCTTTAGCTAGATATCAAATACGTCAAAAAGGATTGTCACCTTCCAAAGTCATATATCAATAGTCGAAACAATTGTGGGTCCATAAGACCAAATAGAGCTGACACCAGTATGAGACAACTGCACTGATTCAGAAAAATGAAAAGAAGGAGCATGTCCTCCTCTAAGGTTTCTGTCAAGATAACTGGGTATATCCGCGGCGCGTAACCGAACTTCATATGTGTGTCTCGATAAATAGATTCATCCGAAAAACGGGTCTCTAATACCTGGGTTACCTCCTGGACAGTATCAGGAGGATCGGGTTGCGGAGTCTGAAAATACTCAAGTAATATCTCAGATGTACAAGGCTCGAGTCCCAAGTTAGGGACTCTAATTAGGGATACGATACAATCACAAGAACCATCACTACCACCGAACTTAGGGTTCACAGACAAACCTCTAACTATTTCTTGAATTTCCGGATCTTCAGAGTCCTTAAAATACTCAAGAGATTCTTCTAGTTATCTACCCCCAAACTTAGGGTCATCATTATTCTTAGAAAAACCTAGAACTATTGCCTGAATTTCTGGGTCCATAGAATCTTTAAAATACTCAAGAGCTTCTTCTAAATATTGATCACATATCTGATCCAAGAGAATGGTTTCCTCAAAATCATCTAAAGAATCTACCAGTAAAGTGTCAAGCCAATTATCCTGAGCCAAATCCTGAACTAAAGTGCTAATCGTATTCACTTCTTCTAAATCAGTGTTCTCAGAAGGTTTTCTAGTAAAATTAAAGACATTTAGTTCAGTGGTCATATTACCAAAGGATATGTTCGTAAGCCCAGTCCTACAGTTGATGACAGCGTTAGCTGTGGCTAAAAATGGGCGACCTAAAATCACTGGGATTTGACGACTTGGGTCCTGAACAGGCTGGGTGTATAGAAAAACAAAATCCACAGGATAAATAAACTTATCAACCCCAATCAGAACATCCTCTATGACACCACGAGGGAGTTTGACAGACCTATCAGCTAATTGTAGTGTCATTTTAGTAAGTTTCAACTTACCAAGACCTAGCTGGGTGTATACATGATACGGGAGTAAGTTAACACTAGCTCCTAAGTCAAAGAAAGCTTTATCGACCATGTGATTACCAATCGCACAACATATGGTGGGGCATCTAGGATCCTTATACTTAGGGGGTGTTTGGTTCAGAAGAATGAAACTTACCTGACCAGCTAAAAAAGCTTTCTTATGGACATTAAGCTTACGCTTTCGTGTACAAAGATCTTTAAGGAACTTGGCATAAGCAGGCATCTTCCTAATTGCTTCTAATAGCGGAATGTTGATGTTCACCTGCTTAAATGTTTCCATTATCTCTTTGAAAGTCGACTCCTTATTTGTTGGGGCTAACAAATGTGGATATGGGGCTCTAGGCACAAAGGTAGACCTATCAGGAATTTCTTGGGAATCCTTAGAGACTGTTTCAGTTTCCTCGTCTACGGGCTCCTCTTGAGAAGTAGAAGGTGGAACTAAAGTATGTCCACTAGGCATGGCTACCTTATTGTCTACCGTTTTACCACTCATAAGGGTTGTTATCGAGTTCACATGGTTTGATGATTTCTCACCAGCTAAAGATATTTGATGGACTCCCCTAGGGTTGGGTTGTGGTTGACTAGGAAACTTTCCTTTTTCTCTCAATGTCTCATTTATCTGACTAACCTGGGTTTTCAACTCGGAAATATCCTGAGAGTTAGCCTGACCTATTCTCTTATTTTCTTCTAAACCTTGAGCAACAGATTGCTGAAAATGCACAGTTTTACGAGTTAACAAAGCAAGAGACTCTTCTAAACTCATAATCTTCTTATCCGAAGGGTTCTGAAACTGTGCCGGAGCTGAAGGATTCTTAGTATAGCCAAAACCTGGGGGAACCTGAGCATTACTAGACTGACCTTGATTCTGGCCCTTGGACCAAGAAAGGTTTGGATGGTTTCTCCAGCCAGGGTTATAGGTTTCTGAATATGTGTCAAACTTCTGTTGGTTATCAAACCTAGTGTTGTTATAAAGATCATTGGCTTGCTCTTCAACATCATGGCCTTCCCAAAAAGGCTCATTTCTTCCACTACTACCACTAGAATGACCTAATTCTAAGTCTTCTAACCGTTTGTCTATAGCTGCTATTTTGGCATCTGACTTATAAGATCCTTCTACCCTATTAACATTTCCTCTACTTACTGGGGTTCCCTACTATTTTCCCATTGTTGGGTCTTATCGGCGATTTCATTCAAAAATGTCATCGCTTCATCAACAGTTTTATTCTCAAACCCACCTGTGTATAAGGACTCAACCATGGTTGTTGTTGAATAATCTAAACCCTCGTAGAGGATCTGAACTAACATAACCTTCTCCAAACCATGATGAGGACATTGAGATATCAAGTCATTGAACCTTTCTAAGTACCTATATAAAGATTCTCCCTCTTTTTGGGCAAAAGTACATATTTGTGTCCTAATAGACGATGTTTTATGCCTTGGGAAAAACTTATGTATAAAGGCAGAAGTAAGTTGGTCATAGGTTTCAATTGACTCAGAGTCCAAACTATACAACCAAGATTTGGCTTTATCTTTTAAGGAAAAGGGGAATAACCTAAGTTTCAACGCATCATCACTTAGGTTTTTAATTTTCAGAGTACTACAAACTTCCTCAAATTCCCTAACATGAAAATAGGGGTTCTCATTCTCCTTCCCTAAAAACATTGGGAGCATCTGTAAAGTCCCAGGTTTCAGTTCATAATTTGCCTCGGTTTCAGCTAACTTGATACAAGACGGACGAGAGGTCCTAGTTGGGTTTAGCAAAGCTTTCAAAGTTGCCATTTCTGGCACTACCAAAGGACTAGGAGTACTAGGGGTACTTTCCTCACAAAGATATAGATTCTCAAAACTGAAGTTTCTAAAAACGGGGCTCTCAAAAGAAGAGTCTTCGAGCTCCCCGTCTTCACAAGAAGAACTACTAGGTTTTTCACTAATCAAACGACCTAGAGTGTTTCTTTTCCAAGACCGTTTAAAAACTTCGGGCATACACTAGAAAAACAAAATCAAAAAGAAAATCCCTAAAAAGGAAGGGATGTTCTATGCAAACAAAAACAAGGCTGACTCCACCATAGCAAACCTACTGATTTCTAGCAAACAAAAAGCATGATGGCTCCACTTAGATTGTTTCTAGACCATCTTCTAATCCTTCGAACGGGAATTCGTTACAATTTATCCAAACCCCTCTGGAATCAATCCGAGTTAAAGTAAGTTGAATAGAGGCGAGGGAAGCTCGGTGGAGCTTTGATACCCAAGGCCTCACCGGTATTACAAGGCGGCGCAGTCACGCATTCAACTTACAGAAACCGTTAAGAACTTCGAAGTATGCTTAAAAGAGTAACCAATATTTTTCGAATGACTTTCCTGTTAAGCTCGTTACCCTATCAGTCTCGTTCTAGTCAAAATTTTAGGCTTAGGTTCACGTTTGGTGTCGTTTTCCTAAGGAGGGCAAGAAGAAAACGGTGATGAAATCCGAACCCTTATCTTGTAAGGCCATTCCTTGCCCTTTACTAGGAAATTAAATCAGCCTTTTTCAAGTCCTCAACATATATGCATACGAAGGAAGACAGTAACTCGCTGACAGGGGATTCGCGAGTGTTTCGACAAACTTACCTCCCGTACCAGACGGGGGATGAACATTTGTAGTCGACTCGGGCCACGACTCATATGTCATATACGAACCCTAGGGGCCGAGGTGATATCGTAATCACCGTCCTTCTCTGCAAACAGTTTATATTTAAACTACCCTTCCGTAGGGTTTAAAAATAATGTCCCAAAATTTAAAGTCCAAAGTCCAAAAATATAAAGTGCAAAAGAAAAAGAAAGTCTAAAAAAAATAAAAATCTACAAAAATAAAAATGTCTCTCTTTTTATAAAAAAAAATAATCTTCTTCTTTCGCTCCTTTCGTTTTTCCTTTTACTCCAGTCTTTAAGTATTCACCAAAAGCTTTGCCAAAATTTTCTTTCGCTCCAAATTCCAAAATCTGAAAGAAAAAGACAAAAACCCAAAAACGTAAAGAAGAACAAATAAAAATAAAAACCTAAAAAAAAATCTAAAAACTCTAGCCTAAAGACAAGTCCGCGTCGGCGGCGCCAAAAATTTGATGTTTTTTCAAAGTTGTTGTAGTAGTATGATTCGTTCAAGACTTGTGAAAGCGGATTTTTAGATTTTTTTTAATAAATAAAAGTAGCGAACTAAATTAAAAAGATGTTGTGAAAATTATGGAGAGAATAGGACTAGGATTCCATCATTGGTTGATATTAGTGATTTAATAAAACAATAATTATGCAACTCAACATTCAGATTGATTCTAATAGTATTGCCTAGACATGTAGATTTCCAAAAGAATAGATGTTAATCCAAGCATAGAATGTCAAAACCCTAAAGCAAGCATATTCTATCAAGAGAAAATACACCTAACTAATCAAAATCATATAAACAATTTTTAGTTCAATGAAAAAATCATAATAGAGTTGTTGTAATTAATTAATAACAATATATCACTTTTACCGAAACAACGGCTTCCTCCATAGCCCCAAGGATTGGGTTTAGCTCCGCATATTGGAAACACACTCAGAATAATTTTTCATTGCTCAAAAGTGTTTACAAGTGATGAAATGGGAGAAAATAATGATTAAACCGGGATTGCTCTAAACGATCCCCAAACTCTCCATCCCCTCACTGATACCCAAGACACTCTTATTTATACTGTGAAGCCAATCTTAGGTCGACAATCATCTCAATTACTCCAAAAGATCTTTGCAGATAATGAAAGTATTTCACGGGAATATTTTCTCTCCATTTTCACACGTCTTCTGAGTTGTATGGTATATCCAAATCTTCTCATTTAATTGAGCCAAATAATGAAGAGAATATCTTCAATTAATTTTGTGAATAATTCCCTCCCTGTTTTCGATAATATCCAAAAGTATACGATTTCCTTCCATTCAAGACACGTACAAAATCTTACTATCATGGTAAGAAGATAATCATGTCTTACAGACACAAATATCCCCATATTATCATGACCTGAATCTCACACAGTTGAGATTTCTTTTCCCGCCAAATATCTTTCCCGTGAAGAAGAAGATGGGTGCCCCTATCCGGTCCTGGGGTGCGAATAGCAGATGCCATGAGGGGTGCCTCTTATCAGCTGCTTGGGTGCAAATATCCTTTGGGTACCCCTTATCATTTGGGCGCCCCTTATCCACAAGTGAGAGTCTGAATAACACGTTCCTTCCGGTGCTTTAGACGACTTTTCGAGCCGATTTTTCCAAGAATGTTTATTTCCAAAAATACCTAAAAACACATAAAATACCATAATAAGTACAAAAAAATCGAGTACCAACAATACATGAAATTAAGGACAACGTAGACATAAAAATGTGTCTATCAAAAATACCTGTACGACCGAGTTTAACTGCTTACCTCGTCGACTGGAAAATCACCATTTAATGCTTACTACGGGGACTTAATGTTGATGGTGGATTTTCGACAAAGGTCAAAATCGTAAAATCATGATACTGCATGTTTCTGACCCGGCTTCAGGAACGCATGTGATGATTCATGATTTACGATCCGTGAACCGTTTCACGATCTCTGACTGAATGAGCATTCCTCTCAGAGCCATGATGAATATGTTTCTCGAAAGGCCTCGCCGGCCGAGCGTTCGATGCTGCACATTTCATCATGCCCTCTATGTAGAATAACATAATTGGACGGTTCTCTGGACATAATTGTTTGTCAGAGGGCTCAACGCCTTCAGGACGTCGGCGATACTCGTTGTTCCCTGACTATATAGAGAGACCTCCCCCCCTACATAGAAAAATGATTGGGCGGTCCTCTGGACATAATTTTTTGTCGGAGGGATTAACGCCTTCAGGACGTCAGCGATACTCGATGTTCCCTAACTATGTAGAGAGATCGTATATAGATTCAGGCAGCTCTCTGGACATAATCGTTTGCTGAAGGGTTAAACGCCTTCAGGACACCAACGTTGCACGTTGTTTCCTGACTATGCACTCTTCAGAAAGAGTATGATGCTTCAAATATCTCATATCTCGATTCTACAATAGATTAATTCTACCGTGACATTCACCGACTGAATTCCTAGAAAATAATCTATTTTATATCATTACTTTGTTCCATGGCTATCCCCGGCTGATTCCATGGATTAGTAGTAGATAACCATTTTATCTCATTACTCTGTTCCCTGAATTCCCCGGCTGGATTCATGGATTAGTAACAAATACCCAACTCATTGTTATTACTCCGTTTCATGAATCATTCTTTGTTGAATTTCATGAATTAGTAGTAATTACTCAACAGTCGGGCGTCTGGACTATCACCGAGTAAGCCCCAATAAAATGGTGCAAGTGTACTCAACAATGATGCACGAACGAGCACCCAAATGCACGAACGAGCGTTCGAAAGTATGGACAAACGAGGAATCCTACATAAAACAGGAGACATAAAATAACAATAAAAAATAAAAGGAGGCGCCTAGGGACCGGGCCCACCGGCCCGCCGGTCATGCCACCGTGGCCGGTCCCACCCGCCTTTTCCTTTATTTTTCTTTTTTATTTTCATGAACTCATGAAGACTCCTTCATTCGAGCAACTTTCCTTGTTTGAGAAAAACTCACGGTTTCTCCATATTTGCACGGTTCCATAAAAAATAATAAAATAGGGAAAGGTGTTGCGAGACCGGGTGATTAAGATTTTTGATGGGGTTGTAGTAAATAGGATTCGTTTCAGACTTGTGAAGGAAATGGAATTTTTAGATTTAAAAAAAATAAATATATATACAAAAATATTAACAATGGGCGAGAGGTACTGGGACTAAGGATTTGGCCAATTTCACTACACAGGGTTCATTCATATATTCTTTGACAATTTAAAATTCAATAAAATTAACATGGACTCTGATTTTGCCAAGATAGATTCTCAAGACATCGATTGTAAGTCATAAGCATGATGTATCAAAACACCTAAGCTAAGCATACATCATCAAATTAAATAAAAACCAATTAATTCAAATCATATTTCAATTTTAAATTAATGCAAAAGTCATAAAGAAGAATAAAATAAATTTACCCGTGTATGAAATTCACCCTCCTCCGTCGTCCCAGTGTTGGGTTTAGCTCATCATGATAAAAACACGCTCAAAATATTTATTTATTGCTCACATGGTGTTTGCAATGAAGAGAAGAAGATAAAATGGTGTAAACAGCGAATGTGCGACCCATAGGAAGCGTCACAAAAGAACGATAAAAGAGAAGTGCTATTGTCGATGTGGTTCTAAGACCCACACCTACGACCCACGCCTGTGAGTCTTTTTCACTGTTGATAAACGACTGTCCCTGCGAGTCTGTTCTTCGTGTTCTTGGTGTTCTTCATCATCAGCAGGAGCAGAAACAGAGTTTCATCAACTCTTGATTTCTCGCTCCTGAGCTCTCCTCATCCCCCCAGACTCTCGACACCCCTTCTAGGACACCCAGGGAACCTATTTATACCCAACAACGACAAGAAATCACGCTCATTAACTCTCCATGATCCTCCATTACTCGGTGTTAAAAGAAAATATTTTCCGAATATTTTCTTCCCTGAAATGATTCTCCACGCGTAAACAGCTTCTGATACTTCCTTATTTAGCTTCTACACGCATCTTCAATGACTAAGTGTCATCCAAACACGAGCAGCACACATCAAACTTGCTGACAATCCGTGAATATTATTTTCAAACCCGTGTTTCCCTGATTTCTTCCACGTGATTATCCAGCCAAATTCAGTCGAAACAATCACCCATACCAGCTCTGTTATGATATATTACATCTTTCCACAAAGTTTCAGCGATTGAATCGCACAAAATCACGTCCAAATGCAATCGAGAAAATCTGCCAGTGAAGAGCAAATATTTTCCCGCCAAAATATTTTTTTGAATTTGTGAAGAAGGTCGCCCCTTATCTAGTGGTCGCCCCCTTATCCGTTGCTGGAGTCCGAATAACACATGTCCCTTGGGGTGCCTTTAATAATTTTTCTGGGGTGTTTCCAACAGTTTTTCTGGGTTCCTCCGGTGCATTTCTGGGGTGTCTTTAGTACTCTATCCTAGGGTGTAAAACACCACTTTTCGAGCCAATTTCGCCGCAAGAGCTTATTTTTCCAAAAACATCTACAAAAATATAAAATAGCACAATAAGTATTTAATCGAGTCTAATAATACAGAACATTGAGAACAAAATAGACACATAAATGCGTCTATCAAATACCCCCAAACTTATTATTTGCTAGTCCTCGAGCAAAATTTATTTTTGAAAAGTGACCGAGTTAATCTCGGGTGGGTTTATCAGAGGTGTACCCACAAAAAACCATTCACTCCAAAACCTAGCTATCTAAGCAGAACATTGGAAGGAACTAAAGAATCTCCTTGGTTGGCTTACAAACATTGACTATAGGAGGAAGTACCCTGATGCGAAATTCCAAAATTCATATATAAGTGACAGAGCTCTACTCAGATAGTTTCACTATGGACATCATAACCGGAGTCAAAACTAATCACATAGATAGATAATGAGATGGATATAGAAAAACATAGATGGTTTTGATGTTTACTAGGTGAACGGTGTTTCCCATATCTGTCTGAAGGCCACTACTAGGATGAACCTATCCTAATGGACTGAGATATCGGTCTGACTAATATCAACACACTGGCATATACAAGGGAACCAGTGATTGACTACATAGAACAAATATTTTTTTTAACGGCATGAATAGATCTTTTGGATCCAAGCGCATGCTTCTTGTTAGCAGATTACATGATAGTTCCCACGGGTCCTACATGCCACACTTGCTTAGGTGACGGAGACAGGGAGAACACACACATATTGCTATCCAAGTGTTAATGTTTATTCCGATTGGTCTAATTGGTATGTCTTTTTTTTCCTTTTTTTTTGATATCTCAATCACTCTATTCCACCCTAGCAGTGGTAACAACTTGAATCGTGGGCCCCACCTACTCTCTTAAAGAAACATAGTTTAAAAACAAAACAAAATAAGAATAGAAGTGAAAAGGACTCAACGAGATATGGTGAAACTATCATGTTATTACTAACACCTGAGCTCTGTGCTTTTATGAATAGACTCTTTCGATGTTTCCATCTAATCATATTGGTTCCTCAACTCCTATAACCAATATGTTCCCATCCACTTAGATTGGTTAGTGCTAACCTTAATAAGCATAAATTTCTAGGCTCTGGAGTTTATTTATTTATTCTGCAACTGAAAAGTTTCTCCCATACCCCCAAACTTAAATCTAACA
This sequence comes from Papaver somniferum, assembly GCF_003573695.1. Taxonomy (NCBI): domain Eukaryota; kingdom Viridiplantae; phylum Streptophyta; class Magnoliopsida; order Ranunculales; family Papaveraceae; genus Papaver; species Papaver somniferum. The sequence continues at coordinate 7,217,528 of NC_039367.1, forward strand.
TTGTGCTCAATGTTCTAAAGATAAAATTAAAAGCATGAACAAGGAGAGAAATTGTTACTATTTGAAGCAAAAGAGTTAAGGAAAGATATTACCGTGTTGCATGAGATTGGGTTACCTCCCAAGAAGTGCTAAGTTTAAAGTCTTCAGCCAGACTTAGGAAAGGATTAGTCAACTCGAACCATAAAGTAACAGTCGAAATAACAGTGGGTCTTCAAAACTAAATAGAGCTGACCCAAGGAAACTGCAATGAACCAAGAAAATGGTCTAAATAGAAAATTTTCATAGGCTGCGTTTCTTCATAAGTGGGATCCGAATCATTAGGTCCTAGAGTCTTGAAGAACTCAAATATGATCTTAGAAGCGCACAATAATAACCTAAATAACCGAGGATCCTCTAAGTCAATAAGATTTGACTTACAAAATTGACCACAGTGAGGGTAGTAGTCATTCTTAAGAAAATGTGTTGATTCTAATTTCCTAAAGCATTTAGGTTTAGTCTCACAACTAAATATTCGACACATTTGAAATATAAACGTTCCCACATTTGGAAGAAAACTATTTGGTGGGAAAACAAAGTCAATAAGGGTATCATATCCTGGGCAAACCAGAGGATGGGTTTCTAATGACTGAACTTCTTTCTGGACATTATTAGGTTCGGGAAAACGTGTATGGAGATAATCTTGAACGATGGTTGAGGCACAAATGTCAAGCCCTACACGAGGGAACTTTCTAAGAGTTAAAGGTAAAGCATAAGGAGAATGATAATCACCCCCAAACTTAGAGTTTTGTGTGTCTCTAGGTAGACTAACTACAATTTCCCTAATTTCTAGATCATCGGAATCCTGAAAATGGTCAATTGCTTCTGTTAGGTTATACTCAGGTGATGCATCCTCACTCATATTTAAAATCTCTACGAGTTCATCTTATTCGTCTAAGACTATTGTTTCTAAATCGCTAGACTCTAAAACATTATTTTCAGAATAAACTAATTCCTCTAAATCATTATCGGCTTTGTAAACAGGAAATACTACATCGTCTAAAACGAGGGTATCTCTAGCCAAATCCTCTTCCTTTTGAATAGGTGAATAATTATTAAAATTATTTGGATTTGAACTAGAAATAATATTATCATTGTAAAGCTCAATTGGAGTAACCATTTCCTGATCACTATTCCTACATAAGTATGATTCTCCATCAACACTATCCTCATCATAATAACATGAAAAAGATTGAACCTCGTCAAAACAAGTAGTGCTACCAATTCTAACCTTGTTATCTTGATTATGTAAATAACTATCTTCATTCTCAAGGGTATTATTGGATACACTATATTGGCAATTCAAGTAATTTCGAGCAATTCTTTCGTTCGTCTCAGCTATCCGCTTGAGGTTGTCTTCTAAAGAAGGTTCACTTATTATTGTAGTTCTTTCGTCTATAATTATACAATTCATCTCATCTAACTTACGCGTTGACTCAGCTAACTTCCTGAGGGACTCTTCTAATGGAGGAATAGGAACAGAGGGATCATAAAAAGGACTACTTTTCAATAGTTTGATTGTATCCTCTAGAGACGAAGAACTAGTACTATAATCTTCTTGCTCGTAAGACTGATGCATGTGTGGATAGTAATTGGGCTCACCAGGGTATGACCCATATCCTTCCAAAGGATGGCGTTCCCAACCACTATTCCCAACATGGTCATAAAAAGGATGATGTACATATTCAAATTCAGGTCGATAATCATTGTATTGGCTTCTATCATACCAGTTCGACATTCTTAATTGCAAGGGAATTCTACACAATCACAAACAAGGCTGACTCGACCAAATCAAACCTATAAAATCTAGCAAACAACAAGCATGATGGCTCCACTAAGATTGTTTCTAGACTAGCTTCTAATCCTTCGATAGGGAATTCATTATAATTTAAGCAAACCCCTCTGGAATCAATCCGAGTCAAAGTAAGTTGAATTGAGGCGAGGGAAGCTCAGTGGAGCTTTGATACCCAAGGCCTCACCGCTATCACAAGGCGGCGCAATCACGCATTCAACTCACAGAAACCATCATGAACTTCGAAGTATGCTAAAAGAGTAACCAATATTTTTCGAACGACTTTCCTACTAAGCTCGTTACCCTATAGGTCTCGTTCTAGTCAAAATTTTAAGCTTAGGTTCGCGTTTGGTTTCGTTTTCCTAAAGCGGGCAAGAAGGGAGCGGTGATGAAATCCGAACCCTTATCTTGTATTGGCCAGGCCTTGCCCTTTACTAGGAATTTAAAAACAGTCCAAATTCGTCCTCAATCAATGAATCACCTTAAGGAATACAGTAACTCGCTTACAGGAGATTCGCGAGTGTTTCGATGGACTTACCTCCCGTACCAGACAGGGAATGAACCGTTGAAGTCGACTCGGGCCACGACTCCTATGTCATGTACGAACCCGAGGGGCCGAGACGATATTGTAATCGTCGTCCTTCCCTGCAAACAGTTTATATTTAAAATTTTTTTATATAACCCTTCCGTAGGGTTTAAAATTAAAATAAATTGTCCAAAGTCCAGTCCAATGAAAAAAAATACAAAAAATAATAATAATAATTACAAAATAAAAATTGGAAAGTCTCTTAAAAAAATAAAAAATAATAATTCTCTCTCTCTTTTTTTTCTCTCTTTTTTCTTTATTTTTTTTGCTTTGTCTTTTTCCTTCTCTTTTAGCTTTAAGCTTTGATTCCAAGGTCATTAGTATCCAACTTCAAACCTGTAATACAAAGACACAACAAAGAGACGTAAAAAGAACAAATGGAATAATAAAAAATAATAAAAACCTAAAAATTCTACCTAAGCACAAATCCGCGTCGGCGACGCCAAAAATTGATGGTTTTCCAAAAGTTGTTGTTAGTGATAGTGGTAAAAAGATTCGTTTCAGACTTGTGAAGGAAATGGAATTTTCAGATTAAAAAAAAAAATATATATATATATACAAAAAATATTAACAATGGGAGAGAGGTACTGGGACTAAAGATTTGGCTGAATTCACTACACATGGTTCATTCATATATTCTTTGACAATTTAAAACTCAATAAAATTAACATGGACTCTGATTTTGCCAAGAAAGATTCTCAAAACATCGATTGTAAGTCCTAAGCATGATGTATCAAAACACCTAAGCTAAGCATACATCATCAAATTAAATAAAAACCAATTAATTCAAATCATATTTCAATTTTAAATTAATGCAAAAGTCATAAAGAATAATAAAATAAATTTACCCGTGTATGAAATTCACCCTCCTCCGTCGTCCCAGTGTTGGGTTTAGCTCATCATGATAAAAACACGCTCAAAATATTTATTTATTGCTCACATGGTGTTTGCAATGAAGAGAAGAAGAGAAAATGGTGTAAACAGCTAATGTGCGACCCATAGGAAGCGTCACAAAAGAACGATAAAAGAGAAGTGATATTGTCGTTGTGGTTCTAAGACCCACACCTACGACCCACGCCTGTGAGTCTTTTTCACTGTTGATAAACGACTGTCCCTGCGAGTCTGTTCTTCGTGTTCTTGGTGTTCTTCATCATCAGCAGGAGCAGAAACAGAGTTTCATCAACTCTTGATTTCTCGCTCCTGAGCTCTCCTCATCCCCCCAGACTCTCGACACCCCTTCTAGGACACCCAGGGAACCTATTTATACCCAACAACGACAAGAAATCACGCTCATTAACTCTCCATGATCCTCCATTACTCGGTGTTAAAAGAAAATATTTTCCGAATATTTTCTTCCCTGAAATGATTCTCCACGCGTAAACAGCTTCTGATACTTCCTTATTTAGCTTCTACACGCATCTTCAATGACTAAGTGTCATCCAAACACGAGCAGCACACATCAAACTTGCTGACAATCCGTGAATATTATTTTCAAACCCGTGTTTCCCTGATTTCTTCCACGTGATTATCCAGCCAAATTCAGTCGAAACAATCACCCATACCAGCTCTGTTATGATATATTACATCTTTCCACAAAGTTTCAGCGATTGAATCGCACAAAATCACGTCCAAATGCAATCGAGAAAATCTGCCAGTGAAGAGCAAATATTTTCCCGCCAAAATATTTTTTTGAATTTGTGAAGAAGGTCGCCCCTTATCTAGTGGTCGCCCCCTTATCCGTTGCTGGAGTCCGAATAACACATGTCCCTTGGGGTGCCTTTAATAATTTTTCTGGGGTGTTTCCAACAGTTTTTCTGGGTTCCTCCGGTGCATTTCTGGGGTGTCTTTAGTACTCTATCCTAGGGTGTAAAACACCACTTTTCGAGCCAATTTCGCCGCAAGAGCTTATTTTTCCAAAAACATCTACAAAAATATAAAATAATACAATACGTATTTAATCGAGTCTAACAATACAGAACATTGAGAACAAAATAGACACATAAATGCGTCTATCAAATACCCCCAAACTTATTATTTGCTAGTCCTCGAGCAAAATTTTTTTTTGAAAAGTGACCGAGTTAATCTCGGGTGGGTTTATCAGAGGTGTACCCACAAAAAACCATTTACTCCAAAACCTAGCTATCTATGTAGAATCTTGGAAGGCACTAAAGAATCTCCTTGGTTGGCATACAAACATTGACTATAGGAGGAAGTACCCTGATGCGAAATTCCAAAATTCATATATAAGTGACAGAGCTCTACTCAGATAGTTTCACTATGGACATCATAACCGGAGTCAAAACTAATCACATAGATAGATAATGAGATGGATATAGAAAAACATAGATGGTTTTGATGTTTACTAGGTGAACGGTGTTTCCCATATCTGTCTGAAGGCCACTACTAGGATGAACCTATCCTAATGGACTGAGATATCGGTCTGACTAATATCAACACACTGGCATATACAAGGGAACCAGTGATTGACTACATAGAACAAATATTTTTTTTAACGGCATGAATAGATCTTTTGGATCCAAGCGCATGCTTCTTGTTAGCAGATTACATGATAGTTCCCACGGGTCCTACATGCCACACTTGCTTAGGTGACGGAGACAGGGAGAACACACACATATTGCTATCCAAGTGTTAATGTTTATTCCGATTGGTCTAATTGGTATGTCTTTTTTTTCCTTTTTTTTTGATATCTCAATCACTCTATTCCACCCTAGCAGTGGTAACAACTTGAATCGTGGGCCCCACCTACTCTCTTAAAGAAACATAGTTTAAAAACAAAACAAAATAAGAATAGAAGTGAAAAGGACTCAACGAGATATGGTGAAACTATCATGTTATTACTAACACCTGAGCTCTGTGCTTTTATGAATAGACTCTTTCGATGTTTCCATCTAATCATATTGGTTCCTCAACTCCTATAACCAATATGTTCCCATCCACTTAGATTGGTTAGTGCTAACCTTAATAAGCATAAATTTCTAGGCTCTGGAGTTTATTTATTTATTCTGCAACTGAAAAGTTTCTCCCATACCCCCAAACTTAAATCTAACATTGTGCTCAATGTTCTAAAGATAAAATTAAAAGCATGAACAAGGAGAGAAATTGTTACTATTTGAAGCAAAAGAGTTAAGGAAAGATATTACCGTGTTGCATGAGATTGGGTTACCTCCCAAGAAGTGCTAAGTTTAAAGTCTTCAGCCAGACTTAGGAAAGGATTAGTCAACTCGAACCATAAAGTAACAGTCGAAATAACAGTGGGTCTTCAAAACTAAATAGAGCTGACCCAAGGAAACTGCAATGAACCAAGAAAATGGTCTAAATAGAAAATTTTCATAGGCTGCGTTTCTTCATAAGTGGGATCCGAATCATTAGGTCCTAGAGTCTTGAAGAACTCAAATATGATCTTAGAAGCGCACAATAATAACCTAAATAACCGAGGATCCTCTAAGTCAATAAGATTTGACTTACAAAATTGACCACAGTGAGGGTAGTAGTCATTCTTAAGAAAATGTGTTGATTCTAATTTCCTAAAGCATTTAGGTTTAGTCTCACAACTAAATATTCGACACATTTGAAATATAAACGTTCCCACATTTGGAAAAAAACTATTTGGTGGGAAAACAAAGTCAATAAGAGTATCATAGCCTGGGAAAACCACATCAACCAGAGGATGGGTTTCTAATGACTGAACTTCTTTCTGGACATTATTAGGTTCGGGAAAACGTGTATGGAGATAATCTTGTACGATGGTTGAGGCAAAAATTTCAAGCCCTACAAGAGGGAACTTTCTAAGAGTTAAAGGTAAAGCACAGGGAGAATGATAATCACCCCCAAACTTAGAGTTTTGGGTGTCTCTAGGTAGACTAACTACAATTTCCCTAATTTTTAGATCATCGGAATCCTGAAAATGGTCAATTGCTTCTGTTAGGTTATACTCAGGTGATGCATCCTCTCTCATATTTAAAAGCTCTACGAGTTCATCTTCTTCGTCTAAGACTATTGTTTCTAAATCGCTAGACTCTAAAACATTATTCTCATAATAAACTCGTTCCTCTAAATCATTATCGGCTTTGTAAACAGGAAATACTGCATCGTCTAAAACGAGGGTATCTCTAGTCAAATCCTCGTCCTTTTGAACAGGTAAATAATTATTAAAATTATTTGTATTTGAAATAGAAATAATATTATCATTGTAAAGCTCAATTGGAGTATCCATTTCCTGATCACTATTCCTACATAAGTATGATTCTCCATCAACACTATCCTCATCATAATAACATGAAAAAGATCGAACCTCATCAAAACAAGTAGTGCTACCAATTCTAACCTTGTTATCTTGATTATGTAAATAACTATCTTCATTCTCAAGGGTATTATTGGATACACTATATTGGCAATTCAAGTAATTTCAAGCAATTCTTTCGTTCGTCTCAGCTATCCGCTTGAGGTGGTCTTCTAAAGAAGGTTCACTCATTATTGTAGTTCTTTCGTCTATAATTATACTATTCATCTCAGCTAACTTACGCGTCGACTCAGCTAACTTCCTGAGGGACTCTTCTAAAGGAGGAATAAGAACATATGGATCATAAAAAAGAACTACTTTTCAATAGTTTTATTGTATCCTCTAGAGACGAAGAACTAGCACTATAATCTTCTTGCTCGTAAGACTGATGCATGTGTGGATAGTAATTGGCTCACCAGGGTATGACCCATATCCTTCCAAAGGATGGCGTTCCCAACCACTATTCCCAACATGGTCATAAAAAGGATGATGTTCATATTCAAATTCAGGTCGATAATCATTGTATTGGCTTCTATCATACCAGTTCGACATTCTTAATTGCAAGGGAATTCTACACAATCACAAACAAGGCTGACTCGACCAAATCAAACCTATAGAATCTAGCAAACAAAAAGCATGATGGCTCCACTTAGATTGTTTTCTGACCAGCTTCTATTCCTTCGAAAAGGAATTCGTTACAATTTGAGCACACCCCTCTGGAATCAATCTGAGATAATGTAAGTTGAATCGAGGCGAGGGAAGCAGAGTGGAGCTTTGATACCCAAGGCCTCACCGCTATCATAAGGCGGCGCAGTCACGCATTCAACTTACAGAAACCATCAAGAACTTTGAAGTATGCTTAAAAGAGTAACCAATATTTTTCGAAAGATTTTCCTACCAAGCTCGTTACCCTATCGGTCTCGTTCTAATCAGATTTTAAGCTTGGGTTCGCGTTAGGTTTCGTTTACCTAAGGCAGGCAATAAGGGAACGGTGATGAAATCCGAACCCTTATCTTATATGGCCAGTTCTTGCCCTTTACTAGGAAATTAAAGCATCCGGTTCAGTCCTCAACATATAATCACCTTAAGGCAGACAGTAAACCCGCTGACAGGAGATTCGCGGGTGTTTAGAAGTTTACCTCCCGTACCAGACGAGCGAAGAACCGATGTAGTCGACTCGGGCCACTGACTCCGGTGTCAGTGTGCGAACCCGAGGGGCCGAGACGATATTGTAATCGTCGTCCTTCCCTGCAAACAGTTTATATTTAATTATTTTTTTATATAACCCTTCCATAGGGTTTAAAATTAAAATAAATTTTCCAAAGTCCAGTCCAATGAAAAGAAATACAAAAAATAATAATAATAATAATTACAACAAAATAAAATAATAATAATAATTCTCTCTCTTTTTTTCTCTCTCTTTTTTCTTTATTTTTTTGCTTTGTCTTTTTTTCCTTCTATTTTATCTTTAAGCTTTGATTCCAAGGTCTTTAGCATCCAACTTCAAACCTGTAATACAAAGACACAACCAAAGAGACGTAAAAAGAACAAATGGAATAATAAAAGATAATAAAAACCTAAAAATTCTACCTAAGCACAAATCCGCGTCGGCGGCGCCAAAATGATTAAGATTTTTGATGGGGTTGTAGTAAATAGGATTCGTTTCAGACTTGTGAAGGAAATGGAATTTTTAGATTTAAAAAAGATAAATATATATACAAAAATATTAACAATGGGCGAGAGGTACTGGGACTAAAGATTTGGCCGAATTCACTACACAGGGTTCATTCATATATTCTTTGACAATTTAAAACTCAATAAAATTAACATGGACTCTGATTTTGCCAAGATAGATTCCCAAAACATCGATTGTAAGTCCTAAGCATGATGTATCAAAACACCTAAGCTAAGCATACATCATCAAATTAAATAAAAACCAATTAATTCAAATCATATTTCAATTTTAAATTAATGCAAAAGTCATAAAGAATAATAAAATAAATTTACCCGTGTATGAAATTCACCCTCCTCCGTCGTCCCAGTGTTGGGTTTAGCTCATCATGATAAAAACACGCTCAAAATATTTATTTATTGCTCACATGGTGTTTGCAATGAAGAGAAGAAGAGAAAATGGTGTAAACAGCTAATGTGCGACCCATAGGAAGCGTCACAAAAGAACGATAAAAGAGAAGTGATATTGTCGTTGTGGTTCTAAGACCCACACCTACGACCCACGCCTGTGAGTCTTTTTCACTGTTGATAAACGACTGTCCCTGCGAGTCTGTTCTTCGTGTTCTTGGTGTTCTTCATCATCAGCAGGAGCAGAAACAGAGTTTCATCAACTCTTGATTTCTCGCTCCTGAGCTCTCCTCATCCCCCCAGACTCTCGACACCCCTTCTAGGACACCCAGGGAACCTATTTATACCCAACAACGACAAGAAATCACGCTCATTAACTCTCCATGATCCTCCATTACTCGGTGTTAAAAGAAAATATTTTCCGAATATTTTCTTCCCTGAAATGATTCTCCACGCGTAAACAGCTTCTGATACTTCCTTATTTAGCTTCTACACGCATCTTCAATGACTAAGTGTCATCCAAACACGAGCAGCACACATCAAACTTGCTGACAATCCGTGAATATTATTTTCAAACCCGTGTTTCCCTGATTTCTTCCACGTGATTATCCAGCCAAATTCAGTCGAAACAATCACCCATACCAGCTCTGTTATGATATATTACATCTTTCCACAAAGTTTCAGCGATTGAATCGCACAAAATCACGTCCAAATGCAATCGAGAAAATCTGCCAGTGAAGAGCAAATATTTTCCCGCCAAAATATTTTTTTGAATTTGTGAAGAAGGTCACCCCTTATCCAGTGGTCGCCCCTTATCCGTTGCTGGAGTCCGAATAACACATGTCCCTTGGGGGCCTTTAGTAATTTTTCTGGGGTGTTTCCAACAGTTTTTCTGGGTTCCTCCGGTGCATTTCTGGGGTGTCTTTAGCACTCTATCCTAGGGTGTAAAACTCTACTTTTCGAGCCAATTTCGCCGCAAGAGCTTATTTTTCCAAAAACATCTACAAAAATATAAAATAACACAATAAGTATTTAATCGAGTCTAACAATACAGAACATTGAGAACAAAATAGACACATAAATGCGTCTATCATCGGGATACCTAGCCGGTCGGTCATGTCCTAGCCGTGGACGGTCCCACACCTTGCAATCCCTTGTTTTCACAATTATTATTTCCCTCATCTCATGAAACTCCTCCGTTTGAGCAAAAATCATGGTTTCTTCATATTTTCTCTAGTATTGCTCAAACCATAAAAAAGCCAAAAAGTCAAATGGTCACATGACCGACTAGGCCACTCACGTCAAATATTAAAATATTATTATTTTAATATTCTCAAAATTTTGATCAAACGAGCAAAGTTCTACTTGCTCATTCGAACAAAATCAAGAATTTCAGTCAAAGATCAAACTCTTCTGAAAATCCAAAACTCTCAAGACTGAGACACGGACATTATGGTGACACGAGCATGCTTCCTTGACCGACCAAGGACGGCCCTAGGGCTTGCAAGGAGCCGGTCCCACACATCTTTATGATTTTGACATAATTTTCTCAATTGTTCATATTGGGTCCAAACTCTTTCCAACCGACTTGAAATTTGCTCAAACGACCATTAGCTGGTCCCACGACCACCAAGGGCCGGTCTCATGCCCTCTTGTTCGGTACCTCACTTCTCCATAATTAGGTTTTATCACCTAATGCTCAATTGAGCACTATTTAAATAAATGATTAAACCTGCATCTAATCATCATTCCACCAACCAGTCAACAAAGGACTCTGGTGCGCGCTCATTCGAGCACTTGGGCACAACATGGTCGTCCATCATCCCATGTGGTCGGTCTCTGTTTCACTCATTGACCTATTTTCAGTAATTCATCAATTGACGAACAATTGATCATAAATTAGGGTTTCGAACAAATGCTCTGCAAATCACGATTTTGAGCAATTTCAAACACTAATAAATCTAAGTTGACTCAGCAATCAACATATGGATTAATTATATAATATTTGGTAGGCTACCAATATTTTAATTAATATTTTGTTGGGTCACGTTACCAATTATTCATCGAATGGAGCGATACTTGCTCAGTTGCTCGAATATTGATCCTACTATCAATATTCAGTAATTTGTCGAATTAAGCAATACTTGCTCAGTTGTTTGAATATTGATCCAACTATCAATATTCAGTAATTTATCGAATTGAGCAATACTCGTTCAGTTGCTCGAATATTGATCTAACTATCAATATTTCGCCGAGTATTACTCAATATTCAACAATTCATCGAATTTACAATATTTTCTAAGACGAGCAATATCAACATCATTCAAGAACTATAACATGTTCAATCCATGAATCACTGAGCATTTGTCAAATCATGCTCAATACAACAAAACTTAGAATCACTGTTTAATTAAGTCAACGACTGGCTAGTCAAATACACGTCTGCTTAGCAGACTCCACGATTTGTGAGACATCAATCACGTCACATGGGGGATATCAATTAGGGTTTTGATCTGGGGGCCTACAACACGTGTGTTCATCCATGATGAGAAATGTGAGTAATTCGTGCAAGCGGTTGAGGGAGTTAGCAAAGTAGTGGGTGGAAGATCAACCAAGTATCCACACGACATGGAACTGATTTTACCACGATCTCCCACTTACCACTCTTTCACTCAAGAAACCGTCACACTTACTGGGATCAATGTGTTTGTTATTCTGACAATATAAATAAATCTCTGAATCCATGATTGAACAAGACACAAAAAATCCACGAGATACTGAACAGACAATCCATCGTCTAACCAAGAATCATCGTGTAAGTAACACTCTCTCAATCATTCGAACTTATTCATCATTTGCAGAAACCCACAACACATCCACAATCCTTGATCATCATTGATCCCACACAATTTTTAGCTTCCCTCCTACATATCAAGGCATCTCCTCTTTGTGACCGAATTGACTCTGGAACGACCATTGACTTGGTTTAGGACGGAGTCCTACAGATTGATCTCTCAAACTCAAAGCACTCTCGCGCAGTGCATCTGTGTGAGGTTAAGCAGTTTGCTCGGTTGAGGGGTCTCTTCCGAACGATCGTCTCTTCACTTTCTTAAAAAAAAAAGCAAATCGTTTTTCCCCATCTACAGATTGGCGACCACAATGGGAGATTAATCTCTCGGTTGCAATTTCACATTTTCACAAAATGGTTGATATTAGGTCAGGTTCAGTTACAAATACTAATTGTTAGAGCATAGCTCGGTTGAACCCACCAAGCGTTGGTATGTCAATTTTGTTGTCATATTTTAGTGAATCAAAACTCATGTTAAGAGTCCCTTGATTATGTACTAGAGTCAACTTCGTATAGGTTATCTTGAAAGTATTAGGATAATGAGACATTATAAGTATTGCGAAGACTTGAATATGTGAAGAATCAAGGAGCTACAACGGCAACAATCATCCTTACACTTGAGGTTAGTGATATTTTGCTTGAAATGTTTCATTCCCTAACTATCTTTCAAGTCGTGCATATTGAAAACAAAACTGTGAAGCATATTTTAACTCTAGATAGACATAATATTAGGGAATACAATACGGGGTTTATTGCTTAACCATTAAACTTTGTAGATAAGACATCGCCATAATCATTTGAATGCTATTGTGATTATGTATGGGTATGAGGTGAGGATTTCATCCTAGGGAACAATGTCTTACATGTGTTCTAAAGAAGTAAGTTCATAAACTTGTTTGTGAACCGAAAAGGAAATTGACAGGCGTTATTGGTTTTGTTATTCATTGCATATCTTATGAATAACCAATGTGTGTAATTGAGTAAAACCGTTCATGACTTGTTTGTGTTCTTGGTAGGACTATTCACAAAGGCCTGACTTATGTATTGGTATGACTTTTATTAGTGAAACCGATCTTAAGTAATCACCCGAGATGGTATGATCGAGTTTGTGTTTTGTCTGACCAAATATGGGAAAGGGGAACCGATCCTAGTAAGAGATTCAGTACATCACAAAGGGGAACCGATCCTTGTATGAGGTGCAACAAGGTTAATAGCAGAAAGGGGAACCGATCCTATGAACATGTGCAACACGTTTTAGGAAAAGGGGAACCGATCCTGTGGACATGTGCAACACATATAAGTTAGATACCATATATATGTGGGGAAACAAATCCTAGTACCTAGTCAACCGAATTTTGGAAAGCTAGTGTGTCTATGCACAACACTCACATGGAAGGTAGAACCGAAACTTGTTTTGGTAGAACCGTTAAACTCATGATTGTGATTAAATGTTATTTGATCAATTGAATAGTTCTTTAAAGTCGGATGAACCAATTCTAAACTTGTTTGGAATTGTGGAAAATCGGTTTCAAGGTTGTAAGTGTGAAAGAGAACTTACAAAGTAAGGATTCGACATACTTTGAACAGGTGTTGTGAATGTTTATTTCTTTAATTGTTCAAAGTTATTCCTTAATATCTAAGGGAAGAGAATCCCAGGATCGAAACATAAGTAAGTTAAGAATCATTTAATTAAGGTTATTAATTTCATTTTGTAGGAAAATATAAGAATTAGTAATGTGCATTTTGCTAATTAGAATTTTTGAGAGATTTCGATCATTATTTTTGGATAGGGCATTTATAGGAATTATGGAAACCGAATTTGTTCTTTAATGAATATCTTGAGAATATTTTCGGTTTTGGAAATTCCTTGGTGTCCAAACTTCCTTGTCTATAAATACTTGAAGTTCGCCTTTCTAGCAAACTAATCCTTCGTACCAACAGACTTCCTCTTTGTTGTTGTTACTGGTGTAGCCGCCTATTCGGAGAGGAGAGTAACCTAATTAGGCGAAATCTCTTACGGCCGCTCAGTTTTAAGTCTTCTTTGGGATTGAGAAGCTCTAGCGTGTACCGTTGGTGGGAAACTAGATAATTGCGGTTTATCTTTTGTTTCCGATTGATTTGATTGACTAACGGTGGTTGAAATATGATTGCACCTAGTTTGTTTATGCTTGAGAATCTTCTCTTCTGACATAAGATTCACTCAAACTAGTTCAGAGTTTCGACAGGGATCTTTAGACTGTTTTTAGTTCTAAAGACGATCTTGTGATAACCCATTGTTAACAGACTCCGTTCTGTGCGTGATTGATCACAAGAGATTCAAGTGATTGTGTGCAGGTTATTATTGAAGATCTAAGAAAATTTGAAGACGAAGAATATATTGAAGATTTATGATTTGTGGGTACATAATGTTTGGTGTGCACAATACATGTTTCGGTAAAAGAGGATCTAATTAATAATGGGTTTATCCTTGTGATAGATTGGATTGATTAATTGAGTAGATCGGCATCAACACAATTCTTTGGATTAAGAGTTTTGTTGGCTTAATCTTAAACGATTACTTCGGTAATTGAACATAAGATAGATCTAAGGACCTGAGGAAGGAGTTTATTTTAAGATAAACGGAAGAGCCTTTGTCCGACTCATATCACTTGGTTGAAGAGAGTTGATACCAAACAGATTTGTTGTTCCTTTACTGTTTGGAATACGAACCAAAGGAATTGTTTCATGTACGTGACTTATTTATAAGTTGGAGGCATGGGAATACATACGGAACTAGGTGAACTATAGGTTTAGTTGTTGGGTCTCAGCTATACGAAGTTAGGTGTAATTTTGTGTATCGGCTTAATCCTGAGAGTATTTAATTCTGGACAAAGTCCCGGGGTTTTTCTGCATTTTCCGTTTCCTCGTTAACAAAATATTGATGTGTCATTTACTTTATATTTCCGCATTATAATTGTTTTATTATAATTAAAGTAAATTACACAAACGTTAATTCCTATTTACTTGATAAGTGAATCCTATTGTGTTTCGTTAAGTCCGAATCTTTTTATCAAGTAACATAGTTCGTTAGTGTATTGTCTCGATCTCGTATCCATAGACGATCACACGAAGTGTGAACCGATTCGTTGTATTGTCTCGACTCAGTCCATAGACAATCACTTTCGAAGAAAGGACTTATAGGTAGGAAAAGTTTTAGCTTGAGGTATATTTGGGTACCCTCGCCTTTTCAATTGGTATCAGAGCAGGCAAACACGAAAATATCTAACAATCTATGTTTAGTGTGATCCAACCTATAAGAATGAACTCGAGTTCTCATGAATCGACTTCAATTAACGTACCGCCAAGATTTGAAGGAACAATCTTTTAATGGTGGAAATATGCTACGAGATATTTTCTTCAATAATGAGACTTTAATACTTGGCTATTAGTCATCGATGGTTACAATTACCCAATGGTAGAAAATTCTGAAACTGAGCCTAAACGCTTAATGGATTTTTCAAACGAAGAAAAGGATTTTGCTAAGCATAATTCGGATGGTTTGAATACGATTATTCATGATGTAAGTCTTAATTTACAACATCATGTTTCAACATGTCAAACTTCGAAAGAAGCTTGGGATAATCTTCAGATCGTATTCGAAGGAAATACATCAGAAAAGGAAGCTAGACTTCAAACTCTTATGTGTGATTGGGAAAATCTTCGAATGGATGACAACGATACTTTTGAAGAGTTTCATATTAAAGTCTATGAGATAATTAATGCTTCTTTCTAGTTAGGAAAGACTATTCCTGAAAAAAGACATAGTATGCAAAATTCTCAGATCGATACGCTTCAAAAAAACATGCAATCATTGAAGCTAATGATCTTTCGTATCTATCTAGAAGTTCCTTACTTGGAAAACTGAAGATATTTGATTAAGAAAATTTGTCTAAACAAAAAGGACAATCTGGGCTATAAAGCCATAAAAGGGGTTTTAACTCAATACTCGGAAGAGTTCGATGATCAGGAAGATCTTACTGCTGAGGATGAAGCTGAAATAAATCATCACTTGTCTCTTATTACTCAACGATTCAAGAAACTGTTGAGACATCGAAAAAGAGAATCACATGTGTCAAAAAGAAAAAATGTTCCTCAACATAAACGAGAAGACACCTGGGATGATGATGATGTTATTCCTCAATACTACAAGTGTAGAGGCTTTGGCCATATTTCTCCGGATTGCCCAACCAAGGACACATAGTGGAAAATAAATGCTTACACTGCCACACTTGATTATTGTCCTAATGAGAATAATCAAGTTGATGAGATAGATCATGTTGCAACCATTGCAGAAGTCTATGATTCTACAATTCTTCCAACTATAGACACTCAAGAAGAGTTTAACCCTTCGATTTTCAAGGAGATATTTCCATGTAAAGATAAAAGAACTCACCTTCTTAAATATGACATTGTTGAAATAAAAGCATCGCTTAATCAACTCAAACAGAGTTTTCTGAATGATAAAGAAAAATTTAACAAGCGACTAAAGAAAATTGAAGTTACTCAATGCTCCGAAGAAGCGCAAGTGTCTAAAATCATCTCCGATATTCAATTTTGTCAAGACGAGATCAGGAAGTTAAAATCATAAAATAAGGAACTGAGAGACGGATTCAATTACTTTGAAAAATCATCACCGTGTAAGAATGATTCAAGAGACAAGAAGGTCAGGCTAGACAAATCTGAAGGATCTAAATTAAGAAAATGTAATAATTCTGGTGTTTGCTTCTTGTGCAAACAAGGTAGGAACTTTCAAAGGGGATGTCCGAATACTAAACAGAGAGAGAGACTATATAAAACCAGAAAATCAAGATCTAAGCTTAGATCAAAGGTCTCTTCGAAACAAGAGAATAAGCTCTTAGAGAATCATAATTTCACAACTAGATTAAGAGGTGAATCTAAATGCTCAAATATATTGTTGAAATCTTCAAGGGAAGAAAATTCAACAACCAAATTGTGACAGCCTAACCGGTTATCATGAATCCTTACTTGTTACCCTTGATAGTATACAGTAGGGATATAGATGTAAATATCTTGATAAAAATATTTCTAAAATTGATTTATCGGTTATGAATTTAATTAAAATAATATTCTCAAAGATCTTTGAGAAAAAGTTCTAGAGCTTATAAGAGGGAAGATATCTTACTCCATTTTCATAGAGTTCTGACAGAATGTCTACCTCTAGTTGCAATTCTCGCAAAACTGAAAAGGTCTGAACTATATTGTTTCCTAACAAGAAACTTCGTCTCGAGTCTTCTGATGCCGATCCTGATTCATCTCCGGAGCTTCAACATGATATTCCTAATGAAGAGATTTCTTCTCTCAATGATAATCTTCTCAAAAATCTCTCACTAAAGTAGATCTAATTTTATGTGAAGTAAGGAACATGGAAAAGGATTTGAGGAAGGAAGTTAAAGAAGTCAATGACAATGTTGTTAGTCTTGAATCAAGACTTGTAATTATAGAAGATGATTGGAATCCGGTAAAATCTGCTAATCCAGCTTCAGTTTTTGAAGAAAACTCTAAAAAGTCTATTTTAGAGTTTCAAAAATGAGAAAAATAGACATCAATTTGTGATTTCTTTTATTAGTTGTATTAGTCTATTATGAATAAAGCTATTATGAATAAAATTATTTGATTTATAATTTTTCTTGTGATAGTTTTCGGTTTACATAGCATGTGCTCGAATGCTTTTATCTTATTGCTATGTATGTTTATGGGATGTTTGATTTCAGTTTTACTACCTTAATATTCGATCTCATATATTGTGAACCCTTGTGGTTTGGGTGACTTTTTGATTTAGCAGGATTAAGTTCTAGCCCATGTTGGTAGGCTTTATCAAAGAATCATGAGGGGTTCTGGTAGAAACAATATGTGAAAAAGTCACAATATGTTGAATCGATTTTGGTTTAGCATAAAAGCATATGTGTTTCGACGGTTTTCAACTTTTGCTTGCAATTGTTAAAGCCGATTTTCAATCTTTCTCTGGTAAAGGTTGGTTGTTTTTATTCTTTTGTTTTTGCATAAGGATGACAAAATGATGATATTTCGATATCAATTCTCCCTGGACGAATATGCAATCATATTGGAGAAGTGGATGCGAAATTTGAGGTAACAATCTTGTTAGTTAATTATTTTCCTGTTTAAGAAAAGCCTGAGTTTATATTATATATATTTATTGCTTTTGCTTAACAAAATTTCGGTTCAATTGATATTTATTCCATGATGTGTGTGTGGATGTGTGTGATTCAATTGGTTCCGGTTAAGAAAAACTATTGTTTAGTGTGTGGTATCAATCGTTTAGGCTTACAAAATTTTGGTGCAATTTCGGTGCTTTTAATGTCTATGTTGTTTCAATTGCTTCCAGTTGAGGTGAATAATTATGCAAGTTGATTTATTTGGTTTGTATGAATTATTTATGGATTAATGAAATAAAAGGTTTACGGGATGAGTTGTTTAGTCCAATTCGATTCCGGATAAGAGAAACTAAGTTCTGATCTTAGTTAGACATATCGAAGTGAGGTTTCAGTTATTCAAGTCTATAGAATGCTTTAACAAGAAATGCTAGTTAACTAACCTAGTACTTGTCTTGTTTAAAATTGAAAGGCCTAAGTTTATGGATAATTAGAACCTGATGAGAAAAATAGAGTTATCTTTATTTTGGTTTTATCGAATTAAGCGGTTGTTTTTGAATAATCGGTTTAGCAAAGGGACTAAGGTGCTTAGTTGATTTTTGTTTTGCTAAACTAAATTGGAAAAATTGTTTCGGAAAATTTTTTCCTTGGTAACATATCAAAATAAAACTACTTGTAGTTTCGGTTTTGATATTGGTTATCAGAACATGATGTGTGGAACCCTCGTGCCTAACTCTACAGGTTGCAAGTCTATTTTGAGATTTGTAAGATTCTTTTCATGTTTTCCTTTATTTTTTCGTTTCTTTGTCATTCTGTGACAAAAGGGGGAGAAATATATGGAGTAAACAAGTGATACTGGCATTGATTTTATATTGATTGGTATCGCTAAGGAAAAGAATATTGGTGCTTAAACGTTTTATCTAAATGAAAGAGTGAAAGAACAAACTAAGGGGGAGTAACATGTCATATGAATTGGTATAACAAAGACGTGCGAATTGAATATCTACTTGTCTTCCTTAGGGGGAGTATTAACTTTGTTATCATAACGTCAACAACGGCATTTTCAAGGATTGAATGTAAGCAGTTTACTGTGCTGTTGAATCGGGAATCAAGCGTATGTGTAATGAATTATTGTAATTTGTTTATCCATATGATGTAAGAGTATTATCACTAAAATTGACATAGTGGGAGATTGTTAGAGCATAACTCAGTTGAACCCACCAAGCGTTGGTATGTCAAGTTTGGTTGTCCTATTTTAGTGAATCAAAACTCATGTTAAGAGTCGCTTGATTATGTACTAGAGTCAACTTCGTATAGGTTAGCTTGAAAGTATTAGTATAATGAGACATTACAAATATTGAGAAGACTTGAAGATATGAAGAAGCAAGGAGCTACAACGACAACAATCATCCTCCCGCTTGAGGTTAGTGATATTTGACTTGAATTGCTTCATTACCTAACGTATCTTTCAAGTCGTGCATATCAAAAACAAAACTGCAAAGCATATTTGAACTCTAGATACACATAGTATTAAGGAATACAATACGGGGTTTATTGCTTAACCATTAAACTTTGTAGATAAGACATCGCCATAATCATTTGAATGCTATTGTGATTATGTATGGGTATGAGGTGAGGATTTCATCCTAGGGAACAATGTTTTACATGTGTTCTAAGCAAGTAAGTTCATAAACTTGTTTGTGAACCGAAAAGGAAATTTCCAGGCGTTATTGGTTTTGTTATTCATTGAATATCTTATGAACAACCAATATGTGTGATTGAGTATAACCGTTCACGACTTTTTTGTGTTCTTGGTAGGACTATCACAAAGGCCTGACTTATGTATTGGTACGACTTTTATTAGTGAAACCGATCTTAAGTAATCACCTGAGATGGTATGATCGGGTTTGTGTTTTGTCTGACCAAATATGGGAAAGAGGAACCGATCCTAGTAAGAGGTGCAATACATCACAAAGGGGAACCGATCCTTGTATGAGGTGAAGCAAGGTTTATAGCAGAAAGGGGAACCTATCCTATGAACATGTGCAACACGTTTTTAGGCAAGGGGAACCGATACTATGGACATGTGCAACACATATAAGTTAGATAACATATATATGTGGGGAACCGATCCTAGTACATAGTCAACCGAATTTTGCAAAGCTAGTGTGACTATGCACATTACTCACATGGAAGGTAGAACCGTTAAGCTCATGATTGTGATTTAATGTTATTTGATCAATCGCATAGTTCTTGAAAGTTAGATGAACCAATTCTAAACTTGTTTGGAAGTGTGGCAAATCGGTTTCAAGGTTGTAAGTGTGATACAGAACTTACAAAGTAAGGATGTCGACATATTTTGAACATGTGTTGTGAATGTTTATTTCTTTAATTGTTCAAAGTTATTCCTTAATAGCTAAGGGAAGAGAATCCCAGGATCGAAACATAAGTAAGTTAAGAATATTTTAATTAAGGTTATTAATTTCATTTTGTAGGGAAATATAAGAATTAGTAATGTTCATTTACGAGTTATATTTTCCGAGATATTTCGATCATTATTTTTGGATAGAGCATTTCCAGGAATTATGGAAACTGAATTTGTTCTTTAATGAATATCTTGAGAATATTTTCGGTTTTGGAAATTCCTTGGTGTCCAAACTTCCTTGTCTATAAATACTTGAAGTTTGCCTTTCTAGAAAACTAATCCTTCGTAACAACAGACTTCCTCTTTGTTGTTGTTACTGGTGTAGCCGCCTATTCGGAGAGGAGAGTAACCTAATTATGAAAAATCTCTTACGGACGCTCAATTTAAAGTCTTCTTTGGGATTGAGAATCTCTAGCGTGTACCATTGGTGGGAAACTAGATAATTGCGGTTTATCTTTTGTTTTCGATTGATTTGATTGACTAACGGTGGTTGAAATATGATTGCACCTAGTTTGTTTATGCTTCAGAATCTTCTCTTCTGATATAAGATTCACTCAAACTAGTTCAGAGTTTCGACATAGATCTTTAGACTGTTGTTAGTTCTAAAGACGATCTTGTGATAGTCCATTGTTAACAAACTCCGTTATGTGCGTGATTGATCTCAAGAGATTCAAGTGATTGTGTGGAGATTATTTTTGAAGATCTAAGAAGATTTGAAGATGAAGAAGATATTGAAGATTTCTGATTTGTGGTTTCATAATCTTTGGTGTGCATAATACTTATTTCGGTAAAAGAGGATCCAATTAATAATCGATTTATCCTTGTGATAGATTAGATTGATTAATTGAGTAGATCGTCATCAACACAATTCTTTGGATTAAGAGTGTTGTTGGCTTAATCTTAAACGATTACTTCGGTAATTGAACATAAGATAGATCTAAGCACCTGACGAAGGAGTTTATGTTAAGATAAATGGAAGAGACTTTGTCCGACTCATATCACTTGGTTGAAGAGAGTTGATACCAAACAGATTTGTTGTTTCTTTAATGTTTGGAATACGAACCAAATGAATTGTTCAAAGTACATGACTTATTTATAAGTTGGAGGCGTGGGAATACATACGGAACTAGGTAAACTATAGGTTTTGTTGCTTGGTCTCAACTATACGAAGTTAGGTGTGATTTTGTGTAGCGGCTTAATCGTGAGAGTATTCAATTCTGGACAAGGTTCCGGGGTTTTTCTGCACTTGAGGTTTCCTCGTTAACAAAATCTTGCTGTGTCATTTACTTTATATTTCCGCATTATAATTTTTTTATTATAATTAAAGTAAATTACACGAACGTTAATTCCTAGTTACTTGATAAGTGAATCCTATTGTGTTTGGTTAAGTCTGAACCTTTTTATCAAGTAACATACTTCGTTGTTGTATTGTCTCGATCTCGTATCCATAGACGATCACACGAAGTGTGAAACGATTAGTTGTATTGTCTCGACTCAGTCCATAGACAATCACTTTCGGAGAAAGGACTTATAGGTAGGAAAATTTTTAGCTTGAGATGTATTTGGGTACCCTCGCCTTTTCACTAACACAAACAATGCTAGCACTAGAAACAACGGTGGTACTCCAGAAACTATTCATGCTTCCAACAACGATGTTGGTGATACTACTCCTCCTCCTCAAACTAACACTGGAAATCATCCTTTCGGCCGGCATCCCGAGGAAGTCAGAGAAAATCCACCCACCATAGCTGATCTCATGAAGGTCTAGGAAGTTCTCGCCAAAAATAAAATTGACATGGCTAACACTCATAAGGAGTTATGCAATTATCTCAAGACTCTCATTGACAAGATGTCAGAGAAAACTCAGGCAAAGGGAAAATCCAAAGAAGTTGTTGATCCTGAAGTCACTCTGATCCATGTAGTAGATGATGATGAAGTCCACAAGGCTGCAGACAACCCACCAACGGAGGAACCTATAGGCTTCATCACCCGTGAGGACCTGGAACGCTTCATGGAGGATCGAGGAAAAGACAAAACACCATCTGTTCATCGTCATCAACCTCCATATCCTGCTGCTACGCAAAGAATTCCTCTCCCGAAGGGCTACACTTCTCCAACGTTCACACTATACAACGAAACATGGAATGCTCGAGAACACGTCTCTCGATTCCTGTAGGCGCTAGGGGAGCACGAACACAACCATGTCGTCCGTTTGAAGGAATTCTCGAAATCTCTGACAGGCCGAGCATACACCTGGTACAATAACATTGCACCTAGGAGCATCGCTAGTTGGGGATAAATGCTTAATGCCTTATACAGGAAATACTTCTTCGTCTTCGAGCATATTACTCTCTCTGACCTAGGAAGAATGGCTCAAAAGAATACCGAACATCCAAACGAATATGTGAAGAGGTTCAGACTTCAAGCTTTGGATTGTCATGACCCTAATGTTACTGAACAACAATTGGTAGACTTATGCATCAACAGGATGATCCCGGTCTACAGAGCCCTACTGGAAAATCTTTGGTTTTAGACTTTCTCAAAACTCCATGAAGCAGCCAAGCGATCGGAAACTACTTCTCCAGCCTTACTAAAAAGAAAAAAAACCATCAAAGTCGAGGATCCGCGAGACACTCGAAGCAACATCAGGGGCCTAATCAATAAACAGTACAATGTTCAACCCTCCATGAATGTTGTTGAAGGGAGCAAAAGGAAAGCTGATGCGCAAAAACATAAGAACGTCTCTCCAGCATCTCACCCTATAAAAGCACCAAGGAAGGACAACCAGACTAGAAATGCACAACCACCGACTCAGCGTCAACAGAATGACCAAGAAGAACCAGACTTTCCTTTCCCCATTGAAGAGGTGATCTAGCTGTTGGAAGTCTGGATTCAAGATGGTGCGATCAAACTGCCTCCTGTCAGGAGAGAGCCGACAGATGAGGAAGTGGAGAATCCGCGCTACTGCTGCTTTCATAGGTATGACAGTCATTCGACAAGTATTTGTAGAACTTTGAAGCACATATTCAAGGAAAAGGCCGATTCAGGAGAACTGGGGTGGGGACTGAAGGGGTACACAATAATCCCCTCCCAATCAGAACCTTTACGTTCTTTGAACCACCAGTCAAAGAAGCAGTTCAACCAGTGATCGAGCATGCCTGCGAATTGCTTTATCTGTCAAAGGATCAAAGGATGGACATGTTTACGGCTCTGAACCATATAGTGTTCGGGAAACGACTGACCATTCCAGAAACGCTCCCTGAGCCTCCAGTCACTGAAGAAGAGATGTACGACTGGGGACTTCTCACTACAGTGCACCTGAAAGGAAATGAATTCAAGAGAGCGTTGGTAGATGTTGGCACTGCTGTCAATATCATCCCTTTCAAAACTCTCAGAGCTGCAGGCATCACCCGAAAAGAAGCCACTGATGCTCCTGTCTCAGTCAGAGATCATGAAGGAATATCCAGGGATGCTTATGGTTACATCATTCTCAAGATGAAAACTGGCTCAACCTAGGCAGAAACCAAATTTCACATAATTAGGGAGGACCCAAGATATGATATGAATTACACATTTCTCTGTTGAAGAAAGTTCCGACTCAGAAGAAATAGAGGATACTCCATCATTCGAGCATCTAGAGAAAGTTCAAGCCTTGATAGGACTTACTCAAAAGCCTGAAGAGAGCGCACATGAATTCGTCAAAAGATTTTGTACTCAGGCCAGTCTTATTCCTCCTTATGCGTCCATATTATCAACTTTCAAACATGCTACCCTGGTCCGGGGACTCAATCTTGCTCATAACCTAGCATTCACCAAACGCCGCGAGTGGTTGGTCTTGCCTCAGCAATATTACACCAAATGGTTAGAAATGGAGCCTCTCCGAATTCAGTGTCTCACTGATATGTTCATTGCTGGAATAATGGCCGAACACAACAATCATGATCCTAAGTACTCTCCTTTGCATGAGTGTCCATATGTGCCGCAGGGTTGGAAAGCTCCACAAACATGGAATCCCACTGTACGAGGAATTCCAAACCAGCAGAAAATATTCAGGGCATGAGCAACCAAACTTAACAAGTTCCGCGAAGGGGATTTAGTTCTCAAGGAAGCTAAATGTAATCTCCATTCCACAAAGAGCTCCAACTGGGAAGGGCCTTTTATGATTGCTAAGTCGGTGATGCGAGGATATTACAAATTGGCTGACATGAAGGGAAGACAAGTCTTCCAGTAATTCACGAGAATTGGCTAAAGGCTTTTGACGCCTAAAGCATTCAACGTCTTAAGGTGTTCAAGACACGAACTATCGAGACACCAAACGTTTTCATTTTAAGATTTTCTTTCACATGTATTTTCAATTCCTCCAAAAGTTTGCAATTCTTGCATTCAGTATTCGAATTCAGAAATTTATCAAAGTTCTTTTATTTTAAGAAAATCTCTATCAATTCCAAAAATAAAATCCTCAATCACCCACTTATTCGAAACCAATCAAAAAGTCAAAACCAAAATAAAACCTCACATATCTCATAAGTTCGGGGTTCAAGAGATTATGGAAAGGAAAACTAAAGGAAACCGGCAAAGTAAGATTTATGCTTCTCTGCATTCTCCAAGACTTGCAAGGCCGCCTTCTCCAACTCCAGCTTTTCAGTCAATTCAGCAATCTTAGCCATTTTCTCCACCACAGCATCACCGGTGAAAGGTATATTGTTCTCTACTGTGTCCTTGATGGTGTTGATCCTTTGACGAAGCCACTTCAAGTTGAAACCAAGTTCTTCAGATTTCTTCAAGTTGTATTCCCAATAAAAGAGTACATCTTGAGTAATAGTACTTCTCGCCCTGGTCCGTATATCATCTATGACACGCAAGATAGCTCCTACTTGCATTGTCAAGAAGTAGCTGCATTTTGGATCCTTGGTGACAACAATGTGACCATACATTTTCCACAATTTCTCATACATATCAGCATACCCTATAGGAACGATAAATCCACCAACTGATGTATGATATGGGAGTGATTCGCCGAATGGAGGCTCGCAAATAATCCATGCATTAGGGTATTCATGCACTATTATGCGGTTCTCAATTACCGGAGCAACTTCAACAATTGCGAGAGCAGTTTCTTCTATTGTTGGAGCAACTTCTTCTATTATGGGTCTAGTTTCTTCTACCTCTGAAGTGGTAATAACTTGAGCATCATTCTCTTCAACAACTTCATTAGCAAAATTTTCACGACCCTGAGATGAATATATGGTAACACCACCATTTTGATTCTTCGTATTGTTCAAATCATCATCATTGATTCCATTATTCTCAACTTCGGCATTTGGCACCTGATACAAGGATTACATGATATTAAAGCATGGAAACCAAAGGAAATCATAAAATCCAGAATGTAAGTTAACTAACATTATCTAATTTCTTTACTATACAACCAAGACACGAGCAAATAGTGTGAAAGTCATAAAACATGTTTTTCGACAAGCTCGTCTGAAGAGATTTTATACTGCCCTGTATAAGACGACAACCTGGGAGCAATTGGTAAGGAATCTAAGGTTTAATCATATACCATTCTCTTCGTAAGGATGTTATCTACGACATATCAAAGTTTCATAGCAATTGGATAAACGAGCGAAGAGATGTGGCCAAAACATTGGACTACATGCCAGCTGAGAAATTCCTGAAAGTCTCCTGGAAGTTTACTGTTTCATTGATTTCGACCCCTAAACGTGCCCGAAACTTAAAAATATCTTTTCTAAGCTTGGAAATCTCCTGGTCATAAGGATATATGGTATTTCGCGAAAATCCAACATCGGATGAAGATTTTATGGCGTTTTTGCTAAAAGGCTGAGTTCTGAATTTTCTGGTGACGTATTACTGTAAAAATTTTCACTTATTCGTGAGAATTCTCAATTCATTCATCAACAAATAAGCAATATTATACTTCTATGAAAATGGATACTTACTTGAGGAGTTTCCAAATCATTCGAAGGATTAATATGGTCGGCATCAACGTTGGTAGAACTATTACCTTCATTCGATCCTGATTCTTGAAGATTCTCTTTCTCACCACCATTCGAAGACGAATGAACAACACAACCATGTTGGTCTTCCACGACAATCTCCTCCTAGATATATTGGAAACAATCATTATTATTTTACTCAAGGATTATCATGATTGATTATGCGAAGGAATACTTACATCTACTTCATCTTCATTGCTAGACCCCTGAGTTGTTGGCCGAACAAGATGGAGACCGTCAATACTTGATGGAGCAAAATTCTGGAACAACAAAAAGCATTGGTTTCACGATCCTAATTATGCGGATAAGGAAAAGTCACAAGAGAAGGAATATTAACAACTCACCAAAGAAGCGACTGGGGACTGCACATTATTCGGTATCATCCTATAATTCCTCCTACTTCTGCCTTCTCCACTCTGGGGACTTTCTTGCACTTCCAAGAATTCTGTAGGAATTCGAGATCTCACAACACGGCCGTCCTACAATAAAGTTAATGGAATTGTTAAGATGCAATTATCAAGTCTTTGCTAAAATCATAAGGAGGATATTTACCTGTGAACATTCTGGAGGCATTTTTCTTTTATCTCCACTGGAAAGATGCTTCAATCTTGGTCGATCAGAAATCATTTCAGCAGAAGTAAACTCTCATACCAGGGACTTAACATCCATCGCGAAATCATATAAACGCTCAAGTAGTCGACGCCAAAAGTCTATGTAACCTGGAGTTGCATAGGTGGATCGGTCGGAACAAGGAATCAAGTAATCATTTCCTTCCACGTGTGTGCAATCTTAATGATCCTTCAGATGCTCAACCGATGGCTTATTCATTCGATGACCTTGAGAACATTGATCGAGACCCATTTGTCGAGCTGCTCTGTCGATGTTGTATTCTTCCACTTGGAACTTTCCGTGCATTACTGACACTAAATAACCAGGAGTGCAACTCAGTATAAAAGACTTTTCTCCATCACTCAAATCGGTGCCAGATTTCAACGTGGAATTTTGTTCAGCAGTATTGAAAGTGATCAATTGTGAGAAGAGAGGAGGAACTAACACCCATGGGTGAAATTTAAACTCAGACTCGATGTCTAAGACACTAGTGTTACGTGCCTTATATCTTGGTTGCTTTGTAGACCACCGCATAATTCTTGCATTATCTTTCTCAAGGAAAGCATGACGAGTGTCGAGATTTGGTCCTTGCAAGACGCTACGAGGAATTGGAGCATAATTCTCAAAGTGCTCCACACCAAATCTTGGAGAAACATCATATTAACATATGTTTTAACTTTCATGAAGCCGGTAGAAACGCTGGAGTCTATGACTAAGGAGTCCAAGTTAGCAAACAACGAACCCAAGAACAGGCTACTGATGGGAAGTTTCTCACTTTTAGACATTTTAATAGCAAAAGGAATCACAAATGGCTTCAACAAATGTCAATTATCCTCAAGAACGTCTCTGGAGAACCACAAGCATAAGAAAGCAGCAATGGTTAATGTACCATCAACAGGTTCTTCAGGAATTTTATTTCTCGTCCACCAGTGCTTCAACCATCGAGCATAGCAAAACTTGGGTGACTTGTTGAAATCATGCATCGTAGCTTTCAATATGTCAGACATTGCAGTTTCATCAGTTGAGAGCCCTTCAGGAAAATTACTAGTAACTGGGAGATGCAATAAAGCGACTACATCCTCCAAGGTGATAGCGAATTCTCCCCATCTTCATATGAAAGTATGAGTAGAAATGAACCAACGAGAAAGCAAATCCACCATACCTCGTATATCATGATGGATGACAAACTTTCTAGCTGCTTGAATGGCTCTTGTCACCTGTGCACGATCCAGGATATTTCTTACACAGGCGTAACCCAGCATACGTCTTGCCCATCTAGAAAAATCCGTCAAAGGCTTTCGGGAAAAATTGAATTCCACATGTGAAGCCGAATAGTGTTTCCCTTGCAAATAGAACCAAATTATCGCCTGAGGAGATACCAATTTGTTCTGAGTAGTACTCCTGGTATTTATGAGGAGCCGAAACGAGGCACCTGAGGGACATACTTCGGGTCTATACATAAATACGAAGAACTCATCTTCAGCATTTGGAATGTTCTTAATTCTAGGAGTTTATTCTTCTTCCCTAGAAGTCCCAGAATCATCATCTTTGGAAGATGCATCTGTAACATCCTCACTGGAAGCTTCCTCCCTAGAAACATCATTTCTAGAAGTGCCATCATGGGAATCAGTCATCTTCGCAAAATTGCTGTAAAATCCAATGCAAATTTCATCAGTACAATGGAATTAAAGCATAACAGAACAATTAGAATGCTCACATCAGCGTCTACAAAATGGTACTTCTCAACTCTTACCTATTTACGGTTTCACTAGCTGCAGTGATAATAGCGTAAAACTTCAAAACCTGCTCGCTCCTTCAAACCTGCGAAGACGAGCAAAATTCATTATTTAAAGTCGACACCTGATTTTTCATGAAATTATGAACACTTCACATAACCTCTTCATGTGAATATTCGCTAATTTTCTACCGAGTGTACATACACTATAAAGTCACGATTTCATGGAAATATTTTTTACGTTCAACAATTACTCACAATCAAATTTGATTCTTCTTAACAAAATTCTTTTTAAAAAATAAATAAATAAAGCTTTTGTAAAAAAAAAAATTTACGTGAGTTATTATTATAAAAAAAAATCTTTTATTTTGCTCAAACGAGCGTTTGTCTATGAAACGAAGGTCTTTTCTATCTTTGCGAAGGTCCACATATTCAAAATAAATTTTGAAAGTTCACAAATAAAATTTTACCATGAGACGCAGGTCTATTTCAAAAATCTCTCTAACACTAGGGATTATTGTTTATTACTTTAGCGTACGTTTCTAAAAGGTATTTGTGTGAAAGTTCATACTTTGAAAATAAAATTTTGATTTTCCTGAAATCTCATAAGCAAAATTTTTTTCTACTGCATCTAGACCATGTTTATTCAAAAATATATACATTTCTTTCATGTTAAGAATTATCGTTCGTTTCCTAAACCGACGGACAGACGATGTTTGCTAAAAAATAAATTTTTCATAAAACCTGCGCATAACAATATGAAGTTTTGTTTTATGAACGATTCATGAATAACATACACCAAAAATAAAAAAAACAATCGGCTTACCTTGGTAGGCGTCGGCCGGATTTCCGCCGGCGGTAGTCGGTGCCGGAAACTCTAACAATTTTATTTTTTACAATCGTGAGAGAGGCCTGGTTGGTCACACAAAAAATAATAAACAAAATTTTTAGGGTTCTTCCCTTTTATATCAATTTTATTTTCAAAACCTAATAAAACAAGGATTTCCTTTTTTGGATTCGGGCCCGTAAACGCTAAACCGACCAATGCTAGACCTCCGATCGTAAAAACCAGCAGTGCTTCATCTCTCCGTACTCATGGAATTACACTCTATCATACTATCAATGTCCTTACCTGAGCATTTTCTCGTACTGATACCATTGGAGCAAATCTGGGATTCTAAAAATACCTTTATACAACTGAGTTTAACTGCTTACCTCGTCGACTGGAAAATCACCATCTAATGCTTACTGTGGGGACTTAATGTTGATGGTGCATTTTCGACAAAGGTCAAAATAGTAAAATCATGATACTGCATGTTTCTGACCTGGCTTCAGGAACGCATGTGACGATTCATGGTTTACGATCTGTGAACCGTTTCACGATCTCTGATTGAATGAGCATTCCTCTCAGAGCCATGTGATAGGGTGTAGAATACATCCTATTTATTATCTATTGTTTATGCTTTCTCTGCTATTTTTCTTGTAAATTATGTATTTTACGCATGTTTTTGAGTTATTAGATATTCTGGAGTCGCACGGAGAAAAAAGAAGAAGAAATCACCCAAATTGAGCCGAAAGAGCAAAAAGGAAATTTCATGGGAGAACACTATCTGGAGGCCAGTCAAGGTTAAGAGGAAACTATATTTGGAGGAGTACTAAGTACAGTCAAGCAGAGGCTAAGGGGGTTGCCATCAGGGTATCCCTTATCATTTATCAGTGGGTGTATTTATCGGGTCCCTATCCCTGGGGTGTAACCATCCACCCAAACAACCCTAACTATCTCGAGAGCTTCTCATTCTTCTCAATCATTGCTTCACCTGAATGAAATGGAAGAAGAAAAGCAGCGCAGCTGCTGCTGTGAAATCGAGAGATGAGAGAATTTATGAGAGCTTTTTGAATCAGAGAGGATGAAATTAGGGTTTGATTCAAGATTGAATCTGGCAGCGAGAGATGATGTTGCTGTGAATATGAAAATGGGTTTGACTCTGGTGATTGAAATAATAATGAAAAAATTAGGGTTTGTGTTGGTGATGTCGAAATCGAGTAGAAGAAGAGATAGATTCAAGAACAGCAGGGATAGATCAAATCGAGACAAGGGAAGAACATGAAATAGATGGATTTCTGAAATTGAATAACAGGGAGAAGAATGGTGGTGGTCTGAGATTTACAGTAATTGAAGATGGAAGAATCTGTTTGAAGAACAAGATGTTCATAGATCAAATTGAGGAGAAATCGGCAAGACCTGATGCTGCAATCGATAGAAAAGAATCGAATGGAAGAATGGGTTCTCGTTGTTTTCTGTGTTGGTGGAACTATTGGCTGAGTTTTTCTGCAATCGAAGAACTGAGATCGAATTGAGGGTTTGAGCTGTTATGTTTACAAGGGTTCTGAAATTGAATGATTGAAGGCGGTAGCTGTGATAGTGGAACTCGAACTGCAGTTGGTGATAGAAAACTGAGATTTAATCTGTGACTAATAAAAAGTGGAAACGAACATAACTTGAATCATTGTTATGCAACGGAGAAGGATTCCTTGATCTAATCTCTCTTATTGGTTTCAACATACACTTTTAATTGCTTTGTTTATTTATTTTATTTTTTTTAAATCTAAGACCAATCCCCCCTTTTTGTGACAACTAAACAACTAAAACCTATTGCTCCTCGTGGGAACGAACTTGACTACACTATATTACTTTTTAATTAGGTGGAAAAATATTAATTAATTTTTTGTGGTTACGACACGCATCACCATGATGAATATGTTTCTCGAAGGCCTCCCTGGCCGAGCGTTCGATGCTTCACATTTCATCATGCCCTCTATATAGAATAACATAATTGGGCGGTTCTCTGGACATAATTGTTTGTCAGAGGGTTCAACGCCTTCAAGACGTCGGAGATACTCGTTGTTCCCTGACTACATAGAGAGACACCCCCCCTACATAGAAGAATGATTGGGAGGTCCTTTGGACATAATTGTTTGCCGGAGGGCTTAAAGCCTTCAAGACGTCGGCGATACTCGTTGTTCCCTAACTATATAGAGAGACCGTGTATAGATTCAGGCGGCTCTCTGGACATAATTATTTGCTGGAGGGATAAACACCTTCAGGACACCAACGCTGCACGTTGTTTCTTGACTATGCACTCTTCAGAACGAGTATGCTGCTTCAACTATCTCATATCTCGATTCTATAATATATTAATTCTACCGTGACATTCACCGACTGAATTCCTAGAAAATAATCCATGGCTATCCCCGGCTGATTCCATGGATTAGTAATAGATAACCATTTTATCTCATTACTTCGTTCCCTGAATTACCCGTTTGGGTTCATGGGTTAGTAATAGATACTCAATTCATTGTTATTACTTCATTTCATGAATCATTCTCCACTGAATTTCATGAATTAGTAATGATTACATAACAATCGGGCGTCTGGACGATCACCGAGTAAGGCCCAATAAAATGGTGCAAGTATACTGAACGATGATGCACGAACGAGCACCCAAATGCACGAACGAGCGTTCGAAAGTATGGACAAACGTGGAACCTTATACAAAACAGGAGAGATAGAATAATAATAAAAAATAAAGGAGGCGCCAAGGGAACGGGCCCACCGGCCGGCTGGTCATGCCGCCGTGGCCGGTCCCCCGCGCCTCTTCCTTTATTTTTCTTATTTTATTTTCATGAACTCATGAAGACTCCTTCATTCGAGCAAATTTTCTTGTTTGATCAAAAAACTCACAGTTTCCATATTTTCACGGTTTCATGAAAAATAATAAAAAAAGAGAAATGTGTTGCGGAACTGGCTACCTAGCCGGCCGGCCATGCCCTAGCCGTGGACGGTCCCACACCTTGCAATCCCTTGTTTTCACAATCATTATTTCCCTCATCTCATGAAACTCCTCCGTTTGAGCAAAAATCATGGTTTCTTCATATTTTCTTAAATATTGCTCAGACCAGAAAAAAGCCAAAAAGTCAAATGGTCACATGACCGACTAGGCCACTCACGTCAAATGCTAAAATATTATTATTTTAATATTCTCAAAATTTTGATCAAACGAGCAAAGTTCTACTTGCTCATTCGAGCAAAATCAAGAATTTCAGTCAAAGATCAAACTCTTCTGAAAATCCAAAACTCTCAGGACTGAGACACCGACATTATGGGGACACGAGCATGCTTCCTTGACCGACCAAGGCCGGCCCTAGGGCTTTCAAGGAGCCGTTCCCACACATCTTTATGATTTTGACCTAATTTGCTCAATTTCTCATATTGGGTCCAAACTCTTTCCAACCTACTTGGAATTTGCTCAAACGACCATCAGCTGGTCCCACGACAACCAAGATCCGGTCTCATGCCCTCTTGGTCGGTCCCTTACTTCTCCATAATTAGGTTTTATCACCTAATGCTCAATTGAGCACTATTTCAATAAATGATTAAACCTGCATTTAATCATCATTCCACCAACCAGTCAACAAAGGACTCTGGTGCGCGCTCATTCGAGAACTTGGGCACCACATGGTTGTCCATCATCCCATGTGGTCGGTCCCTCTTTAACTCAGTAACCTATTTTCAGTAATTCATCAATTGACGAACAATTGGTCAAAAACTAGGGTTTTGAACAAATGCTCTGCAAATCACGATTTTGAGCAATTTCAAACACTAGCAAATCTATGTTGACTCAGCAATCAACATATGGATTAATTATATAATATTTGGTAGGATACCAATATTTTAATTAATATTTTGTTTGGTCACGTTATCAATAATTCATCGAATGGATCAATACTTGCTCAGTTTCTCGAATATTGATCATACTGTTAATATTCAGTAATTTGTCGAATTGAGCAATACTTGCTCAGTTCTTCGAATATTGATCCAACTATCAATATTCAGTAATTTGTCGAATTGAGCAATACTTGCTCAGTTCTTCGAATATTGATCCAACTATCAATATTCAGTAATTTATCGAATTGAGTAATACTCGTTCAGTTGCTCGAATATTGATCTAACTATCAATATTCCACTGAGTATTACTTGATGGACACATTTTTGTCCAATTTGTCTCGATTCTGTATATTGATAGTGCTCATTTTTGTACTTATTATGGTGTTTTATGTGTGTGTAGGTATTTTTGTCCAATAAACATTTTTGGAAAAATCGGCTCGAAAAGTTGCGCGGGGCACCCCGGAGGACAATTGCTAAACGGACCCCAGGATTGGCTAAGGAGCACCCAGGCTATGTATAGCCCAAACTTGTCCGCAACACCCACTTTTGTCCATAGCACCCAAGTCAGATGATAAAGGCACCCCTACTCTGGATTAGGGGCAACCATCTTCATTATTTGAATTCTGGTTTTTGGCGGGAAAGTTAACTATCATACATGCAGATTTAGGGTTGAGGTTTTAATCGCGTTTTGAGGAGATTCAATGGCTGAAACTTATGGCAAGCATCTGTTAGAGCAAAACAGGGATACTAGGAGTGATTTCGTCGATCAAAAGTGGCTAGAAATCAAGTTAGAAGGAAACAGAGGTGTCACTTTTCACGGGTATTTCAGGCGAGAGCTGGTGAATTTGTTGCCGGATTCAATAGATGTCGTGGATGGATATGTCTTGCTAGGCCCAAACAGGGTTGGTAATCACTTCAGATTCGGCAAATCATGGTTTAATTCGTGGGTCAAGCAGAACAGGGGAGTGAGTTTGCACGGGTCTCTGCATGATTTATTTTTGGAATTCCAGAGAGACTAAAGGCGATATATTCTGTCCAAAGATACTTATCTATCTAAGGAAGAGTTTGGGATGGGTTGTACGGTTCATAAACGTGTAAATAAGTCGGCAGAGAGATTATTTCCGTGACTTGCACGGAAAGGAAGAGAAGAATTTTACTCGAGATTTTTAGGTTTCTGAGGGATATAAAAGGCGTTGTCGAGTTCCAGGGGAATGGATAAAAAGTTACGAACAGTTTGGGGTAGTTTAGATAACCACAGAAATCTCAAAATTGAAATTACAGACATTCAGTTCTGCTGGTGTAGGGGAAGAACACGAAGAACATACTACTCCCAGAGACGGTCGTTTCTTCTACAACAGTTTTCATATATCGTTTCTGTAACAGCTGTTTGTAACAGCTGTTTTGAGCAGGAGTTTAAGCAAAATGGTTGAGGAAAATAGGATTGCTCCAATGGTTAACTACAAAGGAGTACACCCTACCCACATTCTATTTGCAGATGATGTCTTTCTTTTCTTCAATGGGCACAAAAGGAATATACAAAAGGTGATGAAATTATTAAGTGATTATCAATTATCCTCAGGCCAAGTCATAAATCAAATGAAGAGAAAGCTTTTTGTAGGAGGAGTAACTGAAGCAAGGAAGTACCAAATTGCTAATGAGCTTCAAATGAATCTTTCTCCATTCCCAGACAAGTATTTGGGAGTAAACTTGAAACCAGGAGATGTGAGGTCAAGTACAGTTTGGAGTGTGGTGGAAATGATACAGAACAAACTAGCTGGTTGGATTGGGAAGATGTTATCATTCAAGGACAGACTAACCCTTATCAAATCAGTTTTGTGCAGCATTCCCATTTATAACATGTCAGTCTATAAGTGGCCTTCAAGTGTAATGAAAACTTGTGAGAAAATTATAAGAAACTTTCTATGGACAGGGGATCCATATGAGAGAAAATCTATAACTTTAAAGTGGAATGAAACATGTTCACCAATGGAGGAGGGTGGTCTGGGCATAAGGAGAATGGAAGTAAGAAAGAAGGCTTTACTGATGAAATTAGTATGGAAGATACAAAATTCTGAAGTTGAATGGGCAAGATTTATGAGAGCAAAGTATATAAACGCAGATGGTGAATGGATTTCAGGTTATAAAAAGTCTTCAGTATGGCCAGGTTTGAAATGGGTACTAGATTAAGTAAAGTTACATACTAGATGGATCACTGGTTCAGGTGAGCAAATATCACTATGGAGTGATGCTTGGATAAAAGATAAACCACTTAATGAGATATATGAAGAGGATGAATATATGATGCAGAACAAAAACATGAAAGTTGCAGAGTTGATTGTTGCTGGTGAGTGGCTGATTCCTTCTAGAATGCTTCAATATTTTCAAGTAGAAGAATTACCTGTTTTATCAAAAACAAAAGATACTAGGGTTTGGACTGGAACTATGTCAGGTGAGCATTATCAAAAACTGACATGGGCAAGACATGTTTGGCATCCTACTCTTCATCCAACAATAGCAAGCAATGTATGGAAGATAGTGAGGGGTATCTGCTCAACTGATGAAAAAAGAAAAAGCAAGGGTTACAGTTTAGCATCAAAGTGCTATATGTGTGGTGTTGATTCTGATAATCTTGAACATATATTATGGTTTTGTAATTTCAGTCAGATAATATGGAAATGGCTAGGTGGTATCTTCTTGTTCTGCAACCCTGAATCATATGAAGATGTTATGAACTTTGCAAAGAATAAAAGTGGAGCTGTAAAGGATATATGGTTACTTGTTGCTTCCATTACAATGATAGAGCTACGGTTCTCAAGGAATAGAATTTGCTTTGAAGAAGAGAAAGTAAACTTGGGTAATTTCAAGAGAAGAATAAAACAGTATACAAAAGACTGTGCAGTGAGAATAAAAGGCTATATGTGGGAGTGTAGCTATGATTACATGGTCTTTAAGAATTTTGATCTTAAACATCAACCAATAAAGCCTCAAAGAATTATTGAAGTGAGTTTCTTCTTACCTGCAAGAGATCAGATACTCATATGTTGTGATGGGTCATCTAGGGGCAATCCAGGTGCAGCAGGATATGGTTT
Organism: Papaver somniferum; assembly: GCF_003573695.1. Taxonomy (NCBI): domain Eukaryota; kingdom Viridiplantae; phylum Streptophyta; class Magnoliopsida; order Ranunculales; family Papaveraceae; genus Papaver; species Papaver somniferum. The sequence continues at coordinate 7,253,940 of NC_039367.1, forward strand.
TGTGTGCAAAGATGAAATGGGAGGTTGTATATATGCTGAAGCTACTGGCCTGGGAATTGCAACTAATTACATTGCAGAATTAATGGCTATTATAGGCGCAGCTGAATGGGAAATACAGAACAACAAACTTGATATATGTATTAACTCTGATTCTAAAGCAGCAGTGAGTGCATACATGTCAGGAAGACTGCCTTGGTTCATGTAGGTAAGATGGAAGAGATTAAAGGATCTATTGAATAATATCAAACTTGTACATAGCTTGAGAGAAGTAAATTTCTCTGCTGACTCCATGGCAAAGAAGGGTGCAGGATTGGTGAGAGGGGGAAAGATCATTTTCAATTCAAAACCAAGTTTCATCCCAGTTTTGGAATCACCTGAGCAAATTTACTATAGGTTTTGCTAAAAAAAAAATTCTTATGTTTTTACAGTTGGACTTTAGGAGTGAGTTTGCCTTATTTTTTCTTTTGAGTTTTCCATTTTATTGGGCCTTGGTGGCTCTTTTTGATGTAAACTCTTTAGTTGGTTGTATTTGGCCATAATGAGTAATAAAATGGTTTTGATTGAGCAAAAAAAAAAACACCGTTGCAAACTGTCTGCTTAACTAGTTTTCTCTTGTTTTTCACCCTTTTGAGCTATGAAAACCAATTTTGAGTATGTGAACAATATGAGGAGCTAAACCCCTTAGCCGAGGCGACGGAAGAAGCCATTGTTCCATGAAAAGTGATATATTTTTATTTTAATTAATTCTTGCAATTTCTTTTATGATTATTTGCATGGAACTAATATTGGAAAATTGATTTTTATTGAATGATTGTGATCTGTTTTGATGGAGCATGCTTAGTTTAAGACTTTTGATGTTTCATGCTTGATGTATACAATTGTTACTTCAAAAATCTACTAGAGGCAATATATTAGAATCACTTTAAACGCAAAGAATTGCATGAATATTGATTAGATTAAATCACTTAATTGGTCAATGGTGGAATCCTCTGTCTCGGTGCTTTTTATAATCTTGATAACAACTTCATCTTGAGTTTTTATTTTAATTTAAGTCTAAAACAAATCTTCACAAGTCTGAGTGAACGACAACCTTTTACCACTATCTACAACAACATAAAAAACTACATCAATTTTTGGCGCCGCCGACGCGGATTTGTATTAGGTTTTAGGTTTTAGATTTATTTTATTTCTTTTAGAATTTTTGTTCTCTTTTACGCCTTTGGTATTTTTCGATTCTTTTCAGATTCGAGCGAAGCTACAACGAAAGAAAAAAGTACTATAAAAGGAAAGCATCGCCAAAGAAGGAAAGAAGAGAGGGGATCCAAAAGGAGTGAAGAATAAGATTTTTTATATAGTTATTTTGTTTTATTTTTAGAAACTGTAAATAGGGTTTTATTTTTTGTAATTTTTCTTTTTATTTTTGGACACTTTTTGGACTTTATTTTTGGACTGGGACATTATTATTTTTTAAACCCTACGGAAGGGTTGGTTTAAATAAAAACTGTGTGCAGAGAAGGACGGTGATTACGATATCGCCTCGGCCCCTCAGGTTTGTACATGACATAGGAGTCGTGGCCCGAGTCGACTTCAGCGGTTCTTCGCCCGTCTGGTACGGGAGGTAAGTTTTTCGAAACACCCGCGAATCCCCTGTCAGCGGGTTTACTGTATTCCTTCGTTTGCATATATGCTGAGGACTTGAAAACGGCTGCTTTAATTTCCTAGTAAAGGGCAAGGACTGGCCATACAAGATAAGGGTTCGGATTTCATCACCGTTCTCTTCTTGCCTGCCTTAGGAAAACGAAACCAAACGCGAACCTAAGCCTAAAATTTTGACTAGAACGAGACCGATAGGGTAACGAGCTTAATAGGAAAGTCGTTCGAAAAATATTGGTTACTCTTTTGAGCATACTTCGAAGTTCATGATGGTTTCTGTGAGTTGAATGCGTGACTGCGCCGCCTTGTAACCGGTGAGGCCTTGGGTATCAAAGCTCCACTGAGCTTCCCTCGCCTCGATTCAACTTACTTTGACTCAGATTGATTCCATAGGGTTTTGCTCAGATTGTAACGAGTTCCTTTTCGAAAGAATAGAAGCTGGTCTAGAAACAATCTAAGTGGAACCATCATGATTTTTGTTTGCTAGAAAATTAGGTTTGATTTGGTTGAGTCAGCCTTGTTTTGTGATTGCATAGAATCCTAAATATCCCGATAGAGCCAAAAATGGCAACTTTAAAAGCTTTGCTGAACCCTACTAGGACTACTCGTCCCTCCTGTATCAGGTTAGCTGAAACTGAAGCAAATTATGAACTTAGGCCTGGGACCCTACAGATGCTCCCAATCTTTTTAGGGAAAGAAAATGAAAACACATACTTCCATGTTAGGGACTTTGAGGAAATTTGTAGTACCCTAAAAATTAGAAACCTTGATGATGATGCTTTGAAACTCAGGTTATTCCCCTTAATCTTAAAAGATAAAGCCAAGTCGTGGATGTATAGTTTGGCTTCCGAATCAATCGAAACATATGGACAACTTACATCTGCCTTTTTGAACAATTTTTTCCCTAGGCACAAAACATAGTCTATTAGGACGCAAATCTGCACATTTTCTCAACAGGAGGGAGAATTTTTTTATAGGTATTTGGAAAGGTTCAATGACTTATTAGCCCAGTGTCCTCATCATGGTTTAGAAAAGGTTAGGCTAGTTCAAATCCTTTATGAGGGTTTAGATTATTCGACAACAACCATGGTTGAGTCTCTATGCACTGGTGGTTTTGAAAACCAAACTGTTGATGCGGCGATGGAATTTTTGAATGAAATCGCCGAAAAGACCCAGCAATGGGAATATAGTAGGGAACCCAAGAAAACAATTCTTCTAGGTAGAGGAAACGTTAATAGGGTAGAAGGAGGCTATGAATCAGATGCCAAAATTGCTGCTATAGCAAAAAGGTTAGAAGCCTTAGAATTGGGTCATATTAGTGGTAGAATAGATCCTTTTTGGGAAGGCCAAAATAATGAAGAGCAAGCCAATGCTCTCTATAATAACGCTAGGTTTGATAACCGTCAGAAGTTTGACCCATATTCAGAAACCTATAGTCCTGGTTGGAGAAACCATCCGAACCTTTCATGGTCTAAGGGCAAGAGTCTAGGTCAGTTTAGTAATTCTAATGCTCCCCCAAATTTTGGTTACACTAAGAATTCATCAGGCCCAGAAAATAAAACGACTAGCTTAGAGGAATCTATTAAGATGTTAGCAAAAACTCAGGATATGTTAGCACAGAGCCAAATTAGTTTTCAGCAGGAAACCAAGCAGAACTTTCAAACTAATGCTCAGAGCCTTGCTAAGCTAGAACTTCAAGTCGGCCAAATAGCTAAGACCTTAAGTGAGAGAAATAACGGAAGGCTCCATAGTCAGACTACCCCCAACCCTAGAGGAATTCATGAAGTAGGTGCAAAACCATTTATCAAGTGAATTCTGTCACAACCCTTAGGAGTGGTAAAACGGTAGACAATAGGGTAGCCAAGCCTAATAGTGGACATACTGTATATCCACCTTCTAGTTCCCAAGATGAGCCCCAGAAGGAGCCACTAACTGAAGAAACCGATAAAATTTCTAGTGATGCCAATGTGGTTCCCGACAGGTCTCATTTTGTACCCAAAGCCCCATATCCACAGTTGTTAGCTCCAACAAAGAGAGAGTCGACTTTCAATGAAATATTAGAGATATTTAAGCAGGTAAACATTAACATACCTTTATTAGAAGCAATTAGGAAAATGCCTGCTTATGCCAAGTTCCTTAAGGACCTTTGTACACGAAAGCGTAAGCTTAATGTCCATAAGAAAGCCTTTTTAGCTGGTCAGGTAAGTTCAATCCTTATGAACCAAACAGATCCTAAGTATAAAGACCCTAGATGCCCCACCATATCTTGTGTGATCGGTAATTATTCAGTAGATAAGGCATTGCTTGACTTAGGAGCTAGTGTGAACTTACTCCCTTATCATGTATACAACCAGCTAGGTCTTGGTAAGTTGAAACCGACTAAAATGACATTGCAATCAGATGATAGGTCTGTCAAAGTACCTCGTGGTGTCATAGAGGATGTTCTGATTGAGGTTGATAAATTTATTTATCCAGTGGATTTCGTTGTTCTAGATACTCAACCTGTTCAGGATCCTAGTGCCCAAATGCCGGTGATTTTAGGTCTCCCATTTTTAGCCACAGCTAACGCTGTCATCAACTGTAGGACCGGACTTATGAACATCTCCTTTGGTAATATGCCCACTGAATTAAATGTCTTTAATGTTAATAGACAACCTTATGACGATTTAGAGGAAGTGAATATGATTAACACTTTAGTTCAGGATCTAACTCAGGATAATTGGGATGACACTTTATTTGGTGATTCCTTAGATGAACTTGATGAGGAAACTCTTAAGTCAGTTAGGTGACCAAACTTTTGAACTAGAAGAAGCTCTTGAGTACTTTAAAGACTCTACAGACCCTGAGATTCAAGCCATAGTGCTAGGCCTTACGGAGAGTAGTGTTGACCCTAAGTTTGGGGGTAATGAACTAGAAGAAGCTCTCGAGTATTTTAAAGACTCTGAGGATTCAGAAATTCAAGCAATAGTTAGAGGTTTGTCCGAGAATACTGACTATCCTAAGTTTGGGGGTAGTAATGGTCAATTATCCCCATTAGAAGTCCCTAACTTGGGATTCGAGCCTAGTGTACCCGAGATATTACTTGAGTCACTTCCGACTCCGCAACCGGATCCTCCTGATATTGTCCATGAGGAAATTCTAAAAACTTGTTGTTCGAATGAGTCAATTTGTCAAGACACACATATGAAGCCCAAATGGGCACAACATAAAAACCCAGTTGTCTTGCAGGAAACCTTGGATGAGGATGTGCTATGTCTGTTCATTTTTCTGATTTGGTGCAGTTGTCTGATAATTGTGGCAATTTTATTTGCTTTTGTTAACCCACAGTTGTTTCGACTATTGATATATGATTTGAAAGGTAATTAGCCATTTTGTGGTATTTGACGTCTGGCTGAAGACTTTAAATTTAGCACTTCTTGGGAGGTAACCCAATCTCATGCAACACGGTGATATCTTTCCTTATCTCTTTGCTTCAAATGGTAACAGTTTCTCCTTGTTCATGCTTTTAATTTTATCTTTAGAACATTCAGGACAATGTTAGATTTAAGTTTGGGGGTATGGGAGAAACTTTTTAGTTGCAATATGAATAAATAAACTCCAGAACCTAGAAATTTATGCCTATTGAGGATTGCACTAACTAATCTAAGTGGATGGAAGCATTTTGATCGTAGGAGTTGAGGAACCAATCTGATTAGATGGAAACATCTAGAAGAGTCTATTCATAAAAGCACAGAGCTCAGGTGTTAGAAATAACATGATAGTTTCACCATATCTCGTTGAGTCCTTTTCACTTCTATTTTTATTTTATTTTGTTTTTAAACCATGTTTCTCTAAGTGATAGGTGGGTCCCACGATTCAAGTTTTTACCAATGCTAGGGTGAATTAGAGTGATTGAGTTACAAAGAAAAAGAAAAAAAAAGACCAGACCAAACGGATCAAAAAAAAAATCAGTGAATAAAGTCGACCACTGGTTCCCTTGTATATGCCAGTTGTGTTGAACTAGAATTAGGATTATCGATCACTGGTTCCCTTGTATATTCCAGTTGTGTTGATATTAGTCAGACTAGTATCTCAATCCATTAGGATAGGTTCATTTTTTCGGAGGCCTTCAGACAGATATGGGAAACGTCGTTCACTTAGTAAACATCAAAACCATCTATGTTTTTCTCTATATCCATCTTCTTGATCTATCCATGTGATTAGTTTTGACTCCGGATATTGATGTCCATAGTGCAACTATCTGAATAGAGCTCTGTCACTTATATATGAATTTTAGTATGCTTGAGTGCAAACTCGTGTACAGCAATTGGAATTTCGCATCAGGGTACTTCCTCTTGTAGTCAATAAGTATGTCAACCAAGGAGATTCTTCAGTGCCTTCCAAGGTTTAGCGTAAATAGCTAGGGTCTGGAGTAAAGGTTTTGTGGATATATCTCTGGTAAGCCCTCCCGAGACTATAACTCGGCCACTAGGGCCACCTAGGGGTTTAAAGGCTTATTGCATACGCTAAATGTAATCGACGATGCTTGCGACAGTGAGTTAGGATTTTATTTATTTCCGTTTTGCTCGAGGACTAGCAAATAATAAGTTTGGGGGTATTTGATGGACACATTTTTGTGTCCAATTTGTCTCGATTCTATATATTGATAGTGCTCATTTTTGTACTTATTATGGTGTTTTATGTGTGTGTAGGTATTTCTGTCCAATAAACATTTTTGGAAAAATCGGCTCGAAAAGTTGCGGGGCACCCCGGAGGACAATTGCTAAACGGACCCCAGGATTGGCTAAGGAGCACCCAGGCTATGTATAGCCCAAACTTGTCCGCAACACCCACTTTTGTCCATAGCACCCAAGTCAGATGATAAAGGCACCCCTACTCTAGATTAGGGGCAACCATCTTCATTATTTGAATTCTGGTTTTTGGCGGGAAAGTTAACTATCATACATGCAGATTTAGGGTTGAAGTTTTAATCGCGTTTTGAGGAGATTCAATGGCTGAAACTTATGGCAAGCATCCGTTAGAGCAAAACAGGGATACTAGGAGTGATTTCGTCGATCGAAAGTGGCTAGAAATTGATTTAGAAGGAAACAGAGGTGTGAAATTTTCACGGGTATTTCAGGCGAGAGCTGGTGAATTTGTTGCCGAATTCAATGGATGTCGTGGATTGGATATGTCTTGCTAGGCTCAAACAGGGTTGGTAATCACTTCAGATTCGGTAAATCAGGGTTTAATTCGTGGGTCAAGCAGCACAGGGGAGTGAGTTTGCACATGTCTCTACATGATTTATTTTTGGAATTCCAGAGAGACTAAAGGCGAGATATTCTGTCCAAAGATACTTATCTATCTAAGGAAGAGTTTGGGATGGGTTGTACGGTTCAGAAACGTGTAAATAAGTCGGCAGAGAGATTATTTCCGTGACTTGCACGGAAAGGAAGAGAAGAATTTTAATCGGGATTTTTAGGTTTCCGAGGGATATAAAAGGCGTTGCCGAGTTCCAGGGGAATGGATAAAAAGTTACGAACAATTTGGGGTAGTTTAGATAACCACAGAAAGCTCAAAATTGAAATTACAGACATTCAGTTCTGCTGGTGTAGGGAAGAACACGAAGAACATACTACTCCCAGAGACAGTCGTTTCTTCTACAACAGTTTTCATATATCGTCTCTTTAACAGCTGTTTGTAACGCTTATACACCATTGAAAATTGTCTGCTTAACTAGTTTTCTCTTGTTTTTCACCCTTTTGAGCTATGAAAACCTATTTTGAGTATGTGAATAATATGAGGAGCTAAACCCCTTAGCCGAGGCGACGGAGGAAGCCACTGTTCCATGAAAAGTGGTATATTTCTATTTTAATTAATTCTTGCAATTTCTTTTATGATTATTTGCATGGAACTAATATTGGAAAATTGATTTTTACTGAATGATTGTGATCCGTTTTGATGGAGCATGCTTAGTTTAAGACTTTTGATGTTTCATGTTTGATGTATACAATTGTTACTTCAAAAATCTACTAGAGGCAATATATTAGAATCACTTTAAACGCAAAGAATTGCTTGAATATTGATTAGATTAAATCACTTAATTGATCAATGGTGGAATCCTGAGTCTCGGTGCTTTTTATAATCTTGATAACAACTTCATCTTGAGTTTTTATTTTAATTTAAGTCTAAAACAAATCTTCACAAGTCTGAGTGAACGACAACCTTTTACCACTATCTACAACAACATAAAAAACTACATCATTACTCAATATTCAACAATTCATCGAATTTACAATATTTGCTCATACGAGCAATATCAACATCATTCAAGAACTATAACATGTTCAATCCATGAATCACTGAGCATTTGTCAAATCATGCTCCATTCAACAAAACTTAGACTCACTGTTTAATCAAGTCAACGACTGGCTTGTCAAATACACGTCTTCTTTGCAAACTCCACGATTCGTGAGACATCAATCACGTCACATGGGGGATATCAATTAGGGTTTTGGTCTGGCGGCCTACAACACGTGTGTTCATCCACGATGGAAACTGTGAGTAAGTCGTGCAAGCGGTTGAGGGAGTTAGAAAATTAGTGGGTGGACGATGAACCAAGTCTCCACACGACACGGAACTGATTTTACCACGATCTCCCACTTCCCACTCTTTCACTCAAGAAACCGTCACACTTACTGTGATCAATGTGTTCGCTATTCTGATAATATAAATAAGTCTCTGAATCCATGATTGAACAAGACATAGAAAATCCACGAGATACTAAACAGACAATCCATCTTCTAACCAAGAATCACCGTGTGAGCAACACTCTCTCAATCATTCGAACTTATTCATCATTTGCAGAAACCTACAACACATCTACAATCCTTGATCATCATTGATCCCACACAATTTTTAGTTTCCCTCCTACATATCAAGGCATCTCCTCTTTGTGACCGAATTGACTCTGGAACGACCATTGACTTGGTTTAGGCCGGAGTCCTACAGATTGATCTCTCGAACTCAAAGCACTCTCGCGTAGTGCATCTGTGTGAGGTTAAGCAGTTTGCTCGGTTGAGGGGTCTCTTCCGAACGATCGTCTCTTCACTTTCTTAAAAAAACAGCAAATCGTTTTTCCCCATCTACAGATCGATCACGCATAAAATGGAGTCTATTAACAATGGATGATCACAACTCAACGTCCGATCTAAAATCAGATCAGAAGTACCGCTAATCTCTTGATCTAGTTTGAGTGACCTTATGTCAGAAGAGAAGGCTCTCAAGAATAATCAAACTAGGTACAATCAAGAGTTAACAACTGTTAGTCAATCAAATCAATAATCGAAAACTAAAACAATAATGCAATTCTAGTTTCCCACCAACGGTACTAGTAGACGCTAATTGATCCCGAAGAAGTTTTTAAACTAGCATACATAAGAGATTTCGCCTAATTAGATTACTCTCCTCTCCAAGATAGTATTACAAGTAGTAATATTAGTCGTCTACAACAGTGACTATGAAACGAAGAGCCTGCATCAGAATAAGTTTATAAGAAGAACAAACTTTACTATTGATATACCAAGGTAGTTTGGATACCAAGGAATTTCCATAATCGATAACATTCTTAAGATGTGCAATAAAGCACCTAAATTCGGTTTTGTCTAATTCCAACAAATGTCCAACAGTATAACCTAAATATTTCTTGGACGACTCGATATTAGCTAGCACTTAACTAATATATCTTTCCAGAGATATGTTTTGCTTGCTGGTAAAACAAAACATATTAATTCAAAAATCTCAAAAAGATTCTCCATTATTTCGTGATCTCACCTTGATTATCAAGGAATATCTTTGAACAATTAATAAATAAGACTTCAACTCATGTTCAAATTACTCATTATGTCGATATCTTGAACTTTCTTATTTTGCAAACCCAACACAAACCCTAAAGTATACGTGACTTAGAGAAATCGTTTTTGCCTATGGGATTGGTCCTACCTTGACTCCCAACATAGGTTAGAACCAGTTGTGCCTTGAATTCCAATATAAGTTAGGATCGGTTCCACCTTGATTTCCTATATAGGTAATGTAAAAGTGGGGGTCTAACAACACCACCCAATATTTCACTTAGCAATCTGTACGGACTAACTCCAATATATTTTGTTAGAGAATCAACTAGACAGTCGGACTCAATCTAGACTAAAGTATATCGAGGAGTTAATATCTCTCTCTTGTTTTGATTTACTCAAACTAATAGAAATCAGCGAGTCTTTAATCAAGCACAAGGAATAACTTGGATGGTAACAAAGACCAATATCCAAGGATCAATCAATGACAATCAACAACCAAAAGTTGGATTACTCTAATTGATGATCTAACGCACAACCTGTATTATTTCAATTATAAAGATAAAACAATATAATGCGGAAATTGAAATAACAAAGACACCGGAAATTTTGTTAACGAGAAAACCGCAAATTCAGAAAACCCCCGGGACCTAGTCCAGATTGAACACACACTGTATTAAGAAGCTACAGACACTAGCCTACTCCAAGCTAACTTCGGACTGGACTGTAGTTGAACCCCAATAAATCTCCCACTGATCCAAGGTACAGTTATGCTCCTATGCCTCTGATCCCAGCAGGATATTGCACACTTGATTCTCTTAGCTGATCTCACCCACAACTAAGAGTTGTTACGATCTAAAATCGCAGGCTTTGACAATAAACAAATCTGTCTCACACAGACAAGTCTATCAAAGGATCAATCTGTCTCCCACAGATAAACCCTAAAGGTTTTGTTCCGTCTTTTGATAATAATCAAGGTGAACAGGAACCAATTGATAATCTGGTCTTATATTCCCGAAGAACAGCCTAGAGTTATCAATCACCTCACAACAATCTTAATCGTATGATAGCGAAACAAGATGTTGCGGAATCACAAACGATGAGACGAAGATGTTTGTGATTACTTTTTATATCTTGCCTATAGGAGATATCAATCTCAAGCCAATCAATCTGATTGTACTCGTACGATAGAAGATGCAAGATCAGATCACACAACTACGATAAAAGTAGTATCGGTCTGGCTACATAATCCCAATTAAGTCTTTAAGTCGTTAACCTGGTTTTAGAAGAAGAAAACCAAAGGTTAAAGGAGAATCGACTCTAGTATGAAAACTAGTATCAAACGTAAGGTGTGGGGATTAGTTTTGCACAATACTAGATGTCTCCTTTATATAGTCTTTCAAATCATGGTTTGCAATCAATGTTAGCTTAGTAACAAAGCATTCAATATTCACCGTTAGATGAAAACCTGATTTAGATTCAAGCTAATATTTCTCAACAGTTAGATCGAAAACTTAGCTTGTTACACGCACTTGACAATGCACGCTTCTAGGTTTGTTAACCGTACCCAAACGTATGCACTTGTTGGTTCAATAATAATTAACCAAAAGGTTAGCCATATGAGCATTTCATATCAACCATGTTCTTCTTCACTATAACTAGTTCAAATGACTTCAAACGAACTAGTTAGAGAGTTGTTCAATTGCAAGGAAATCTTATGTACTACACAAGACACAATTGAAGCAAAGATGATTTTGATTCACTTCAATCGGTTCATGAACTTTTATAACCACGGTTTGCAAACTGCATTCCTTAGTCTTTTTAAGTTTAAGTTCAGAAATCATCTTCAGATATATAACCTTCTTAAGTTCGCAGGCAAGGTTCGTGGACTTAAGCAACCTGGCAGAGTATATAAACTCCAACAGAAAATCTCGGCAAAATACCTTCCGCCGGTTCGCGGACTGGTACTCACGCAACTAGTTTGTCAACTCCAGCAGAATTTCTCGGGATGAGAAGTTCGGAAGTTCGCGGACTTGGCAACAAGCCATTCTTCCGGTTTCTCTTGATCAACAAAGTTCGCAAACTTTGGTTCAAGGAATATGACTTATACATAAATGTGTTTCCACAACAATGCTTATGTCCATCATTGGTTATGTAATCTAAACTCTCATTTCAATCATTGAAACATTCTTATAGGACGTTATATAGTTTTTACACCATTTCTCGTCAAAGCAATTTTCAAAGTGATTGAAACATATAAGGACTTTTGTCACTAGGTAAAGATAAACTTGATCGAAGCGAAAATATTACCAACACATATTTCGAGATATAAAATAGGCGAGGTATACTCGGCTCGAAATACCAAATGTGTATAATCCAAGTCTATATATATAGCATACGACTTCTTGTCTCAAAGAGTAAGAGATAAAGTAGATATACTTTTAAGTGATGATAAGTTCAAGTCTTCACATACCTTTTTGTCGAGAATCTCCACCGGTTCCTTGAGTAGTTCTTCTTCTTGTATGATGAATCGCCATGAAGTCCTTGAGATCAATTATACTTTCTATCCCAGTCCGAGACTTAGCTCTAATAGACTAGAAATCAAGACTTATAGTTTTTATCACTAACATTGACAAACATGCTTGAGATAGCAACGCATGCGAGGTTGACCGAGAAATGCTCTAACAATCTCCCCCTTTGTCAATTTTAGTGACAAAACTATCAATACATATGGAATACAAAAAAGATAAACAAACTTTAGTAGCTCCTATTCCACATGTCTAATCTTCAACATTCCTCGAAATTTTCGGCACTTCCAAGTACTCCAATGATCCCAAAGGTTGTAAGGTTAGGATCACCATTGTTGAATATCCGTAGCTATAACAATGAGAAAGCATCTGTCTCGATCATTGTTAGACAGTGTCATAGTATTATTACACAGTGTCAAAGTTCAATTGTATCACAACTTTAACAATAATACTATGGTGATATGTATCACTCCCCCTTACATAATGATCCGAAAACCATATGTATTTGTAGTATGAACTACATATTAATTCTCTCCCTTTTTGTCAATAAAATTGGCAAAGGTACAAGAACGAGATCCTAATGAAATTTCCAAAAGAGACGTTTTATAGACTAAAAGATGAATACATACCAACTAATTTAGATGCAATCATAAAGCCGAAGTTAAATGCATTCATCAAGGATTTTAAAGATACAAGATAACCCCTCTAATATTCCACAGCCGCACACCCCTCAAGATATGACCATTAAGCACAAGTTCAAAAGAACTCTCCCCCATTTGATGTCATTCCCGGAAGAACAAGAAGAGCGACCTTAATTTCAAAGAAAAGAAGGATTTTATTGGACACCAAAAACCATGAGAATGATTTTCTATATCCAAGAAACTCAATCAAATTAATCACAAGTAAACCCATGATTAATTTAATTGGAATACGCAATCGAGTTAAACACAAGAGGTGATCAATTCAATTGATTATGCTCAACATAAGAGAACTTATGGAGACAAGAAAAATACTCAACTAGATTAATTACAAGAGAACCCATAATTAATCTAATTGGAATAAACAAGCAAACTAATCTCAAAAGTAATCAATTTAATTGTCATTTGTTTTGCTCGACATAAGAAAACTCACGGTGCAATAACTAAATAACCAAACAAGATGATTACATTAGTTCAATATGCTCGACATAACATATCTTACGGAACACCAACTAAGCTAATAAATCAACTTGGTTGTTTAGTGCTCAACATAAGATGCATTACGGAGCCTCACAGTAATACATAAAAATATGGATCAGGGAAGATCAATACTCCGGAATATTCAAGGATTCATTCTATCTTCAATCATTATTTGCATAACGATATTAATAGACATAATCCTTGAAAACATAAGATTTTAACCTATCTTCCATCAAATGTTTGACAATATAGGCTTAACTTTTGTATTTGTCAAAAGTCTATTCATTCTTTTACCAGTACGTGAATACTGATCACAAACGACTTTACTTTTGACAGAGTATGGGACAAACATAGTTCACTGACTAAACACCAATATCCCATAACAAATTGCAATATAACAAATCACAAGGATTAATATTGCAAAAACCTCATCCTCCAAATATTTTTATAATTTAAAAAATAAACTTAAAAAAAAAAAGATGAAAAGTAATAGCTATGTGCAGTCACAATCATTGTTATTCAAGCACTAGTTATTCTTCCAACTAAACCAAAAAGAAAACATACTAGGCAACAAGAACACAAATTACTCATCTTCTTCCACATCGGAGATACCCCAAGATGCTTGAATTGTGTTCAATTCTTCCTTGATCTCGGAAAACTTTGCTGCAACCAATGACAATTGTTCTTGAACACACTTCACCCTTGACTCGACCTTACACACACCCTTGTGAATTTTTTGAAGAAGACTCAAAGAGGTAGGGTCACAATCATTAAGTGAAGGATCTCTTTGCCTTTTGCACACATTCTCCCTTATGCGCTTGAAGGTACACGGACAAACCGGTTTGGGAACTCCGAGAGAGTTGCCAATCGAATCAAGACCACGATCACGGAAGATTTGTCCAACCAAGCAGGGATAGCCTAACATCTTGATGGATGAAGTTATCGACGCCATTTGATAAATGATAAAACCACATATGTCGACACTTTGAGCACCTGAATCAAGGAAATAGACTAATTCCGCAAACTCATGACTCCATCAAGAGTTTTCAATTGTGGAGGGACAAAGATTGGGGATACCAAGTTTTCCAAATGCCATCAACGGGATACTAAAATCATTAGTAGGAAATTTTCCTTGATTCCAAGTCACCTTCTTGCCACAAATCCCAAGAGAGATTTCATCACAAGATGGACGTTCTTCACTTGGTCTTGGAAGACACGCGTTTCCCAACGGAATGTTGGTAATCCTTGAAATTAATTCTCTATCAACAAGAAATCTTTCTCTATTTACCATGGATTTGAATTCCATTTTATCATCATCAACATCATGAATGTTGGCATAGAAAATTCTTGTGAGAGAATCAAAACCTTGGCCAAGACCATCAAAGATGTTTCCAAGCTTGAATTTTTTGAAGCAAGCTAAATCCTCTTCATACCCACTAGAAAGGTACAATTTCTTTTCTAGGATAAAACCTTTAGATAAAATCCTTTCAAAAATTCTAGCACAAGAATCATTCACAAACCTAATCCTAAGAGAATTTTGGTCACAAGGAAAATCCATGCTAGAGGAATATGAGCTTTTGGAGCTTCTTGAGCTCTTAGAATTCATCATGATATCTAAGAAATTGAAGGGAACAAAAGGAATTTACTTACTTGAAGTAAACCTTGAACGCGCTTTCTTTCAATTTCTCTAAGGAGGCTTCAATGGAGGAAAACACAAAAACCCTAGAGGTTCACGTACGCGGACTGGTGATGAAGAAGGAGAGGGTGCGCGAACTTCTTCTTTATAAAAACAATAAAGGACTTGGACCCGTTTGTGAACCGCGACCCAAACAAGGAAAGTGGGATTTTCTTAGAAGTAGAAAGTTTTATTTGTTATTCTAAAAGAGAATTACAAAATTGTACACAACTCAACCATTTCTTGCCCCATTCCAAGATATATACAAATGAGGTAGTGCCAGGCATATTACCAAGAGGCATAATGTGCATAGGATTTCTCATGCAACATCTCTGGTTGATATGTGTGAACAGTCCCCGTGATATAATCAAAATAATGATGATAATCAGGGCAGTCAGAGCTTTATATCCTTCGTTTGATCTGGCTAGAAGGAAAATTCTTCTGATTCCTAGGATGTACAATATTATTTGATAGTTTAACATGTATAGAACCTTTTTCAGAAGAATTCTTAGACTTAACATAATTAAGTTTTTCTAATAGTTTAAAAACGCCTTCGAACACTCTAAATAGATCTTTATCAATTGATTCATTATGATAGTATTCCTTAAAGAGATCAATAGTTAATCTAGTGAGAATCCATATCCTTGAGCGTGACGAACGTTTCCTCATTCTTTCCTTCTTTTTATTTTTTCCTTTAGATTGGTTCTCATCATCCAAATATTCCTTTTTGGATGAGATGAGATTATCATGTGAACCTGAAGGTTTTAACCATAATAATCCTTAAACAATCTTTAAGGAACTCTGGCGTGCGTTACAGATACCAAGAGAAAGTTTTCCAAAGAAATTTCCCATGGGACAATTTTTAAGGAACGAACAAACACATACTTATTAGGTTTAGAGTGTTTGCCTGCTCTGATACCAATTGAAAAAGCGGGGTTCTAACAACACTATCCAATATTTCGCTTAGCAATCTGTATGGACTAACTCCAATATACTTTGTTAGAGAATCAACTAGACAGTCACACTCAATCTAGACTAAAGTATATCGAGGAGTTAATATCTCTCTATTGTCTTGATTTACTCAAACTAATATAAATTAGCGAGTCTTTAATCAAACACAAGGAATAACTTGGATGGTACCAAAGTCCAATATCCAAGGATCAATCAATGACAATCAACAACCAAAGGTTGGATTACTCTAATTGATGATCTAACGCACAACCTGTATTATTTCAATTATAAAGATAAAAGAATATAATGCGGAAATTGAAATAACAAAGACACCGGAAATTTTGTTAACGAGAAAACCGCAAATTCAGAAAACCCCCGGGACCTAGTCCAGATTGAACACACACTGTATTAAGAAGCTACAGACACTAGCCTAATCCAAGCTAACTTCGGACTGGACTGTAGTTGAACCCCAATCAATCTCCCACTGATCCAAGGTACAGTTATGCTCCTACGCCTCTGATCCCAGCAGGATATTGCACACTTGATTCTCTTAGATGATCTCACCCACAACTAAGAGTTGTTACGATCTAAAATCGCAGGCTTTGACAATAAACAAATCTGTCTCACACAGACAAGTCTATCAAAGGATCAATCTGTCTCCCACAGATAAACCCTAAAGGTTTTGTTCCGTATTTTGATAATAATCAAGGTGAATAGGAACCAATTGATAATCTGGTCTTATATTCCCGAAGAACAGCCTAGAGTTATCAATCACCTCACAACAATCTTAATCGTATGATAGCGAAACAAGATGTTGCGGAATCACAAACGATGAGACGAAGATGTTTGTGATTACTTTTTATATCTTGCCTATAGGAGATATAAATCTCAAGCCAATCAATCTGATTGTACTCGTACGATAGAAGATGCAAGATCAGATCACACAACTACGATAAAAGTAGTATCGGTCTGGCTACACAATCCCAATGAAGTCTTTAAGTCGTTAACCTGGTTTTAGAAGAAGAAAACCAAAGGTTAAAGGAGAGTCGACTCTAGTATGCAAACTAGTATCACACGTAAGGTGTGGGGATTAGTTTCGCACAATAGATGTCTCCTTTATATAGTCTTTCAAATCAGGTTTGTTAACCGTACCCAAAGGTATGCACTTTTTGGTTCAATAATAGTTAACCAAAAGGTTAGCCGCATGCGCATTTCATATCAACCATGTTCTTCTTCACCATAACTAGTTCAAATGACTTCAAATGAACTAGTTAGAGAGTTGTTCAATTGCAAGGAAATCTTATGTAATACACAAGACACAATTGAAGCAAAGTTGATTTGATTCACTTGAATCGGTTCATGAACTTTTATATCCACGGTTTGCAAAATGCATTCCTTAGTCTTTTTAAGTTTAAGTTCAGAAATCATCTTTAGATATATAACCTTCTTAAGTTCGGAGACTAGATTCGCGGACTTAAGCAGCCGGGCATAGTTTACAAACTCCAGCAGAAAATCTCGGCAAAAGACCTTCCACCGGTTCGCGGACTGGGTTAGCGGACTGGTACTCACGCAACTAGTTTGTCAACTCCAGCAGAATTTCTCAGGATGAGAAGTTCGGCAGTTCGCGGACTGAGTTCGCGGACTTGGAAACAAGTCATTCTTCCGGTTTCTCTTGATCAACAAAGTTCGCAAACTTTGGTTCAAGAAATAGGACTTATACATAAATGTGTTTCCACAACAATGCTTATGTCCATCATTGGTTATGTAATCTAAACTCTCATTTCAATCATTGAAACATTCTTAGAGGACGTTATACAGTTGTTACACCATTTCTCGTCAAAGCAACTTTCAAAGTGATTGAAACATATCAGAACTTTTGTCACTAGGTAAAGATAAACTTAATCGAAGCGAAAAGCTTACCAACACATATTTCGAGATATAGATAGGCGAGGTATACTCGGCTCGAAATACCAAATGTGTATAATCCAAGTCTATACATATAGCATATGACTTCTTGTCTCAAAGAGTAGGATATAGAGTAGATAGACTTTTGAGTGATAGATAAGTTCAAGTCTTCACATACCTTTTTGTCGAGAAGTTTCACCGGTTCCTTGAGTAGTTCTTCTTCTTGTATGATGAATCGCCATGAAGTCCTTGAGCTCAACTACACTTTCTATCCTAATCCGAGACTTAGCTATAATAGACTAAAAATCAAGACTTATAGTTTTGATCACTAACATTGACAAGCATGCTTGAGATAGCAACGCATGCGAGCTTGACCGAACAATGCTCTAACAGGTTAGGATCGGTCCAACCTTAAGATCTTCAATGAAAATCGGACCTTTAGTCCTCTTGATTTATACCCAGAGGTTCCTACCTGCACTTAATAGACCGAAGATTTTGGACTATTTTATTGTGGCTCTAAAAAAAAAAGAAGTGCAAGATTATCGCATGAGTTATACATGTACCCTTTCAATCTAACTGCAGTATTATGAATCATCAAATTGGTCTTGATTTAAAGTTTTCAACTCGACAACCTTCGCACATCACAGATTTTCTTAACTTCCACAATTCTGATCTCTAGTCAAATTCACCACAAGCTAGAGATCTTTAAATATAATACTTGTTCCTTTAACTCTTTCATAGGAAGCAGGTGGATCATATTCAAGCCTAAGCATGAAAATACCAGCTAACCGATCCAAATAAGTTTTCGTAAAATCACAATCCCTCAAGATATGTTACGAGATTCAGATTCATTCGTACAAATATAACGACAATAAATTATTGGAATACCTATCTGGGTAAGGGTCAGTTTGGAGCACCAATATTAGCAATGCAAAATATTACCTATTACACTAATAGCAATGGCAAACATTTGAACTTGGGGGTTTATACAGGGTCGGACAAGGCTAAGGTGGATCTGGTAACTAGTTCACATTTAATAAAATGGGTCGGGAGGGATGGTCATACACGTGGCTCGTCCAATAGCCTGTCATGTGATTTGGGCTAGGGCAGGCTCGGCCAAGTGGGCCTTGAATGTACAATCATATTATATTATTTTGTAACCCGAGAAAAACTAAAGTTTTATTCACTCAGTAATTATAATATTTTTATTAATATTATTACATAATTAACTAATTGAAAGCCTAACAAACTAAGCTCCAAACAACGTACTACTACATAAGTTGAACAGGTTGTCGTGCTAGCCTACCAGCGAGTTTCATGAGGAACAAAACCGAGGGAGCCGAAACGGATAGTGTGGCTAACGTCGTCGCAAGGGGAGGAAACTAACTCTACCGTCCATGTCAAACTCTGTAATATTGCGTCATTTAGGATTCGAATCTGGGACTTCTTGGAGCGCATGAAACCAGCTGAGTTACAAGCGCGTAATTATTATTTTTTTGAAGAAAAAGGAAAAGAAAGAAAGAAAAATAAGTTTTGAAAAGCATTTTTATTAACTAGAGTACTTCGTTCAGACTTAAATTTGTGAAATACAAGAAAGAGGGGAATTGACAATCCACCATCCTGGTAGATTTTCATAGATAACAAATTGACGTAACTTATGTGCTAACGTGTTTGCATGTTTTGGTACAAGCTTAAATTTAACATCTTCAAAGTTGACAATATTTACTTTTCCAAAATTGGGTCATCTGATTGACTAATCGTGAAATGTATCTAAATTTTTTCATTTTTTTCTCGCCTAACATATTATTATTATGTTGCAACTTAGCTATGAGCAAGGTGATTGGATATTATTACTGGGCTATTGAATCGGGTACTAATAACATACTATTAGACCGGGTACTGTACCGAATAAGAGAATTTGAGTCATTGTGTGTCCGCTCTATTATTTTAAGGGAAAAATAGGGTTTAGTCCAAAAATCAACCCAAAGATACAGTTTAGTCCAGTCTGGGTGAACTAGGTACAAATTAGTCCAAAAATATGGAAAATACAGTAATAACCCTCATTTTTTACTATCTAGTTCAAATATTTGCAATTTAGTCCACCCTGACTCATGATGATGTCATCTATCTTAAATGATATGAAAAATAATTAAAAACAATTTATCTTTTGAACCGCTGGTGCAAAATCGATAAACTTTATATATTTTAAAAGCATTTTCCGAGAGCTACAAAAAGAGTACCCATATGACTATATAATTTTCATTTTTAAAATTTTTTAATTTACATTTGTGTGTACAATTATGTACACCGTTGAAAAGATCCAAAAAAAATCCAAAATTCATGATAGCCAGACTGCCACCCTAGTCCACACAGACTGAGAAAAATACCAACCACGCCAAGCCAAAAAAATCCAAAATTCATGATAGCCAGAATGCCACCCTAGTCCACACAGACTGAGAAAAATACTAACCACGCCAAGCTTCAGTTGAATAACATCCATATTTGGAGAGGTAAGTTTAGCAGATAACCTGCATCGAGGACAGAACAATGAACACAAGAAATCGCAGCTTAAAAAGAAAGTGATTATCCTTTCACTAACATCCACATAAGAAAACAAAGCAAGAAAACGATCAAAATAAAAAGTTAGTCAGTTTATGGTCAGAGACACAATCCATGTGGGCATTACTATATAAAATTAATATGGCTTCGAAACATCCAAGTACAGTAATTCATTGCACTTTACCGAAAAAAGAGATTACTAACATGCACAACAGATCAATCATACTCACAGCCAGATCTACTGTTTCATGAGAAGTATATTGGTACATCAATATATTCATCCATGTGAAACATTCCTAAAACCGATACTTCATAGCCACAAACAAATCTACTTTTCCATTAAAAATACACTGGTGCACCAAGGTGTACACCCCTGCAAAACATGCATAAATTCAATCATTCATATTCACACTCGGACGCACTTTTTCATGGAAATTATACAGGTACAACAATGTGTACACCCCTGCAAACATTCAGAAAAATGATCATTCATAACCACACAAACCTACTTTTACATGGGAATGACAGATGTGCACCACTACGTACACCGCTTCAAAATATGCATAAAGATGATCATTCATAACCACACACAAACCTATTTTTTCATGAGAATTACTTCCCACAGGTGCACCAATATGTACACCGTTGTAAAACAAGGGAAACCTACTTTTTCATAAGATTTACACAGGTGCACAAATATGTATACCCTATAAAACATGCACAACACCAATCATTCATATTAACAATCAACAAGTGTACAACTATATACACATTAACTATCTACTTGTGTATAATTATGTCATTAAACGAAGGTTGTACTTATCAAATTCAACTAAGAAAGTCTAAAGCACACAATCATGTTATCAGTTAGGACCAATATTAAGGTAGGAATAATCAAGGGAACCAAAGTATACAACTAGAACAAATACCTAGCACCATGTTGCATCTTCTTGGGCTACAAGCATAGCAACATAAGTTGGGAACTCATCTTTATCATTATGTACAATTATATACACACCTACAAAATGATCCGATTTTTCCATATCTCCCCATGAGTTAACATCACAAATCATATTAAAGATGTAAACATAAAATAACAATAAATCTAAAACGAAAGATTCTTGTATAGTAAGAAGCATATTTGCGACTATGTACACATTAACAATTAACATGTGTATGATTATGTACACATTAATAATCAATAGGTGTACAACTATGTACACATATTGTCTACACATCTATCCAAAACATATATACCTAAATCATCCTATCTTTCCATGTCTCTCCCAACTATCATTGGTGGTCAAAGAGAACTTACAGCTGATGTTAATGCGGACATATTAAAACATCCAAAATTTAATAATAATAATTTGAAGGGATAAACAGTAAAAAGCTTCAGGACAAGTAACAAAGAGTTTTAAAAGAATTTGATGTTAATGTGTTAGTTTACGAACATAACTGATGTTGATGTCAAAACATAGAGATTTATTAACACAAACCTAAATGTAACAAAGGAAAATAGTCACCCAAGAGCTAGGTTTTACTCACATCAAAAGATAGAAGTTGGAGCCACACTAGAAATGCAAGCTTAAAGTTATAGTACATGGGACACCTGGAAACAAATAAAAATTTGCATAAACCTGAGTTTCATGCCTCCAAATCATTTCTACTCTAGTTATTTACCCAAGCATAAGTTTATGGAGTCATTATTTCCATATATCTACCGGTTTGTACACCCTAGTTATTTATCCAAACACAGCTCATACAGTCATTTTTTCCACTGTGTACCAGTTTGTAAACCCTTCTTAATTACCCAAGCATAAACTTATGGAATCCTTTTTTCACATTTGTACCGGTTTGTACCCATAGTTGTTTACTCAAATATTGTGTTTTTTTCTACGTGCAAACCAACTTGAACACATAGTCCAAGTGTATAAAAAATCATATTTTTGATTAGTGCACCAAAAAGTACACGTGCATAAAATAATCTTCTTTAAACAGGTACGCTAAAAATTATAAGAAAACAAATAAACAAATACTGCATAAATAAAGAATAACCAAAGCACAAATAATGCTGGAGCACAAAAAGAAAATCATACATGACATAAATTGCATGAATCGGATTGGCAATGTTATGCTTAAGTCTCATAATGCACATAGCTTCCACTTCTCTAGGACTATTATGTACACATCAATATGTGTATAATTATGTAGACATTAAGAATCAACGTGTACAATTATGTACACATTAAGAATCAACTGTCTAATTTGTGGAACTCACGATCCTAAAGTAAAATAAGATGAACACACTAGATATCAATCATCAAGAGTTATACAAGATAAGATTCAAAAAAAATAAACCTAAACATATATCCATTAACCCTAAGAATACCATTCAGAAGTAAAACTAGTACATGGACAGGAAAAGCAAATAAATTATGCATGGAAAGATGCATGGTAAGACATGAGAGCATATATTTCATCCAAGATTCCAACTATGAAAAATAAAATACCTGTTGGGTATTGGGATCAATATCAAAAACTTTGGTGGGGCTACTTTCAACCCAACTTTGTTTTCTTCAAGAGTTAAGGTTGCCATCACATCCTCATTAATGTGGACGTCTGGTTCATATATACATGAATGTAATAGTAGTCGTGGGTGACCTATTAGCATGATCTTTCCCAATCCCTTTTCTAGCTATAGCCCTCAATCTCAATTCCTGCCCACGACACAGCTTCACAATTATATCCTTAAAAACAAATGAAGACTCCCAAATTACAAACACACATAAACCAGATTAATCAGTACAAAATGAAGACCCTAGAAAAACAATGTAACAATTTGACTTGAATATACTCATGCATCTAATAATTGACCTGCATAACTCAAACTCAACTAAATCAAATGTACTACGAACCAACAAAGTAATATCATCTTACTGAACTAAGATGCAAAAATATAAACTTGGAATACAGGTGCACCAATATGTACACTTGCACTGCGTACAGGTGCACCAATATGTACAGTTGCATTACGTATAGGTACACCAATATGTACGTCACTGCTGGGACAGATCATAGTTGGTGCATCTTTGTCGACCATTTTCCTTACCGAATCACATAATGGTCCAGCAGCATTAACTACCACTTTTGCGTATGTAACGAAATCTTCACCTGATGCAGTTCGACGGACAGCTAGGATATATTGAAATATTTTAGTTACATAGGCTACTTAAACGTCACATATCTATAAATCTTTTAATAAAATCAAAATCAAGCTAAGAAATTGAGAAACAAAAGACGACACAGGGCGTGTCCACTCCTCAATACCCAAGGACATCTAGAACAGCTAACCAATTATAAAATAGCAGACATATTCTATTATTCATTAGTTGGTGCATCTTTGTCGACCATTTTCCTTACCGAATCACAGAATGGTCCAGCAGCATTAACTACCACTTTTGCGTCTGTAACGACCTCTTCACCTGATGCATTTCGACTAACTACTGACTATCCCTATTTGTCCCAGATTTGTTTTTTACTATATATATGCTCATGACCGGTAAGTGCAAATACTTCACCATTGAAAAAAATTACTTGGAAATGAACCTAATATATAGCCCCTGACAATATGTGTCTAATTTCTCCAATTAGTTTTGGATCCAAAATTATGCACACAACAACCATGATAGAGGTCCCAAGACTATATACATTATCCAGTAATTAAAATGAGTTGATTTTTTAGGATGGGAAATAGCACAAACGTCAGCTCTTTACTGTTTCATTACCAAAGTTCAATAAGTAAAAGAAAAGAAAATTTCAGCTAGATAATTTTCTAAGAAATTGAATAATTCATATATGTAAGACAACATGACTTACCTCATTGAAGCATTCAACCAAACAACTTTGATACAAGACTTGCACTCCTGCTATAAGGCAACGTAGAACTACCAATCACTAGTATTATTTATACTAAATCAAAGGCAAATACTCAAAACTTCCTAGCTAAAGTAGGCAGTAGAGCATTTTGTTAAAAGATCCCCAATCCTGAAAAGAAGATTTCGAAACACCATTGCAGTTTCAGGAATACATAATTAGGTTCTAAAGGCATGACATTACTTGTTTATGGGAGTGCCAGCAAACTCGTGGATGAACTAATTCCCCTCGCCCATTATCTGGATGGCAGTGACCATTTCCCATGTTATTCGTGGCTTATGTTTTTCATTAGTGCCTTAATCTCCCATACAAAAACCCTTCCGTCTATGCTTGCACTGCAAAAGAAATTAACATACCACAAAATTTCAAGGACCATATAAGCAATCAAACCTATATTAAGTAACAACATTAAAAAAATGAGATATTACCTTGCCAAAAGATGCACATCTTCCGCAAAGGATGCCATGTCGGTCACCCTCTGACAGGAAAACATTATTTAAGATGATTAGTAAAGCTTGTGACAAACCTTTATACGCAGCATTTTTAATAGTACATATTCTATTAAACCAGAAAGGGGAGAGACTGAAGAAATGAAAGGTTACACAAATTACAAATTGATGGTGCTCCGTGTTTCGAGTTCCCTCCTTGGTGCCTAAATAGGAATCATGAACTATGGGCCAGCAAATGTATTATGAGTTCTTCTCTGATCAATATATCATCTCAGAATTCATTAAGCACAATGTAACACAATGATCCTATTCAATATTGACGAAAGTTCACTAAGCAGTTTAATGTATTTTGAGTTCTGTTCTAATCAACGGATTATCTCAGAAATCATTAAGCATTTCAATATATTCACATTGATCCGTTTCAACAATAAACCAAAATAAAAATAACATGTAAAACATATTCAGTAATTCAGTGAGCTCTACAGTGATCACACTGACATATAACTCTCTTTCTATCTTTGAATTCTCCAATAGAGGAGCGATGGTTTTTGAGGATGGCGAACAGAAGAAAATTTACTAATAAAATCTGATTAAAAAAAAACAAACATAAGAAACATTTTCCCAAACAACGATATGTATCTACACTCATAGATTGAATGAGAAACTGAAATTGAAATCAAATTAATTAGGTTTTTCAAATCGTAATTTTTTTTCTGAAATCGATTCCGAATCGATAAATTAACAGCTGCAATCAAATTCAAATGATAAGAATAGATTACACTTACATTCCCAGTCGCTTTCAAGGATGAGCTCTTCAATAATTTAATTTGAATCTCATCTAGTTTTCCCCTGGATTGATTAATCGTCAATGAAGGTACTGATGAAAACGATTTAGGTTTTCAAGTTGAATCAAATTGAACCGATTGTTTGTTTGATTCTCAGATTTATTTTTGGGATTCAAATTTCATTGAAAAAGATTAGGTTTGATTTGTTATTCACGGGAGAGTTGTTTCAAGCATTGAAAATGAAAAAGAAGAGATTAGGTTTGATGGAGAGTTGTTTCGGACATTGAAATGAAAAAGAAGAAACTGAATTAGGAAGAAGAAATTTCAATGATGGGTATTTTCGGCAGTGAAAAACATCGATTTGGATTAAATCGTTAAAGACTGGACTGATTCGTTCTGAATATGGTGAATTTGGACCTCTCAGTACTAAGCTTGAAAGGACAGAAAATTTCTAAAATCCAACTAATTTGGGATTAAATGTTAATTTCTACTTATTTTAATGGGCAAAGTTAGGCCAACCCACAACGAGCCATGAGCTTCGGGGGCCTGGGCCGGACACTTAAGGTCTTTGAACACCGGGAAAATCTAAGTCCCTATTTGAATTACATAGATTATAGTACAAGACCACATTCAATGCACACCGCAAAAGGTAAGCATGCAATGTAGGCCTTTAACGGTAGTAAAATACATGTAGTTGTTGTGTTGTGTAAATGGGCTCATGCAAAATATTGAATGTATCTTTTGGATATACCCTTTGACTACATTGCCTCCTTTTATTACATCGTTTCTAAGCATGTCATGCGCCATAAGATACCGAGGTCTTAGGGTTTTGCAATTTTGAGCAGCCAACAAAAGTTGAAAAAGATTTCTCCAAAGAAGCTCAATACCATCCAAAAAAACATGGTGATTTCTTATTGTTTCAGCTACAGTCTTAACTGAAAACTCACATAAACAGTTTGGCATCTAGAAGGTTCATCCAGACAAGTTAAATCAATATCAGACCTTGGCATAACTAACCTAATAGGTCATCTTCCATTTTTAATCAATCTTTTGGAATTTAGGAAACCAAGTTTAAATGGATAGATAATTATCACCATTACGATTATAAATCTGAAAAGACGAGGGTACCAAAATATACCTCTATCTAAAACTTTTTCGCCTATAAGTCCTTTCTCCGAAAGTGATTGTCTATAAACTGAGTCGAGATAATACAGCGAATCGGTTCACACTTCGTGTGATCGTCTATGGATACAAGATCGAGACAATACAACAACGAAGTATGATTACTTGATAATAGATTCGGACTTAACCAAACACTATAGGATTGCTATCAAGTAATTAGGAATTAACGTTTGTGTATTTTACTTCTAATTATAATAAAAATAATTATAGTTGCGGAAATAGAAAAGTAAAAGACATAACAAGATTTTGTTAACGAGGAAACCACTAACGCAGAAAAACCCCGGGACCTTGTCAAGAATTGAATACTCTCAAAATCAAGCCGTTATACAAAATTAGACCAACTTCGTATAATTGAGACCAAGCAACTAAACCTATATTTCACCTAGTTCCCTCAGTATCCCTGCGCCTCCAACTTGTAATAAGTCACGCACTTGGAACAATTCCTTTGGTTTGTATTCCAAACAGTAAAGGAACAACAAATCTGTTCGTAACAACTTTTTTCAAACAACTTGATATAAGTTTGACAAAGGCTCTTCCTGTTTAACTAATAAACTCCTTTGTCAGGGTCCGAGATCTATATAAAAATACAACTACCAAAGTAGTTGGGTTTAGATTTTTCAATCAATACTCTTAGTCACAAAGACAATATATTGATGCCGATCTACACAACTAATCAATCAAGGTTATCACAAAGATAAACCGGTTATAGTTTAATCCCTTGAGCCGATCAAGTTTTGTGCACACCAGAGATTATGAACCCAAATACCTTCTTTGTCTTCAAATCTTCTTAGATCTTCAATAAACACCTGCACACAAACAACTTGAATCTATTGTGATCAATCACATACAGAACGGAGTCTGTTAACGATGGATTATCACAAGACGTCTTTAGATCTACAAACAGTTCTAAAGATCCCCGTCGATACTTCGATCTAATTTAAGTGAATCTTATATCAGAAGAGAAGACTCTCAAACATAAGCAAACTAGGTGAAATCAAATTTCACCAACTGTTAGTCAATCAAATCAATCGAAAACTAATAATTAACTGCAACTATCTAGTTTCCCACCAACGGTACTCGTAAATCTTCTCAACCCCGAAGAAATCTTTAAAACGAGCGGTCGTAAGAGATTTAGCCTAATTAGGGTACTTTCCTCTCCGAATAGACGGCTCCACCAGTAACAACACAACTAGCTAGTTTTGATGGCTCCGATGATTAGTTTGCTCGAAATGCAAACTTCAATATTTATAGACCAAGGAAGTTTGGACACCAAGGAATTTCCAAAACCGAATATTCTCAAAGATATGCAATAAAGCCAAAATCGGTTTTCATAAATCCTGGAAATGCAGTGTCCAAATATTGACCGAAATCTCAGTAGAAAATCTCCAATTAGTAAATGCACGTTACCAATTTTTATTTTCTAAAGATATGCATTTAATTGCTGGAAATTAAAAACATATAAAAACTAAAAACTTTAATTAAAAGATTCTCAATTTATTTCGATCCGGGATTCTCCTTTAGTTATTAAGGAATATCTTTGAACAATAAAAGATAAGATTTACTGCACATGTTCAAAGTATGTCGACATCTTTACTTTGTAAATCCTTTTTCATATTTACAGTCTTGGAACCGATTTAACACACTTCCAAAAAAGTTTAGAATTGGTTCATCTAACTTCCAAGAATTATGTGATTGATTATCCTATCAAATCACCATAAATGGGTTTCACGGTTCAACCAAAACACAAAGCTTCGGTTCTACCTCCATGTGGGTACTAGGATTGGTCACACTAGCTTTCCAAGATTGGTTGACTAGGCACTAGGATAGGTTACCACATTATTATGGTATTTACTTGTGATTGGTTGCAAAAGACATAGGATCAGTTACAAATTACTAAGACTTGTTGTACCTCTTATAAGGATCGATTCCACATACTTGTGATCGGTTGCACCTCTTACTAGGATCGGTTACCCAATATCTAAGTTGGTCATACCAATTACAAAATATCGATCATACCATCTCAGGTGATTACTGAAAAGACGAGGGTACCCAAATATACCTCAATCTAAAACTTTTCCTACCTATAAGTCCTTTCTCTGAAAGTGATTGTCTATGGACTGAGTCGAGACAATACAACTAATCGGTTCACACTTCGTGTGATCATCTATGGATACGAGATCAAGACAATACAACAACGAAGTATATTTATTTGATAAACAGGTTCGTACTTAACCAAACACAATAAGATTCACTTATCAAGTAAATATGAATTAACGTTTTTGTGATTTACTTTAATTATAATAAAACATTTATAATACGGAAAATAAAAGTAAATGACACAACAAGATTTTGGTAACGAGGAAAACCGCAAATGCAGAAAAACCCCGGGACCTAGTCCAGAATTTAATACTCTCAGGATTAAGCCGCTACGCAAAATTACACCAACTTCGTATAGTTGAGACCAACTAAACCTATAGTTCACCTAGTTCCGTCTGTATTCCCACGCCTCCAACTTATAAATAAGTCACGTACTTGGATCAATTCCTTTGGTTCGTATTCCAAACAGTAAAGGAACAAAAAATCTATTTGGTATCAACTCTCTTCAACCAAGCGATATGAGTCGGCCAAAGGCTCTTCTGTTTATCTTAACATAAACTCCTTTGCCGAGTCCTTAGATCTATCTTATGTTCAATTACCAAAGTAATTTTTAAGATTTTGCAATCAACACTCTTAATCCAAAGAATATTTTTGATACCGATCTACTCAATTAATCTATCCAATTCTATCACAAGGATAAAACCGATTATTAATTGGATCCTCTTTTTACCGAAACAAGTATTCTGAACACCAAAGATTATGAACTCACAAATCAGAAATCTTCAATATCATCTTCGTATGCAAATCTTCTTAGATCTTCAGTAAACACCTGCACACAATCACTTGAATCTCTTGTGATCAATCACGCACAGAACGGAGTTTGTTAACAATGGATTATCACAAGATCGTCTTTAGAACTACAAACAGTCTAAAGATCCTTGTCAAAACTATGAACTAGCTTGAGTGAATCTTACATCATAAGAGAATATTCTCAAGCATAAGCAAACTAGGTGCAATCAAAGTTCAACCACCATTAGTCAATCAAATCAATGAAAACAAAAGATAAACCGCAATTATGTAGTTTCCCACCAACGGTACTTACTAGAGCTTCTCAATCCCAAAGAAGACTTTAAACCGAGCGGTCGTAAAATATTTCGCCTAATTAGGTTACTCTCCTCTCTGAATAGGCGGCTTCACCATTAGCAGCACAACAAGAGGTAGTTTGCTGTTACGAAGGATTAGTTTGCTAGAAATGCAAACTTCAGTATTTATAGACTAGGGAGTTTGGACACCAAGGAATTTCCAAAACCGAAAATATTCTCAAGATATTCATTAAAGCACAAATTCGCTTTCCATAATTCTTGGAAATGCTCTGTCCAAAAATAATGATCGAAATCTCTCAGAAAATCTCTAATTAGTAAATGCACATTACTAATTTTTATTTCCCTACAAAATGAAATTAATAACCTTAATTAAAAGATTCTTAACTTATTTATGTTTCGATCATGAGATTCTCTTCCCTTAGCTATTAAGGAATAACTTTGAACAATTAAATAATAAACATTCACAGCACGTGTTCAAAGTATGTCGACATCCTAACTTTGTAAGTTCTCTTTCATACTTACAACCTTGAAACCGATTTGCCACACTTCCAAACAAGTTTAGAATTGGTTCATCTGACTTTCAAGAACTATGAGATTGATCAAATAACATACAATCACAAATCATGGGTTTAACGGTTCTACCAAAACAAGTTTCGGTTCTACCTCCATGTGAGTATTGTGCATAGTCACACTAGCTTTCCAAAATTCGGTTGACTAGGTACTAGGATCGGTTCCCCACATATATATGGTATCTAACTTGAATGTGTTACACATGTCCATAGGATCGGTTCCCCTTTGCCT
Organism: Papaver somniferum; assembly: GCF_003573695.1. Taxonomy (NCBI): domain Eukaryota; kingdom Viridiplantae; phylum Streptophyta; class Magnoliopsida; order Ranunculales; family Papaveraceae; genus Papaver; species Papaver somniferum. The sequence continues at coordinate 7,284,571 of NC_039367.1, forward strand.
AAAAACGTGTTGCACATGTCCATAGGACCGGTTACCCTTTCTGCTTTAAACCTTGCTGCACCTCATACAAGGATCGGGTCCCCTTTGTGATGTGTTTCACCTCTTACTAGGATCGGTTCACCTTTTCCCAGTTTTGGTCAGACATAAAATCACAAACCCGATAATACCATCTCAGGTGATTACTTAAGATCGGTTTCACTAATAAAAGCCATACCAATACATAAGTCAGGCCTTTTTGAATAGTTCTACCAAGAACACAAACAAGTTGTGAGCGGTTATACTCAATCACACATATTGGTTGTTCATAAGATAATCGATGAATAACAAAACCAATAACACCTAGAAATTTCTTTTTCTGTTCACAAACAAGTTTATGAACTTACTTCCTTAGAACACATGTAAACATTGTTCCCTAGGATGAAATCCTCACCTCATACCCATACATAATCACAATAGCATTCAAATGATTATGGCGATGTATTATCTACAAAGTTTAATGGTTAAGCAATAAACCTCGTATTGTACTCCTTAATACTATGTCTATATAGAGTTCAAATATGCTTCTTAGTTTTGTTTTAATATGCACGACTTGAAAGATAGGTTAGGGAATGAAATAGTTCAAGTAAAATATCACTAACCTCAAGTGGAAGGATGATTGTTATCGTTGTAGCTCCTTTCTTCTTCAAGTCTTCGCAATACTTGTAATGTCTCATATCCTAATACTTTCAAGATAACCTATACGAAGTTGACTCTAGTACATAATCAAGCGACACTTAACATGAGTTTTGATTCACTAAAATATGACAAGCAAACTTGACATACCAACGCTTGGTGGGTTCAACCGAGCTATGCTCTAACAATCTCATCCTTTGTAAATTTTAGTGAAAAAACTCTTACATCATATGGATAAACAAATTACAAGAATTCATTACGCATACGCTTGATTTCCAAGTTCAACAGCACAGTAAACTGCATACATTCAATCCTCAAAATATCGATGTTGACATTATAATAACAAAGCTAATACTTCCCCTAAGGAAGATAGGTATATATTCAATCCGCACGTCTTTGTTATGCCAGAAATATGATATGTTACTCCCCCTTAGTTTGTGCTTTCACTCTTTCTTTAGATAAACGTTCAAGCACCAATGTTCTTTTCCTTAGGGATACCAATCAATATAAAATCAATGCCAGTATCACTTGTTTACTCTATATATTTCTCCCCCTTTTTTTCACAAAATGACAAAGAAACGAAAAAATAAAGGACAACACGAAAAGAATCTTACAAATCTCAAAATATACTTGCAACCTGTAGAGTTAGGCACGAGGGTTCCACACACCATGTTCTGTTAACCAATACAAGTAGTTTTATTTTGATATGTTATCAAGGAAACAATTGTCCGGAAAAAAAATTCCACTTTAGTTTAGCAAACCAAAAATCAATTAAGTACCTTAGTTCCTTTGCTAAACCGATTGTACAAAAACAATCGCTTATTCGATAAGACCAAAATAAATATAACTCTATTTTTCTCATCAGGTTCTAATTATCCATAAACTTAGACCTTTCAATTTTAAACAAGACAATTACTAGGTTAGTTAACTAGCATTTTTGTTAAGGCATTCGATTAAACTTGAATAACCGAAACCTCACTTCGATAAGTCTAACTAAGATCAGAATTAACTTAGTTTCTCTTATCCGGAATCGAATTGGACTAAACAACTCATCACGTAAAACTTTTATTTCGTTAAGCCATAAATAATTCATACGAACCAAATAAATCAACTTGCATAATTATTCACCTCAACCGGAAGCAACTGAAACAACATAGACATTAAAGCACCGCAATTGCACCGAAATTTTGTAAGCCTAAACAATTGATATCACACAATAAAGCAAGATAACAATAGTTTTCTTAACCGGAACCAATTGAATCACACATACATCTATACACACATAATGGAATAAACATCAAGTGTACCGAAATTTTGTTAAGCAAAAGCAATAAATATATATGAAATAAACTAAGGCTTTTCTTAAATAGGAAAATAATTAACTAACAATATTTTTACCTCAAATTTAGCATCCACTTCTCCAATAAATTTGCATCTTCGTCCAGGGAGAGTTGATATCGAAATATCATCATATTGTCATCCTTATGCAAAAACAAAAGAATAACAACAACCAACCTTTACCAGAGAAAGGTTGAAACTCGGTTTTAACAATTGCAAGCAAAAGTTGAAAACCGTCGAAACACATATGCTTTTATGATAAACCAAAACCGATTCAATATATTGTGACTTTTTTCACATATTGCTTCTATCAGAACCCCTCATGATTCTTTGATAAAGCCTACCAATATGGGCTAGAACTTAATCCTGCTAAATCAAAAAGTCACCCAAACCACAAGGGTTCACAATATATGAGATCGAATATTAAGGTAGTAAAACCGAAATAAAACATCCCATAAACATACATAGCAATAATGTAAAAGCATTCAAGCATAGGCTATGTAAACCAAAAATTATCACAAGAAAATTAAAAATCAAATAATTTTATTCATAATAGACCAATACAATTATTGAAAGAAATCAAAAATTGATGTCTATTTTTCTCTTTTTTAGTTCTTATGACGATTGCTTTCAAAAACTGGATTTAAATTCTTCTGAGCACTTCCCTTTTCATTAGTAGAATTGTTCATCTCCAACAGTTGAGAATGAAGATTAGCTAGTACTTCTTTTGAATCCTTTATCATCAGCTCATGATATCTTATGCAACCTTTAACAGAGAGAATCTGTTTTCTTAGAGAATCTTGAGAGTTATCATGAAGAGGAACATCATGAGTTTCAGTCATAACTGATGCACATAATGCTAAATCATCAAGAAATGACCCTTCTTTTACCGATTTCTCCATTGAAATAAGATACTTCTTTCGGACAAGAAGAAGATATATAAGATGGGAGAAAATCAAGAAATAATTTGGTTTATGAAACCGAAACCATTTTTCCCAAAAATAATAGATATCTAATATTTTTTCACTTAAGAAACAGTCATGATCAAACTGCCCAGATTTATGCTTCCTCACAATCAGAATTTTGGCAATAAGTGAGGATTCATTCTTCAACACAATCAGTTTGTGTTGAGGTGAGAATTACTCTCACCATAGGTAAGAAAGACATCCTTTGGATGAATTATAAGCACAATAGACTGTGCTTCCTTGCGTTCTTTCTTTCTCTTGTGATTGCATGATTTTGCAATTTCCTTTTGAGATCTAATAAACTTATCAGCCTTCAAAAAATTTATCCCCTTAAGAAGAGTCTTGATAAATTTATTTTGATGGAGGATTCCACGAGAGATTGTGGTGTGGTTATTTCCTCCAATTAAAGAACGTGATGCCTATTATCAGAAGTACTAGTTTCTGATTCTTTTGGTATTTCACAAAATTTTTCTTTTTCAGATTTACCATACATGTTTTATCTGAAAGGAACTTCAAAATGTTTTCAAGTACCAGGATTAACCTTTCATTTTCCTTAATTCCCAACTCACGTTTTTCTAGGAGTTGATTAGACTCACCGGAATCATCACAGTTAGAGTTGACAAGAAGTGCATCAGAATTGGATATTTCTTCATTAGATTCTTCCTCCGAAATATCATCAAGGGTGGAGACATACGCCCTATTTCACTTTCTAGTTCTTCTGTTGGAATAGTGTTTTGCCATATGTCAGAATCTACGACACTTGAAGCATTGAAGTTCATCATCACCCTTTTTATGGCAAACAGATAATGTATCAGGAACACGTTTATCAATAGATAAAATTTTCTTAATCCGTTGCGCTAGAAGCACAATAGTTGAGTCAAGATCCTTTTCAACAGGTGCATTAACCTCTTGGCAATGTTTCTCAGTTTGATTCTTCAGCAGAATTTCTCTATCAAAGATCTTTAACTTTCCTATAAGAGAGCTTCGAGAAAGTGTAGAAAGATCATTTCCTTCTATTATGGCATGTTTCTTAGACTCGTATCTGGATGGTAACGATCTGATAATTTTGCATACTATTTCCTTTTCAGGTATTGCCTTTCCAAGGAAAAAATATGCGTTAACAATCTCAGAAAGTTTAGAGTTAAACTCCTCTAAAGTGTCGTTATCATCCATATTGAGATGTTCATATTCAGATGAAAGGGAAAGAAGTCTAGCTTCTTTTTCAGATTCATCTCCCTCGAATACAGTCTCAAGAATATCCCATGCTTCTTTAGAAGTTCTACAAGCCAGTACATGATGTAGAAGATCATGACTAACTGCATGAATGATGGCATTCAAACCATCAGAATTCTTCTTTGCAAGAATCCTTTCTTCAAGAGTATAAGACGCTAAGCGTTTAAACTCTTACTCCGAATAGTCTATCGGACTTTGGTATCCGTCTTCGATTAATAACCATGTAATTAAATCTCGGGATTGAAGAAAAGCTTTCATAGCCGATTTCCATAATGGGTAATTTGTCTCATTAAATCTTGGTGGTACGTTAACTGAATCACTCATTAGATTCATTTCTTATAGGTATCGCACCAAACAAAGATTGTTAGATCTTTTCGTGTTTGCCTGCTCTGATACCAATTAAAAAGATGAGGGTACCCAAATATACCTCAATCTAAAAAAAATCCTACCTATAAGTCCTTTCTCCAAAAGTGATTGTCTATGGACTAAGTCGAGAGAATACAACTGATCGGTTCACACTTCGTGTGATCGTATATTGATACGAGATCGAGACAATACAACAACGAAGTATGTTTACTTGATAAAAAGGTTCGTACCTAACCAAACACAATAGGATTCACTTATCAAGTAAATATGAATTAACGTTTGTCTGATTTACTTTAATTATAATAAAACAATTATAATGAGGAAAAAAAAGTAAATGACATAGCAAGATTTTGTTAACGAGGAAAACCGCAAATGCAAAAAAAACCCGCGACCTAGTCCCGAATTGAATACTCTCTGGACTAAGCCGCTATACAAAAGTACACCAAGTTGAGACCAAACAACTAAACTTATAGTTCACCTAGTTCCGTCTGTATTCCCACGCCTCCAACTTATATATAAGTCACGTACTTGGATCAATTCCTTATGGTTCGTATTCGAAACAGTAAAGGAACAACAAATCTGTGTGGTATCAACTCTCTTCAACCAAGTGATATGAGTCGGACAAAGGCTCTTCTATTTATCTTAACATAAACTCCTTCGTCAGGTCCTTAGATCTATTTTATGTTCACTTACCAAAGTAATCGTTAAGATTTGCAATCACCACTCCTAATCCAAAGAATTGTGTTGATGCCAATCAATCCAATTCTATCACAAGGATAAAACCGATTATTAATTGGATCATCTTTTTACGGAAACAAGTATTGTGTACACCAAAGATTATGAACTCACAAATCAGAAATCTTCAATATGTTCTTCATCTTCAAATCTTCTTAGATCTTCTATAGACACCGGCACACAATCACTTGAATCTCTTGTGATCAATCACGCACAGAACGGAGTCTGTTAACAATGGATTATCACAAGATCGTATTTAGAACTACAAACAGTCTAAAGATCTCTGTCGAAACTCTGAACTATTTTGAGTGAATCTTATATCAGAAGAAAAGATTCTCAAGCATAAATAAACTAGGTGCAATCAAAGTTCAACCACCGGTAGTCAATCAAATCAATGAAAACAAAAGATAAACCGCAATTATCTAGTTTCCCACCAACGTTACTGACTAGAGCTTCTCAATCCCAAAGAAGACTTTAAACCGAGCGGTCGTAAGAGATTTCGCCTAATTAGGTTACTCTCCTCTCTGAATAGGCGGCTTCACCAGTAGCAGCAAAACAAGAGGTAGTTTGTTGTTACGAAGGATTAGTTTGCTATAAATGCAAACTTCAGTATTTATAGACTAGGAAGTTTGGACACCAAGGAATTTACAAAACCGAAAATATTTTCAAGATATTCATTAAAGCACAAATTCGGTTTCCATAATTCCTAGAAATGCTCTGTCTAAAAATTATGATCGAAATCTCTCGAAAAATCTCTTAATTTTAAATGCACATTACTAATTCTTATTTCCCTATAAAATGAAATTAATAACCTTAATTAAAAGATTCTTAACTTATTTATGTTTCGATCCTGGGATTCTCTTCCTTTAGCTATTACGGAATAACTTTGAACAATTAAATAATAAACATTTACAGCACGTGTTCAAAGTATGTCGACATCCTAACTTTGTAAGTTCTCTTTCATACTTACGACCTTGAAACCGATTGCCACACTTCCAAACAAGTTTATAATTGGTTCATCTGACTTTCAAGAACTATGTGATTGATCAAATAACATTCAATCACAAATCATGGGTTTAACGGTTCTACCAAAACAAGTTTCGGTTCTACCTCCAAGTGAGTATTGTGCATAGTCACACTAGCTTTCCAAAATTCGGTTGGCTAGGTACTAGGATCGACTCCCCACATATATATGGTATCTAACTTGAATGTGTTGCGCATGTCCATAGGATCAGTTCCCTTTTTCCTAAAACCGTGTTGCACGTCCATATGATCAGTTCCCCTTTCTGCTATAAACCTTGTTGCACCTCATAGAAGGATCGGTTCCCCTTTGTGATGTACTGCACCTCTTACTAGGATCAGTTCCCCTTTTCCCAGTTTCGGTCAGACATAAAATCACAAACCCGATCATACCATCTCAGGTGATTACTTAAGATCGGTTTCGCTAATAAAAGTCATGCCAATACATAAGTCAGACCTTTGTGAGTAGTTCTACCAAGAACACAAACAAGTTGTGAGCGTTATACTCAATCACACATATTGATTGTTCATAAGATAATCAATGAATAACAAAACCAATAACACATGGCAATTTCGTTTTCGGTTCACAAACAAGTTTATGAACTTACTTCCTTAGAACACATGTAAACATTTTTCCCTAGGATGAAATCCTAACCTCATACCCATACATAATCACAATAACATTCAATAATTATGGCGATGTATTATCTACAAATTTAATGGTTAAGCAATAAAACCTCATATTGTATTCCTTAATACTATGTCTATCTAGAGTTCAAATATGCTTCGCAGTTTTGTTTTCAATATGCACGACTTGAAAGATACGTTATGTAAGGAAACATTTCAAGTAAAATATCACTAACCTCAAGTGGAAGGATGATTGTTGTCGTTGTAGCTCCTTGCTTTTTCACATCTTCAAGTCTTAGCAATACTTGTAATGTCTCATATCCTAATACTTTCAAGCTAACCTATACGAAGTTGACTCTAGTAAATAATCAAGCGACTCTTAACATGAGTTTTGATTCACTAAAATATGACAACCAAACTTGACATACCAACGCTTGGTGGGTTCAACCGAGCTATGCTCTAACAATTACTTAAGATCAGTTTCACTAATAAAAGTCATACCAATACAAAAGTCAGGCATTGTGAATAGTTTTACCAAGATACATAAACAAGTTATGAGCGGTTATACTAAACACACATATTGGTAATCCAAATATTTGCAACGAATAACAATACCGATAAACCTAGCGATTTCCCTTTTGGTTCACAAAACAAGTTTATGAGTTGTACTTCCTTTAAACGAATATAAAACATTGTTTCCTAGGACGAAATCTTCACCCATACCCATACATAATCACAATAGCATTCATACGATTATTTCGATGTATTATATACGGAGTTCAAAAGATAAACGTTATACTTCGTATTATAATTCCTTAATACTATGTCTAACTAGAGTATAATCATTCACAGCTTCGCGGTTATGTTTTCAGTATGCACGACTTGAAAGATACGTTAGGAATGAAATAATTTAAGTCAAATATTATTAACCTCAAGAGGAAGGATGATGTCGTCGATGTATCTCTTTACTTCTTCACATTCTTCAAGTCTTCACGTAATACTTGTAAGTCTCATATCCTAGTAACTTTCTAGCTAACCTATACGAAGTTGACTCTAGCATATAATCAAGCGACTCTTTAAATGAGTTTTGGTTCACTAAAATATGACAATCAAACTTGACATACCAACGCTTGGTGGGTTCAACCGAGCAATGCTCTAACAATCTCCCCCTTTGTCAATTTTTGTGACAATACTCTTATATCATATGGATAAACAAATTACAAGAATTCATTATACATACTCTTGATTCCAAGTTTCAACAACACAATAACCTGTATACATTCAATCCATAAATGCCGTTGTTTACATTATAATAACAAACCTAATACTCCCCCTAAATGTAAGATTACGTAGATTTTCAATCTGCACGTATTCGTTATTCCCTTTGTAGTTAAGATAACCACAAGTATCAATATGATACGTTACTCCCCCTTAGTCTATGCTTTACTCTTTCATTAGATATAACGTTTAAGCACCATTGTCCTTTCCTTAGTGATACCAAATCACTTGTTTACTCTATATATTTCTCCCCCTTTTTGTCACAAAATGACAAAGGTACGAGCAAATAAATAACAAACCAAAAGGATCTTACAATCTTAAAAGACTTGCAACCTATAAGAGTTAAGCACGAGGGTTCCACACACCATTTTAGATAACCAATATCAAAATCAAAACTAAAAAGTAATTTGTTTTGATATGTTACCAAGTAAACAATTGCCCGAAGCAATTTTCTCTAATGGTTTAGCAAATCATAAATTGACTATGTACCTTAGTTCCTTTGCTAAACCAATTGCACAAATACAATCGCTTGTTTGATAAGACCAAAATAAAGATCAGAGTTAAGTCTCTTTTTCTCATCAGGTTCTAATTATTCAAATAATAACTTAGAACTTTCACTTTTAAACAAGGCAGGTACTAGGTTAGTTAACTAGCATTTCTTGTTAAGGCATTCGATTAGACTTGAATAACCGAAACCTCCACTTTGATAAGTCTAACTAAGATCATAATTAACTTAGTTTCTCTTATCCGGAATCGAATTGGACTAAACAATTGATCCCGAAAACCCTTTTTGTTAAGCCATAAACAAATTATACAAACCAAATAAATCAACTTGCATAATTATTTATCTCAACCGGAAGCAATTGAAAAAAACATAACATTAAAGTACTGCAATTGCACCGAAATTTCGTAAGCCTAAACAATTGATACCAAACCATAAAGAAAGATAAGAATAGTTTTTCTTAACCGGAAACAATTGAATCACACACACACATCCATATACAAATAATTTAATAAACATAAATTGTACCGAAATTTTGTTAAGCAAAAGCAATAAATATATGCAATAAAATCAGGCTTTTCTTAAATAGGAAAACGATTAACTAACAAATTCGTTACCTCAGATTCTGCATCCTCTTCACCCCTGAAAGATATATCATTAAGCGCCAGTTCACATAGAACTCTCCCCCGTTGTGTTGTCATCCTCCCGTCAAAACAAAAGAAAAACAACAAAGACCAACCTTTACCAGAGAAAGGTTGAAAATGAGTTTTAACTAATGCGATGCAAAAGTTGAAACCCTGAAACACATATGCTTTTATGCTAAACCAAAAACTATTCAACATATTATGACTTTTTCACATATTAGTTTCAATCAGAACCCCTTATGATCCTTTGATAAAGCATACCAACATGGGCTAGAACTCAATCCCTCTAAATCAAAAAGTCACCCAAACCATAAGGGTTCACACCATATGAGATCGAATATTAAGGTTATGAAAACCGAAATCAAACATCCCGTAACATACATAGCAGTAATATAAAGCATTCAAGTACATGCTATGTAATCGAAAAACTATCACAAGAAAAATTATAAAATAATAGTTTTATTCATATATAATAGATAGTTTTATTCAAAATAGACTTTATTGAAATAATAAAAAACTAATTCCTATTTTTCAACAAATTTTTCAAAGATCATCTTCAATTTCCTCAAAATTTTCAGGATCTTCATCAACAGCATCTCGACTGATATCTCGGATTCTGCACACAGTACCTTGATTATGTTCACAGGCTAAAGCATTAACCTTTCGATTAATATTCCGAGCATACTCCCTATTACCGATTCCAAGTTTAATCAGCTTTCTTTGGTTACGGATAACAGTTCTTAGTAGTGCTGCCTAGCATCCAAACTATTTTGGACAAGGAGATGAGTCATATATTCCTTTTCGTTTTCTTTATCTTCACAACCAGATTTCTTGAAGGTATTATCGAGATGAATAACTTCATTAGGATTCATTCCACTCAAGGCTTTCAGAAGTTTTGCTTGAGATCTGGTTTGAGGACACATCATGTTACCATAGGTTCTCAAATAATATGAGTTCATATATTCGAGAAACATCTAACACATTCCAAACATGTGAGTCGACCTTAAATAAACATTTCTGACCAGATTTGAAAATATTTCGCATCTGATGTGTTAGAAAATCACAAAGATTCTTTAGAAATAATCAACCTTTTAGATCAGACATCTAAAGGTGTTCTCAGATGAGAAGATTTACCCTGTTTACACAAGTTGTTTTAAGACAACCTTTCTATACTTGAAGACATTTTAAGCATCTCTAGGTAGATTGTGTGTACTCTCTATAATGAATAAGAGAAGTTGACAGGATACCAATTGCGCAGGTATATGTGCTTCCTTACATTAGTAGATTGGGTATTGTAAGGATGCACATTCCAACGCAATTAAGCATTGGGGTGAGGATCTTCCTCACCGAATACCTTTTGAGTAATTTCTTCCTCCTTATATATAGGGACACTATCATGTTCCATTGTGCGGCCTTTGAATCCATCCTTTTCGTTAGGAAGATTGCGAGATGCCATATCCTTGGTTACATCTTGTGCCCAGGATGGTATGTTCCTTGAACTTGAACCCGTATGGTCTAGATCTGCCATCCGAAACATCGATGATGTCGCTTGTTCAAGACATTCTATATGTGCTCTTAAGGTATCCATTCCTTGTTGGAAATGTTTTTCTAAACACATGTCTAGATACATCTTTTGACATGTCTCTGTAAGAAGTTTCTCAATAAGGATCGTATTCCTTATTTGTGAATGCTCTAGCGATCGAGTAAGAAATTCACACTCTGTAATCTGTTGATGAACTTCGTTGCACAAGCCCAAATTTTTGTTCCAAATAATCAGCCAGATTATTTTGAAGACTGAGTGTTTCTCGCTTTCCTTCACAAATTCTTACATTCAATTGAACAATAATTTATAGGACATCATCTAGACTGTCAACAGTTTTTCCCTTTTCTGAATAGTTTTCAACATGTTTGAAAAATATTTCTAACACTTTACGAAATCCAAAACTTGGGAAGACTAGTATATCTAATCTCTATTCACATTTGGAAACAAACGATTTTTCACTAGAGATTGGAGTCGGATCTGAAAAAACGAGGGTCTAACAACACCACCCAATATTTCACTTAGCAATATGTATGGACTAAATCCAATATACTTTGCTAGAGAATCAACTAGATAGTCAGATTCAATCCAGACTAAAGTATATCGAGGAGTTAATATATATCTCTGGTTTTGATTTACTCAAGCTAATAGAAATCAGCGAGTCTTTAGTCTAACACAAGGAATAACTTGGATGGTACCAAAGACCAATATCCAAGGATCAATCAATAACAATCAACAACCAAAGGTTGGATTACTCTAATTGATGATCTAACGCATAACCTGTATTATTGCAATTATAAAGATAAAACAATATAATGCGGAAATTGAAATAACACAGACGCCAGAAATTTTGTTAACGAGGAAACCGCAAATAAGGAAAAACCCCGGGACCTAGTCCACATTGAACACACACTGTATCAAGCCGCTACAGGCACTAGCCTGCTCCAAGCTAACTTCGGACTGGACTGTAGTTGAACCCCAATCAATCTCCCACTGATCCAAGGTACAATTATGCTCCTATGCCTCTGATCTCAGCAGGGTACTACGCACTTGATTCCCTTAGCTGATCTCACCCACAACTAAGAGTTGCTACGATCCAAAATCGCAGGCTTTGACAATAAACAAATTTGTCTCACACAGACAAGTCTATCAAAGGATCAATCTGTCTCCCACAGATAAACCCTAAAGGTTTTGTTCCGTCTTTTGATAATAATCAAGGTGAACAGGAACCAATTGATAATCCGGTCTTATATTCCCGAAGAACATCATAGATTAATCAATCACCTCACAACAATCTTAATCGTATGGTAGCGAAACAAGATGTTGCGAAATCATAAATAATGAGATGAAGACTTTTGTGATTACTTTTTATATCTTGCCTATCGGAGATATCAATCTCAAGCCAATCAATCTGATTGTACTCGTACGATAGAAGATGCAAGATCATATCACACAACTATGATAAAAGTAGTATCGGTCTGGCTTCACAATCCCAATGAAGTCTTTAAGTCGTTAACCCGGTTTGAGAAAAGAAAACCAGAGCTTAAAGGAGAATCGACTCTAGTATGCAAACTAGTATCACACGTAAGGTGTGGGGATTAGTTTTGCACAATACTAGATGTCTCCTTTATATAGTATTTCAAATCAGGGTTTTGCCTTGGTCACAAAGCAAACAATATCCACCGTTAGATGAAAACCTGATTTAGATTCAAGCTAATATTTCTCATCCGTTAGATCGAAAACTTAGCTTGTTACACACACTTGACAATGCACACTTCTAGGTTTGTTAGCCATACCCAAACGTATGCACTTGTTGGTTCAATAATAGTTAACCAAAAGGTTAGCCATATGAGTATTTCATATCAACCATGTCTTCTTCACCATAACTAGTTCAATGACTTCAAATGAACTAGTTAGAGAATAGTTCAATTGCAAGGAAATCTTATATACTACACAAGACACAATTGAAGCAAAGATGATTTGATTTACTTAAATCGGTTCATGAACTTTTATATCCATGGTTTGCAAACTCCATTCCTTAGTCTTTTTAAGTTTAAGTTCAGAAATCATCTTCAGATATATAACCTTTCTCAAGTTCGTAGATTAGGTTCGCGGACTTAAGCAACCGGGCAGAGTTTACAAACTCCAGCAAAAATCTCGGCAAAAGACCTTCCGCCGGTTCACTGACTGGGTTCGCGGACGCAGCTAGTTCGTCATCTCCAGCAGAAATTCTCGGGATGAGAAGTTCGGCAGTTCGCGGAATTGGCAAAAGCCATTCTTCCGGTTTCTCTTGATCAACAAAGTTCGAAAACTTTGGTTCAAGGAATAAGACTTATACATAAATGTGTTTCCACAACAATGTTTATGTCCACCATTGGTTATGTAATCTAAACTCTCATTTCAATCATTGAAACATTCTTAGAGGACGTTATATAGTTTTTACACCATTTCTCGTCAAAGCAATTTTCAAAGTGATTGAAACATATCATGACTTTTGTAACTAGGTAAAGATAAACTTGATCGAAGAGAAAAGCTTACCAACACATATTTCGAGATATAGATAGGCGAGGTATACTCGGCTCTAAATACCAAATGTGTATAATCCAAGTCTATATGTATATAGCATACGACTTCTTGTCTCAAAGAGTAAGAGATATAGTAGATAGACTTTTGAGTGATAGATAAGTTCAAGTCTTCACATACTTTTTTGTCGAGAAGTTCCACCGGTTACTTGAGTAGTTCTTCTTCTTGTATGATGAATCTCCATGAAGTACTTGAGCTCAACTACACTTTCTATCCTAGTCCTTGACTTAGCTATAATATACTAGAAATCAAGACTTATAGTTTTGATCATTAACATTGACAAACATGCTTGAGATAGCAACGCATGCGAGTTCGACCGAGCAATGCTCTAACAATCTCTCCCTTTGTCAATTTTAGTGACAAAACTATCAATACATATGGAATACAAAAAAGATAAAGAAACTTTAGTAGATCCTATTCTGCATGTCTATCTTCAACATTTCTCGAAATATTCGCCACTTCCAAGTACTCCAATGATCCCAAAGGTTGTAAGTTTAGCATCACCTTTGTTGAAGATCCGTAGCTATAACAATGAGAAAGCATCAGTCTCGATCATTGTTATACAGTGTCATAGTATTATTACACAGTGTCAAAGTCTAATTGTATCACAACTTCAACGATAATACTATGGTGATATGTATCACTCCCCCTTAGTCAATACTACATCTCACATGGAAACCACTCCCCCTAACATAATGATCCGAAAACCATATGTATTTTTAGTATGAAATACGTATTAATTCTCCCCCTTTTTGTCAATAAAAATGGCAAAGGTACAAGAACGGGATCATAATGAAATTTCCGTAAGAGACATTTCATGACTAAAAGAAAAATACATACCATCTAATTTAGATGCAATCATATAGCCGAAGCTAATAGCATTCATCAAGGAGTTTAAAGATACAAGATAACCCCTCTAATATTCCACAGCCGCACTCCTCTCGAGATATTACCATTAAGCACAAGTTCAAAAGAACTCTCCTCCATTTGTTGTCATTCTCTAAAGAATAACAAGAGCGACCTTAATTTCAAAAGAAAAGAAGGATTTTATTGGACACCAAAAACCATGAGAATGATTTTCTATATCCAAAAAACTCAATCAAATTAATCACAAGTAAACCCATGGTTAATTTAATCGGAATACACAATCGAATTAAACCCAAGAGGTGATCAATTCAATTGATTATGCTCAACATAAGAGAACTTACGGAGCATACGACTATCATAACCATTAGAAAATGAATAGGATAGTCGTTCATATACTCAACATAAGAGAGATCTTACAGAGTATGAAGATACTCAACTAGATTAATTACAAGTGAACCCATAATTAATATAATTGGAATACACAACCAAATCAATTGCAAAAGTAATCAATTTAATTGCCATTTGTTTTGCTCGACATAAAAAGACTTATGGAGCAATAACTAAATAACCAAACAAGATGATTAATTTAGTTCAAAAATGCTCAACATAAAGTACCTTACGGAACAACCAACAAAGATAATCAAAAAATAATCAACTTGGTTGTATGGTTCTCAACATGAGACACATTACGGAGTCTCCCAGTAATACATAAAATATGGATCATAGATGATCAATGCTGCGGAATACTCAAGGATTCATTCTATCTTCAATCACTATTTGCATAACGATATTAATAGACATAATCCTTGAAAACAAAAGATTTTAACCTATCTTCCATAAAATAATTGACAATATAGGCTTAACTTTTGTACTTGTCAAAAGTCTATTCATTCTTTTACCAGTACGTGAATACCGATCACAAACGACTTTACTTTTGACAGAATATGGGACATTCAAGTTCACAGACGCAAACATACATATCCCATAACAAATTGCAATATAACAAATCACAAGGATTAATACTGCAAAAACATCATCCTCCAAATATTTTTAGAATTTAATACCAATAAACCTAAAAGAAGATGAAACATAATAGTTATGTGTAGTCACAATCGTTGCTATTCAAGCACTAGTTATTCTTCCAACTGAATCAAAAAGAAGACTTACTAGGCATTGTAGATATTTATCAGAGCATCTACAAAAAATTCCTTCTCATTATTGACAAACCCATTGATTATGGGATCGTTCAATTCCTCTAGATCTTCAGAAAAATCAGTTAACTCACTAAGTTTTCTTTTTAGATCACGCAGGGTATTCTTGGTCAGAGACAAACTTTGTTCATAGTGAGTTATCTCTTCCAAAGAGGAAACAATTTGAGATTTTAAATTATTTCTCTTGTTGATGAAACCTTTCACCATGCCTCTAACCTCATTATCAGAATGACAAACAGATAAGAGACAGTTAGAGGAAGAACCTTCTCCAATGTTTGTAGCCTTCACTTTATTCACCCTTGAGGAGGAAATTCATTTACACAGATACACTTTTGCTGCCTCAAATTCATCCCTGATTGTAGTACCTCTAGTTACAAGATCCATGAAACTATATATTTTAGGAAGAAGAAGGTCTACAAATGAATACAGACAGACTTATGAACGTCTAAACCCTAGAAGAACAAGTCTTCTGTAGTTTAGTGATCTATTATCTATATTGTTAGGAGAATATTTTCTTAACAAAAATAAATACAATACTTGAGCCAAAAAGACGCAAATCCTCATTTTATCAAGTTAAAGATGAGGATGCGAACATCTCTGGAACTAGACAGAGATGTTATGAGCCAAACGCTCCCCTTGTTTTCCACATAGTGGTTTACCAATGTTTGTTGTGTAAACAGATTTCCTACCTTTTCTGAATCTGGAAGCACTGGTTTTATGATTTCCCTATTGATTATCCAGATTCATCTTTTCCATGTTCTTCTGCAGTTTGGTGACTTTCTTATTGCTCCTTTTAAATTTCCAGCACGTGCTTTGAACATGATTTGCATTTCCACAAAACAAACAAATCAGAGATCCTTTGTCTTGTCAAAGTACCTTCTGTTTATCACAACTGTCAACCTTTAATCCATGATTAATAGAAGCAACAAGGTTGACAATACCAGCATTTTTGCCTTTAGATCATAAACCATTTGTGTTTCCAAAGGACTTCTGACCAAATAGCATTGCTGAAATTTTGTCAGAGCTTCCAGACAATATTGTAGATCATCCTTAAGAGTTTTAATCTCTTTTTCCTTTATAGAAATGGTTCTGGTGATTTCATCATTGAGACGATCTATCTCAAGAGTTTTCACCTGAATTAATGATTCTAGTTTCTTCAATGAAGCTTTTAATTGAAGATTTTTTTGAAGAACCTCTATATTCAAGAATTCAAAAATATTTGTGTCAGACTCAAATTCCGAATCAGGACTTGAGCATGAGGATGTTTCGGTTGCAAGAGATGAGGATTCATCACATCTATCAGACGTATTCAACTCGTTGACACTTAAAGATTTTTCCCTCACAGAATCATTAACGGTAAATGCTGACGAAAGATGTAGGTCACATCTAAGGATTCTGTTCACAAATTCTTTGATTCTTTATGTCATTAATGGTTTGTCAAACCAATCACCATTAGAGCAGCATTCATCATCCCATGACAAGCTAGAAGTTTCACTTGTGTCGGAAACAACATTGAGTGCAAAGGTTTGAACAAAATTATGATCAAGAATTTTTACCTTTTCATTTGGAGGACAAGATACAAGATTCCATACTTCTTGTCCTTGGAACTGAGTGAACTCTTCATGCATTGCATTTTCCCATAAGGGATCTCTTAGAGTTTTATCAGTATTCCTTTTGAAAAAGACAGGGGTTTTAGAACACTCCCTAAGATTGTGATTTATTCCTGGTGAATCGCTCATAGAGATTTTATCGTCCATAGAGTCAGATCACTACAAACACAGACTTCTAAGGTCTTGAACGTGTTTGCCTGCTCTGATACCAATTGAAAAAAAGCGGGGGTCTAACAACACCACCCAATATTTCACTTAGCAATCTGTATGGACTAACTCCAATATACTTTGCTAGAGAATCAACTAGACGGTCAGATTCAATCCAGACTAAAGTATATCAAGGAGTTAATATCTCTCTCTTGTTTTGATTTACTCATGCTAATAGAAATCAGCGAATCTTTAATCAAACACAAGGAATAACTTGGATGGTATCAAAGACCAATATCCAAGAATCAATCAATGATAATCAACAACCAAAGGTTGGATTACTCTAATTGATGATCTAACGCACAACCTGTATTATTTCAATTATAAAGATAAAACAATATAATGCGGAAATTGAAATAACACAGGCACCGGAAATTTTGTTAACGGGAAACCGCAAATGCATAAAAACCCCGGGACCTAGTCCAGATTGAACACACACTGTATTAAGCCGCTATAAACACTAGTCTATTCCAAGCTAACTTCGGACTGGTCTGTAGTTGAACCCAAATCAATATCCCACTGATCCAAGGTACAGTTATGCTCCTACGCCTCTGATCCCAGCAGGATACTGTGCACTTGATTCCCTTAGCTGATCTCACCCACAACTAAGAGTTGCTAGGACCCAAAATCGCAGGCTTTGGCACTAAAAAAATCTGTCTCACATAGACAAGTCTATCAGAGGATCAATCTGTCTCCCACAGATAAACCCTAAAGGTTTTGTTCCGTATTTTGATAATAATCAAGGTGAACAGGAACAAATTGATAATTCGGTCTTATATTACCGAAGAACAACCTAGATTAATCAATCACCTCAAAACAATCTTAATCGTATAGTAGCGAAACAAGATGTTGCGGAATCACAAACGATGAGACGAAGACGTTTGTGATTACCTTTTATATCTTGCCTATCGGAGATATCAATCTCAAGCCAATCAATCTGATTGTACTCGTACGATAGAAGATGCAAGCAAACTTGACAACCAACGCTTGGTGGGTTCAACCGAGCTATGCTCTAACAATCTCCCCCTTTGTCAATTTTAGTGACAAAACTCTTACATCATGTGGATAAACAAATTACAAGAATTCATTACACATACGCTTGATTCCCGATTCAACAGCACAGTAAACTGCTTACATTCAATCCTTGAAAATTCCGATGTTGACATTATAATAACAAAGCTAATAATCCCCCTAAGGAAGATAAGTAGATATTCAATCCGCAAGTTTTTGTTATACCAATTCATATGACATGTTACTCCCCCTTAGTCTGTGCTTTCACTCTTTCGTTTAGATAAAACGTTTAAGCACCAATATTCTTTTCCTTAGCAATACCAATCAATATAAAATCAATGTCAGTATCACTTGTTTAATCCATATATTTCTCCCCCTTTTTTCACAAAATGACAAAGAAACGAAAAAAAATAAAGGACAACACGAAATGAATCTTACAAATCTCAAAATAGACTTGCAACTTGTAGAGTTAGGCACGAGGGTTCCACACATCATGTTCTGATAACCAATATCAAAACCAAAACTACAAGTAGTTTTATTTTGATATGTTACCATGGAAACAATTGTCCGAAACAATTTTTCCAATTTAGTTTAGCAAAACAAAAATCAATTATGCACCTTAGTCCCTTTGCTAAACTGATTGTTCAAAAACAACCGCTTAATTCGATAAGACCAAAATAAAGATAACCCTATTTTTCTCATCAGGTTCTAATTATCCATAAACTTAGACCTTTCAATTTTAAACAAGACAAGTACTAGGTTAGTTAACTAGCATTTCTTGTTAACGCATTCGATTAGACTTGAATAACCGAAACCTCACTTCGATAAGTCTAATTAAGATTAGAATTAACTTAGTTTCTCTTATCCGGAATCGAATTGGACTAAACAAATCATCCCATAAACCTTTTATTTCGTTAATCCATAAATAATTCATACAAACCAACATAAATCAACTTGCATAATTATTCACCTCAACCTGAAGCAATTGTAAAGCCTAAACAATTGATACCACACAATAAAGCAAGATAACAATAGTTTTTCTTAGCCGGAACCAATTGAATCACACACATCATGGAGTAAACATCAATTGAACCGAAATTTTGTTAATCAAAAGCAATAAATATATATATATTATAAACTCGGGCTTTTCTTAAACAGGAAAACAATTAACTAACAAGATTGTTACCTCAAATTTCACATCCACTTCTCCAATATGATTGCATATTCGTCCAGGGAGAATTGATATCGAAATATCATCATGTTGGCATCCTTATGTATAAACAAAAGAATAAAAACAACCAACATTTACCAGAGAAAGGTTGAAAATCGGTTTTAACAATTGCAAGCAAAAGTTGAAAACCGTCGAAACACATACGTTTTTATGCTAAACCAAAACCGATTCAACATATTGTGACTTTTTCACACATTGTTCTACCAGAACCCCTCATGATTCTTTGATAAAACCTACCAACATGGGTTAGAGCTTAATCCTGCTAAATTAAAAAGTCACCCAAACCACAAGGGTTCACAATATATGAGATCGAATATTAAGGTAGTAAAACCGAAATCAAACATCCCATAAACATACATAGCAATAATATAATAGCATTCAAGCACAGGCTATGTAATTAAGATAGTTTTATTCATAATAGACTTTATTGAAATATATCAAAAACAACTGTCTATTTTTCCTTTCTTTTTCAACTTAATCATTGGGAAGAACATTCCCTGGAACCAAGTGCTTTTTGTCGTTCTTCTTCAATTTTTTATTCTTGGTCCCAAAACTCTGATTCAAATTTTTGAATTCCTTTAAGAGTTTCTATGTCTTTTCGAGCAGCAAAGCCCAACTGTTTATGAAAACAGTCAAGTTGTTTACCTAAACTTTCAAGGTGAACAAGAAGAGTCTTCTTGTTAGAATTTGGAGAAATTCTTCTAACAACATCATAGTGGGTTTGTACCCCAATCATTTGACTTATAGTATTATTAATCATAGCATTAATGCTTATCATCTCGTCAAAATCTTCTCCTCCGAATGATTCGCAGATTTTGGTAATTATGCACGGAAAACCGAGATGTCTCTTGATACCAAAAGATGAGATAGAATATGATATCTTGATCATTTGGCTGACAATGATACCACAAAGATCTATTTGAGTATCCTCTTTCAACGGAAAATAGACAAATTCTGCAAACATCTTATCCTATACTGATTTATCTCTTGCACTTGAAAATATGGTTGCTAAAGCAAGTTTACCGAAAACCCTAAGATGAAAGGGTATATTCTTTGTAGGTAATCTATCATTTTTCCATGCAACCTTCTTTCCAATGAGACATGTTGAAATGGTATCGTGATCAATTTCAACTCTGGTAATCAGGTGATTACTTCCCTCACTGTACTTAATAGCATTAGAAATTGTCTTACGATCAATATAATAGATACATCGACCAACAAAAGTCACAAAACTAAGTTTCTTGTTATCAACATTGTGTATATTGGCATAGAACACTCTTACTAAATCAGGTGAATATTCTTCAAGGTTAACAATATTCCCCCAGTTTCGATCTTGAACAAAATTCACATAATCCTTGTTTTGGACATCTGGATCAAACTTCTTTTCAGTGGTAAAATCCATTTCCTAAAGTGCTTCGCATTTCCTGAAGCACGAGCTATCAATAAAACGTGCAAATTCATGCTTGTTGTCAATACTGTTAGGAAATTTGATTTCATCCATATTTTCAACTCTGATCCGTTTATTAGCGGATTTAGTTCTTGATTTCCCTTTTCTCATACCTGCGAAAATATGAAAAACCCTAGTTACTGTTTTGAGCAATCTTCCCCAATATGTTTGGACACATAACAAGAGATTATCTTTTATAGGAATACTTGACATCAAAAACCAGAAATAACTAGTTTTAGGAAATACACTGATGTGATTTGTAGATAGTGGTAAAAGTGGTTCGATTCTCAGACTTGTGAAGGATATTAATTAGACTTAAATCCTAATATTAAAATAGAAAACTCACTAAAAATTATTACAAACCCAATCAAAGATGATATCAATACTAAAAGAAACACTGAGGCTAAGATTCCACTATTTTCCAAGTTCAAAGTGATTAAACCAATACTTATATTTATGCAATTTTCTTGTTTAATTTGATTCTAAAATATTGCAACAAGTAGATTTTCAAAAGTAATAATTGTAAATACCAAGTATGAAGCATCAAAAGTCTTAAAACTAAGCATACTCCATCAAAATAGATCACAATCACTCAAATAAAAATCATATTCAACAATATTTCAAGGAAAATAATCATATAATTATTGCAAATAAAAAGATAAAATAGAATATACCACTTTTTGTTGGAAAAATAGCTTCCTCTATCGCCTCAACAATGGGGTTTAGCTCCTCATATTAATCATGATCTCAAAATATGTGTTTGTTGCTCAAAAGATGATTAAAAGAGTGAAAAGTAATAACACAGACTGTTTGCAACAGTGTATTGGTGTTGCAAAACAGCTGTTACAATGGAACTGTTGCTTTGTCGCTGATTTTAAGACCCTAGAATAAGACTGCCCTGAACAGCTTAATGTTTTTCAACTGTTAAACAACGACACTTTTCTGCGACTGTCTACCGAGGGTCAATGTTCTTCTCGTTCTTCTTCTTCAACAGCAGCAGCAACAGAAACAGAGTTTGGTAAAGCTCTGATTTCTTCTTCTCTGGCTCTCCTTCGGTTCCCAAACTCTCGACACCTCTTCTATATGACCCAAGACATCTATTTATATCAAAAATACCGATTAAATCTCTCCCAAATCTTCCAAAATCTCTTTCCTTCTCTTCACGGCCAAGTTGCGACAATTTCTTGTTTTATGATTTCTACGTGTTTCTGAGCTTTCCTTTTTATTCTAAACTCTTCCTCAGATAGATACAAATCTTTGGGAAGGTTTACAGCGTCTTAATCACTCTAAAATTCCCTAAAACAGGTCACACACGTGACTTTCCATATTTTCTTGTTGTGAGAAAAATCCGTCGATTGAGCCCAATCTAATCGATTTAAACACCCATATCAGATTCCTAGACCCATAAGGAGTCTATCCTATGAAAATCAGAGGTTTAATCGACCTCAAACTCTTCCAAATCACGATTTCCAAAACTGCTCTTTAACTACAAATTTTTCTAGCCAAAATCCTTTTTTTTGAATGTTGAAGATGGTTGCCCCTTATCCAGAGTAGGGGTGCGATTAGCAACTGTCTGGAAATGGGATTCTCCTTAGTAATTAGGTTATCCCTTATCCAAAGTGAGCGTCTGAATAACAAATGTCCTCCGGGTGCTTTCCGACAACTTTTCGAGCCATTTTTTTCCAAAAATGTTTATTAGCCAAAAATACCTACAAATAAATAAAACACCATAATAAGTACAAAAATGAGCCCTAACAATATATAGAATCGAGACAAATCGGACACAAAAATGTGTCTATCAAATACCCCCAAACCTATTATTTGCTAGTCCTCGAGCAAAAATTAAATAGAAATAAAATCCTAACTCACTGTTGCAGGCATCGTCGATTGCATTTAACGTATGCAATAAGCCTTTAAACCCCTAGCTGTCCCTAGTGGCGGAGTGTTGTCTCCGGAGGGCTTCCCAGAGATATACCCACAAAACCTTTTTACTCCATACCCTAGATATCTACACAGAACCTTGGAAGGCACTAAAAAATCTCCTTGGTTGGCATACTTATTGACTGCAGGAGGAAGTACCCTGATACGAAATTCCAATTGTTGTACACGAGTTTGCACTCAAGCATACTAAAATTCGTATGAAGTGACAGAGCTCTACTCAGATAGTCGCACTATGGACATCAATATGCGGAGTCAAAACTAATCACATGGATAGATCAAGAAGATGGATATAGAAAAACATAGATGGTTTTGATGTTTACTAGGTGAACGGTGTTTCTCATATCTGTCTGAAGGCCTCCGCCAAAATGAACCTATCCTAATGGACTGAGATACTAGTCTGACTAATATCAACACACCGGCATATACAAGGGAACCAGTGATTGATAATCCTAACTCTAGGTCAACACAACTGGCATATACAAGGGTTCCAGTGGTCGACTTTATTGAATTTATTCCAGTTGGTCGGGTCTTTTTTTTTTTTTTTTTTTGCATCTCAATCACTCTAATTCATCATAGCATTGGTAACAACTTGAATCGTGAGCCCCACCTAATCACTTAGAGAAACATAGTTTAAAAACAAAACAAAATAAAAACAGAAATGAAAAGGACTCAACGAGATATGGTGAAACTATCATGTTATTTCTAACACCTGAGCTCTGTGCTTTTATGAATAGACTCTTTAGATGTGTCCATCTAGTCAGATTGGTTCCTCAACTCCTACAACCAAAATGCTTCCATCCACTTAGATTGGTTAGTGCCATCCTTAATAGGGATAAATTTCTAGGCTCTGGAGTTTAATTATTGCAACGAAAAGGTAACAAAAAGTTCTACCCCACCCCCAAACTTAAATCTAACATTGTCCTCAATGTTTCTAATCAAAGAACAATACCAAAAATATAAGTAACATGAGGAAATAGTAAAGAGAGAAGTCGTAAAGATAGTACCTGGGTGAAGTGTAACCAAAAACCTACAAAAATATTATACAACATACAAAATCGCCTCGATGGTCAATCAAGGTAAACATGGTCCTCCAGAGGGACCTCCTCAACATCACCTATAGGAAAAGGCTCTAAAAAGGGCTTCAATCGCTGACCATTAACCTTCGAAGAACTACTACCATCTGGTGTCTCAATCTCAACAACTCCATGAGGAAAAACAGTACGGACCACAAAAGGACCGGTTCACCGAGAGCGCAACTTCCCGGGGAATAGATGCAAACGAGTGTCATACAGAAGAACTTTTTGACCTGGAGAAAATGACTTTCGTAAAATATTCCTATCATGCACAAGTTTCATTTTGTTCTTATACTCCTTAGCACTATCGTATGCATCTCTACGAATCTCGTCCAACTCATTGAGCTGGAACTTTCTTTGAGTTCCTGCCTTGTCAAGTGAAAATTTTAAGTTCTTAATAGCCCAATAGGCTCGATGCTCTAACTCAACAGGCAGGTGACATGCCTTTCCAAACACTAAACGATAAGGTGACATTCCAATGGGTGTCTTAAACGTAGTACGGTAAGCCCATAAGGCATCAGTAAGCCTCGACGACCAGTCTTTCCTATTTGGATTAACTGTTTTCTCTAGAATACGTTTAATTTACCTATTGTAAACCTCTACTTGACCACTAGTCTGCGGGTGATATGGGGTTGCTACTTTATGGGTAATACCGTATTGTTTCATTAAAAGATAAAACGGTCTATTACAAAAGTATGAACCTCCATCACTAATTATAGCTCGCGGCGTACCAAAACTTGTAAGTATATTCTCTTTCAAAAACTGGACTACGACCCTGTGGTCATTCGTTCTACACGGAACCGACTCAACCCACTTAGACACGTAGTCTACAATGACAAGTATGTAAAGATAACCAAACGAAATAGGAAATGGGCCCATAAAATCAATGCCCCACACATCAAAGACCTCAATCACTAAAATAGGGTTCAAAGTCATCATATTTCTACGGAAATGGTTCCTAACTTCTGGCAACGCTCACAAGAAACACAATGACTATGGGAATCTTTAAACAACGAAGGCCAGTAAAATCCACACTGCAAAATCTTAGCAGCATTCTTCTTAGCACTAAAATGACCCCCACATGCATGTTCATGACAAAAGGAGATAATACTAGACTGGTCACTCTCAGATACACATCTCCTAATAATCTGGTCCGGACAATACTTAAACAGATAAGGATCGTCCCAAAAGAAATGTTTAACCTCTGCTAAAAACCTAGAACGATCTTGCTTACCCCAATGTTGAGGGGTTCGACCAGTAACAAGATAATTCACTATATTTGCATACCAAGGTGATTGGGAAACAGAGAACAATTGTTCATCAGGAAAGCTATCCCTTATAGGAAGGGAATCACTATGGGAACTAACAACTAGCCTAGACAAGTGATCTGCTACTACATTTTCTGCACCCTTTTTGTCTCTAATGTCTGGGGAAAATTCCTGTAACAATAGGATCCATCTAATCAATCTAGGTTTGGTATCCTTCTTAGATAAAAGGTGTTTCAAAGCAGCATGATCTGTATAGATTATGATCTTAGAACCTAATAGGTAAGACCCAAACTTATCCAAGGCAAACACGATGGATAAAAGTTCCTTCTCGGTAGTTGTGTAGTTCATTTGAGCATCATTCAGAGTTTTGCTAGCATAATAAATAACATGAAGTAATTTGTTTTCTCGTTGTCCTAAAACGACGCCTATAGCATAATCTGAAGAATCACACATAATCTCAAAGGGTAGGTTCCAGTTAGGTGCCTGGACTATCGGGGCAGTAGTGAGTAAAGTTTTAAGCTTCTCAAAAGCCTCTAAACAAGCATCATCAAAGAAAAACTTAACATCTTTTGCAAGCAAATTGCAAAGAGGTCTAGAAATCAAGCTAAAATCCTTAATGAATCGACGGTAAAAACCTGCATGCCCTAGGAATGACCTAATATCTTTTACGGTTTTTGGGACCTGTAAAGTCTTAATAAGGTCAACTTTGGCTTTGTCTACCTCTATACCCTTTGAAGAGACGATGTGCCCTAATACATTTCCTGATTTAACCATGAAATGGCAGTTTTCCCAATTAAGCACTAAATTTTTTTCCTTACACCTAGTCAACACTAATGTCAAATGATGCAAGCACTCATCGAAAGATGAACCAAACACTGAAAAATCGTCCATAAAGACCTCTAAGAACCGTTCTACCATATCTGAAAATATGCTCATCATACAACGCTGAAAAGTTGCAGGGGCATTACATAGCCCGAAAGGCATGCGTCTATACGCAAAGTTACCAAAGGGACAGGTAAAAGTTGTTTTCTCTTGGTCTTATGGGGCAATAACGATCTGATTATAACCGGAGTAGCCATCTAAGAAGCAATAGTGACTATGTCCAGCTAATCGCTCTAGCATTTGGTCGATAAAAGGAAGGGGAAAGTGATCCTTCCTTGTGACCTTGTTCAATTTCCTATAGTCAATACACACACGCCATCCCGTGGTCACTCAGGTTGGGATTAATTCATTATTATCATTCTGGACTACAGTGATACATGATTTCTTGGGGACAACCTGAACAGGGCTGACCCACTTACTGTCTGAAATTGGGTAAATAATACCCGCATCTAACAACTTAAGCACCTCTTTTCGAACTACCTATTTCATGTTAGGGTTCAGTCGACGTTGCATCTCCCTAGAAGGTTTGGAGTCTTCCTCTAAATGAATCTGATGCATACACACAGTAGGACTTATACCCTTAATGTCTGCTATAGTCCACCCTAAAGCTTCCTTATTGTCTTGAAGTACATTTACCAGCCTACTTTCCTGATCACTATCCAAATTGGAAGCTACAATCACAGGTAAAGTCTTAGATGGGCCTAAAAACACATACTTTAGAGTATCGG
The DNA here is from genome assembly GCF_003573695.1 of Papaver somniferum. Lineage (NCBI taxonomy): Eukaryota > Viridiplantae > Streptophyta > Magnoliopsida > Ranunculales > Papaveraceae > Papaver > Papaver somniferum. The sequence continues at coordinate 7,311,550 of NC_039367.1, forward strand.
GTAGTGGTTTAAGGTCCAAATTTGGGGGCTTTTCTAAAGAAGGAATTAGGGTAGTCTCAGAAACTGGTAACGGTTCGAACCTAGCTTTCCATCTATCAGTGTCTAAAACAGGGGTAGAATCTAATAGAGCATTCACCTGTTCAATAGTGCTATCGTCGTCAAAATCTAAACCAAAATGGGATAGACAACTCTCTAATGGGTCTTCAGAAAAGATGTTTGGTAATGACTCCTGAACTATAAAGTAAATGACACAGCAAGATTTTGTTAACGAGGAAGCCGCAAATGCAGAAAAACTCCGGGACCTTGTCCAGAATTGAATACTCTCAGTATTAAGCCGCTACACAAAATTACACCTAACTTCGTATAGTTGAGACCAAGAAACTAAACCTATAGTTCACCTAGTTCCGTCTGTATTCCCACGCCTCCAACTTATAAATAAGTCACGTACTTGGAACAATTCCTTTGGTTCGTATTCCAAATAGTAAAGGAACAACAAATCTGTTTGGTATCAACTCTCTTCAACCAAGTGATATGAGTCGGACAAAGGCTCTTCCATTTATCTTAACACAAACTCCTTCGTCAGGTCCTTAGATCTATCTTATGTTCAATTACCAAAGTAATCATTTAAGTTAAGCCAACAACACTCTTAATCCAAAGAATTGTGTTGATGCCGATCTACTAAATTAATCAATCCAATCTATCACAAGGATAAACAGATTATTAATTGGATCCTCTTTTACCGAAACAAGTATTGTGCACACGAAAGATTATGAACCCACAAATCAAAAATCTTCAATATCTTCTTGGTCTTTAAATCTTCTTAGATCTTCAATAATAACCTGCACACAATCACTTGAATCTCTTGTGATCAATCACACACATAACAGAGTCTATTAACAATGGATTATCACAAGATCTTCTTTAGAACTAACAACAGTGTAAAGATCCCTGTCGAAACTCTGAACTAGTTTGAGTGAATCTTATATCAGAAGAGAAGATTCTCAAGCATAAACAAACTAGGTGCAATCATTTTTCAACCACCGTTATTCAATAAAATCAATCGAAAACAAAATATAAACCGCAATTATCTAGTTACCCACCAACGATACACGCTAGAGATTCTTAATCCCAAAGAAGACTTTAAACTGAGCGGTCGTATGAGATTTTGCCTAATTAGGTTACTCTCCTCTCCGAATAGGCGGCTACACCAGTAACAACACAACAAAGAGGAAGCTTGTTGTTACTAAGGATTAGCTTGCTAGAAAGGCAAACTTCAAGTATTTATAGACAAGGAAGTTTGGACACCAAGGAATTTCCAATACCTAAAATATTCTCAAAATATACACTAAAGTACAAATTCGGTTTCCATAATTCCTGGAAATTCTCTGTCCAAAAATAATGATCGAAATCTCTCGGAAAATCTAATTAGTAAATGCACATTACTAATTCTTATACATTTCCCTACAAAATGAAATTAATAACCTTAATTAAAAGATTCTTAACTTACTTATGTTTCGATCCTGGGATTCTCTTCCCTTAGCTATTAAGGAATAACTTTGAACAATTAAAGAAATAAACATTCACAATACGTGTTCAAAGTATGTCGACATCCTTACTTTGTAAGTTCTTTTTTACACTTACAACCTTGAAACCGATTTGCCACACTTCCTAACAAGTTTAGAATTGGTTCATCTGACTTTCAAAAACTATGCGATTGATCAAATAACATTCAATCATAATCATGGGTTTAACGGTTCTACCAAAACAAGTTTCGGTTCTACCTTCCATGTGAGTACTGTGCATAGTCACACTAGCTTTCCAAAATTCGAATGACTAGGTACTAGGATCGGTTCCCCACATATATATGGTATCTAACTTATATGGGTTGCACATGCCCATAGGATCTGTTCCCCTTTGCCTAAAAACATGTTGCACATGTTCATAGGATCGGTTCCCCTTTCTGCTATAAACCTTGCTGCACCTCATACAAGGATCGGTTCCCCTTTGTGATGTACTGCACCTCTTACTAGGATCGGTTCCTCTTTCCCATATTTTGTCAGACAAAACACAAACCCGATCATACCATCTCAGGTGATTATTTAAGATCGGTTTCACTAATAAAAGTCATACCAATACATAAGTCAAGCCTTTGTGAATAGTTCTACCAAGAAAACAACAAGTCGTGAACGGTTATACCCAATCACACATATTGGTAGTTCATAAGATATGTAATGAATAACAAAACCAATAATGCCTGGAAATTTCCTTTTCGGTTCGCAAACAAGTTTATGAACTTACTTCCTTAAAACACATGTAAAACATTGTTCCCTAGGATGAAATCCTCACCTCATAAACATACATAATCACAATAGCATTCAAATGATTATGGCGATGTCTTATCTACAAAGTTTAATGGTTAAGCAATAAACCTCGTATTGTATTCCTTAATACTATGTCTATCTAGAGTTCAAATATGCTTCGCAGTTTTCAATATGCACGACTTGAAAGATACGTTGGGGAATAAAACAGTTCAAGTCAAATGTCACTAACCTCAAGTTGAAGGATGATTGTTGTCGTTGTAGCTCCTTGCTTCTTCACATCTTCAAGTCTTCGCAATACTTGTAATGTATCATTATCCTAATACTATCAAGCTAACCTATACGAAGTTGAGTCTAGTACATAATCAAGCGACTCTTAACATGAGTTTTGATTCATTAAAATATGAGAAGCAAACTTGACATACCAACGCTTGGTGGGTTCAGCCGACCTATGCTCTAACAATCTCACCCTTTGTCAATTTTAGTGACAAAACTCTTACATCATATGGATAAACAAATTACAAGAATCCATTACACATACGCTTGATTCCCGATTCAACAACACAGTAAACTGCTTACATTCAATCCTTGAAAATGTCGTTGTTGACATTATAATAACAAATCTAATATTCCCCCTAAGGAAGATAAGTAGATATTTAATCGCACGTCTTTGTTATACCAATTCATATGACATGTTACTCCCCCTTAGTATATGCTTTCCCCCTTAGTCTATGCTTTCACTCTTTCGTTTAGATAAAACGTTTAAGTACCAAAATTCTTTTCCTTAGCAATACCAATCAATATAAAATCAATGCCAGTATCACTTGTTTACTCCATATATTTCTCCCCCTTTTTGTCACAAAATGACAAAGAAACGAAAAAATAAAGAACAACATGAAAAGAATCTTACAAATCTCAAAATAGACTTGCAACCTGTAGAGTTAGGCACGAGGGTTCCACACATCATGTTCTGATAACCAATATCAAAACCGAAACTACAAGTAGTTTTATTTTTATATGTTACCAAGGAAACAATTGTCCGAAACAATTTTTCCAATTTAGTTTAGCAAAAAAAAATCAACTAAGCACCTTAGTCCCTTTTCTAAACCGATTGTTCAAAAACAACCGCTTAATTCGATAAGACCAAAATAAAGATAACCCTATTTTTCTCATCAGGTTATAATTATCCATAAACTTAGACCTTTCAATTTTAAACAAGACAAGTACTAGGTTAGTTAACTAGCATTTCTTGTTAAGGCATTCGATTAGACTTGAATAACGGAAACCTCACTTCGATAAGTCTAACTAAGATCAGAATTAACTTAGTTTCTCTTATCCGGAATCGAATTGTACTAAACAAATCATCCCATAAACCTTTTGTTTCTTTAAGCCATAAATAATTCATACAAACCAACATAAATCAACTTGCATAATTATTCACCTTAACAGGAAGCAATTGAAACAACATAAGCATTAAAACACCGCAATTGCACCAAAATTTTGTAAGCCTAAACAATTGATACCACACAATAAATCAAGATAACAATAGTTTTTATTAACCAGAACCAATTGAATCACACACAGTTTTTCAGTTGCTCTCTATGCATTTCAAGAAGTTTTTCTCTACTTCTAGTCCTAGTCATAATGATATTGAGGAAGCCTTAAGATATGTTAATCCTATTATTAATGATGAAGTTAATGCCTCATTGATTGCCATTCCCACCTCTCAGAAAATTAGGGATACAATTAATAACCTTACCTCCTGGAGTTCTCCGGAGCCTGATGGATTTCAGGCTGCATTCTTTCAGGATAACTGGGAGATTGTGCAAGCTGAGGTTGTTTCGCATGTTCAGAATTTCTTCAAACATAGATTTCTGCTAAAACAAATTAATTTCTCTTTTATTGCCTTAATTTCCAAAATAAAAAATGCTTCTTCTCCTCATGATTTCAGGCCAATTGTCTTATCAAATACGATTTATAAAATAATTTCCAAAATCTTAACAAATCGCTTGAAACCTTTTATGAATAGTTTATTTTCACCTTTTCAATCTGCTTTCGTTGCCATTCGCCAAATCCATGATAATGTGGTCATTACTCATGAAATTCTTTACTCCTTTAAAAAGAGGAAGAAAAACAATAAGAATGACTATCTGTCTATTAAACCTGATCTTTCTAAAGCATTCGATAGATTGGAGTGGACCTTCATTATTATTATTTTCACAAAGTTGGGTTTTTCCGAGGAATGGTGTCAAATGATAGATCAGTGTATTAGAACTGTTTCATATTCTGTATTAGTCAATGGCTCCCCAGGTGAAACCTTTTACCCTTCTCGTGGTATAAGGCAAGGTGACTGCCTATCGCCTTACATCTTCATTCTTTGTATGGAAGTTTTATATCAGCTGTTGGTGAAAGCATACGATAAGAAGTTGATACAAGGCTTCAAATTTAAAAAGAACATCCCTTCTATCTCTCATCTTTTTTTTGCTGATGATTATATGCTTTTTTGCAAGGCTTCTGTCTCTTATGCTAGGAACCTCCTCAAGATTGTTAATATTTTTGCTCGGGCATCAGGTCAGGCAATTAATTTTGAAAAGTATGGATTTATTACTAGAAAAAAAGTGCATCATAAACATATTAAGATGTTGGCTAAAATTCTTAAGATGAAATTCCTTAGCAATGCTGAAAAATATCTAGGAACCGCTCTTTTTATTGGAAAAGATAAAACCAACTCGTTCAATTTTCTTATTGAAAACCTTTATTCTAGATTAGGTACCACAGAAAAGACTAACCTCAATGTGGCAGGGAGAACCATTGTTACTAAACATGTTCTGTCTAGTTTAGCAGTCTATCATATGGCATGTTTCCCTCTTCCGAAGACCGTTACTTCAAAAATGGACTCTATTCAGAGATCTTTCTGGTGGTCAAAAAAAAATCCCAAGAGATCTGCATATTATCGTTCTTGGGGGGATATAGGTAAGTCCAAATTAAATGGTGGCCTAGGTATTAGAAACACTTATACTATGATAGAGTTTTCATTTGTAAGCTCGGTTGGAGAATTGTGAAAAATCCAAATTTATTGCTTTCTCGTTTTATGAAAGATAAATACTTTCCTAATCAAAATTTGTTGGAAATTGACAAAGAAGCTAATTCCTCATCTTGGATCTGGAAAGGTATTGTAAATGGTTTGCAATTTATCAAAGCTAAATCTGTGGTTAAAATTAATGATGGGGTTTCTTCTCGTATTTGGTATACTAACTGGATTCCAGGAAATTTACATCTCCCTGTGCCCAGACTTCCTTCACATAGTGAGTATGAGTTTGTTAATGAGCTATTAGATATTCAAAATGGTTGTTGGAACGACAGTTTGCTTTCGATTCTATTCTCAGATGAGGATGCTACTAGGATTAAGTCTATTAGAATAAATCTTCTCCAAAGTGACTCGTTAATGTGGGCACATCCCAGCAATGGTAAATTTACCATTAAATCTGCTTACAGAGTTTATATGAATGACTTTCCGTCAACTGCTGACTCGGTTTTCTGGAGGAAAGTTTGGGCCATTGATTTCTTGCCTAAAATTAAGTTTTTCTTGTGGAGAATCTTTGCGTATATGCTTCCTGTTAATTCCATGCTTCAGTTTTACAACCCTGAAGTTGATGTTCTCTGCCCTCTTTGTCAGAGGTATAAGGAAACAGTTATGCATCTTTTTATAGATTGTACCGTGTGAAACACATATGGTTTGGTCTTTCTTTGCAGCACTTGATTCACTTGGATTTTGATTGGATTGATGACTAATTTCTGTACTGGCATGATGCTGATTTAGGTGTTTCTCCTTATAATGTTCCTTGGTCTACAATTGGGGCTATTGTCTTATGGTGTATTTGGAAGATAAGATGCGAAGTGATTTTCAAGAATGTTTCTTTGGATCTGGATAAGATCATTTTGGATACTAAGAGAATGATTAGCTCTTATATTTCTCCGCAGTCTCATTCAAATAGTTCACCTGTTGTGGTTAAAATGATCCCTGCTACTGAGGTGGATCATTTTTTGTTTATTGATGGCTCTTTTAAAGATTATAATATGGGTTTGGGCGTTATTTGGTGTGATACTGCAGGTAATGTAAGAAGCTCTCGATCAGACTATGGTTTGATGTCAGATGCAGTAGGTGTTGAAGTTGCTGCTCTAATTTTGGCGATCTCTTGGGCAGAAGAGATGCATCTTTCCAGTGTAGTCTTTGTCAGCGACTGTTTTCAGCTAGTACAGTTCAATAATGGCGTCAACATTAACTTTGCTTGGAGAAGCAGTGATCTTGTGGAGCTTTGTCGGAGTTTAATTTCAAGTTGTGTGTCTTTTAAAACTATGTATATTAAGCGTACGAAGAATAAACTAGCAGACCGGCTTGCACGCGGGGTTAGGAAACTTGGTCTTAAGGATATTTGGGTCTGTTTTCCTCCTTTTTTGAACTCTCTTATTAGAAAGGAGAACCTAAACGATATCTGTAACTCTTTGCTTTCTTAATCTATCGGAGTGTGGTTTTTAGCAAAAAAAAAAAAAAAGAAAGAAAGAAAGAAAGAAAAGCTACATGTCTATTTTAGTCCCTATGGATATGATTAAAACCACATAAGATAAGAGAGTTACTTCTCTAAATGGTAACCTAAATACACTCTCTTTATTCTCTGAAACGATACGATAAATGGATCCATGGCTTAAAATTTTACAATGAATGGAATCGTAAACAATTACCGTAAGTTGAATTCTTATTTTCTTTTCTTAACGCGAAACTAACATCATGTTTGTTTTTTCCTCTATGCAGAGGCTAACCTCTATTAGTCTCTATATAGTGATGGGTCCCATTTATTTGGTGTTTGTTTTTTCCACTACCTCTACAAAGATAGAGGCAAATCTCTATCTATATAGAGGAAATCAAATAGCACCAATGAGATGCTATCTTTGAGCCTCTACCTCTATTAAACCTTCAAATGACTAATATATCCTCGAACAAATTTATAATGTCCAAAAATAATTACTTAATTTAAAATCTAAAATTTTACATGTTTCAAGAAAAGTGATACTTTCGCCCGTTTCAGAAAAAGGGATATTTTCGCGCTGTTTCAGAAAAAAGTGATATTTTGCTCCGTTGCAGAAAAAGTGACACTTTAGCCCCGTTTCAGAAAAAGTGATACTTCCCCCGTTTCAGAAAAAGTGATACTTTCACGCCGTTTCAGAAAAAGTGATATTTTCTCCCCGTTTCAGAAAAAGTGATACTTTCGCATGCTTCAGAAAAAGTGATACTTTCGCGCCGTTTCAGAAAAAGTGATATTTTTGCTCCGTTTCAGAAAAAGTGATTTTTTCCATGTTTCAGAAAAAGTGATATTTTTGCCCTGTTTCAGAAAAAGTGAAATTTTTGCCCCGTTTCAGAAAAAGTGATATTTTCGTTCTGTTTCATAAAAAGTTATGTTTTTGCCCCGTTTCAGAAAAAGTGATTTTTGCCCTGTTTCAGAAAAGGTGATTTTTTTTTTCCGTTTCAGAAAAAGTGATACTTTCGCCCGTTTCAGATAAAGTGATACTTTCGCCCGTTTCAGATAAAGTGATATTTTTGATCCGTTTCAGAAAAAGTGATATTTTTACCCCGTTTCAGAAAAAAGTTATACTTTCGCTCCGTTTCAGAAAAAGTGAACATCTTTGGTTGTATTTTCTAATACATTTTTTTTCCTTTTGGAATTTTTGAACATCTTTGGTTGTAATGGATATTCATGGATTTTTTGAATATTATAAGGGTAAAATGAGAAATATATAAAATTGAGTACACAATATAGAGTTGTTAGATAATGGTCAAACAAACATGATTTTAAAAGAGATTATATAGTGATATTTATATAGATATAGAGGTAAACCTCTATATAGAACACTCTACCTATATAGAGGAAAAAACAAACGTGGTGTAAAAGTATTTTAATTGATTAAGATTTTCATGGTGGTCTTAATATTTTTTGGTGTTATTCGATCTTAATATCAGTAGGTATATACAATCACCATTGAAAATATTCTTTAGTTGATCAAAATCCTAACTTAGCTTATACTTGGAACTGTTCATCACATCACGTCAAAAACCACTCATCAAATTTTTTAGTGATTTTTTTTAAAAGTCTCATAGAATTTCATTCATGATAAAATAGAGATGACATGGACTTCACTAACATCAAGATCAAAGATCTAAATACAATCAAAATATAATAACAAAGAGTAATTCGTGAAGAAAAGTAACCAACTACCAACAAGAGTACCAAGCAACCCGAAGATTGAAAGAATGGTTTGGGATTATAATCCAACCATTTTGATATGGTTTTAAAAAAGATCTTCTCATAAAAATATGTCCAAAGTCTTGAATCTTGATCACTACACTTGAACTTCCACCAAAAATCTCCATTAAAATCACAAAGAAACGCCATAAGAGTGCATAGAAAATCTCCATAAAAGAAAAGACATAAACAAAAAGGGCAAAACGCCTACGAGAACACCATAAAAATCTTTTAAAAAATGAAGATTGAAACAAAAACTTTAAAATATCTAATTCAAAATACTAGCTATCTAAGAAAACAAGAAAAAGGAAAGGAACCTTCTCAGATCTAGCCCAAAATGACCTAGATCTGGGCAGTAAGCTTTAATGATGGTGAGGATTTTTTAGATTTTAAAAAGGAGCTAGAAGGCAGAGAGAAATTTAGAAAGGGTTTTTTTGTCAATATTTTTATCTTGATTAAGATGTAGCTAATGCATGAAGTGGCAGGGACGAATCTACGTGTGGGTACACTTAGGCACGTGCCCACCTGAAATTTTCCAAAAATTATCGGCCCTATTAATATTTCCCACTAAATATCTAAAAGAAAATATTTTGTTTGTTATTCTAGTAAATCTATTTATATTTTTACCCTTCAAACCTTCGAATCAAATTTTTTCTATCTTATATAAGTAACAAAATAATTAGTAATTAATGCATATAATATCTTTTTTGCTACAAAATAGGCAAACACGAAAACTTTCTTAGTTTACGGTTTGCAAGCATATTAGTCATCATCATAAATACCAATTCATTAGTCCTCTGCTGTATCAAAAGCTACAACGATAAAATGTGCAATATCCGTCATTGTGTGTCCTTATTCTACAGAAATTCCTAAAAGTTTGGAGATATATACAAACAGATGACTATCCAAAGCGAGTATCATCAACACCAAGTAATTCAACGGGAATAAGTGAGACAGCAACACAAAGCAATTCAAGAAACAATTATCAAGATGAAGAATCACCACAGTCTCATACATTTCATTTTAAGCAGAGAATTTCTCTTTATATATATTTTTTGATTAGTAAATTTAAAATAGGTTTTATCAAGTTCAATATTTATGTGGCTTTTGATTAGTAAATTCAAATCGCCTTTCCTTGCATGCTAGATACTTCCCAGGACAAATTCGAAGCCATTTTGAAAGAGTATTTTCTATTATGAAAATTATGATGACTCGACTATGCAATCAGATGGAAGATGAGTGGGTGAATTATATTTTGTATTGTTACAATGAAAAAGATATCTTCGATGTTATAGACAATAAACTAATCATACAAGGATTCGAAAGTATGAAATTTCATAGGGGACAATCATGAAATGTATTACCTCATTATAGAGATTATTAATAAATTAAAAAAAAAAATCTTACAAAATGCATCTACCAATATAAAATTCTAGATCCGCCACTGTCAAGTGGGTCACTTGACAGTCGACTGTACTACTCAAAGGGTTCTTGTTATGCCATGGTTTATATATAAATGTTAATGCATGTAAGGGTTATTAATGAAGATTATTGAAGAAGAACTATTACCATTTGAAATGATCAAATATTTGGAAGTTGGATCCCAAGATTGAAAACGTGTTTTCTCACGTGAAGGGAAAAAATGTCAACTTAGAAAATGTTTATAAGGATAGTCAGTGTGTGCGATTTGCATAAACACCAAGTTAACAAATTTTTGGAAAAAAAACTGAAAGTATGGGAATTTATAATTATTGGATGGAGAATGGATAACTGCATATTCAATTAGCGAAGTAGGGTAACTGCATAGTTCCCCTTAGCTCAATTAGTTGATTTATATATGGGTTAGAAATAATTGAGACAGTGAATCGGTAGGAAAAGTTTTGGGAGAGGGAAAGCTTTTTGAGAATTTGATAAGATGAGTGATTCTAATCATAATTCTGGAGTGGGGATCTTCTTCAACTCATACAGATGAATCTATATATGCTAATCTTAGAAACGATCCGCAAATGGATTATTTGAATGATCCTCACACATATTTTTCCAGCATTCAAAGTGACTATGTAAAATGCATAAGAAAATAACCCAAATGAAGAATTCGGAGCTACAAATAATCAGGTACATCTGATATGATGAAAAATGTGATTTTGCAGGTTGAATTCGTCAAATGATTTTCACTTTTTGTTACCAAGTGCCATCGAGGTTGAAAAAGTGGGGGTACAACAACCTCACTCAATAATTCGCTTAGCAATATGTATGGACTAACTCCAATATACTTTTAAGAGAATCAACTAGACAGTCACACTCAATCTTAATAAAAAGAATATCAAGGAGTTATATCTCAATTTCTCGATTCAATACTTACTCAAGCAAATAGAGATCTGCGAGTCTAATTGAATACAAGAGAAATTAACTTGAACGGTACCAAAGACCAATGTTCAAGGATCAATCAATTTCAATCAACAACAAAAGGTTGGATTTACCAATTGATCGATTCAATGCACAACCTGTGATATTTCAATTATACAACAAAATATAATGTGGAAAAGAAATAACACACACACCAGAAGTTTTGTTAACGAGGAAACCGCAAATGCAGAAAATCCCCGGGACCTAGTCCAAATTGAACACACACTGTATTAAGCCTCTACAAACTAACTTCGGTCTGGACTGTAGTTGAACCCCAATCACACTGACCCAAGGTACAGTTGCGCTCCTTACGTCTCTGATCCCATCAGCATACTACGCACTTGATTCCCTTAGCTGATCTCACCCACAACTAAGAGTTGCTACGACCCAAAGTCGAAGACCTTAATAAACAAATTTGTATCACACAGAAAAGTCTACAGGAATAGATAAATCTGTCTCTCACAGAAATACCTATGAGTTTTGTTCCGTCTTTTGATAAATCAAGGTGAACATGAACCAATTGATATATCGGACTTATATTCCCGAAGAACAACCTAGAAATATCAATCACCTCACAATAATCTTAATCGACTAGTGAAACAAGATATTGTGGAATCACACACGATGAGATGAAGATGTTTGTGACTACTTTTATATCTTGCCTACCTGAGAAATTAATCTCGAGCCAATTTTACAATTGTACTCAACACGATAGAAAACAGCAAGATCAGACCACGCAACTACAGATAAAATAGTTGGGTCTGGCTTCACAATCCCAATGAAGTCTTTAAGTCGTTAACCTACAGGGTCTCAGTAGAAACCTAAAGTTAAAGGAGAATCGACTCTAGCTTATACAACTAGTATCACACAGGAGGTGTGGGGATTAACTTTACTAGTTGCTAGAGTTCTCCTTTATATAGTCTCCAAATATGGGTTTGCAATATAAGTTACCTTGGTAACAAAGCATTCAATATTCACCGTTAGATGAAAACCTGATTAGATTCAAGCTAATATCTTTCAACTGTTAGATCGAACTTAGCTTGTTATACACAAATGAAATGCACGACCATTTAGGTTTGTGTAACCGTATCTACACGCGTACACCTAAGTTGGTTCAACAGTAGTTAACCAAATGGTTAGCCATATGAGCACTTTCATATCAACCTTATTTATCTTCACCATAACTAGTTCAAATGACTCAAAAGAACTAGTTAGAGAGTTGTTCAATTGATTAGATCTCATAGAAGTATATAAGACACAATCGAAACAAAAAATATTTTGATTCACTCGAATCGATTCATGAACTTTATAGCCACGGTTTGCAAATATGCATTCCTTAGTTTATATAAGTTAAATTTCACGAATAAACTGTTTTTAAAAATAACCCACTCAAGTATGCATACCGTCACGCATACTTAAGTACCTGGTTTAAGTTTGTTTTCAGTTCACAAACTCCAGCAGAAATTCATGGGACATGAATTTCTGGCAGTACGCGTATGGGTACGCGGACTTTAGTTCCGGTTATCCTGAGCAGAAAAGTACGCATACTTTGGTTCAAGGATTTTGGAATTACACACGTATGAATTCACATACAATGTTTATATCCATTAAGGTTATATATTCTAAACTCTCATTTCAATCATTGAAACATTCTTAGAGGATATTAAATAGAGGTTATTCATACACTATTTTTCATCAAAGCAATTTTCAAGATATTGAAATAACCAACATGATTTTTGTCACTTGTAAAGATGAACTTGTACAAAGATAAAGCTTACCTACACATATTTCGAGAAATAGATAAGCGAGATAAACTCGGCTGGAAATAGCAAATGTGTATAATCGAAGAATATATAGCAATACGACTTTTGTCTCGAGATAAGAGATAGAGTGGATAGACTTTTGAGTGATAGATAAGTTTAAGTCTCCACATACCTTTTAGTCGGTGAAGATCCACCAGTTCCTTGAGTAGTTGTTCGTCTTTGCATGATGAACGCCGTGGAGTCTAGAGCGCAACTACACTTTCTATCCTAGTCCGAGACTTAGCTATAAGTAGACTAGAAATCAAGACTTATAGTTTTGGCAACTAAACTTGACAAACAAGCTTGAGATAGCAATGTTTGCGAGTTCGATCGAGTAGTGCTCTAACATTCTCCTCCTTTGTCAATTTTAATGACAAAACTATCAATACATATGGAATACAAAATATTTGCAGCTTCTCTTCCACATGCATGATCTCCTTGGTTCTTCAACATTATTAGGAATCTTCGTCACTTCCAAGTACTCCAATGATTCCAAAGGTTGTAACTTCAGCATCATCGTTGTTGAAGTTCCGTAGCCATAACAATGAGAAAACAAAAGCTCTCAATCATTGTTACACAGTGTCATAGTATTATTACACAACATCAAAGTTCATTTGTATCACAACTTCGACAACAATATTATGGTGATATGTATCACTCCCCCTTAGTCAATAATTCATCTCACATGAAAACCACTCCCCCTTACATAATGATACGAAAACCATATGTATTTGTAGTGTGAAATATACATTAATTATCCCCCTTTTTGTCAATAAAATTGTCAAAGGTACGAAAACTAGTGGGATACTAATGAAATTTCCATAGAGACACTTCATGACCAAAAGAAAGCACATATCAACTTTTTAGATGCAATCATATAGCCGAAGCTAAATGCATTCATCAAGGAGTTTATAAAGATACAAGATAACCCCTATAATATTCCACAGCCGCACTCCCCACAAAGATTTAGCAATTAAGCACAAGTTCAGTTAAGAACTCTCCCCCATAAAATGTCATTCCCGAAAGAACAACATGATAAACCTTACTTTCACAAGAAAAGAAGGATTTCTTTGGACATTACAAATCACATGAAACATGAATTTGTATCCAAAATACTCAACTAAATTAACCACAAGAGAACGCATGATTAATTCAATCGGAAATTCTCAACATAAGAAAACTTACGGAGCCACACAGTATATACAAAAAAAAAGGATCAGGGAAGATCAATACTGCGGAATAAACAAAGATTCATTCTATCTTTCATCATTATTTTCTCAATGGCATATAATATAGTTAATCTTTGTAAACAAAAGTTCATCCTTTCTTCCATCAATATTTGCATAAAGACATAAAAAGCTTAACTTTTGTTTGTCAAAAGTTCATTTATTCTTTTATCAACTTGCATATCGACATATGAAATACTTAACTTTTGACCATGTATGGGACAATCATAATGGAAAAGCGGGGGTACAACAACCACACCCAATATTTCGATTATCAATCTGTATGGACTAACTCCAATATACTTTCAAGAGAATCAACTAGACTCAATCTTAATAAAGTATATCAAGAGTTATATCTCTCTTTCTCGATTCAATTCTTATTCAAGCAAATAGAAATCTGCGAGTCTAATTGAATACAAGAGAAATCACTTGAACGGTACCAAAGTCCAATGTTCAAGTATCAATCAATTTCAATCGACAACCAAAGGTTGGATTTCCAATTGATTGATTCAAACGCACAACCTGTGATATTTCAATTATATAACAAAAATATAATGCGGAAGACACCAGAATTTTGTTAACGAGGAAACCGCAAATGCAGAAAAACCCCGGAACCTAGTCCAGATTGAACACACACTCTATTAAGCGGCTACAGACACTAGCCTACTACAAACTAACTTCGGTCCGGACTGTAGTTGAACCCCAATCAATCTCACACTGATCCAAGGTACAGTTGCGCTCCTTACGTCTCTGATCCCAGCAGGATACTACGCACTTGATTTCCTTAACTGATCTCACCCACAACTAAGAGTTGCTACGACCCAAAGTCGAAGACTTTAATAAACAAATCTGTATCACACAGAAAAGTCTATGATAATAGATAAATCTGTCTCCCACAGAAATACCTACAAGGTTTTGTTCCGTCTTTTGATAAATCAAGGTGAACCTGAACCAATTGATAACCCGGACCTATATTCCCGAATAACAACCTAGAATTATCAATCACCTCACAACAATCTTAATCGACGCGGCGAAAGAAGATATTTTGGAATCACAAACGATGAGATGAAGATGTTTGTGACTACTTTTATATCTTGCCTATCGAAGATATTAATGTCAAGCCAATCATTACGATTGTACTTAACACGATAGAATCAGCAAGATCAGATCACACAACTACGAGAAAGTAGTATCGGTCTGGCTTCACAATCCCAATGAAGTCTTCAAGTCGTTAACCTGGTTTACAAGAAGAAACCTAAGGTTAAAGGAGAATCAACTCTAGATAATACAACTAGTATCACACAGGAGGTGTGGGCATTAGGTTTCCCAGTTGCTAGAGTTCTCCCTTATATAGTGTTTCAAATCAGGGTTTGGAATCAATGTTAGCTTGATAACAAAGCATTCAATGTTCACCGTTAGATGAAAACCTGATTAGATTCAAGCTAATATATTTCAACCGTTGGATCGAAAACTTAGCTTGTTACACACAAATGAAATGCACGATTTTAGGTTTGTGTAACCGTACCCAAACATGTACATTTGTTGGTTCAACAATAGTTAACCAAATGGTTATCCATATGAGAACTTTCGTATCAACCATATTCTTCTTCACCATAACTAGTTTAAATGAATCAAATGAACTAGTTAGAAAGTTGTTCAATTGTATATATTTTATATAACTATACAAGACACAATCGAAGCAAAAACGATTTAATTCACTCGAATCGATTCATGAACTTTATAACCACGGTTTGCAATTTTCCTTCCTTAGTTAATTATAAATATAAGTTCACAAATAATCGTCTTTAGATATAACCAACTCAAGTACGCGTACTTAGTTCATAGACTTAAGTTCCCGGAAGGAGTTCACAAACTCCAGCAGATATTCTCGGGATGAGAACCTCCGCCAGTTCGCGGACTGATTTCGGGGACTGAGCTCAAAGCTCTTGTTCCGGTTTTCCTGATCAACAAAGTACGCATACTTTGGTTCAAGGAACAAGGACTTATACATATATGTGTTGCCACACAATGCTTATATCCAACATTGGTTATATAGTCTAAACTCTCATTCCAATCATTGAAACATTTTTAGAGGACGTTATATAGTTGTTATTCAAAAACCATTTTTCGTCAAAGCCATTTTCAAAGTGATTGAAACATAACATGACTTTCGTCACTAGTTAAATATGAACTTGGCCAAAGTGAAAGCTTACCAACACATATTTCGAGAAATAGATAAGCGAGATAAACTCGGCTCGAAATAAAAAATGTGTATAATCAAAGTCTATATAGCAAAACGACTTTTGTATCAAGATAGGAGATAGAGTAGATAGACTTTTGAGTGATAGATAAGTTCAAGTCTCCACATACCTTTTAGTCGATGAAGTTCCACCAGTTCCTTGAGTAGTTCTTCGTCTTGTATGATGATCGCCATGGAGTTC
Organism: Papaver somniferum; assembly: GCF_003573695.1. Classification (NCBI taxonomy): domain Eukaryota; kingdom Viridiplantae; phylum Streptophyta; class Magnoliopsida; order Ranunculales; family Papaveraceae; genus Papaver; species Papaver somniferum. The sequence continues at coordinate 7,328,039 of NC_039367.1, forward strand.
TTGAGCTCAACTACAATTTCTATCCTAGTCCGAGACTTAGATATAGTAGACTAGAAATCAAGACTTATAGTTTTGATCACTAACATTGACAAACATGCTTGAGATAGCAACGCATGCGAGTTCGACCGAGCAGTGCTCTAACAATCTCTCCCTTTGTCAATTTTAGTGACAAAACTATCAATACATATGGAATACAAAAATAAATGAATAAACTTTCGTAGCTTCTATTCTACATGCCTAATTTTCAACGTTACTCGAAATCTTCATCACTTCCAAGTACTCCAATGATCCCAAAGGTTGTAAGTTCAGAATCATCGTTGTTGAAAATCCGTAGCTATAACTATGAGAAAACAAGTATTCTCAATCATTGTTATACAGTGTCGTAGTATCATTATGCAACATCAAAGTTCAATTATATCACAACTTCGACAACAATACTATGGTGATATGTACCACTCCCCCTTAGTCAATACTCCATCTCACATGGAAACCACTCCCTCTTACATAATGATCCGAAAACCATATGTATTTGTAGTGTGAACTACATATTAACTCTCCCTCTTTTTGTCAATAATATTGGCAAAGGTACGAAAACGGGATCCTAATGAAATTTCCAAAAGAGACATTTCATGACCAAAAGAAATCATATATCAACTTGTTTAGATGTAATCATAAAGCCAAAGCTAAATGCTTTCATCAAGGAGTATATAAAGATACAAGATAACCCCTATAATATTCCACAACCCCACTCCCCACAAAGATTTGGCAATTAAGCACAAGTTCAATTAAGAACTCTCCCCCATAAAATGTCATTCCTGAAAGAACAACAAGAGCGACCTTAATTTCAAAAGAAAATAAGGATTTCTTTGGACATAACAAATCACATACGAATATGAATTTGAATCCAAAAGTACTCAATTAGATTAATCACAAGAGAACCCATAATTAATTTAATCGGAAATATACAACCAAATTAACCACAAATAGTGATGAATTTAATTGATCATGCTCGACAAAAGAGGACTTACGGAGCCTTACAGTATATACATAAAATTATGGATCAGGGAAGATCAATACTTCGGAATATACAAGGATTCATTCTATTTTCCATCACTATTCGCACAATGACATACAATAAACATAATCCTCGCCAACAAAAGATTTTAACCTATCTTCAATCAATAAATGACATAATAGGCTGAACTTTTGTATTTGTCAAAAGTTCATTCATTCTTTTATCAATACATGCATATCGACATATGAAAGACTTAACTTTTGACAAGGTATGGGACAATCACAGTTCACGAACGCAAACACATATATAAAACCATAAAGATTAATACTGCAAAAATCATCTTCCAAACAACTTTTTTAGAATTTAAACAAATAAACCTAAAAACATGAAGATGAAAATGTTGGACATAGATATGTGTAATCACAATAATGGCTATTCCAAACTCTAGTTATTCTTCTAAATAAAACAATAAAATAAAAGATTTACTAGGAAAATAAAAACCACAAGCTAAGAAACAAAAAACAGACTCCAGTGCTATGCCCGTACACGAACTAAGGTCAATTAGACGGTTCAGGAATCTTACGAATCTTGGGGTCTTTGAGCTTGTGATTGACAGCATCCATTGCATCTTCAGAGAAGGGATTCTCTTTGAGAAGATCATTGATGTGAGATTTTATGAGACCAAGGTTAGAGGTAACCTTTTTCAGCTCATTTTTTAACACGTCAAGACTTTTCAGAGTATCAACGAGCTGTAGTTTTGACTCCTTAAAGTATTTAAGAAAATCATGAACCACTTCAGCAGAAATCATATCCTCCTTCTCAACATCCTCATGAGTATAGGCATAGTAACATGAGGCATTAATATGATCTTCTTTTACAAGGGTTCTTTTCTTCCTTCCCTTGGACTCGAAACCAAAACCTTTCTCAAGAAATCCCCTTGCAAAATCACCATAGCGAGATGAAGAAGAAGACATTCTTGATAACCCAGAAAACAACCTAGAGTATGCGTTCGTAACTCAATAGGTAGGGTACTTAAAGGATTTCTTAGAGAAGGAATTCTAGGGTTTCCTTAATTGATTAGCGCCATTCACACGGGTAACCTATACGATATCAATCTCGACCCAAAAGAAAAACAAGAGTCGTATGCACACGACTTTGCAGAAAACTCACGGTAATGTGAATAAATCATAATGACTCCAAAAAAAAATATCAAAAGAGAAGTAAATTTAGATTGCATGAGTGGCACCTTGTTTAACCAAACAATCAAAAGGAAAAAATACCACAGCAAGCACAAATACTTGTGCAAGTATTTTGCAAAGATACTCATGCTAAAGATGATAAGAAAATAGCTTGAGGATCCAAGAATACTATTGACACAAGTATACCTGAGCATATATCTCAACCGGGATTTTGTGTGAGAGATTACAATCTTGTGATCAATTGGCACAAGTATGAGATTTTAGCTCATCAAATGAATATTGTTTTTGATTAGACCCTTTTCTTCTGTACTTTGGAAGAGGCCTCTTATGATGTGAAAAATTATCATAAAATTTACCATCATCAAAATATGACACATAGTATGAGTTCTTACCATAAGAATTTTGTCTTGAGGAGATAGACAGTCTGTTGACAATTTCTTTATAACCTTTGATCAAATCCTTCATGTTATTTCTCATATCATCAATTTTTCTCCTTTCTCCTGGGATTTCGTTCACATCAAGAATAAAGTTATCTTCAAAGGAAACGACTTGATCTTTCCTTAGACGATTTTTGTTAAAACATCTGTTCTGCTTTTGAGCTTTCAAGGAACTCATTGAACTGATTCTCCTGGTAGCATAGACAGGGTAAGTACTAAAACCAATTGGCTTAGACATACGAATATCAGTCACACCTTTGAGAATTAAGTCTAAGGTGTGTTGAAGTTGAACCATGGAATCGTTATTCAACCCAGAGTTTCTCTTTATCTCAACAGGTCTTTTTGAATCACAAAAGAGATATACTTTCTGATCAAGAGTATGATTAGAAGGTTTCGTCTTAACATCATCTTTTGAAGATTTCTTCCTTCCATTTGATGTGCAACATCCTTGATTAATGGAGATCTCAGGCAATCCTTTTTAATAGAAAGGGATTCCGATTTTACTTCTGAACCTGGAGCTTTGGTTTCAATAGAAGTTGATGGTATAGAGGACTTTTTGACACAACCTTGAATTGAGAGTTTATTCAAGCGATGTTCAATTTCCAAAACATCCTTTTCAAGACTTGCCTCAAGTAGGATTGTGAAGACTGATCTTCCGTGTTTTTGGAATTGCAGTATCTTACTACACCAAGAAGAACATTGACATGGTGTTTCAACCGATTAAATCTATCAGCTTGGATTCTAACAAGATTTAGAATAAATTCACTCTCTTCGGATGTTTCCCGTTCATTAAAAGAGATGGTCTCTTCTCTTTTGAAGGGTAATCCGGATCACACATGTCATTGTTTGTCTGTCTCGTCAGAATACAAGGTTCGTCTATATTCGAGATTGAAGAATATTTCTCTTTAATATAATTAGACGAGGCAGAGCTTTTGTTTCTGGTGATGCATTTATCAGAGATAGTACTCTTGTCCATAGAGTCAGATCGCTACAAACACAGACTTGTAAGGTCTTTAACGTGTTTGCCTGCTCTAATACCAATTCAAAAAGCGGGGGTATAACAACCACACCCAATATTTCGATTAGAAATATGTATGGACTAACTCCAATATACTTTCAAGAGAATCACCTAGACTCAATCTTAATAAAGTATATCAAGAGTTATATCCCTCATTCTCGATTCAATTCTTACTCAAGCAAATAGAAATCTGCGAGTATAATTGAATACAAGAGAAATCACTTGAACGGTACCAAAGACCAATGTTCAAGTATCAATCAATTTCAATCAACAACCAAAGGTCGTATTTCCAATTGATTGATTTAAACGCACAACCTGTGATATTTCAATTATATAACAAAATATAATGCGGAAAAGAAATAACACAGACACCAGAATTTTGTTAACGAGGAAACCGAAAATGCAGAAAAACCCCGGGACCTAGTCCAGATTGAACACACACTATATTAAGCCGCTACAGACACTAGCCTACTACAAACTATTTGGTATAGACTGTATTTGAACCCCAATCAATCTCACACTGATCCAAGGTACAGTTGCGCTCCTTACGTCTCTGATCCCAGCAGGATACTATGCACTTGATTCCTTTAGTTGATCTCACCCACAACTAAGAATTTCTACGACCCAAAGTCGAAGACTTTAATAAACAAATCTGTGTCACACAAAAAAGTCTATGATAATAGATAAATCTGTCTCCCACAGAAATGCCCACAAGTTTTTGTTCCGTCTTTTGATAAATCAAGGTGAACAAGAACCAATTGATAACCCGGACTTATATTCCCGGAGAACAGCCTAGAATTATCAATCACCTCACAGTAATCTTAATCGACGCGGCGAAAGAAGATATTGTGGAATCACAAACGATGAAACAAATATGTTTGTGACTACTTTTATATCTTGCCTATCAGAGATATTAATCTCAAGCCAATCGTTACGATTGTACTCAAAACGATAGAATCAGCAAGATCAGTTCACACAACTACGAGAAAGTAATATCGGTTTGGCTTCACAATCCCAATGAAGTCTTCAGGTCGTTAACCTGGTTTACAAGAAGAAATCTAAGGTTAAAGGAGAATCGACTCTAGATAATACAACTAGTATCACGCAGGAGGTGTGGGGATTAGGTTTCCCAGTTGCTAGAGTTCTCCCTTATATAGTCTTTGAAATCAGGGTTTGCAATCAATGTTAGCTTAGTAACAAAGCATCCAATATTCACTATTAGATGAAAACCTGATTAGATTCAAGCTAATATCTTTCAACCGTTAGATCGAAAACTTATCTTGTTACACACAAATGAAATGCACGATTTTAGGTTTGTGTAACCATACCCAAACATGTACATTTGTTGGTTCAACAGTAGTTAACCAAATGGTTAGCCATATGAGCACTTTCATATCAACCATATTCTTCTTCACCATAACTAGTTGAAATGACTCAAATGAACTAGTTAGAGAGTTGCTCAATTGTATACATCTTATATTACTATACAAGACACAATTGAAGCAAAAACGATTTGATTCACTCGAATCGATTCATGAACTTTATAGCCACGGTTTGCAATTTGCATTCCTTAGTTAATTATAAATGTAAGTTCACAAATAACAGTCTTTAGATATAACCAACTCAAGTACACGGACTTAGTTTGTGGACTTAATTTCCCGGAAGGAGTTCACAAACTCCAGCAGATATTCTCGGGATGCGAACCTCCGCCAGTTCGCGGATTGAGCTCACAGTTCTTGTTCCGATTTTCCTGATCAATAAAGTACACATACTTTGGTTCAAGGAATAAGTACTTATACATATATGTGTTGCCACACAATGCTTATATCCAACATTGGTTATATAATCTAAACTCTCATTTCAATCATTGAAACATTCTTAGAGGACGTTATATAGTTGTTATTCACAAACCATTTTTCGTCAAAGCCATTTTCAAAGTGATTGAAACATAACATGACTTTCATCACTAGGTAAAGATGAACTTGGTCAAAGCGAAAGCTTACCACACATATTTTGAGAAATAGATAAGCGAGATAAACTCGGCTCGAAATAACAAATGTGTATAATCAAAGTCTATATAGCAAAACGACTTTTGTCTCAAGATAGGAGATAGAGTAGATAGACATTTGAGTGATAGATAAGTTCAAGTCTCCACATAATTTTTAGTCGATGAAGTTCCACCAGTTCCTTGAGTAGTTCTTCGTCTTCTATGATGATCGCCATGGAGTTCTTGAGATCAACTACACTTTCTATCCTAGTCCGAGACTTAGCTATAGTAGACTAGAAATCAAGACTTATAGTTTTGATCACTAACATTGACAAACATGCTTGAGATAGCAATGCATGCGAGTTCGACCGAGCAGTACTCTAACACATCGTTCACGGATGCAAACACACATATCCCATAACAAATTGCAATATATAAAACCATAAAGATTAATACTGCAAAATTATCTTCCAAAAAAAATCTTTAGAATTTAAACAAATAAATATAAAAACATTGAAGATGAAAATCATTGGACATATCTATGTGTAATCACAATAATGGCCATTCCAAACTCTAGATATTCTTCTTAAAAACACAAGAATAAAATTCTCATAAGAAGCTTTCTAGGCATCAAGACAAACTCGTAATGCACATATAAGATGATTTGTCTTTAGAGGGTAGAATCAATCTTTTTCGCATGGATTTACACCGAGAATACCTGCCAAAAGCGTATAGAAATATTTTCTTAACAAAGAAGAACATACTAACTCAATAATGACCATGCATCAGAGTTCACATAAGATAATTGTGAATATTCAAGAATCTCATAGTAATGCGTACTACTGCCCATTCTTGAACTTCCTTCTTTGTGATTCACCAAAAACATTCTTTTAAAAGTTACAAATGAGATAATAAGAGTAGTACTCCAATAATCCAAGTGCCCAAGTCCAAGAGAAGTGAAACTAGTGCGACGAAACGGAACACAACACTCAAAAACAAGAGACGGGACAAAGACCAATCTTAACTCATCCAAATTCAGAAATTCTAATCTACATTTTGAATATAATTCAAATAGGAAGATAATGCAAAAAGAATGAGGTAATTCCGAGTTCGGACGAAGAAGTTACGGCCAAAACAAGTTTACCGAATATCGACGTCTACCGTCAAGTATGCATAGGGTTTGCAAACGAATTTTCGTGACCAGGAGCAGTATGCAAACGGTTATGCGTACTAAAATCCCTGGATTTTTTATTTTAAATGATTATATGCATACCTAGTATGTGTACCATGAAGTCCAAACATCCCGGACTACTATTTTCAAACCTAAACATTTAAGAATCTTAAACACGAATCAAGTTAGGTAGAAATGAACGATAAGAAAGGTACGTGGATCATTATAAGTGCTCTAAGAAAATGAATGAAAGCACAAATATTTCTCAAGTTTAGAGACATACCTTTTTATATGAATCCAATCGAGTTCTACAGCCTTACCAAACATAATCTGTGCGCCCCAGTTCTCGTTCTTCCCTCACCGTTTACATAACAGGACATTCCTTGGTGAGGATGTACTTACAACAAAATCAAGTTGTGTTGAGGTGAACAAGCTCTTGCTCACCACAAGTGACTGAGACAGACTTTTCCACAACTACTGATTTTTCACCATCTATAGTTTTTGGCTTATTCTGTTTCACTTTTGGATTATCTTGAAAGAGATCACTTTTAGAACCTTTCACATCCACATCCATTTTTCCAAAGAACTCTTTAAGTTCCAACATCATGGATACTGCCTTCTCCATAGTCATGGAATTTTCTGGGAGATTATTCCTTTTCACACTCAAAGCATCATTGACTTTCTTTGGAACCCACTTATGAGTGCGTTTAGAAACAACCGGAACCTTCTTCCCATTACTGTCTTCAAGATTTCTCGAAAGAGAATTGGATTGACTATTCTTTTGCAAGTTAGTCTTTCTCCAATTGGGAGCATCGGATCTTGTCTTCGTCTTTACGAAGTTATCCTTTTGATAACCATTACGATTGTGAAAAGGCTTCGTATGACGTTTATAGGAAAATCTAGGTTTATCACCGCAATGATTTCATTGCCTAAAGGTTGGAAAGTTACAACCTGTAACGTTAAGGGGATTAGCCTTAGCATATGATCTTGGTTTCACAACTTCTTGTGATGCCCAAACAAGAACATCATGAAGTTTCTCATTCCTTATACGAAAACGACATCTCCTTTCCAGGTGACCTTTATTTCCGCAATAGTGGCAAACATAAGGAATATTCTTACTTCGATCTGTATGTGCTGACTTTAGGGGTTGATATACATTGATCTTTCGAACTTTAATTTCCGGTGAAGGTATTTCACTTTTGCCATCAGCGGAAACCTTTTGTTGAGAAGAATCACTAGCCTTGACAAATTTTACCTCGTTGCTAATACTTGGAGCATTTATTCCCTTATAGCCCAATCCTCGTGTATCACGGTGATTTTTAGTTGCTCCTAGCATAGTGGTTAATTTGCTTGAACTAGTATTGAACTTTTTCAAGTAATCTTCCAACATATTGATTTTATCAAGAGCAGCACCTAAATCAGCCTCAAGGCGTTTTTCTCGAGAGAGACAAGCGCTTTCTCTGTCATCAAAACTTGTTTGCTGGGAGTTATCCTTGCTTCATATTCTGCAAGTTTCTCTTGCAACAAAATTTTTTTTTGATGAAGATTATCACATTCAAGTGACTTTATACGTAGTTTTTCCTCAGAATCCTTGAGGATCGATTCGAAACATAAACACCTGCGTAACAACTTCTCGATTTCTTGTTTTCTCGACAGAGAGGAGTCAGAAGAGGTGTGACATGATAAGTTGTCATATTCTTATTTTCCAATGAATTCAAAACCTTAACATACTATGAGACTTCCTCATCAACATCTCGATCAATATCTGAATCACCTTCATCAGAAAGTTCATCCAACTGGCCTTCTAGGTGTATTTCCCAGACTTCAACAGGTTATACATTAAGAGAATGTTTAGATACTGATCTAGATGTGATAGTTCTCTTAGGTGAATCCAAGCTTTGGAAATCATCTGGTAATTTATGAACTGGAACGTTATTAGAGATAGACTCTTCCATAAAAATCAGATTGCTTCAAACACAGACTTATGAGGTCTTAACGTGTTTGCCTGCTCTAATACCAATTGAAAAAGTGGGGGGGGGGGGGGGGGGCACAACAACCTCACCCAATAATTCGCTTAGCAATCTGTATGGACTAAATTCAATATACTTTTAAGAGAAACAACTAGACAGTCAGACTCAATCTTAATAAAAAGTATATCAAGGAGTTATATCTCAATTTCTCGATTCAATACTTACTCAAGGAAATAGAAATATACGAGTCTAATTGAATACAAGAGAAATTAACTTGAACGGTACCAAAGACCAATATTCAAGGATCAATCAATTTCAATCAACAACCAAAGGTTGTTTTTACCAATTGATCTATTCAATGCATAACCTGTGATATTTCAATTATATAACAAAATATAATGCGGAAAGAAATAACACAGACACCGGAAGTTTTGTTAACGAGGAAACCGCAAATGCAGAAAAACCCCGGGACCTAGTCCAGATTGAACACATACTGTATTATTCCGCTACAGACACTAGCCTACTACAAACTAACTTCAGTATGGACTGTAGTTGATCCCCAATCAATCTCACACTGATCCAAGGTACAGTTGCGCTCCTTACGTCTCTGATCCCAGCAGGATACTACGCACTTAATTCTCTTAGCTGATCTCACCCACAACTAAGAGTTGCTACGACCCAAAGTCGAAGACTTTAATAAACAAATTTGTATCACACAGAAAAGTATACAGGAATAGATAAATCTGTCTCCCACAGAAATACCTATGAGTTTTGTTCTGTCTTTTTATAAATCAAGGTGAACATAAACCAATTGATATATCAGACTTATATTCCCGAAGAACAGCCTAGAAATATCAATCACCTCACAATAATCTTAATCGACTAGCGAAATAAGATATTGTGGAATCATAAACGATGAGACGAAGATGTTTGTGACTACTTTACTATGTTTCCTATCGGAGAAATTAATCTCAAGCCAATTTTACAATTGTACTCAATACGATAGAATTAACAAGATTAGATCACGCAACTACAGAGAAAATATTTGGGTCAGGCTTCACAATCCCAATGAATTCTATAAGTCGTTAACCTACAGGGTCTCGGTAGAAACCTAAGGTTAAAGGAGAATCGACTCTAGCTTATACAACTAGTATCACACAGGAGGTGTGGATATTAACTTTCCCAGTTGCTAGAGTTCTCCTTTATATAGTCTCCAAATCAGGGTTTGCAATCTAAGTTACCTTGGTAACAAAGCATTCAATATTCACCGTTAGATGAAAACCTGATTAGATTCAAGCTAATATCTTTCAACTGTTAGATCGAACTTAGCTTGTTATACACAAATGAAATGCACGACCATTTAGGTTTGTGTAACCGTATCTACACGCGTACACCTAAGTTGGTTCAACAGTAGTTAACCAAATGGTTAGCCATATGAGCACTTTCATATCAACCTTATTTATCTTCACCATAACTAGTTCAAATGACTCAAAAGAACTAGTTAGAGAGTTGTTCAATTGCTTAGATCTCATAGAAGTATATAAAACACAATCGAAACAAAAACGATTTTGATTCACTCGAATCGATTCATGAACTTTATAGCCACGGTTTGCAAATATGTATTCCTTAGTTTATATAAGTTTAAGTTCACGAATAAATCGTTTTTAGAAAATAATCCACTCAAGTATGCATACCGGTACACATACTTAAGTACCCGGTTTAAGTTTGTTTTCAGTTCACAAACTCCAGCAGAAATTCACGGGACGTGAACTTCCGGAAGTATGCGTACGAGTACGTGGACTTTAGTTCCGGTTATCCTAAGTAGCAAAGTACGCATACTTTGGTTCAAGGATCTTAGACTTACACACGTATGAGTTCACATACAATGTTTATATTCATTCATGGTTATATATTTTAAACTCTCATTTCAATCATTGAAACATTCTTAGAGGATGTCAAAATAGAGGTTATTCACACACTACTTTTCATCAAAGCAATTTTCAAGATATTGAAATAACCAACATGACTTTCGTCACTTTTAAAGATGAACTTGGCCAAAGCGAAAGCTTACCAACAAATATTTCGAGAAGTAGATAAGCGAGATAAACTCGGCTCGAAATAGTAAGTGTGCATAATCGAAGTCTATATAGCAATACGACTTTTGTTTCAAGATAGGAGATAGAGTAGATAGACTTTTGAGTGATAGATAAGTTCAAGTCTCCACATACCTTTTATTCGATGAAGATCCACCAGTTCCTTGAGTAGTTCTTCGTCTTTGCATGATGAACGTCGTGGAGTCTAGAGCTCAACTACACTTTTTATCCTAGTCCGAGACTTAGCTATAAGTAGACTAGAAATCAAGACTTATAGTTTTAGCAACTAAACTTGACAAACAAGCTTGAGATCGCAACGCTTGCGAGTTCGACAGAGCAGTGCTCTAACAAAGGTCAATGGTGTTTCAACCTTGATTGTTACAATATTCGACATAGTATTAAATTCATATTGTGTCGACTATAGGTACATCTCCAATTTGTTGCGAACAATCCGCACGGTTCTGCTATGTCAAATATGATGACCTTGTACGAATCATAAAAAGTCGTCATTTTTATATCAGGCCAGCCGACTTTTTACCGTATGATTGACCCATGTTTTAGAAGTTATGTTTAGTATTATAAAGCATGACAACTATGAGTGTGTAATTGCACAGACAACTCTGTTGATACAATCTTCATGGTTTATTTTCTAGACCGTGTCGACTGTTCGGTTTTGCTTAACATATTATATCTTACTAGTAAATTTTTTATGAATCGTAACAACGCTAGACGACCAACTCATTTGAAATTGAAATGTATCTAACATTTCTGATGCTCGAGACTAGGTTTGGAGATTAATTTTTCGTTGGTTCATCATTAGATTTAATTTATTTAATTAAATCAAGTGAAAAATCGATTAATTAGGAGGTGGAGAAACAGTGGTGATGCATGGTTGTGATAGTAGCGATAAAAATGATGGTGGTGGTGCTAATGGTGTTGGTTGTGGTGGTGATGCTAGTAACATCCATGGAGACGGTGGCGGCTCGATTATTTCTCGAGAGTTTTTTCTTTTTGAAATAAAGTAAGTGGAAGAGGATTATAAAAATTATATTTTTAATAGAACTTTCAGCGAATTTCTTTATTGAAGTAAAAGAGAAGAAGTAAGTGGGAGAGGATTATAAAAATTGTATTTTTAATAAAACTTTCAGCTATACCCTTAAAAGTATTTGTGAAGTTCTTTAGGGGTATTTAGGAAGACTAGTGAGAAAGAGCACGATTTATAAAGGGGATACCAGTATTACTTGGAGGTGATATCAATCCATATATGACAAATAAATATTAACAAATCCTGACCATTGGATACTGGATTGGTATCACCCCGTTAATAGTGGTATCCCGAAAAAGAGTTACTTGTCAGATTTCCACCATCATAAATTGTGAACATGTGGAGTACAAGGAGTTTGAAGAGGCAAATGAGTTTCATGCACACGTACGACCCCACGGGGTATCACAATAGGATGCGTACACTCCCAGGTAATTTGGTACTGCCCTGTTAGCAATATTGAGATGAGCGAATGGGATCTTTGGCACCTTGACTTATTCGAAGTGATGATGTACTACGCTGTAAATTACTAAATTGTGTGGGCAAAATCCCTTCATAACCTTGGACGAATGGTGGAGGCATTTCCAAGTACAAGTTAGCTGCCAAAAAAACAGATCCTTAAGAACCATAATATTGGGCATACCAAAATATTCTTAGGCATACAAGGCACTAGTCCTAACTTGGGTGACCTTATAAGGGGTACCCTATGGGGTGGTTCAATTACCTATATGACCTTAAATCCTTTAAATTATTACTAATCTAACCCTAACCCTAATACAAAACCTATAATCAACTACACCTAAAATCAGTTTCATTCACCTTCTTCTTCTTCCTCCTCTCCACAACCGAACTCATTCACCCTTTCCTTTCTTTTTTTTAATCGCGGAAATTTAATTGTCGATTCGTGAAACTTTAATCGACGATTAAACTCATCTATATAATGGGTCATCGTAAGGCAGTATCTCGTTCAAATCGATCGATTGAACAACCTATTGATGAAGAAGAAGATTTAGAGAGTGAAGAACAAACTCAAAATCAACCACAAAATCAACCGCAAGAAGAGATTGAAGAAGAACCAACTCCGGAAATGAGAATAAGAAGGTTAGTTCTACAAACCCATCTCATATTTGATGTTTTTGATTGTTTTGGTCGATTTAATTCGTCAAAATCATGTGTTATGCGGTGGTTACAGGGTATGGTTCGGCGTAAAACAAATGTTAGATGTGCGCCGAGCTGTTCTTGGAACTGAACCCTGAAAGTGCATATGAACGGCTCGGCGTAGATATGAAATCCGTTTTGAGCCGAACTTAGTGACACATAGACTTATACATCGAATCGGCTTATTCGATGGTGTTAGTTTTGTGCCGAATATATTTTGTGAATTTCAGAAATTTTGCATGTGTGTAGGATCGGCTTGTATGGTAGTATTAGTTTTGTGCTGAATAAATGTTGTTTGAATTTCAGAATTTTTGCATGTGCTTAGGATCGGCTTGTATGGTTGTATTAGTTTTGCGCCGAATAAATGTTTCAATTCATAAGTCTAGATTCGGCTTATTCGGTAGTATTAGGGCTGCGCCGAATATCATTGTTAAAATTTCATAAATTTTACAAGTGTATAGGATCGGCTTATTTATATGATATCATGTTGCGTCGAATACATGTTTGAGTTCATAATCATAGATTCGGCTTATTCGACGGTATCGGTTGTGAGCCGAATAGTTAGGATCGGCTTATAATTGTTTTGTGGTATGAGCCGATCCACTCTCTGTGTAAGCTAATAAAAATTTCAAGACATGATTCATACTTGCGCCGAATTAGTCTTATAACTTTCATACTTGTGTCAGGACCAATGCCGCGGGTAGGGAGATGTTGAAAAAAATGAAGGACAAAATTGATTGCAAAACACCAATGACCGTGGAAGAACAAAACTACCTCTACAAAAAGTGGGATGCAATCATCAACAAAGGAGAAGGACCTGAGGAACCCGCACAAAAGCCTACCACTAAGAAGAGGGGTCGTGGTTAAATGCCCTTTTATGTTTCCAACTTCCTTTTAATGTTTTTCTTAAGTTTTAAGTACACTTTTATGGTGTTGCAAACACCTTTGCTTTTAGGTGCTCAACTTTGTTTTTAATGGTGCTGGGATTGGGTTATGGACACCTTAAATTTCATGTTTTAATGAATAGCTTAACAGTTATGCGCCGAATGTATAGAGTTCGGCTTATCCTCTAATGTTAGTTACACGCCGAATCATTTGTCCTTCAGGTTCGGCTTTTTCTATAATTTGAGTTATAAGCCGAGCCTTAAAAATCATTATTGGTGTAATCCAGTATATAGTTCGGCTTAAATCTCACCAATATGGTGAGCCGAATCTGTAAAAATTTTCAAATTTTTTAAAAAAATAGCCGTTATGTATATAGGTTCGGCTTATGTTCTAAAATTTCTATAAGCCGAACCTTTACTTTTTTTTCACGAAAATCTAGGAACGACTCTTTTTTTCGAAAGATATAGCCGTTGTAAAACTATATTTTATATATACCTACATGTTTTTTCATATTCTTAACCACATATGCTCAACAAATGGCACCCCCATATGTGCCGAACCAATAACAATATTTCAACCCAGAAATTAAAAAATTATGTTCGGCACATACGATTTTGGATATGTAAGCCGAATTAGTAATGATTCTATTCCGGGCTATTCAGGATGTTGTTCGGCTTACTATGAAACTTTCATATAAGCCGAACTAGTGTCTAGCAAAAGGGTTGGAATTGGAAATTATAGGTTCGGCGCATGCAGTAAACAGATTCAGTAAGCCGAACCGTTCATCAATTGGTAGATTCGGCTCATAGATGTGAGCCGAACCTCAACCTGTTTCGTCGAACCATGATTCAAAAAACCTAACTTTTGATAATTGAGTGCTCTAAAAGTGAGATTGAGCATAAGATATAAGTGTACCTGTGTATTAGAAGCATTGGGTTCCTCATATATGTACTCATCATTTGGATTTGGCTCATAAAAATCATCATCTTGAGTTTGTGTTTGAGTTTGAGCTTGAGTTTGAGTGGGTGTAAAATCATTCTCATAATCTAAGAAATCATCCATTTGGGAATCATTGGTGTAGTTGATATGTATTTTCCTAAGTTTTTTATATGAATTATGACCCTCCTCATCCTCCATTGAATCAAGAATTAAAATTTTCTCACTTTCTCCTTCTCTTTCTCTCCTTCTTAACCAAACCAAAACTTTGATTTTTTTTCCTCAAATTTTTCATCTAAACAACTCTTATAATTCTGAAAATTATTTTAATCACTAAACAAAATATTTAATCACTAATCAAGATTATTAACACTAATACGTAAAGGGCAGATTTACCATTAAAAAAAATTTGGGTTAAGGGGTTATCTGATTTTGCTATTTCAAAACCTTTTTTGTCTTCATTCAGTATGCCTTGGAAGATTTTGGTATGCCCAATATTATGGTTCATCCTTAAACCTACAAGGACCCCAAACAGAATCTGGCTCTACGAATGAACAACATACAGTACATGCCAAACTTTTAAAAGCCCATTAAAGATTTCCCCTGTTGAACAACGAAAATAGCCTTCTTTATCAAGCTTATTATAGGGGCGGCATGGTTTATTTGAGGGGAGGTATTTTAATAGGACAAAAAGAGTCATTACATGATTATTCAAGGTGTCCCTTATAAAATAAAAACTGGAAATGACAAATTAACCCTCATTATTGATAACCTAGTTTAGTGATGATAATCAAGTTTAGTGTTAATGATTAATTTCACTTATATTAACTCAAAATCAAAATAAAATCAGATTTTTAGAGTTAAAACAAAAAAAAGTTCAGAGGAGAAGAAAAAGAAAAACTTTTGTGATATTTGTGAAACCCTAGTTTTTGATTCGCTCAACCAAAATGAGTGATTCCAGTGACCCGGTATACTTCTAAATTAGTTCCCATTAGCTTTTTCTCGCTCAAAATTATCTAAAGTACGCAAAAAAATCAAATCTTTTAAATTTTCAGAAGAAATTACGGTTGCAATTTTGCTCGTGACCAACAATAACTCTTAGTTACGGTTCGTAAGTTATCGAATACCAACCGTAACTGGTTAAATTTGGGGAAGATCCAATCGCAAAACCAGTTACGGTTGGTAATTAAATTTGGACAACAACCGTAACTAAATTACGGTTGGTAACTAATGAATCAAGACCAACCGTAACTACCCTGCGGTTGGTGTGTCAACTTAACTTTTGAACCGTAAATCATTATTTGATAAATTCTTAAGACACAGGATTATTTATTATTTACGGTTGGTATGGTTGTTTGAGTAACAAACTGTAACTCAATTACGATTGATAAATATGATGCAAATACAAACCGTAACTGAACATATTTCTCAAAACTAAGAACTTACGGTTGGTATTTGAGTTAAAACCAACTGTAACATCAACCCAATCTACAATTACGGTTCATATTTGAGTTATTACCAACCGTAACTCACATGCAACTAGAAATTTCAATTTCAATTTTCATACAAAACCCTAATTTTTGATACAAAATTAACTTAAATCCAACATGATAAACTAAACCCTAACTGGGTTTTTCCAAACATTTTCCAAATCGCCGATTAATCGAAAATGATGAAGTTTTCAGTTTTAATGGAGGTTACGGTTGATGGAGGAGAAGAGAAGATAAAGAAGAAGATGAAAAAAAATTGATTTGATTTTTTCTGATTCATTAGGTTTAAAAAAAATTGATTCGATTTTGGTTGATTTAAGGTGAAAAGGTAATCTAGTCAATTTACATCCCCTTTAGGACATCCCCTAACCAACTAAAGGGACATTACTATCACAATGCCGCCCCTCTAATAAACCATGCCGCCCCTAAGCTTGTTCTTTATCAAAAAAAGAGAAAAAACAAACAAGAGTTGCTTTGAAGGCCCAGAATAAATTCCATTTATGGTTGAAAGACCTATCAGTAAGGAAGATCATTGACAAAAAATAACATTACAAGTACATTAAAAAAATTACAATAATATATGGGCACAACTAGAGAAGGGGAAAACGACATCCGCCAATAAATTACACTCCTCGGTAACTGATTCTCAGCTTAAAATTTGAGGCACCAAGAGATCAAGTTCAGCTGATCCTTGGAAACATTCTTGAAGCTTGATAAGATTCAGGGCTCTCAATCTAAGCCCCATCACAATGGGCTAGCATTTCCCTAACACGACTTACATACAAACTAGATGAGATGAGCCCTTTTTAGGAATCTGATTGTTCTACAGTATACTGGCCAGATTGCTTCCCTGGAGTCTAGGAACCTCTCCACTAACCATTCTTGCAGCTCTTTTAGTTTACTTTGTGATACTTCTTTGTAGTTCATGTTCTTCATATCTTCAACAGGTTGCCAGAAAAACTTCCTAAGGCCTTCCTTGAGCTTTCCTTGAGAGATGTAGCTGTAAGCCAGAAGGTAATAGGATGGTACACTCTTAGCTATTCTGATCGTCTGCTTGAAAGTGAAAACATAAAGAGAGCCTATAGCCCGAAGTATCTTGATATAGAGAGCAACAATCACAGGGCCTAAGATCCAAAGCGGTGTTAGCTCTTTAGAGACTTCAACCCCGTATTTTATGTTTACCGCCATGTACAAAGGGATGCTGCAAAATGACATGTCAACAAGTAAAGAAATTATGCCATATTCACAAAACAAATTCAAATAACAGGAATATGTTAAGAGTGAAGAGACTAATTTTAGAAGATTTAATTGTACAGAAGATAATAAGAAAAGATACTAGCTAGTAATAGCACGAATAATCTCGTAAAGGAAAAAAAGTGTCATGGTAATATGCTGCACTTACAAAATAAGCAGCGGGATCTTTATTGTTGCGTCTAGTCCCCAAAAGTAGCGTCCAACCGCCTTCAATATCTTCCCATTCTCCTTCTCTTGGCTCCTGATTTGACTTTCTGCCTTTCCACTTTGAGGTGGTCCAAGGCCAAAAACTCCATCACTTATTTGATTTGATGATTGGGTGCGCAACATCATCAGCCATTTCTTGAATAATTTCTGTATGGCCGGAGAACTTGCTAGAGTCTCTTCTTTTCCCGCACAACAAGAGAGTGGATTGTCTTGTATCTCAGGAGATTCTGTTACAGTTTCTTCACCCTTATGTGGCACATCAGAGAGCTTAACAGAGCTTCTGCGGACTTTGGATCCCTTGGCTCTATATCCTGATTCATCATTCTGGGAACTGCCTTTAAAAGCTAATACCTTCAGCCGCTTCACCTCTCTCCTGCTGTGGAAATATTAAGCATATTAATTTAGCGAAGGAAAATATAACGAAATAGAGTATGGACTGCATCTTAGCAAGCAAGCACGCGTCACTAAATAGCCAGTAAATAAGAGGAAGTTCCAGTTAATGGTAGTTAAAGTGTTTTTACATGCACATCAATCACTGATATAAGTTTAGATAGGAAGACCAAATGATTTTCTTTTAACAACTGTTAAAGATGCACTGCAGGGGCAACCAAGCAAGTACTAATGGATTACCAAAACCAAAGGGACAAAAGACTAACGACTGATTAGAGACAAAAATAGCAGTGTCAATGGATCTGTAATACAGGAAATAAGGAACCAAGAACAGACTGCATTTTCCATTGTCAAATGAAAAGTATTGGTTTTACTTGTAAGAAAACTAGATGTGAAATTACACCAAAGATCTGCCCTGCATTTCATGATTTCTAGACTTCAGCAATAAACTACATCCACAGACCAATTAAAGAGAGGCAAAACTGCAGATTTCTCACCTTATACATAATCTGCACTGCTCCCATGAAGCACTCCTATTTGATGGCTCAACCATTCGAAGAGTAACAATTGGTTTTAACTGCACCTCTTTGCTCCATGATAGAGGTCTCGACCGGAATGCTTCATAAGAACCATGCTACATTCCACAATGAACATGGATCACGAAAGATTCTAATTAATAACTTGAACATCTGAGAGACAAAACCACACTAAAGATATCTAAGATGCAACTATCTGTAAGAGATGGTGTCCAGAATTCTCATGATATATGACATATCCATCATTTACTCATTCAGATATAAGGGCATCTCAGAAATCAACTCTCGTCTAAGAAGACAGATAGCAGGTAATACGATTCTCCAAGATATAGCTAATTTAAGCACTTTAAGTCATAGTTGTCTCAAATACCTGTGCGGAGTGAGATATCAATGCCATAATGTTGCTACGCCAAGCGCCAATTCATTTATTCACAACTCTACAGACACAAGAAACATTTTAAGTCACTTGAAATAATATGAACACAAGTACACAAAGAGGGATACCGTAAAGCATCGTATCAAACTGAAACAACATCGCAATAACACTTCACCCATTTACCGAACAGACATCAATGTTACAAAAAAAAACAAAAACACAAGAAATCAACCCCAAAACTGCATACCTAGAAAAAAAATCAAAGAAACCCCAATTCATCAAATACCCAAGCCTAATTGTACCCTAATACATAGATAACAACATACAGACCTACCAAATGCCAAATACCTATGTGCCTAAGCAAAACCCTAAAAGTGAGTAATAAACAGAAAACAACGAAGGGTTTGAACACAACAAATTTTCAGCTCAATTACACAATATACACCAATCGTTCATGTAAATTACCTCAGCATAGGTTTGAGTTGGAATCAAGAAAGTGATTTATCTTGTTTTTCTCTAAAATTTGATATAGATTCTCTAACAAGAGAAGTGCAGAAGAGGCAAAGTAGGTTTAAGAATCGGGGATGTAATAAGGGGGCGTATCTCTCTTTGGTTCTTCCAGGAGGATTTGTTTATTATGTTATCCTCTCTGGGATGGGGGGGAATGGATAATAAAACCAGAGAGAGAGACGATGCGTCTACAGCGGAAGGAAAAGGCGGTCGACATTGGTGCTAGATTCGCTTATAAAGAAAAGAAAAAATATATTTAAAATGAAGGGAAAAACAAAACAAAAGGTCTGATAAACGAAGCGAAGCACATAAAATTTACGGATACACAACATTTGACCTGGTTAATTAAGATGGACTACAAAAATAAGTGAAGTTGTGAACCATGGGATAACATTGTTAGGAATTCTCGGACCTAACTAATCTCGAAAACTGGCTTGCAAGGATAGGATTGTCCGAGGTTTATTAAGCACACGACCTAGGTTGCCCTAGGCAACGTGAGACTATTTAACACCCATCTCAACGACTAGGGCTACACGGACGAGATGAACTACAAAAATAAGTGAAGTTGTGAACCATGGGATAACATTGTTAGGAATCCTCGGGCCTAACTAACCTCGAAAACCGTCTTGCAAGGATAGGACTGCCCGAGGCTTATTAAGCACACGACCTAGGTTGCTCAAGGCGATCTGAGACTATTTAACCCCGCCCCCCCCGCCCCCCCCCCCCCCCCCCCCCCCCCGCCCTAACGACTAGGGCTACACATACGGAATGGCACGGAAGCCATGGACGGGGTGGTACGGAAAGCATGGGCACACACAGACGGAAACAGAATGGTACGGAAACCACGATACACGGGTAACGTTGAGAGGGGTCTGGCTCTGATACCATGTTAGGAATCCTCAGGTCTAACAAACCTCGAAAACCGGCTTGCAAGGATAGGATTGCCCGAGGCTTATTAAGCACGCGACCTAGGTTGCCCTAGGCGATGTGGGACTATTTAACAAACATTACTAAATTACCAAAATGAAATAACAACATGTTTGGTTGTAGGGAATGTGACCAATTCTTTGAACCAAACAACCCAAATCAACTCCATGTAATTGAGAATTTTGATTCCTAGGTGTAGATGGGGAAAAACAAGTCGCCGGTTTTTTTGGAAGTGAAGAGACGAGCGTGCTGTCGAGACTCCTCAGCCGGGCGAAATGTTAATCCTCACACAGATGCACTGCAAAGGGAGTGCTTAGATTCGAGAGATCAGTCTGTATGACTTCGGCCTAAACCAAGTCAATGGTCGTTCCAGAGTCAATTCGGTCGCAAAGAGGGAGATGAGTTGATCTGAAGGAGGGAAGCTGAGAATTGTGTGGGATCAGTGATGATCAAGGATTGTGGGTGTGTTGAAAGTTTCTGCAATTTGTGGTGAACTGATGAGTTCGAATAAGTTCTGATAAATTGATGAATTCTTGAGAGTAGTTTTCTCGAGGAATTCTGCGTAGACAGTTGATAGCTAGTGATCAATCGTTGTCTGTTGTTTTTCAATCATGGATTCAGGGACTTATTTATATTGTCAGAGTTGTGAACACCTTGATCCCTGTAAGTGTGACGGTTTCTTGAGTGAAAGAGTGGGAAAGTGGGAGATCGTGGTACAACCAGTTCCAGTTCGTGCGGAGACTGGGTTGATCATTTACCCACTACTTTGCTAACTCCTCCAACCGTTGACACGACTTACTCACATTTCTCATTGTGGATGAATCCACGTGTTGTAGGCCGCCAGACCAAAACCCTAGTTGTTATCCCCCAATTTGACGTGATGTCTCACGAATCGTGGAGTCTGAGTGACAGACGTGTATTGATTAGTCAGTTGTTGACTGATTAGACAGTGAGTCTAGGTTTTGTTGAATCGAGCATAAGTGGTGAATGCTCAGCGATTCATGGATTGAACATGTAATTCTCTGAAATGGTGTCAGTATTGTAGATTCAGTAATGAATTACTGACCAGCGAGATCAAGTATCGCTCGATTCGACGAATTACTGAATATTGAGAATTTGACGAGCAACTGAGCAAGTATTGCTCAATTCGATAAAATACTGAATGGTGATAATTTATCGTGCAATCGAGCAAGTATGCTCAATTCGACAAATTACTGATAATTCACTAAATATTGATAGCTGGATCAATATTTGAGCAAGTATGCTCAATTCGACGAAATTTTTATTGGTGACGTGACCCAATAAAATATTAGAATATTGGTAGATTACCAAATATTATATGATTAATTCAGACGTTGATTGCTGAATCAGTATAAATTCATTAGTTCTTGAATCTTGCTCAGAATGATGATTCGTAGAACATTTTATTCGAAACCCTAATTTCAGATCACAGTTGATGGGTCGCTGAAAATAGGTCATGAGTGATATAGGGACTGACCACATGGGATGATGAGCGTCCATGTGTGACCAGTGCTCGAGTGAGCACGCACCAGGGTTCTCAGTTTGAGAGTTGGTGAAAAAACGATGATTAAATGCAGGATTCATTATTAATTGAAATATTGTTGGATTCAGCATTAGGTGATAAAATCTAGGTATGATAGATGAGGACCGACCAAGAGAGCATGGGACCGGCTCTTGGTGGTCAAGGGACCAGTTATTGGTCATTTGGAGAATCCCCCAGTTAGTTGGAGAGAGTTCGGGCACAGTATGAGCAATTGAGCAAATTAGGTCAAAATTATGAAAACGTGTAGGACCGGCCTTGTGCAATCCCTAGGAATGACCCTGGTCGGTCATGAAGGCATGCACGTGTTGCCGTGGTGTCCATGTTTCCATACTGAGGGTTTCAGTATTTTCTGATGCGAGTTCGAGCAATATGGTGAATTTTCAGAAGAGTTTCATCTTGACTGAGAATTCTCGATTTTTGTTGGAATGAGCATATATGTTCGATTCATCAATATTTTGAAAATATTAAAATAAAAGTGTTTTAATATTTAAAATTTCCGTGAGAGGTTAGCCAGTCGTGCGACTATGTTGGCTTTTGATTTTTCGTGATTTGAGCAATATTCGAGAAAATATGGAGAAATCATGAATTTTGCTCAAACCCCAAGAGTTTCATGAATTAAGGAAAATAATAATTATGAAAGATTAGGGATTGCAAGGTGTGGGACCGGCCATGCTAGGGAATGGCCAGCCGGCTAGTTTGCCCGGTCCCGCACGCCTTTCCCTATTTTATTATTTTTCATGAATCCTTGAAGTTATGGAGAATCCTTGAAGTTATGGAGAATCCACGAGTTTTTGTTGAAACGAAGGAGTTTCGTGAGATTAGGGAATAATAATTTTAAAAAGCTAAGGATTGTGAGGTGTGGGACCGACCACGACTTAGGCATGGACAGCCGGTTAGGTTGCCCGGTCCCGCACACCTCACCTTATTTTATAATATTATTTCGTGAATCCACCAAGTTATGGAGAATTCACGAGTTTTGCAAAAACAAGGAAAGTTGCTAAAACCAAGGAGTTTTCGTGAGTTCACGAAATAACAAAAAATAAGGAAAATAATGGGAGAGGCACGGGCCGACCATGGCTAGGGCACGGCCGGACGGCTGGTGGGCCCGGCCCTGGGCGTCTCTTATTATTTTATTAATATTTATTGTTTTTTCCTGTTTTGCGAAGGATTCCTCATTATTTCATATTTTTGGAAACTCATTCGTGCATTCGGGTGCTCAGTCGTGCATCATTGTCGAGTACACTCGCACCATTTTTGTGGGTCTTACTCAGTGATGGTCCAGATGCCCGGCTGTTGGGTATCTATTACTAATCTATGAATTCAGTGGAGAATAATCCATGAAACTGAGTAATAAAAATGAATAGTTGTTCATCATTAATTCGCAGGATCAACTGTGGATTCGACTACGAATTCAGAATAATAAAACAAGCATTACCATCCTATGGGATCGTGGATTCGACCATAGAATCAGAGTAATTAAGATTATTTATCACCATTTCATGAGATCAGTGGATTCGATCATGAAATCAGAGTAATGAGATAGCACAGTTGTTTTATTGCCATTCTATGAGATCAAGTCGTGGATTCGACCATGTAATAGGAGCAACTGTTATTGCCATTCCATGGGATCATGCCGTGGATTCGACCATGGAATATGAGCAATTATAGATTATTCTGGGAATTCAGTAGTGAATATCACGGCAGGATTAATCTATTGCAGAAAAGATATTAGCCAGTTAAAGCGTCACATCTCTTCTGAATGGTGCATAGTCAGGGAGTCACGATGTTTTTTATGACCTGAAGGAGTTAGTGTTCTCAATCTACAGAGAACCGCCTGAATATATGCACGGTCTCTCCACATAATCAGGGAACAGTGAGTATCACAGACGTCCTGAAGGCATCCGCCGCCCAACTATTCTTCTATGTGGAAGTGAGTCTCTCTCCTGCAGTCAGGGAATAGTGAGTATCACCGACGTCCTGAAGGCGTTAAGCTCTCGATATACGGAGAACCGCCAAAATACTTTATTCTGCATAGAGGTCACGACAAAATGCCAGGGATCGAACACTCAGCTGGTGGAGGCTTTTCGAAAACATATTCATCATGGCTTTGTAAAATATGAATTGTTGCATGCCTGAAAGCCGTGTCAAAAAAATGCCTCGTGATTTTACGGTTTTTTCCCTTTGTTGAAAATCCACCATCTACATTAAGTCCCCTGCTTAGTGAGGAGCAGTCATGTTCCGCATTAAGCATTAAATGGTGATTTTATGTCGACGAGATCAGTGGTTGAACTCGGTCTACAAAGGTATCGTCAGAATCCTCGATTTGCTCCAATGGTGTCATGTACGGGAAAATGTTTGAGTGAGGACCATGATGGTATGATAGAGTGTGATTCCGTGAGCATGGAGATGAAGCATCGCTGATTTGGTCTTTTGAAAGTCCAGTTTTGGTCAGTTTAACGTTTATGGGCTCGGCCAAAAAAAGGAAATCCTTGTTTTAGGAACAGACGTCCGTTCGTTAGTTTAAGAAACAAACAAAATAGACCTGAGTCTAATGACATAAAATTTTGTCTATGAGCTTTCATGAAAATTTTTATTTTTGAAAAAATGCTCTTGTTTCAAAGACGGATGCTCGCACAAGGGAGCAAAATATATATTTTCAAATTTACGTGAGTTTCACTTTAAAAATATTTTCTGTAAAATCAATGTTTTGATTTTGAACAACTGTTGAAAGTAGAGAATCATACATGGTGAAATAATGTCTGAGTTTTCACAATTATCAGAATGGACGTTTGTCCAATTTTGGAAAATCAGTGGATGTTCACAAACGTGGATTGTTCACGGTTTTATGAAAATCAATTTATGATTTTGAGAAATTGCTGAAAGCAAACAATTGTATATGTGGTGAAATAATGTATGTATGAGTTTGGTGATTTTATAGTGTATGCACACATGTAAAATATCAGCGAATATTCACATGAAAGGTTATGTGAACTATTCATAGTTTTGTGAAAAGTCAGTGTTGACTCTAGAATGATAAGTTTTTCTCGTCTTTGCAGGTTTGAAGGAGTGAGCAAGTTTTCAAAGTTTCGTGTCATCACTAAAGTATAGTGAAATCGTAAAATAGGTAAGAGTTGGGGATTACCATTTTTGCAGACGCTGATGTGAGCATCTCTATTCCATGATTCATTGTTTTGTTGAATCCTGCGCTTTGTATGAATGATGCGCTGAATGTTATGCATCTGTCACAACCACTTTGAAAGAATGACTGACTCCCATGATGACACTTTCAAAGACGACGTTTCCAGGGATGACATCTCTACAGATGAAATTTTAAGAAATGGTACTCCTGGGACCTCTGAGTGATGGTGAGAGATCCTTCATACCGACTTGTACTTCTGGTTATTTTATTAGCTTTACCGCAGGATGATTGTATAGTGAAATCCCGGATTAATGTAGACTCCACGGAAATGGAAGAAAGTCTACGGGAGCAGAGAACCCAGAAGTAAGGACTACAAGAGGTTAGCAAATGACGTGCAGTCCCCAGCCGTTTCTTTGATGAGTTGTTAGCGCTCCTTGTGTCATGAATTTGACCGTGCAATTATGATCACGAGACCAAGGTTGGTTATTTCTTTTCAGACTTTTGCTCCATTGATTGACTGTCTTCAACTTGTTCCCGGGCAAAATTCAGGAATCCATCACTGATGAAGAAGTCAATGTAAGTATCTTTTTTGTGCGCATCTCCTTGAATGAAATAATAATAATTGTTGTTGATGCATCCAGGAACGAATCATTGTAGATAAGCAGCACGTTGATGAAGCGTGCTCTTCTTTGGGACATGGGAATATGGAGAATTCCCGAACCGAATGGAGATAACGGCGTTGCCAATGGAGATCCCTGTATTGCCGAGCCTTCAAATGATTTAGAGACTCCCTTAGTAAGTATATATCCTGTAATTTCTTCATAGAAGTATGAAATTGTTGATTTGTGAATGAATGAATGAGAATCCATGTAAATTTATGGATAACTTTGCCGAAATACGTCAACAGAAAATTTCAGACTTCAGATTTTACTAGAAACGCTATAGAATCCTCGTCTGAAGTCGTATTTTCGCGGTCTGCGTATGTATCTTCAAGCCCAGAAAATTTCCAAGCTTTGTGTGAGAATATTTTTTGAATTTTGAGCATTTTTAGGGCCTGAAAAAGGCGAAATAGTGAACTTCCAGGAGACCTTTAGAACTTTTCCAGGTTGCATGTTGTCCGATGTTTTGGCCACATCTGTTAGCTCGTTCATCCGATTGCTATCAAATTTTGATATGTTGTAGACAACATCCATACGAAGAGAATGGTATATGACCAAACCTTAAATTGCTTACCAATTGCTCCCAGTTCGTCGTTTAATATAGGGAAGTGTAGAATATCTTCAGATGAGCTTGTCTGAAAAACGTGTTTCATGGCTTCTACACTATTTTCTCATGTTTTAGATGAATAGTAAAGAACTTAGATGATGTTAGTTCACTTACATGCTGTATTTTATGGTTGTGTTGAGTTTCCACGCTTGAATCATTCTAATCCCATGTAATCTTCACATTAGGTGCCAAATGCTGAAGTTAGGAATAATGGATCCAACAATGATGACTTGAGCAACCATGGAGCCGTTGATAATGAGACCTCCATCCTTGTATCTAAAGGCCACGTAACACTTGTTGTTGATGCCGTGGAGGTGACTGAAACTCCAATTGTGCGTGAGATGGTGGAACCCGAATCGAGAATGGAAGAAGTTGTTCCTATGATTGCTGACGCTGTTCCATCGACTGAGAACCGGATAATAGCGCATGAGTATCCCAAATCAGGGACTGCTTTTACTCCTCCATTTGGTGAGATACTCCCATATCACAGGTTTCTTGGTGGATTTAGCGTTCCCATTGGATATACTGCTATGTACAAGAAACCGTGGAAGATGTATGGGCACATCGTCGTTACCAAGGATCCGGAGCATAGCTATTTCTTGACGAGGCAAGTAGAAGTCATCTTGCGTGTTATAAATGATATCCGTATCACATCTAAAAATATTGTCACCCGGAATGTACTCTTTGATTGGAAGTACAACTTGAAGAAAGCTGAAGAACTTGGCTTCAATCTGAAGTGGCTTCGTCAAAAGATTGATGCTATCAGGAAAGCAGTGGAAGGTGACACTCCTTTCACCACCAGTGATGCCGTGTTGAAGAAGATGGCTGAAGCTGCTGAGCTGACCAAGAAGCTGGAGGCGGAGAAAGCTGCTTTGCAAGTCTTGGAGGATGTAGAAAAGCAGAAATCTTATTTTGCTGACTTTTTTTTAGTTTTCTTTCCATGATATCTCGAACCTTGGACTTCTGAGAGATGCGAGGTTTTATTTTGGTTTTGATTTCTTGATTGGTTTTGGATTGTGAAATCGATCGTCTTAACCAGTGGACCGTCAGTCCCCAGTATTTTGTTAAGTCTCTCCCTTTCGTTTTCCCTTCTTCTGGTGAGACCTAGATAGAGGACCCAGGTAGAAAAATTGATGTAAAGACCTAGGTGGTCGAAGTTGGAGGTACCTTGATGAAGGATTTGGCGGAAGGACCTGGTGGACATCGATCGACTGTGGAGGTTATGAATCCCGTCTAAGAATTGCTGCTTGCATGTTGTATGCTCTGGAAGCTGCAGGAACCTCATACGACGTCGGAATTCGATGCTTGACCCCAATTTTTGAAGCTAAGAGACCGAATTATCATATGAGAAAAGAATCACTCAATTTGGAGTTGCAGAGGTCATCCAAATAAGCGTGCATATTTGTAATTTGTAATCCCGTACAAATTTTTCAGATGTCGTAGACCTGACTGTAAAGGCCATATCTTTCAGCTCGTATGCCCAATTGATGCGCCCTTTTGGTATGTTGTAGAAGAAACATAGAAGAACGTATTTCGTTGAGGAAGTATTGTCCCATTCCTCACCCATTGGTACATTTTTCTAAACCTATGGCCTGGAGCATGTCGTATCTCACTTGTAGAGGCGATGAGAACATCTTGTAGAAGATTTTGGTTTTGTGCCCGTCTGTCGGGAAAGCTTTGGGAAGACTTTCATGTTAGCATGTTTTCATATTTACACATCTTGATATGAATCATTAGGGCTTGAAGAAGTATGATCCATAGAGAATGGATAGTTGATGAAGCCAGATGTTGCGCCCGAGAGTGATGTTGAGATTACAACTGGAAGTTATCTATAAATTCTTGTTGATGCTGAGACCATGAATAGAGTTCCTCCACATGATGACGCCGATACTATGATTGGAGTTGATACAGAGACCAAAGTTGATAATCTTTGCTCTTTTGTCCAGTGAGCATGCACGAACTAATTGGTGAGTTGAGCATTCCTAAGATGAAGGTGTATTAGGATTTCAACCCAAATCCTCCTGTTATGACTTTACTGTGAAGTGGCTTCGTCATGGAATCGATGTTGTTGCGCGGTAGATAGCAGCAACAGTCTTCATACTGGATATGATTGGTGAAGAGAGGAAGTTCCCCAGTTGTGCAGGGGCTTTTGATGTAGAGAGGTTCCGTTTGACGACGTTTCATGGAATCACATTAGGTTGCAATGACTTGTTATGTGGATAACATTTTTTAAAATATATTGAATTGATATTTCCAATAAAATCAAGTCCCCAGTGCATCCCTCATTCACTTAGCAGAGTTGAAGGAGTTTGTAGCATCCATTGATGAACGGTGTTGCATCTACTTCAGAAGTCTTATCATGGGATAGTGAAGGCTTATCGATTGTAATTCAGCTATACTTTGACCGTGTCGGTGTTGAACCGGTGTGTCACGCCGAGATATTGTGCTGAAGCTAGAGGCGTTATTATTGAAGGTGTACTCTTTGATTGGGAGTACAATTCGAAGGCTTCTTATGTGCTTGAGCGCTGAAGCGTCTAATGTCTTATGCTTGATCATCTCAGCTCTTTGTATCTTCTGTCGATTCAGCATTCCGTTGCGAGGGATTCAACACTTGTGCAGACATCAAAGATTTCTGATTTTTCGGAACTCGTGGACATTCCTGCAAGTCTATGGAGAAATTCCCAAAGTGTTCTTTTCCATGATTCCGTCATCTCTTAGTGGTGAATGTCACGGTGAGATGCTCGATCCGAAGCGGTGTCAGGTTCAACCACTTGGTAAAATATTGCTGGAGTGAGATTACCCACTCATAGCGTCTTGTAATAGCAGAGATTCCAGCTGAATTGAGTCCCCATGCTAGAATAACATGTGAGGGAATGAAAGACATAGACATGGAAGGAATGAGACTTTCCTGAATGCGAAACCTCTTGATAAATTTCTATGTATCTTTTGCAGGTTATTGTTTCAACCTCGTCAGAGTTCGAATTTCCTCCAAGTGCTCTGATGATGGAACGTCCGCCGAATCTTATGGATCAGAGCTTTCTTTGTTGGAGAGATGTGCAACAAAAGACGCTTTGTTTGTAGTCATGTTTTCAGCATGGGTCCATGCTATCGCGTCATATCTTGGATTTTCCTGATTATGTGAAACTTGTTATATGTTCAGGTTGAACGTATTTTCACCTTGAGAGTGATGTAGACATAAGCATCTCTGAGCGTTACTTCATGGTCTCTGATTGAGATGGGTGCATGAGTAGATTCTTGTCGACTGATGCCTGTGACTCTGAGGGATTTCAGTGGAATGATGTTGATGGCGGTGTCAGCATCGATCAACATTCTTCTGAATTCATTTCCTCTAAGATGGACTGCGGTAAGAAGTCCCCAGTCATGCATCTCCTTGTCTGTGGCGGGAGGTTCTGGAGGAAATTCTAGAATATGGTTCAAAGACGTGAACATGTCTCCCTTTTGATCCTTTGACAGATAAAGCAATTCGCATACATGCCTGAATGAACTGCTTCTTTGACTGGTTGTTCGGAGATTGTGAAAGTTCTGACTGGAAGAGGGTCTCTGTGTACTCTTTCAGTCCCCAAGTTAAGTTCCCCATATCCGACTTTTTACTTGAATATGCGCTTCAAGATCCTGTAGTCGCTGGTGGGATAATTGACGAACCTATGGAAATGGCAGTAGAGAGGGTGCAATCAAGCTGACATATGACAGATTGATTGCACCATCCTGGATCCAGACATCTAGTAGTTCGATCACCTCTTCGATGGAGAAAGGAAAATCAGGTTCTGCTGCATCTGCATTTTGAGTTGGATCTTGTGCATCCAGGATTTGACTACCCCTTTTTTGGTGATTTCGGAGGAGCTAGAGAAGCATGCTTGCGCTGTGATTCGACTTTCTATTTTCTCCTTTCTGCAATAACATTTGTGGAAGGCTGGAGATTGTATTGATTGTTGACTAGGCATCGGATGCTTCGATATTCCTCGACCTTGCAGACTTTGCTCTTTCTAGTAAAGCATTGTTGATCGCTTGGCTGCTCCATGGAGTTCTAAGAAAGTCTAGAATCGCAGATTCTCCAGCAAGGCTCTGTAGATTGGGATCATTCCGCTGTGTTCATGCTCTCCTGGTGCCTCCATGAATCATGTGTTCTCGAGCGTTTCCTGTTTCGTTGTATAATGTAGACGTTGGGGAAGTGTAGCTCTTTGGGAGAGGAATTATTTGAGTAGCAGCAGGATATGGAGGTTGATGACGGTGGACAGATGATGTCTTGTGTTTTCCTCGATCCTCTATGAAGCGTTTCATGTCCTCACGAGTGATGAAGCCTGCAGGTTTCTTTGTTGACGGGTTATTTGCAGCCTTGTGGAATTCATCATCATCTACTACATGGATCAGAATGACTTCAGGACCAGTGGCCGGAGATGTTTCTTTTGATTTTCCTTTATCCCGAACTTTCCCTGATATCTTGTCAGTGGGAGTTTTGAGATAATTTCACAGCTCTTTCTGAGTGGTTGCCATGTAAATCTGATTTTTTGGCGAGAGTCCCTTGAACCTTCATGAGATCAGCTACGGTAGGTTGATTCTCCATGACTTCCTCAGGACGTCGGCCGAAGAGAGGTTTATTTTCGTTGTTGGTGTGAGGAGGAGTATTATCACCACTATTGCTGTAAGCAGGAATGGTTTCTGGAATACCACCGTTGTTGCTAGTTCTAGCGATGTTCGCGTTGGGATTTGTAACTGAACCTGACCTAAGATCAACCATTTTACAAAAATGTGAGATTGCAACCGAGAGATTAATCTCCCACTGTGGTCGCCAATTGTAGATGGGGAAAAACGAGTCGCCGGTTTTTTTGGAAGTGAAGAGACGAGCGTGTTGTCGAGACTCCTCAGCCGGGCGAAATGTTAATCCTCACACAGATGCACTGCAAAGGGAGTGCTTAGATTCGAGAGATCAATATGTATGACTCCGGCCTAAACCAAGTCAATGGTCGTTCCAGAGTCAATTCGGTCGCAAAGAGGGAGATGGGTTGATCTGTAGGAGGAAAGCTGAGAATTGTGTGGGATCAGTGATGATCAAGGATTGTGGGTGTGTTGAAAGTTTCTGCAATTTGTGGTGAACTGATGAGTTCGAATAAGTTCTGATAGATTGATGAATTATTGAGAGTAGTTTTCTCGAGGAATTCTGCGTAGACAGTTGATAGCTAGTGATCAATCGTTGTCTGTTCTTTTTCAATCATGGATTCAGAGACTTATTTATATTGTCAGAGTTGTGAACACCTTGATCCCTGTAAGTGTGACGGTTTCTTGAGTGAGAGAGTGGGAAAGTGGGAGATCGTGGTACAACCAGTTCCAGGTCGTGCGGAGACTGGGTTGATCATTTACCCACTACTTTGCTAACTCCTCCAACCGTTGACACGACTTACTCACATTTCTCGTTGTGGATGAATCCAAGTGTTGTAGGCCGCCAGACCAAAATCCTAGTTGTTATCCCCCAATTTGACGTGATTGATGTCTCACGAATCATGGAGTCTGAGTGACAGACGTGTATTGATTAGTCAGTTGTTGACTAATTAGACAGTGAGTCTAGGTTTTGTTGAATCGAGCAAAAGTGGTGAATGCTCAGCGATTCATTGATCGAACATGTACTTCTATGAAATGGTGTCAGTATTGTATATTCAGTAATGAATTACTGACCAGCGAGAGCAAGTATCGCTCGATTCGACGAATTACTGAATATTGAGAATTTGACGAGCAACTGAGCAAGTATTGCTCAATTCGACAAAATACTGAATGTTGATAATTTATCGTGCAATCGAGCAAGTATGCTCAATTCAACAAATTACTGATAATTCACTAAATATTGATAGCTGGATCAATATTTGAGCAATTGAGCAAGTATGCTCAATTCGACGAAATATTTATTGGTGACGTGACCCAATAAAATATAAAAATATTGGTAGATTACCAAATATTATATGATTAATTCAGACGTTGGTTGCTGAATCAATATAAATTAATTAGTTCTTGAATCTTGCTCAGAATGATGATTCGTAGAACATTTTATTTGAAACCCTAATTTCAGATCATAGTTGATGGGTCGCTGAAAATAGGTCATGAGTGATATAGGGACTGACCACATGGGATGATGAGCGTCCATGTGTGCCCAGTGCTCGAGTGAGCACGCACCAGGGTTCTCAGTTTGAGAGTTGGTGAAAAAACGATGATTAAATGCAGAATTCATTATTTATTGAAATATTGTTGGATTCAACATTAGGTGATAAAACCTAGGTATGAGAGATGAGGACCGACCAAGAGAGCATTGGACCGGCTCTTGGTGGTCACGGGACCAGTTGTTGGTCATTTGGAGAATCCCCCAGTTGGTTGGAGAGAGTTCGGGCCCAGTATGAGCAATTGAGCAAATTAGGTCAGAATTATTAAAACGTGTAGGACCGGCCTTGTGCAATCCCTAGGAATGACCCTGGTCGGTCATGAAGGTGTGAACGTTTTGCCGTGGTGTCCGTGTTTCCATACTGAGGGTTTCAGTATTTTCTGATGCGAGTTCGAGCAATATGGTGAATTTTCAGAAGAGTTTCATCTTGATTGAGAATTCTCGATTTTTGTTGGAATGAGCATGTATGCTCAATTCATCAATATTTTGAAAATATTAAAATACAAGTGTTTTAATATTTAAAATTTCCGTGAGAGGCTAGCCAGTCGTGCGACTATGTTGACTTTTGGGTTTTCGTGATTTGAGCAATATTCGAGAAAATATGGAGAAATCATGAATTTTGCTCAAACCCCAGGAGTTTCATGAATTAAGGAAAATAATAATTATGAAAGATTAGGGATTGCAAAGTATGGGACTGGCCATGGCTAGGGAATGGCCAGCCGGCTAGGTTGCCCGGTCCCGCACACCTTTTCCTATTTTATTATTTTTCATGAATCCTTGAAGTTATGGAGAATCCACGAGTTTTTGTTGAAACGGAGGAGTTTCGTGAGATTATGGAATAATAATTATAAAAATCTAAGGATTGTGAGGTGTGGGACCGGCCACGTCTTACGCATGGCCGGCCGGTTAGGTTGCCCGGTCCCGCACACCTCTCCTTATTTTATAATATTATTTCGTGAATCCACCAAGTTATGGAGAATTCACGAGTTTTGCAAAAACAAGGAAAGTTGTTAAAACCAAAGAGTTTTTGTGAGTTCACGAAATAACAAAAAATAAGGAAAATAATGGGAGAGGCATGGACCGACCATGGATAGGGCACGTCCGGCCGGCTGGTGAGACCGACCCTGGGCGTCTCTTATTATTTTATTAATTTATTGTTTTCTCCTGTTTTGCGAAGGATTCCTCATTATTTCATATTTTGGACACTCGTTCGTGCATCCGGGTGCTCAGTCGTGCATCATTGTCGAGTGCACTCGCATCATTTTTGTGGGGCTAACTCGGTGATGGTCCAGATGCTCGGTTGTTGAGTATCTATTACTAATCTATGAATTCAGTGAAGAATAATCCATGTAACTGAGTAATAAAAATGAATAGTTGTTCATTATTAATTCGCAAGATCGGCTGTGGATTCGACTACGAATTCAGAATAATAAAACAAGCATTACCATCCTATGGGATCGTGGATTCGACCATAGAATCGGAGTAATTAATATTATCTATTACCATTTCATGAGATCAGTGGATTCGATCATGAAATCAGAGTAATGAGATAGCACAGTTGTTTTATTGCCATTCTATGAGATCAATCCGTGGATTCGACCATGGAATAGGAGCAATTGTTATTGCCATTCCATGGGATCAGGCCGTGGATTCGACCATGGAATAGGAGCAATTGTTATTGCCATTCCATGGGATCAGGCCGTGGATTCGACCATGGAATAAGAGCAATAATAGATTATTCTGGGAATTCAGTAGTGAATGTCACGGCAGGATTAATCTATTGCAGAAAAGATATTAGCCAGTTAAAGCGTCACAAATATTCTGAATGGTGCATAGTCAGGGAGTCACGATGTTGTTTACGACCTGAAGGAGTTAGTGTTCTCAATCTACAGAGAACCACCTGAATCTATGCACGGTCTCTCCACATAATCAGGGAACGGTGAGTGTCACCGACGTTTTGAAGGCGTCCTCCGCCCAACTATTCTTCTATGTGGAGGTGGGTCTCTCTCCTGCAGTCAGGGAACAGTGAGTATCACCGACGTCCTGAAGGCGTTAAGCTCTCAATCTACGGAGAACCGCCCAAATACTTTATTCTGCACAGAGGTCACGACGAAATGTCAGGGATCGAACGCTCAGCTGGTGGAGGCTGTTCGAAAATATATTCATCATGGCTTCGTAAAATATGAATCGTTGCATGCCTGAAAGCCGTGTCAAAAACATGCTTCATGATTTTACGGTTTTTGTTCTTTGTTGAAAATCCACCATCTACACTAGGAATCTAATTCCCTCCAAATAATAGATTTCCATTGCATTAGTCTAGTAGTGCAATGGAATTGGATTCTAGAGTAAAAACAAAAGTAATTGGATTACCTCAACCAAACGCTAATTTTTTGGATTTCAATTCAACTCCTTGGAATTCAATTCCAAGAATTGGATTACTCTATAATTAGATTCCTAGGGATTCAATTCTTCCAACCAAACGAGGTGTAATATTATAAAGACTGAGTTGTCACATGGGGCAAGAAAAGTTTCGATCTCTGATTAATCCTAATAGAAAAAGAGGTTTTATGAGCGGAGGAGAGATTCGCAATTGGAAGAAAAGAAAAAATGTATCTTTTTTGTGCTTGTTTCTTCCATTAATGCATCTACAAAGAACAAAAACTTCATGTTAATGAACTTAAAACAAAGCGAACATGAAACATTAAGTAAATGTCTACAACTATTAACATTTGTTCGAGCTCTCCAAAGTAGATTGTTAGTAATGTTTGAATCTTGTTTCATTAGTTTCACCAAATTTTGACCGTCATTAAGAATATAGCGAGAATCAATTCCCAACTCTTATATCCACTTGCCAGTCTCCTAACGATATTTGGCTTCATCATAGTGGGCAAGATGGCCAACGTGATCCTGCCTTAATGTATCTTATTATGTAGCATAAAAAATAGAAATTGTAAATCTCATTGTATCATCGGTATCTACAATAGATCCATCAAACTATATTTTCCAATCAGCATTTATATCAGTGTCTACTTCCGTTAATTTTGTTTCTATCAATCAACTATATGTTTAAATGGTCTCACTTCAAAATGATAGAGATAATCCATTCCAATCTTGAGAATAAGATTTCTATGACTGGCTAAATGTTATTAAAAGTGAAAACATTTTTGTATTTCATATATATGGACCAAAGAATATAAGTGATTTTTGAAACCTCTAGTATGAAAAGATTATCATTCATCCAACATCAGAAGCATTGCCGGGTATATACATGATGATAGTTTAGCAACCTGTTAAAGGAAAGAGTAAACCAAACAGTTTTAACAAAAGTACAATCAATAAATAAGTGAATTTTATCTTCCAAAATATCAGAATTACAAAGTCATCGATAAGGATAAGAATGTTTGTTGTATTGGTGAATTCTTTTGCCACAAGGGAACCATAAAAACTAGTTTCCGATAAAATATTTATATTTCGAGAATGGAACTTAAGTTCCTTATTTGATTTCATAAATTAGCAATGTCAGGATTTTTCTTATAATTTGTTAAGAATTTGTGAGTAGATTTGGTTGACACCTCTCCAGATATTTCCATCTTATTATGTCAGTTTTATTTAGACTTGGTATTATATGTTATCAATCATAATAGTAGTTGGTGTGTCATTAATACTATCTTATAAAGAGATAAAGAAAACAATACTTCCAGACCTTTCTCTCCTCTGGAAAAAGAAAATCGGTGTCAACTCAATCTTCATCTAGTCGAATTTTTGCAAACCAATTTTAATCTGATCATCTTTTTAATATCTTGCATGTTTTAATCCTCTCTTAATAATCATATTTTAAGTTTTAATTATGTTCTATTTGTTTCTATGTCTGTTGTTTGAGGGTGAAAACGATTTCTGCTGATTTTGGTAATTTCGGGTGTGTGGGTGAGAAACGAGTTTAAACCCTAAACAATGTACTGCAAGGGAGTACTTTAGATTCGAGAGATCAATCTGTACAAATCCGGCCTAAACCAAGAAATGGTCATTCCATACTTGCTTCGGTCACAAAGTGAAGGAGAAGGGTTGGTTTTGGGGAGGGAAGAGAACAAAGTGTTGAGACCAGAATAGTTGATCCTGGAAGAGTAGTTGTTTCACGACTTGTATCAGAAAGTGGGAAGCTAACAGATGGAAAGCTATCAAATATTTTCTGAGTGATGTATCCTCCTGACCTGAACTTGTTGTTCGGTGGAAATAGGTAAGACCTATTTATACAAGTCGAAGTGAAACGTACTCTGGTCTCGTAAGAAATGAAAAACGGATGAGTAAATGGGAGGAGGTGGTAACCGGTAACGTCTGGAATTGATGTTCCATAAAAGAAAGTGTTTCACCATTACTCCCTGTATTTACTAACCGCCTCATCCTTATGACACTGTCTTATAACGGGCGTAGTGTACGCCGCATGCTGTAAACTGCCCAACCAATACCCAATGAGCATCCCCAGTTTGTGACATGTGTTGATGTCTCGAGTGTTTTCGTGGAAAACATGTAACATGTTGTTGTTCGACAAGTTGAGCTTGGGAGACTTAGCGTTTCGGTGGTGACCTTGGACGGTCGAGATTTTGCATCTTGGGAGGAAGGGTAGCCGTTGATTATTGCAACCCTTCGTTTGGTAGCCAGTGGCATGAAAGCATGGCCGGTACAACTTTAATATGGCCTAGTTTAGGCGCGGACAAAAGTTAGGGTTTTGGCTTTGTTTGGGCGCGACCAAACTAGGGCTTGGCGTTGGGCCAAAGGTTGCCATGCGTTAGCTGGTAGCCTTGGACGGCTAAGATCTGCATCTTAGATGGAAAAGTGGCCGTTGATCTTCGCAAGCATTTGTTTTGGTAGCCGCATACGGAAGGCCGGCATGGTATGGCGCGACAAGGTGGTTGTCATGCCATCGGCACATGTGGCATGGTCGGCATGCCTTGGCGCGGTTTGGGCGTGGCAAAAACAAAGGTTTTGGCGTTGGGCCAAAGGTTACCATGTGTTGGTTGGCGACCTTGGACAACTAAGATTTTCATCTTAGATGGAAGGATGGTCGTTGATCGTCGCCAACCTTTGTTTTGGTAACCGAATAGGGAAGGCCGGCATGGTATCGCGCGGCAAGGTGGCTGCATGCCATTGGCACATATGGCATGGCCAGCATGCCTTGGAGCGGTTTGGGCTTGACCAAAACTAGGGTTTTGGCGTTGGGCCAAAGGTTACCATGTGTTGGTTGGTGACCTTGGACGGCTGAGATTTGCATATAAGATGGAAGGGTGGACGTTGATTGTTGCACGCCTTCGTTTTGGCAGCCGTGAAGGGAAGGCCGGCATGGCATGGCATAGGCGCGGCAAGGTGGATGGCGCGGCATGCCATTGGCATATGTGGCATGGTCGGCATGCCTTAGCGTGGTTTAGGCGCGGCCAAACTAGGGTTTTGGCGTTGGGGCAAAGGTTACCATGCGTTGGTTGGTGACCTTGGACGGCTCAGATTTGCATCTAAGATGGAAGGGTGGTCGTTGATCGTTGCACGCCTTCGTTTTGGCAGCCGTGAAGGGAAGGTTGGCATAGTATGGCACGACAAGGTGGATGGCATACCATTGGCACATGTGGCATGGCCGGCATGCCTTGGCGCGGTTTGGGCGTGACCAAAACTAGGGTTTTGGCATTGGGACAAAGGTTACCATGTGTTGGTTTGTGACCTTGAACGGCTGAGATTTGCATCTAAGATGGAAGGGTGGCCGTTGATTGTCGCACGCCTTCGTTTTGGCAGCCGTGAAGGGAAGGCCGACATGGCATGGCTTAGGCGTGGCAAGGTTGATGGCGCGGCATGCCATTGGCACATGTGGCATGGTCGGCATGCCTTGACGTGGTTTACGCGCGACCAAACTAGGGTTTTGGCGTTGGGCCAAAGGTTACCATGCGTTGGTTGGTGACCTTGGACGGATGAGATTTGCATCTAAGATGGAAGGGTGGCCGTTGATTGTCGCACGCCTTCGTTTTGGCAGCTGTGAAGGGAAGGCCAGCATGGAATGGCGCGGTAAGGTGGCTGGCATGCCATTGGCACATGTGGCATGGCCGACATGCCTTGGCGTGGTTTGGGCGTGACCAAAACTAGGGTTTTGGTGTTGGGCCAAAGGTTACCATGTATTGGTTGGTGACCTTGGACGGCTGAGATTTGCATCTAAGATGGAAGGGTGGCTGTTGATTGTCGCACGCCTTCGTTTTGGAAGCCGTGATGGGAAGGCCGTCATGGCATGGCTTAGGCGCGGCAAGGTGGATGGTGCGACATGCCATTGGCACATATGGCATGGTCAGCATACCTTGGCGTGGTTTAGGCGCGACCAAACTAGGGTTTTGGCGTTGGCCCAAAGGTTACAATGCGTTGGTTGGTGACCTTGGACGGCTGACATTTGCATCTAATATGGAAGGGTGGTCGTTGATTGTCGCACGCCTTCGTTTTGGCAGCTGTGAAGGGAAGGCCGGCATGGCATGTCTTAGGCGCGGCATGCCATTGGCACATGTGGCATGGTCGGCATGCCTTGGCGTGGTTCAGGCGCGGCCAAACTAGGGTTTTGGCGTTGGGCCAACGGTTATCATGCGTTGTTTGGCGATCTTGGACGGCTAAGATTTTCATCTAAGATGGAAGGGTGGCCGTTGATCATCGCACGCCTTCGTTTTGGTAGCTGATGAGTGCTAAAAAGTGCATATTTCTATATATTTTTATTGGCATTTAACTCATCCTTTGTGCATTAAATTCTACATTTTACCCAATATTCTGTATTTTCCTTGTTTTCAAGATTAAATATTTTTATTAATTAATTTTGCATTTTTAGGTAATAAATAAAGTTGGATGAATTGCGGAGCGGAAAAGAGCAGAAAAGTAGTGAAAGGCCGGGAGGAATTACG
Source organism: Papaver somniferum (assembly GCF_003573695.1). Taxonomy (NCBI): domain Eukaryota; kingdom Viridiplantae; phylum Streptophyta; class Magnoliopsida; order Ranunculales; family Papaveraceae; genus Papaver; species Papaver somniferum. The sequence continues at coordinate 7,367,683 of NC_039367.1, forward strand.
CAAATATCTCAACCCATGCCCGCCTCGGTTCTCAGTCGTCAGATCGAAGCATTTCAGCATCCTACGGTCGCTCCATTATCGCACATCAAACTCCGAAGTCCTCGCTTCACATCGCAGCGCCCATCTCAACCTTGAGCCGTCCTTTTTGCTGCATTTCCTCATCCTACGGTCGCTCCAATATCTTCCCATCTCACCGTTGGATCCACCTACCATCTTCACATCCGACGCGTTTCCTCGCAAATCATCACCCCTTGCCACACCCGCTCAACACCCTAACTTCCAAACCCATCGACCTCAAGCCAAACACTCCCTTCTCCCCAAACTGTCGACCTCTTCTTCTCTTCCCCAAACTTCCTCTCTTCCATCACCTGCAACTCCTTCACCATCATGCCCCGACATTACCAGACCTCGAGCTCCATCACCACCTTCTTCCCCGACCATCACAGAAACACATCAACCCTAGATGCTACAAACAAGAAAGGCAGAGCTAGAGTTCAGTTACAGTGGAGAGAAGACCAACTTGGAGCGTTGTTCGAGTTGACAGGAGCAAGTGGAAGCATGGGTCAGCGCTCAATTGCAGAGGAGACAACGAATTCAGAGGGTATGGTGAGTTTTCCCCAATTTCCCAAGAACCCTTATTTTATCAAATTTGGGGAAAATGCTTGTAAACCCTAATTGAATGTTTTGGGTATAAATAGAGATGAAGGGTGAATGTTAGAATCATCTCTGGACTAGCCAGTGAACATTGTAGTAGTTTTATTTCCAATTTCAAATTCAGTTATTTGAGTTCAGTAAAAATTTGAAGTTATGTGTCAATTATCTTTTAAGATGTATGATATTAGTAACATGTTAGTTATGAGCTAAGTTACATTAGCTAAGGTTTAGATGAAACCTTAGTACACAGTTAGGTGGTGGAATGTTAGGTTATAACTCATGTAAGTTGAACTGATTGAGGAATGGAGGAAATTAGTGTCCAACTTTGCTTGTGATTGATTGTGCTGTTAAAAGACAGTCAATGCTAGGAGTAAAACAGTTGAACTAGCTTATTATTCTTCCATTCCATCTATGTATGCCCTGGAACATAGGCAGGCTTGAACCTTCACCTAGCTCCATTAGGGATAGGGATTTAACCTAGAACTACACTATCTGGCTAGGTCACTAGGTGGATTCAGAACCTTAGTTTAGTCCACAAACTCACTTCACTGTCACTTGAAATTCTCTGTTTTTGCTTATTTCCCAGCTACTTGTTTCTTCACTGTTTTGCTTAAATTGTGCAACTTAAACCTTGTTGTGCACTAGTTATAGTGCACTGTCCTCCTCTGCCTTGCACTGTTGTGCTTGAAATCACCCTGCAATTTGCTTACTTCCTGTTTTAGTTTGAACTCTTAGTTTCATGATAGATTGCATTTAGTTACAATTTATCTCCCTTGCTCTTGGCTACTTTCCTTGGTTCGTAGCTTAGCTACCATCACTACACACCACATCCCTGTGGACTTCCCCTTACTCATCCCTTTACTATAACTTGGCCCTATATACTTGTAGGTTTTGTGTGCGCTTTCGTTTTCACACCAGTAGCCGCATAGGGAAGGCCGGCATGGTATGGCGCAACAAGGTGGTTGGCACGCCATTGACACATGTGGTGCGGCTGGCATGGGTTGCATGCCTTGGAGCGGAGGTGTGGATAGCATGGCATGCCATTGGCGCAGTGGTGCGGCAGGCATGGTTGGCATGCCTTGGCGCGGTAGCATGAGAATTAGGGTTTGGCATAGATGATGTCAGTCAGTGTTAAGGGTTCTGCCGTGGAACATGACCCATGTAAAAAAAAAGGGTACCCCGGTAATTCTTACGTAGGCATGCTGATTGATTCAATAAAAATGGTCATAGTGATGTCATGTCAGATGTGCAGTTTTACGATTTTGACCCTAAGCTAAAAACCACCATCAACATCTGTGTAATAGGTTGGTGCTGCACTTGGATGGAAGCCTAGAAGGTCGGAGTGGCTTTGCCTGACAAACTGTGTTCCATATTCTTATACCATGTTTGATGAGATACGTGAAGATCTAGCTTTTACCTGTCTGAAGAGTTACACCTTTTCCCACTTCATCAATTTGTTTATCTCTGGGTACTTTCTCTCTCACACGTTGATGGATTCCATTAAACTATGCAGCCTGTTTGTACCCAAAGTTACTTTTGGGCACGAAACATGATTGAATCGATTATTTGATGTGTATATTAGGTTAGAAACGAATTGAAGAACAAATAAAGAGACACGGGTTTAACGTGGTTCGGCATAGTTTGCCTATATCCACGGACGAATCCCCTTGGGGAGTGGTATTTTATTGATATTAGAATTACAGTAGTTTTTTTTTCTCTGTCTTAGCTACCCCCCTAATGATTTATGCTCCTCCCTATTTATACAGTTCAATATCTAATTTCAATATAAACTTAAATGGCATTAACTGCTCATTCATGCCTCCATCTTCAATTCTGTATGAAACTGCTGAATTAATACTGCATGTTCAATTCTGCATGAAACTGCTGGAATTAATACTGCATGAAACTGCTTGCACGCCTGCTGTCCATGCACTGCATGCCTCTTGGACATAAACTGCCCTCCATGGCTCCTGGCATTAATCTGCCAACATGCCTATTTTCGGTTGTTGACTGTCAAGCTTTGAATTCTACGACATGCTGACAATCATAGTTGGAGACTGGATGGAGGCTGATTGGCAGTACATCTGTCAGCATGGATAAAGACTGGATGGTAGTGAGGCATTGGCCGCCGGCGCTGGCCGCCGACATAGGCCTCCGGTGCTGTCCCCCGGTGCTAGCCCCCGGCATAGTTCCTAGAATCGTGGCTGCAACTTGACTTCGATGGTTGACTGACAGTTAACTTTGACCATTGACCTGACGTTGACTTTGACCTTTGACCATTGACCGGTCATTGAATTTATGTAATACTAGGCAGGCTGGTGGGATGCTTCGGTTGACTGGTTAGCGGGCTTGGATGAGGGCCAAAAGATGATTCAAGTACCAATTTGGCCCATTATGTGGCATTTTTACTTATGGTACAAACATCGTTCCCTCTTAACCTCCAACTCGTTGGGGATTAAGAAAATTTCGTTTTCCTTAGTCAATGACAGAACTCGCCCCCAAGTGTGGATTGTTGATGTTGAGGTGATTGGAAAAATCCCCTTGTTGTTTGCGGAAATCACAATCAAGACGCCCCCAAGTGAAGCTATTGCGATTAGAAGATCGGAGGGAAACTGTTGAGTATGAACCATTGTTGTATGCAAAAACAGGACTGAAGGCTGAACTGGTTTGGAACGGAAGCGTGATACTGGAGCGGAGTGATGTTGAAGGTGAGCGGTAACTGTTGATGTAAAACTGGTCCGCGATAGTTGCGTAGAACTAGACTAGTAATTGTTGTTTGGAAAAAATGAGCTATATTTGACGTCACTTGGTTGGAATCTGTGTGAGATGTTGGTATTAAGCTGTTGTCAATTACGGACTCATCCGCGGTAGTTGCGAGTGAAAAGGGTGTGACCCTTCTGTAGTTGAGATGGTAACATGATTTGTGTGTTGTTGGACCTCCAATGGTCTTGGCTGTGGTACTGGATGTGACATCGATCTTTTTATGTCTTCAGTAGTGTTTGAGGGTAAAAACGGTTTCTGCTGATTTTGGTAATTTCGGGTGTGTGGGTGAGAAACGAGTCTAAACCCTAAAAAATATACTGTAAGGGAGTACTTTAGATTTAAGAGATCAATCTGTACAAATCCGGCCTAAACCAAGAAATGGCCGTTCCAGACTTGCTTCGGTCACAAAGAGGAGGAGAAGGGTTGGTTTTGGGGAGGGAAGCGAAGAGAGTGTTGATACCAGAATAGTTGATCCTGGAAGAGTAGTTGTTTTGTGACTTACATCAGAAAGTGGGAAGCTAACAGATGCGAAAGCTAGCAAACATTTTCTGAGTATTGTATGCTCCTGACCAGAACTTGTTGTTCGGTGAAAATAGGTAAAACCTATTTATATAAGTCGAAGTGAAACGTACTCTGGTCTCGTAAGAAATGGAAAACGGATGAGTAAATGAGAGGAGGTGGTAATCGGTAACGCCCGGAATTGATGTTCCATAAAAGAAAGCATTTTACCATTACTCCCTGTATTTACTAACCGCCTCATCCTTATGACACTGTCTTGTAACGGGCGTAGTGTACGCCGCACGCTGTAAAACCGCCAAACCAATACCCGATGAGCATCCCCAAGTTTGTGACATGTGTTGATGTCTCGAGTGTTTTCGTGGAAAACATGTAGCATGTTGGTGTTGTTTGGAAAGTTGAGCTTGGGAGACTTGCCGGCTCGCTGGTGACCTTCGACGGTCGAGATTTTGCATCTTTAGAGGAAGGGTAGCCATTGATTATTGCAACCCTTCGTTTGGTAGCCAGTGACATGAAAGCATGGCCCATGGCTTTAATATGGCCTAGTTTAGGCGTGGCCAAAAGTTATGGTTTTGGCATTGTTTGGGCGCGAGCAAAACTAGGGATTGGCGTCGAGCCCAAAGGTTGCCCTGCGTTAGATGGTAACCTTGGGCGGCTAAGATCTGCGTCTTAGATGGAAATGTGGCCGTCGATTGTTGCAAGCCTTCGTTTTGGAAGCCGTGAAGGGAAGGACGGCATGGTATGGTTTAGGCGCAGCAAGGTAGCTGGCACGACATGTGATTGGCACATGTGGCATGGTCGTCATGCCTTGGCGCGGTTTAGGCGTGTCCAAACTAGGGTTTTGGCGTTGTGCCAAAGGTTACCATGCGTTGGTTGGTGGCCTTGGACGGCTAAGATTTGCATCTAAGATGGAAGGGTGGTCGTTGATTGTCGCACACCTTCGTTTTGGCAGCCGTGAGGGGAAGGCCGGCATGGTATGGTTTAGGCGCGACAAGGTGGCTGGCACGGCATGCCATTGGCACATGTGGCATGATCAACATGCCTTGGTGCGGTTTAGGGGTGTCCAAAACTAGGCTTTTGGCGTTGGGCCAAAGGTTACCATGCGTTGGTTGGTGACCTTGGACGGTTAAGATTTGCATCTAAGATGGAAGGGTGGCCATTGATTGTCGCACGCCTTCATTTTTGCAGCCTTGAGGGGAAGGCTCGCATGGTATGGTTTAGGCGCGGCAAGGTGGCTGGCACGGCATGCCATTGGCACAGGTGGCATGGTCGGCATGCCTTGGCGCGGTTTAGGCGTTGGGCCAAAGGTTACGATGCGTTGGTTGGTGACCTTGGACGGTTAAGATTTGCATCCCATATGGAAGGGTGGCCGTTGATTGTTGCAACCCTTCGTTTTGGCAGCCAGCGGCATGTAGCGAGGCCGGCATGGCTTTGGCATGGAATCGTGGTTGGCATGGTTTTCCATTGGCACGGTGGCGCGGATGGCATGGTTGGCATGCCTTGGCGAGGAGGTATGGCTGGCACGGCATGCCATTAGCACATGTGGTGCGGTTGGCATGCCTTGGCGCGGAGACGTGGCTGACATGGTTTTCCATTGGCACGTTGGCGCGGCGGCATGGTTGGCATGCTTTAGCGCGGAGACGTGGCTGGCATGGTTTTCCATTGGCACGGTGGTGCGGCTGGCATGCCTTGGCGCGGAGACGTGGCTGGCATGGTTTGCCATTGGCACGGTGGTGCGGCTGGCATGGTTGACATGCCTTGGCGTGGAGATGTGGCTGGCACAGCTTGCCATTGGCACGGCGGTGCGACTGGCATGGTTGGCATGACTTGGCGTGGAGATGTGGCTGGCACGACATCCATTGGCACATGCGGCTGGCATGGTTGGCATGCCTTGATGCGGAGACGTGGCTGGCATGGTTTGCCATTGGCACGGTGGTGTAACAATTTAGGGTTTGATGTACGAAGGTGATGTCGGTCAATACTAAGGGTTCTACCGTGGAACATGATACATATATATGTAAAAAAAAGGTACCCTGGTAATTCTTACGTAGGCATGTTGAATGATTCAATAAATGCGCTAGTGGTCCTAGTGACATCATGTCAGATGTAAGGTTTTACGATTTTAACCCTAAGCTAAAAACCACCATCAACATTAAGTGCCCTGCTTAGCTCGGAACAGGAGCATTGTTGCGAGGTAAGCATAAGATGGTGACAGGCGAGGAAAAAATTGAAATGACAAGTCGTGAAAAGATGGTCAAGAAGACCCGACTAACCTTTTTCGAGAGGTAAGGAGAGTTCGTGATTCTCGTGTTGGAGGCCTTGCATAGATTCTACTTGTGGTGTTGCTGGCTAGACCGTGAAGTGGTAAGATGTAGATTGTCAGCTTGGAATGGGAACCGAGGCGTTGGTCGGCTTGGAATGGGAGCCGAAGGCGTTGGTCGGCTTGGAATGGGAGCCGCAGGCGTTGGTCGGCTTGGAATGGAGGAAACTGGCTTCAATCAGCGGAATGGTGGAAACTGTCTTCAGTCCGCAGAATGGTGTAAACTAGTTTCAGAACTTCGGCTACCAAACAATGGTGATGATGCTGGAACTTCGGTTATCAAATGGTAGTGATGGCGCCTGTGAACTTTGTCGAAATCAGGGTTTGGCATGCCGAAACCCTAATTAGCGCTCCTTACTAAAATCGTTGTAGAATTCTCGTACGAACTCGGATTTTGACAGTTCGCACCTCTATCTGACTGGAAAATAATTTCCTATCTCCTTTCGCGTGAATATTTAGGTTTTGAGCTCGTTTAGGAGATGAAAATGGCCCGACAGTGAAACTCATGAAGAATTCAGGAGGGATGTTGTGGGCACGGGGTAGCATAGTTGCAACGAGTCATCTGTTCCCGTTCATGGAGCAAGAAGGGAACTTTATTCTGTGCAAAACTCTAGAAACTCCGTCCGTATGAAAAGAGGTATTGACCTTCTTCTGTTTTATGTTGCTCGTTTGTATCCGCGCTTTGTCTGCAGTGTTTCTCCAGTGGATTCCAAAATTTACCAAACTCCATTGCATTCTTGGGACGGATGGATGGAATATATGCTCGGAAACGATCATGTCAGGGTTAATCTTGGAGATTGTGGTTGCGGTGTTGGTCCATCCTCGGCTTTAGGTTGTTCAGTGCCTGGACCTTCTGATCGTGATGATGATGTGTTGTGAATGCTTGTATGGTCGACAACTTCTGGTGCCCCCGGATGAAATAGGGAGACATTCCATTGCATCAGAAAATGGGAAGCTAACAGATGGGAAAGCTAACAAACGTTTTCTGAGTGTTGTATGCTCCTGACTAGAACTTGTTTTTCGGTGGAAATAGGTAAGACCTATTTATACAAGTCGAAGTGAAAAGTATTCTAGTCTCGTAAGAAATGGAAAACAGATGAGTAAATGAGAGGAGGTGGTAACCGGTAACGCTTGGAATTTATGTTCCATAAAAGAAAGCGTTTTACCATTACTCCCTGTATTTACTAACCACCTCATCCTTATGACACTGTTGTAACGGGCTAGTGTACGCCGCATGCTGTAAACCGCCAAACCAATACCCAATGAGCATCCCCCAGTTTGTGACATGTGTTGATGTCTCGAGTGTTTTCGTGGAAAACATGTAGCATGTTGTTGTTGTTTGGCAAGTTGAGCTTGGAAGACTTGCCGTCTCGGTGGTGGCCTTCGACGGTCGAGATTTTGCATCTTGATAGGAAGGGTAGCCGTTGATTATTGCAACCCTTCGTTTGGTAGCCAGTTGATGTAGTTTTTTTAAGTGGTAAATAAAGTTCGTCCAACTCGGACTTGTGTAGACTCAATTTCAGACTTAATAATAGAAAACAATAAAAATAAAGAAAATATATACACAAGGTTTGTCACAATGTCGAGAGATCACTGAGACTCAGGATTCCACCAAACCTCATACCATGTGGTTCAAAAATCAATTCTTAGACAATTATAGCTCTTGTTTATTGACTCTAATTGTTTGCTAGGGTAGATTTTAAAAAGATTAACTGTAAATCACTAGCATGATGCATCAAAAGCACTTAGACCAAGCATGCATCATCATACGACTTCACAACTAATTAAGAAAAATCATAAAACGATTAAATTAATGCAAAAAGTCATAAAAAGAATTAAATATAATTACCACACTATGAAATATGGCTTCCTCCATCATCCCAGTGTTGGGGTTTAGCTCCTCGTATTAATCATGATCTCAAAATATGTGTTTTTTGCTCAAAAGATGATTAAAAGAGTGAAAAGTAATAACAAAGATTGTTTGCAACAGTGTATTGGTGTTGCAAAACAGCTGTTACAATGGAACTGTTACAGAAAAACTGTTGCTTTGTAACTGATTTTAAGACTGCCCTGAAATAGACTGCCCTGAACAGCTTATGTTCTTCAGCTGTTAAAACATCGACAGTTTTCTGCGACTTTCTACCGAGGGTCAATGTTCTTCAGTTGTTCTTCTTCTTCAACAGCAGCAACAGCAGAAACAGAGTTTGGTAAAGCTCTGGCCTCTTCTTCTCTGGCTCTCCTTAGGTTTCCAAACTCTCGACACCTCTTTTATATGACCCAAGACATCTATTTATATTAAAAATACCGATTAAATCTCTCCCAAATCTTCCAAAATCTCTTTCCTTCTCTTCACGGCCAAGTTGCGGCAATCTTGTTTTAGGATTTCTACGCGTTTCTGAGCTTTCCTTTTTATTCTAAACTCTTCCTTAGATAGATACAAATCTTTGGGAAGGTTTACAGCATTTTAATCACTCTAAAATTCCCTAAAACAGGTCACACACGTGACTTTCCATATTTTCTTGTTGTGAGAAAAATCCGTCGTTTGAGCCCAATCTAATCGATTTAAACACCCATATCAGATTCCTAGACCCATAAGGAGTCTATCCTATGAAAATCAGAGGTTTAATGGACCTCAAACTCCTCCAAATCATGATTTCCAAAACTGCTCTTTAACTACACTTTTTTTCCCGCCAAAACCTGATTTTTGAATGTTGAAGATGGTTGCCCCTTATCCAGAGTAGGGGTGCGATTAGCAGATGCCTGGAAATGGGATGCCCCTTAGTAATTAGGTTACCCCTTATCGAAAGTGAGGGTCCGAATAGCAAATGTCTTCCCATGAACGCAAAAAACACTTTTCGAGCCAATTTCGCCGCAAAATCTTATTTTTCCAAAAACACCTACAAAGACATAAAAATCCAAAATAAATACAAAATCGAGCACTAACAATATATACAATTGAGATTATAACAGACACAAAAATGTGTCTATCACCAGTGGCATGAAAGCATGGCCGACATGGCTTTAATATGGCCTAGTTTAGGCGTGGCCAAAAGCTAGGGTTTTGGCATTATTTGGGCGCGACCAAAACTAGGGCTTGGCATCGAGCCAAAAGGTTGCCCTGCGTTAGCTGGTAACCTTGGACGGCTAATATCTGCGTCTTAGATGGAAATGTGGTCGTCGATTGTTGCAAGCCTTCGTTTTGGAAGCCGTGAAAGGAAGGACAACATGGTATGGTTTAGGCGCAGCAAGGTGGCTGGCACAACATGCCTTGACGCGGTTTAGGCGTGGCAAAAACTAGGGTTTTGGCGTTGGGACAAAGGTTACCATGCGTTGGCTGGTGACCTTGGACGGCTAAGATTTGCATCTAAGATGGAAAGGTGGCCATTGATTGTTGCACGCCTTCATTTTGGCAGCCGTGAGGGGAAGACCGACATGGTATGGTTTAGGCATGGCAAGGTGGCTGGCACGGCATGCCATTGGCACATGTGGCATGGTCGGCATGCCTTGGCGCGGTTTAGGCATAGCGAAAACTAGGGTTTTGGCGTTGGGCCAAAGGTTACCATGCGTTGGTTGGTGACCTTGGACGGTTAAGATTTGCATCTAAGATGGAAGGGTGGCCATTGATTATCGCACACCTTCATTTTGGAAGCCGTGAGGGGAAGACCCGCATGGTAAGGTTTAGGCGCGGCAAGGTGGCTAGCACAAATGCCATTGGCACATTTGGCATGGTCGGCATGCCTTGGCGGGGTTTATGCGTGGCCAAAACTAGGGTTTTGGCATTGGGCCAAAGGTTACCATGCGTTGGTTGGTGACCTTGGACGGTTAAGATTTGCATCTCAGATGGAAGGGTGGTCGTTGATTGTTGCAACCCTTCATTTTGGCAGCCAGCGGCATGTAGCGGGGCCGGCATGGCTTTGGCATGGAATCGTGGCTGGCATGGTTTTCCATTGGCACGGTGGCGCGGCTGGAATGGTTGGCATGCCTTGGCGCGGAGGTGTGGCTGGCACGGCATGCTATTAGCAGATGTGGTGCGGCTGGCATGGTTGGCATGCCTTGGCGCGGAGACGTGGCTGGAATGGTTTGCCATTGGCACGGTGGCGCGGCTGGCATGGTTGGCATGCGTTGGCGCGGAGACGTGGCTGGCATGGTTTGCCGTTGGCACGGTGGTGCGGCTAGCATGGTTGGAATGCCTTGGCGCGGAGACGTGGCTGGCATGGTTTGCCATTGGCATGGTGGTGCGCTGGCTTGGTTGGCATGCCTTGGCACGAAGATGTGGCTGGCATGGTTGACATGCCTTGGCGCGGAGATGTGGATGGCACGTCTTTCCATTGGCACGGTGGCGCGGCTGGAATGTTGGCATGCTTTGGCGTAGAGACGTGGCTGGCATGGTTTTCCATTGGCACGGTGGTGCGGCTAGCATGACTTGGCGCGGAGATGTGGCTGGAACGGCATGTCATTGGCACATGCGGCTGGCATGGTTGGCATGCCTTGGCACAGAGACGTGGCTGGCATGGTTGGCATGCCTTGGCGGGGAGACGTGGCTGGCATGGTTTTCCATTGGCACGGTGGTGTAAGAATTTAGGGTTTGGTGTACGAAGGTGATGTCGGTCAATACTAAGGGTTCTACCGTGGAAAATCACACATATATATGTAAAAAAAAGGTACCCTGGTAATTCTTACGTAGGCGTGTTGAATGATTCAATAAATGCGCTAGTGGTCCTAGTGACGTCATGTCAGATGTAAGGTTTTACGATTTTAACCCTAAGCTAAAAACCACAATCAAAAAGTAGTTATAGTAATCAGGATAGTAGCAGCTATGTCGACTAGATCACAATAGTTTCTGCGGAACTGGATTGCAGTGATTGCGGTAAACTGGACTACGACGTCCACAAAAAACTGTCATCTGCAGTAATGAGCAAAACTGGGCATTAACAGCATTGAGCAAAGCTGGTCTGCAACAGCTGCGATCAGCTGAACTGAGGGAGTTGCGAACATAGCAGGCTGCGGCAGCTTCGGCCAGCTGGACTGCAGCAGCAACTAGTCAAGCTGCACTGCAGCAGCTGTGATCAGCTGGACTGTAGGAGTTGTGAACATGGACGTACTGCAGCAGATTCGATCAGCAGGACTGCAACAGCAACGATCAAAGCTGCACTACAGCAGTTGCGATCAGCTGGACTGCACAAGCTGCGAACATAGCTGGACTGCAGCAGCTTTGATCAGCTGGACTGCAACAGCAACGAGAAAAGATGCACTGCATCAGCTGGACGGCAGGAGCTGCGAACATAGCAGGACTGCAGCAGCTTCGATCAGCTGGACTGCAACAACAACGAACAAAGCTACGATGCAGCAGCTGTGCTCAGCTGGACTGCAGGAGTTGCGAACATGGCTGTACTGCAGCAGCTGCGATCAGCTTGAATGCAGCAGCGACGATCAAAGTTACACTGCAGCAGCTGCGATCAGCTGGACTACAGGAGCTGCGAACAGAGCTGGACTGTAGCAGCTTCGATCAGCTGGACTGCAACAGCAACGAGCAAAGCTACACTGCAGGAGATGCGATCAGCTGGACTGCAGGAGCAACGAACATAAATGGGCTGCAGTAGCTTCGATCAGCTGGACTGCAAACACAACGAGCAAAGCTGCACTGCAAGAGCTGCGATCATATGGACTGCAGGAGCATCGAACATAAATGGGCTTCAGTAGCTTCGATCATCTAGACCGAAGCAGTTGCTGAGGAACTGAATTAATATAGTTCGATAAACCTAGGTGTAACACTTACAAATAAAAACAGACTGCATCAGTTGCGTCCAACTGAGTACAGAATTGATGAGTGATGAGCACGAAATTGCGACGCATTTTCACCCATAAATACATTAGCCGGGACTCATTTTATCACTAATAAACTTGTTTGTAGGTGTTTTTGTGAAAATAAGCTCTTATGGAGAAAGTTCCTCGAAAAGTGGTTTCACATGTTATTCGGACTCTTAGTTTTGGATAAGGGGCACCTAAATTATTAAGGGGTACCTCAACGGATAAGGGGAATCTTCCTTACTATTTACACCCCACATAAGGCAAGTTCTAAATGGACACCCGTACGGGATTAAGGGGAGGACTTCATCTTCAAAACTTCAAACCTGGTTTTTGGCGGGAAAATGGCAGCAAGAATTAAGGTTCATGATTTACAGTGGTTTTAGAGAGACTCAATGGCCAAGGTTGGTTGGGATGACTAGATTGAGCGTAACAGGCATGGTACGGACTTCAAAATCATTTGGATTTGGTTGTATAATCGGCAGTGAAGAAAACAGAGTTCACGGGAAGAATATTATTAAACTACGGGATTTTCTGGATTCAGTTTGGATAGTTTCTGGTGGGATTCAATCGAATATTTAGGTTGTTTTGGGCCTGTTATACTCAAACAGGACTGGTAAGTCCATCAGGATCGAAAAAATTGGGCTGCAGCGAAGATTTGAAGAAAACAGGGGAGCACGCTTTCAAGAGAGGAAAACTCGGGGTTTCCTTTGGTTGATTCGTCGAAGCTGCGTGAAGATATCATCCTGGCACGAGTTAGACTCAATCTATTACGAGAAATATGCATGTTGGAGTACGTCAACTCTGAACAGACGCGTGATGAGCTAAAACATGGAATGAACATATTTTCGTATCACTCTCTGTTGAAGTTGTTTTGGGCAGTTTAAGGAAGTAACATTCTATGGATTATATTCTAATAATTGAAAGAGATTTTGACAACCCAGAGATGCGTGGAAAAGTTAAAGAGAGAAAGAAATCTCGGTGATTTGGCAGAGGGAGTAAAGACGAGATATATTGCATTAATCGAGTGTTTGGGAAGGCTACAGAGTGGAGAAAATTGCAGCAGAGAAATCTGCAGCAGCAGCAGAAAAATAGTGAAGAACACGAAGAATAGACAGACAAAGATAGTCGTTAAACTCTGTCGTTTATGCTTAAGATATAAGACTGTCCATTACGACAGTTTACGGTCATTCTTTGTGTCAATGGGTTTGAAACGCTTATAAACGTTGTGATTCCCTGTTTTAATTGATTTTGTCTTTTTCTCTTCTTTGTAAACACCATTTGAGCAATGAAATATTATTTTGAGAGTGTTTTCACCATGTGGAGCTAGAACCCATCATGGGACAACGGAGGAAGTTGTTTTTCGCCCATGTGGTAATTAAATTAATTCTTTTATAACTATTTGCATAGAATTTAATTGTTTTATGATTTCTATTAATTATTTGTTATTTTGTCTGATGTCGCATGCTTAGTTTTAATTACTTTTGATGCGTCATGATCACAACTTACAACTAATGTTTTATGAAATCTACTTTGGAAAAGAATAGAGTTAATATTATTTTTATCTCGAGCTATAATTGCCTAGGATTAATTTCTGAACCACTTGAATATGAAAAACAATGAAATCCTGAGTCCCAGTAAATTCTTCATCATGTGACCTTATTTTGTATATATTTTCTTATTTTTAGTATTTTCATATTTAAGCCTAGAATCAATCTCAACAAAGTCCGAGTGAACGACAACCTTATTTACCACTATAAAAATTCGATCAATTTTTGGCGCCGCCGACGCGGACTTTTTTTTAGATTTTTTTTTAGGTTTATTTTTATTTTTGTACAGTATTTTCATTTCAGTTTAGATTTTTTTTTCCTTTTTATGTGTTTCTTTTTGTATTTCTTTTCAGGGACTTTTTGAGGATGATGACTTCTTCTGAGGAGACGTCACCTACGATGACGCTGGCGGAATATAAGCATAGAAAGTCAAATTATCTGGAAACCTCATCTGAGATGACGCTTGCTGAATATAAGCGTAGGCAATGGTATGGAGTTTCTGCTCCACATGAGGTAAGTGAAGAATCTTCTCTAATGATATATGAGAAGTATTAAAAATACACACCACCTAGTTTGCAACAAAAATTGAGAATTCTGGAATGCTAAAAATTATTTAATGATGATGATGATCAGTCTTGTAGTAACTCTCTGTTCCAGACAGAATTTGTAGATGACCCTGTGGATGATTGTGTAGATGATTTCCCTAATTCCATAGATGAATCTATCTCACAAGATAATTCACCAAACTTAGGGGTTGTTTTTAGACCCCTAGACTTCCAAAAGTTACCTAATTTAGGGTTAGAATTGTGTGCTTCTAAAATTTTATTGGAGTACTTTGCATCTAAATACCCAAAGGACTTGCCTATTCCTGATACAGTGCATGAGCCGATTGATAATTCCCCAGTCTCAATAGAATTCCCATATTTTGTTCTTTACGCACTTCCTTGTGCAGTAAAAACTTGGTTTAGGGGTAAATCTTGGTTTTTGATAGTTTCAGCGTTTCCACGTTTTCATAACATAAGTGTGAAGCTGTCATTTGTAAATGTTGTATTTTGGGTTGGTCCCCAAATTTTCAGTTTGTTAGTTTATGGGGATCCTTTTTGTATATTCCGGTAGGTGTGCTTCTATTTTATTTATTTTTATATTTTCATTTACTTTTTGCATTATGAATTTCCCATCTTAAGTTTTGCGTTGGATGACTCAATTACGTTGAGGACAATGTAATGTTTAAGTGTGGGGGAGTGGTTAACTTTTTACTTTAGTGTTTCGGGAGTTTTATTGCAAATCATGATCAGCTGTTGAGCGGGTCTATTGAAGGTTTGTAGGTAGTTTATGACCAGCTGTTGAGCGGGTCTTAAAAAAAAAAAGAATTAAAAAAAATGATAAGACTAGCTGTGTAGCGGGTCTCTCTCTTTCTCTCTCTCTTATTCTATGACCAGCTGTGTAGCGAGTCTTTTCTTTTTCTTCTATGACCAGCTGTGTAGCGGGTAAAAAAATGACAGGACCAGCTGTGTAGCGGGTCTCTCTCTTTCTCCCTCTCTTAATCTATGACCGGCTGTGTAGCGGGTCTTTTCTTTTTCTTCTATGACCAGCTGTGTAGCGGGTCTTTTCTTTTTCTTGCATGTTATGACAAGCTGTGTAGCGGGTCTCTCTCTGTCTCTTATTATATGACCAGCTGTGTAGCGGGTCAATTTTCTATTTTGCTCGAGGACTAGCAAAATGTAAGTATGGGGGAATTTGATGAGCACGAAAGTGCGACGTATTTTCGCCCATAAATACATTAGCTGGGACTCATTTTATCACTAATAAACTTGTTTGTAGGTGTTTTTGTGAAAATAAGCTCTTATGGAGAAAGTTGCTCGAAAAGTGGTTTTTGTACCCTGGAGGACACATGTTATTCGAACTCTCAGTTTTGGATAAGGGGTACCTCAATTATTAAGGGGTACCTCAACGGATAAGGGGCATTTTCCTTACTATTTACACCCCACATAAGGCAAGTGCTAAAGGGACACCCGTACAGGATTTGGGGGAGGACTTCATCTTCAAAAATTCAAACATGGTTTTTGGCAGGAAAATGGCAGCAAGAATTAGGGTTCGTGATTTACAGTGGTTTTAAAGAGACTCAATGGCCAAGGTTGGTTGGGATGACTGGATTGAGCGTAACAGGCATGGTACGGACTTCAAAATCATTTGGATTTGGTTGTATAATTGGCAGTGAAGAAAACAAAGTTCACGGGAAGAATATTATTAAACTACGGGATTTTCTGGATTCAGTTTGGATAGTTTCTGGTGGGACTCAATCGAAGATTTAGCTTTTTTTGGGCATGTTACACTCAAACAGGACTGGTAAGTCCATCAAGATCGAAAAAATTGGGCTGCAGCGAAGGTTTGAAGAAAACAGGGGAGCACGCTTTCAAGAGAGGAAAAATCGGGATTTCCTTTGGTTGATTCCTCGAAGCTGCATGAAGATATCATCCTGGCACGAGTTAAACTCAATCTATTACGAGAAATATGCATGTTGGAGTATGTCAACTCTGAACAGACGCGTGATGAGCTAAAACATGGAATGAATATATTTTCGTATCACTCTATGTTGAAGTTGTTTTGGGGAGTTTAAGGAAGTAATATTCAATGGATTATATTCTAATAATTGAAAGAGATTTTGACAACCCAGAGATGCGTGGAAAAGTTAAAGAGAGAAAGAAATCTCGGTGATTTGGCAGAGGGAGTAAAGACGAGATGTACTGCATTAATCGAGTGTTTGGGGAGGCTACAAAGTGGAGAAAATTGCAGCAGAGAAATCTGCAGCAGCAGCAGAAAAATAGTGAAGAACACGAAGAATAGACAGACAAAGATAGTCGTTAAACTCTGTCGTTTATGCTTAAGATATAAGACTGTTCATTATGACAGTTTACCGTCATTCTTTGTGTCAGTGGGTTTGAAACTCTTATAAACGTTGCGATTCCCTGTTTTAATTGATTTTCTCTTTTTCTCTTCTTTGTAAACACCATTTGAGCAATGAAATATTATTTTGAGAGTGTTTTCACCATGTGGAGCTAGATACCATCACTGGGACAACGGAGGAAGTTGTTTTTCACCCATGTGGTAATTAAATTAATTCTTTTATAACTATTTGCATAGAATTTAATTGTTTTATGATTTCTATTAATTATTTGTTATTTTGTCTGATGTCGCATGCTTAGTTTTAATTACTTTTGATGCGTCATGCTCACAACTTACAACTAATGTTTTATGAAATCTACTTTGGAAAAGAATAGAGTTAATATTACTTTTATTTTGAGCTATAATTGCCTAGGATTAATTTATGAACCACTTGAATATGAAAAACAATGAAATCCTGAGTCCTAGTAAATTTTTCATCCCGTGACCTTATTTTGTATATATTTTCTTATTTTTAGAATTTTCATATTTAAGCCTAGAATCAATATCAACAAAGTCCGAGTGAACGACAACCTTATTTACCACTATAAAAATTCGATCAATGAGCAAAACAGGACTGCATCAGTTGCGTCCAACTGAGTGCAGCAGTTGCTTTTGAACTGGACTACAACAGTTCGATCAACTTAACTGTAGCAGTTTAACATTACTGATTGCAATAATTGCGTCAAGATATTAGGGTGTATGCTCGCCCCCTCTTAATCTTGTAACTCGTTGGAGGATTAAGAAGTGTGGGTCACCTGAAGCGTATGAAGTGTTACGCAGCTCGCCACAAGAGAGTTATTTTAGACCATGAGGTGTTATATATCTCGCCCCCAAGTGATGGTCACCCACGTTGAAGTGATATGAAACTCGCCCCCATAAGACAGTGATCAGCATGCTGCTCAATGCTCGCACAAGGGTGCACAACCTTGCTGCATCTTGCTCGTGCATGGAATAATGTTGAAAGATTTTCTGCTATCTGGAATTCTTGCAGGGGGCCAAATCCCACTATTCCAGATTCGCACAGAATCGAGGTGTGTGCATCTTCACATGCTTGGCACATGAAAACGCTCGCCACATTGCAGGTGTTCCAGTGAACAAAAGTATGCATGATTATATGAAATGATGCAAAAATATGTAAATTGTATACGTACCTTATGAGATGTGGTATTGCGACTCTGTATATGAGGTGGTTAGGATGTTCGCTGGTTATGTTGATGTTTCCCAGCGACGATGACTAGTGTATTTGCTTTAGCGTTGTGGCTTGACTCAACAACTAGATTTGTCTGCGGGACTGGAATGCACCAGTTGAATCAAAACTGGATTTGAAGACAGTTTCCATGGAACTGTTTTTCAGCAGCTGTGATCAGCTGAACTGTAACAATTATAAGTAAAACTGGAATGATGTGGTTGCTGAGAAACCGAACTACATAAGTTCGATCATATTGAACTGAAGCAGTTGTGAGGAAAACTGTACTGAAACAGTTTTGAGAAAAACCGGACTACAACATTTCGATCAACCGGACTGTAGTATTTTCTGAGGAACATGACTACAACATCTCGATCAACTGGACTGTAGTAATTTTGAGGAACGGGACTACAACAACTCGATCAACTGGACTATAGTAATTATGCGAAAAAGGACTGCAGCAGTTCGATTAACTGGACTGCAATATTTTCTGAGAAACTTCACTAGAACAACTCGATTAATTGGACTATAGCAGTTATGATGATCACCGAACATAAGTATCTTGAGATTTGAAAATCTACACAACTAGCATGAATATTTCATGTTGTGGGCTTAAATCGACACAACATCTATCCTTGGGGATTTCGTTATGGCTTCATATGGTGGTTTGAGATGCGCCACTCTTCGATGTCGCCACTCCAATCTCAAAAAATAATTTTTCTTTAAACGCACCCTCATGTTGTTGGTAATCGACACGCGATCGCGAGGAGCTGAAAATCGCTCAATTCGGACGTACGATGAAAAAGATATCAAGAAAACAAATTTGAAGACCAAGCCCAAAAAGGAGTGTATTTCGCTAAGACCACGAAGTGGGGCCGAAAAATCCTCAAGCCAAACGAACTGGGGCTGAAAAATCCTGGGCTAATGGCTTGACTAGCTTGCAACTTCGCTAGCTTATCTTAGCATGGCTTGGCTCGGCTCTGGGTGGAAATATCCTTCAGTTCAAACGTGTGGGGTGTAAATATACCAAGGAGCATGGGAGTAGCTTGTGACGCGTTGCATCGAATCAAGGCCACCGTACTATGCTGTGCGGCGATACACCGGAGCGAAACCAACTGACCGGCCGGACTATGACCATCAACACTGACCGCCGGTTCTGGTCCAAGTGCTGACGTGTCAGTATTTAGTTGGCCGTTGATGCTGACGTAGCTTCTGCTGACTAGGACAAGTTGTTGAGGTAGCAGTTAATGATTCAGACAAGTTACTGACGTGGAAGGTGCTGACTGGACCGAGTTGTTGACGTGCCAGGTGCTAACTGAACCGAGTTGCTGACGTGGCAGGTGCTGACTCAGACAAGTAGCTGACGTGGCAGGTGCTTACTCGGTCAAGTTGCTGACGTGGCAGGTGCTAACTTGAACAAGTTGCTGACGTGGCCTGCTCCCACATCATCACTTGCTTATGTGGCACCCTGCTGAAGTTTGATGTATCACAGAACATCGAAGTTTGATGTACCAAAGAGCATCGAAGGTTGATATCCGTAGCTCATCGAAGTTCGATGTAACAGGAAGCATCGAAATTTTTCAGAGCATTGATGTTTGATGTACTGCAGATCATCGAATTTTGATGTACCACAGAGCATCGAAGGTTGATATATGCTGATCATCGAAGTTTGATGTAACATGAAGCATCAAAGTTTTCCAGCTGCTGGACGGAATTGAGATCGGTCGCCGGCAATACCTCCGGACCTGGCTGCCGGTCGTGACTTTCGGCCATTACCGCCGGCCTTTCCCGCCGGTAGTGGCCGTCAGCCCCTCTTTTTTTTGTATTTGAAACTTTTAACAACACTTTTTTGGGACTGTGGTCTTTCCTTTCGAACTTCAGGCAACATTTTTTTTATGTTATCTTTTCTTAGAACATTTCGCAACAGTTTTCACGAACTGTGATCGTTCCTCTTGAACTTTTTGTGACGGTTTTGGACCGTGATCTTTTCTTCGAACATTTTGCAACAGTTTTCTGAACTGTTATCTTTGCTGCCGCCGTTCGTTACCGCCTTTCGTTACCGTCAGCCTTTACCGCCGGTCGTTGCCGCCCATAGAGATGCGGGCAACTAGACAAATTTGGACTTGAACATGTTGTGGATCGAACATCCTGCCAAAAATTTTAGCGATCTTTGCAGTGAGTCAATTTTGGTGGCTTCCGACTGTGAAGCTGGACTGCAGCAGTTGCGATCAACTGGTCTGCAGTAAATTTGATTAACTAGACTGCAGCAGCTGCGATCAGCTGGACTGCAGTGATTGAAATCAAAACTGGACCCAATCATGTTGCGATCGAATATACTGAAACAACTTTGATGATATTTTTACGCCATATTTTATCACGGACCGAACGTCCTAGGAGCGGTTTCATCGGTCTTTGTAATAATGCAGTTTTAGTGGTTTCCGAAGGTAATAGATTTAGCAGATCCCGAACTGTGATTTTGGATTGCAGCAGTTGTGATCAACTGGACTGCAGTAACGGCGATTAACTGGTCTGCAGCAGCTGCGATCAGCTGGACTGCAGTTGTTACGATCAAACTGTACTGCAGCAGTTACTATCAACTGGACTGCAGCGGTGATTTTTCAAGAAGTCAACCTACTTTTTGATGGACACGACTTTGAAGTATTTTGTACAACTTTTCTCAATGGGAAAACACGATTCCTCTTCTCGTACTCCCCTTAGCCGACACCAATGTTTGTACCCAAAATTACTTTTGGGCACGAAACACGATCGAATCGATTATTTGATGTGTATTCTGGGTTAGGAAACAAATTAAAGAACAAAGAAAGAGACACATGTTTAACGTGGTTCCGCATAGTTTGCCTACATCCACGGACGAAGCCCCTTGGGGAGTGGTATTCTATTGATATTAGAATTACAGTAGTATTTTTTTTTCTCTGTCTTAGCTACCCCCCTAATGATTTCTGCTCCTCCCTATTTATACAGTTCAATATATAATTTCAATATAAATTTAAATGGCATTAACTGCTCATTCATACCTCCATCTTCAATTTTGTATGAAACTGCTGAATTAATACTGTATGTTCAATTCTGCATGAAACTGCTAGAATTAATACTGCATGAAACTGCTTGCACGCCTGTTGTCCATGCGTTGCATGCCTCTTGGACATAAACTGCTCTGCATGGATCCTGGCATTAATCTGCCAACATGCTTATTTTCTGTTGTTGACTGTCAAGCTTTGAATGATACGACCTGCTGGCAATCATGGCTGGAGACTGGATGGAGGCTGGTTGGCAGTACATCTGTCAGCATGGATAGAGACTGGCTGGCAATGAGGCATTGGATGCCGGCGCTGGCCGCCGGCACTAGCCGTTGGCATAAGCCTCCGGTGTTGGCCCCCGGCATTGTCCTCCGGTGCTGGCCCCCGGCATTGGCCTCCGGTGCTGGCCCCCGACGCTAGCCCCCGACATAGGCCTCCGGCGCTAGCCCCCGTCATAGTTCCTAGAATCGCGACTACAACTTGACTTCGATAGTTGACTGAAAGTTGACTTTGACCATTGACTTGACGTTGACTTTGACCATTGACCGGTCATTGAATTTATGTAATACTTGGCAGGCTGGTTAGCGGGCTTGGTTGAGGGCCAAAAGATGATTCAAGTACCAATTTGGCCCATTATGTGGCATTTTTACTTATGGTACAAACACAACCGTAATAGCTTTAATTTTTTAATTAAGTGCTGCAAATTTGACAAACCTTTGAACAAGTGTCCAACATTCACCCATCATAGATACAGTGATTTCCTTTATATATTAGGAATTATTCTTGGTTTCTCCTCCACCATAATATACAAACCTTTTTGTTCTTCCTATGTCATTAAAAAGAAAACTTGCTTCAAACCCAAGGTATAATGGAAAGCACAGTGCTTTCTGCAAGGCTTAATGCCTTAAAGTTACCTGAGATCTCTGCTGAAGATATGATTCAAGGGGAGGCTTAGTGGACTTTCTGTTTTCTAGGAAAGGTTTATTCTACTAGAACTTTCACAGTTACTGAGCTAGACAAGGAGTTAAAAAAGTTATGGATCAAAAGTAAGGATAACTTCATTAAAAAAAGAAGATGGTGGTTCTTTTATGACTAAATTTTACATGTCAGAAGAATATGAAATGGTTTTAAAGTTTCGACCTTGGTTTATTAAGGGTGATTTGTTAAACTTGGTACAATGGAGCCCATCAGTTCCAAAACATACTGTGGATTTAACAAAAGTTCTTCTCTGACTTCGATTGTATAACATGCAACCGGAGTTCGCTTACCCACAATCGTGCAAGGTATTGCTGCTGCTATGGGTGAGGTGAAAGAGTTAGATCCACCGGATTGCATTGTTCCAAAGGGAAAGGTACAAAAGGTGTTAGTTCTGGTTGATGTCGGAGATCCTTTGAGAAGGGGATTCTGGCTTAAAAATGCAGTTAACGAAGATGTTTGGCTACGTATGTTTTATGAAAAGCAGCCTTTTAACCTTTGTGGCTACTGCTATACTATATATCACAAGGATAATGAGTGTGAGATGATTGCAAACTTTCTTCTTCAACAACAAAGAGGTTATCTATCTCCAAACTCTATTTTCGATCCTCCCTCTTGGATTTATCCATACAACCATGGTGTTAGAGTAGCTGCTAATCAACCCCAAATTCAACTCAGACAAGATACCCAGCAGGAAATGGAAGCCAACATGCATGTAGAAGATCAAAATCAGCATGCAATAATTCCAGTAGCGTCAAATACAACAAACAATCCACATGAAGAAAAAATTAGTGAGGATAATCAACCTTCTCTTGGGATGTTGACAACTACTCAAGGTCAGCACAGCTCAGCTCAGTATATCATCCAGGTAGTCGACTCGGTGGTCCCTGCTATACCAGTCACAACAATTGAATGCAATCCACAAGGTATGTTACAAGTTATTAATAGGGGAAGAGAAAGAGAGGATATGTCTTAGAGAGACGATAAAAGGATAAGAATGAAAAAAGGAGCTCTTAGCTCAGTCCCAGGTTCTCATCAAAATGTTCATATTGATAATCAACAATCTAGTCAAGGTGGGAATCATCAAGACCATTTTATCTTTGAAACATTGAATCAAAATCTAGGAAATCATATGGCCCTTCTTAAATCTTATCTAGCATTGGGTGAATTTGATCTGTCAATGGATGATTTTAATGCTCAAAACATAGATCCAGATAGAATGGATAACTCTAGAGTTTTTAAAGAACCAATTCAACCTTCTAGTTCCAACAATTCAACAGCAGAAAATACCCGTGTGATTTTAGATGATCAATCACCAACTCCTAATTCTCATCAATCTTATCATGGAATAGTGTCAGGGCAAAACTATATCAGATCTCTCAGAGGCAAAGCTCCAAGTGTGGCTCAACAGGTATTATACAATCTTCTTTCTCAATACTTGAATTTTATTTTTGTAAAGATTTCCTATTTCAATCATCTAAGTTTGAATCCCCAATATTGTCTTCCTGCTTGCTTGAAAATGAAACTACTAGCTTGGAATGTTCAGGGTTATGCGGCTAAGGACACTAGAGACTATTTAGGAAAAATTATAAAATAACATGATCCTGATTTAATTTTCCTGCCTGAAACAAAAATTAGTTCTGAAAAAGCTAAGCTCTTCTCCCAGAGATACTCTTACCCAAATGCATGGTATGTTAGCTCAGTTGGTCTTTCAGGGGGTCTAGTTGTGCTTTGGAAAAATGGTTTTCCATGTGAAGTGCTATGCAGTGCAGATAACATGATTCATCTATTGATTCAATCTAATCCTTCTAGAGAGGAATGGCTTCCTTCTTGCGTGTATGGCTCTCCTCATTCTGATTTGAAAAAAATTACAATGTGATTTTTTAAAAGATCTCAGTGATAGTGTTTTTCAACCATGGATAGTATTGGGAGATATTAATGTTCATTTAAATAGCGAAGGTCAGATTTCTAATAACAATTCTTTGGATAATTGGGTGAGAAATGTTATAGACTCAGCTGGTTTAATGGACTTAAGATTCATTGTTTCTAATCATACTTGGTCTAATAGGACTGATGGTAAAGGATACATGAGAGGTAGAATTGATTTTGCTCTCCATAATGCTATATGGCAGATTCAGTATCCTGACTCTCAATTACACCATCTCCCTTTTAGAGCTTCAGATCACTGTCCTATTCTTCTTTACACTGAGGCTCATTGTCATAAACCAACAAAGGCCTGGAAATTCTATAAATGTTGGTTAAGAGAATCGGCTTGTCTGAATACCATAATCAACTCATGGAATAATCATGGCTCAAACTCAAGTATAAATGACAAACTTAATATCACTAGAAGGAAATTAGCAAAATGGAACAGAAAAGATTTTGGAAAGATAAGTGAGCATTTGAAGTATTATCAAGATCACTTGTCTCACCTTCAATCTCTTCCTTACAGTTCTGCCACTAGTTGGAAAATTCAGGAAACTATAGATAGTTTGAAACATTGGGAAAAAATAGAATCGGAATTTTGGCAACAAAAATCAGGAGATCGATGGATTGGAGATGAAGATAATAATACTGCCTACTTTCACTCTAAATCCAATAGAAGAAGATCACGGAATAATATTACTGCTCTGCGAGATCCTTCAGGTAGATGGTACCATAATAGACAAGATCTAGCAAACTTTCTTACTCATCACTTTTCATCTGTTGCTACATCTACAAAACCAAGATTTCAGGACTCTTCTTTTGATATTATTCAGAGAATTGTATCTCAGGAAGATAATGAAAAATTATTAGCTCTTCCGGATAAAGAAGAAGTCTATAATGCCCTCATGAGTATGTCTAGTTGGACTGCACCTGGGCCGGACGGCTTTCCTGCAGGGTTTTATCAATCCCAATGGGATTTGGTAGGAGATAACATTACTCACATGGTTTAACATTTCTTCGCAACAAAAAGAATGCCGGATTCAATTAATCAAACAATCATCTGTTTAATCCTTAAAACTCAACACCCTGCAACTTATCTGATTATAGACCAAGTGGTTTATGCAATTGTTCTTATAAAATAATTTCCAAGTTAATTGTCATGAGAATGAAACCTTTGATGGACAAGATTATTTCACCAGCTCAGGTAGCATATGTTCCTAAAAGACTAATCAATGACAACATCATCTTGGATTATGAGTTAATTCACTCAATGAAGAAATCGAAAAATAAATCTCCTTTAGTGGATCTCAAACTGGACATGTCGAAAGCCTTCGACGGGTTGGAATGGACTTTTACAACTTCTTCATTTGGGCTTCTGCGAGGAATGGAGACAAATTATTCAGCAATGTATTTCGACTACTTCGATTTCCATTCGTCTGAATGGTAGTCCTAATAAATCTTACAGCCCAACAAGAGGGTTAAGACAGGGAGACCCATTGTCTCCCTATCTCTTCATCCTCTCTATGGAATATCTCTCAAAGTCTTTGGAGTCAGCTCAAAATACAAGCAAAATTCAAGGCATTAGAACATCTCAAACATCAACACCAATAAATCATCTTTTATTCGCAGATGACTGTTTACTATTCTTTCAAGCATCGAAGGTTGGACTTCAACATATTACTGAAATCTTAGAACATTTTGGGAGCATTTCAGGTCAGATGATTAACTATTCAAAATCATCAGCTTTCATCTGCGGTGATGTTTCTAAGGAAGTTAAGTTAAAGATTATTCATAAGTTAGGAGTTAAGAAGTTGTGTTCCTCAAATAAGTATTTAGGTCTTCATATACTTCTTGGTAAATCAAAATATTCTTCATTTAACTCCATTAAGGACTCTTATGGAAATAGATTCCAAGGATGGAACTCAAAAACTCTTAATCAGGCAGCTAGAACTACCTTGGTTAAAATAGTTTTGAACTCTATCCCTTCTCATTACATGAGCAACTTCAAAATTCCAAAAACTTTATGAGGCATCTAGACTCTCTATAAAGAAACTTCTGGTTGGGCCATAAAGGAAATAAAGGAATAAATTTTATCTCTTGGGATTCTTTATGTGTGTCTAAGGAAGATGTAGGTTTGGCTTTTCGTAATCTTGAGAAATTCAACTTAGCTCTGATTACAAAGCTGGCTTTGCGCCTTTGCACTGAGTCTGATAAACAGTGGGTTATAAACATGAAATATGCTCCTCAGTGTAATTTCCTACATCTGCAGCAACCACATAACAACTCTTCTTGGGTTTGGAAAGGAATAGAAAAAGGTCTAGAATAGTGAGAAAGTACTATCAATGGGAGATAAGATGCGGAAAAAAAGCTCTAGTATGGTATTATAAGTGGATTACAGGATTGGACTGTCCTCCAACTCCAAAAGAAGAATACAAAGAACCAGCTAGGATTGTATATGTCTCTGATCTTATGTTTATAAATCCTAGAAGGTGGAACACGCAATTAGTAAAGAAACTTTTTCCGCAGAATATTGCAGAATTAGTTCTCAAGATGCATATTCCTCAATATGGTGCAGATAGAATGATCTGGACCCCAAACAGAACTGGAGATTTCACTGTCAAATCGGCTTATAAAGTTCTAACTCAAACAACCTATAATAGAAATCAACAGGTGCCACAAACAGTTTGGAAAACAAAATTTCCTCACAAAATTAAATTATTCATATAGAAATGTTTAAAGAATATAGTTCCTACTAGATTGAAAATTAGTTACTACAAATCAGATATAGAAACTGGCCGTCCTTTCTGTGGTACTCATGTTGAATCTCTGCAGCACTTACTTGTTGATTGTGATCATGCTACAAGGACATGGTTGGCAATGAATTTTAATATGTTAGGAGTTCAGTTACATCACACTGATATAATATCTTGGATATCCAGTTGGTTCACCCCAACTCAAACAGGTTCAGAAGATAACCATTTATGGATTTCAACCTTAATGTGCACAGCTTGGCATATCTGGAAGAATAGATGTGCTAAAGTTTTCTATACAAAGGTCATGAAATGTCAGTTTATATGCTCTCATATCAGTCAAATGGTAAATCAATGCATGCTAGAGGTCTCAAATCAGTGTAATACGCAGTCTGAAACAACTCTATCTGAATGGTGCCCGCCAACTTTTAACAATTTCAAAATAAATATGGATGCTTCATTTGATTACTCAGGAATTTGGAATTGGTCTAATCCATAGAGATCATGCAGGAACAACAAGAGCCATCAGGGGCAGATACTTTTATGGAGGACTAGGTCCAGAGCAGGCGGAATGTTGGGCAATGAAACAGGCAGTTCTTTGGGCCAACGAACTCAATATCCGCAGTGTTATCTTTGAATATGATTGTAAAAATGTAATTATGTCTATCAATGGTGCCAAGCCGATAGTCCACTGGATGAACCAAGGCTATGTAGATGAGATAAGGCAACTACTTAAGATCTTCGTGTTTGCTGAAGTTAGTCATGTTAAACGGTTAGCTAACACTATAGCTAAAAAATCTAGTGATAAAAAAACTTCCTTTGATTTTGGTTTTAACATCCCTAAAAACTATGAAAATCTTGTTAGGGGTGAAAGGAAGGTTAGCAAGAAGTTATGTAATATTATCCTTCAATGAAGAAGTTCTTTTGCATAAAAAAAAAAAAAGATAAATTTTGTCAAGGATAAAAATTATATCTAACCAATCTCCTCAAGAGTAATCATCCATGAAAGTACAATTCCCAGTATCAAAGGTACAATATCCTCAAATAATGGAAAAAACAAAAGATGTCAATCTCGACCAAAAAAAAGTGATTCCACAATGTAGTAACATAATCACATTTATTGTGTTACTAAGCAATACCATTATTGTTAAAATAAAGGTCACTTACAATGGAGTTGTGGGATTAAAGAAAGAGATGTGAAAGTCAACAAAATTCACAACGCTACATTCTGGGCGATGGATGAATTGTACAATTCGCTTCAAATAGTGTTACTCCCCTTTATAAATGAGGTCGATATTGTCCAAAGCTAAGAAAAGTTCTCTCATAAAATATCGGATAATCGAAAGAAAAATAACTTTATAAATACAAAGGTTGGTTCACAAGTTATCCAAATGGGAAATTGTCTTAATGGTATAAAGGAGAAAGCAATTGTTACATAGCCCGCTTATAAATGGATCCCGAATCCCGTCATACAAGCGACGAATGAGGGACAAAAGGTTTGTCACAAGAATGACACTCAAATAATAAGTGTTGACAATGATTATGGAAGCTTGTTGACAAAATTAATAAAGATATTATTGCAGATTTCCACCACAAATAGTTGGTATCATTAAATCATGGCGGTACATTAACTAAATTAAATTCATGAGACACAAATTCATTGTCCTGATAGGTTGGATCGTACCAAACAATGAGTGTCTGCTCTGCCTCTGATATCAATTGAGATGACGAGGGTAACGAGTACATCACAGTCTTTTTTAATCAACCTATAAAGACACACCTTGTATAACCTTACCAAGATAATAACGACCAAATGATTAGTTAGCAAGGCGTACTTGGTAAATAGTCATAGTTTGAAACGAACTAAATCAAGGATTGTTACCAAGTTGATGTATTTATTTTAATATATTATTAGAGCAATGCTCGGTCGAACTTGCATGCGTTGCTATCTCAAGCATGTTTTTCAATGTTAGTGATCAAAACTATAAGTCTTGATTTCTAGTTTACTATAGCTAAGTCTCAGACTAGGATAGAAAGTGTAGTTGAGCTCAAGAACTCCATGGCGATCATCATACAAGACGAAGAACTACTCAAGGAAGTGGTGGAACTTCATCGACTAAAATATATGTGGAGACTTGAACTTATCTATCACTCAAAAGTTTATCTACTCTATCTCCTATCTTGAGACAAAAGTTGTTTTGCTATATAGACTTTGATTATACAGATTTGCTATTTCGAGTCGAGTTTATCTCGCCTATCTATTTCTTGAAATATGTGTTGGTAAGCTTTCGCTTTGTCCAAGTTCATCTTTACCTAGTGACGAAAGTCATGTTATGTTTCAATCACTTTGAAAATGGCTTTAACGAAAAATGGTTTGTGAATAACAACTATATAACGTCTTCTAAGAATGTTTCAATGATTGAAATGAGAGTTTAGATTATATAACCATTGTGTGGAAACACATATATGTATAAGTTCTTATTCCTTGAACCAAAGTATGCGTACTTTGTTGATCAGGAAAACCGGAACAAGAGCTGTGAGCTCAGTCCGCGAACCCAGTCCTCGAACTGGCGAAGGTTCTCATCCCGATAATATCTGCTGGAGTTTGTGAACTCCTTCCGGGAACTTAAGTCCGCGAACTTGAGTTAGTTATATCTAAAGACGATTATTTGTGAACTTATATTTATATTGACTAAGGAATGCAAATTGCAAACCGTGGTTATAAAGTTCATGAATCGATTCGAGTGAATCAAATCGTTTTTGCTTCGATTCTGTATTGTATAGTTATATAAGATTTATACAATTGAACAACTCTCTAACTAGTTCATTTGAGTCATTTGAACTAGTTATGGTGAAGAAGAATATGGTTGATATGAAAGTTCTCATATGGCTAACCATTTGGTTAACTACTGTTAAACCAACAAGTGTACATGTTTGGGTACGGTTACACAAACCTAAAATCGTGCATTTGATTTGTGTGTAACAAGCTAGGTTTTCGATCTAACGGTTAAGATATTAGCTTGAATCTAATCAGGTTTTCATCTAACGGTGAATATTGAATGCTTTGTTACTAAGCTAACATTAATTGCAAACCATGATTTGAAAGACTATATAAGGGAGAACTCTAGCAACTGGGAAACATAATCCCCACACCTCCTGCGTGATACTAGTTGTATTAGCTAGAGTCGATTCTCCTTTAATCTTAGGTTTCTTCTTGTAAACCGGGTTAGCGACTTGAACATTTCAATTGGATTGTGAAACCTGACCGATACTACTTTCTCGTAGTTGTGTGATCTGAGCTTGCTGATTCTATCGTATTGAGTACAATCGTAACAATTGGATTGAGATTAATATCTCCGATAGGCAAGATATAAAAGTAGTCCCAAACATCTTTGTCTCATCATTTGTGATTCCATAATATCTTCTTTTGCTGCGTCGATTAAGATTATTGTGAGGTGATTGATAATTATAGGCTGTTCTTCGGGAATATAAGTCTGGGTTATCAATTGGTTCCTGTTCACCTTGATTTATCAAAAGACGAAACAAAAACTTGTAGGTATTTATGTGGGAGACAGATTTATCTATTACCATAGACTTTTCTTTGTGATACAGATTTGTTTATTAAAGTCTTCCACTTTGGGTCGTAGCAACTCTTAGTTGTGGGTGAGTTCAGCTAAGGGAATCAAGTGTGTAGTATCCTGCTGGGATCAGAGACATAAGGAGCGCAACTGTACCTTGGATCAGTGTGAGATTGATTGGGGTTCAACTACAGTCCATACCGAAGTTAGTTTGTAGTAGGCTAGTGTCTGTAGCGGCTTAATACAGTGTGTGTTCAATCTGGACTAGGTCCCGGGGTTTTTCTGTATTTGCGGTTTCCTCGTTAAAAAAATTTCGGTGTCTATATTATTTTTTTTCCGCATTATATTTTGTTATATAATTGAAATATCACAGGTTGTGCGTTAGAATCAATCAATTGGAAATCCGACCTTTGGTTGTTGATTGAAATTGATTGATACTTGAACATTGATCTTTGGTACCGTTCAAGTGTTTTCTCTTGTATTCAATTAGACTCGCACATTTCTATTTGCTTGAGTAAGAATTCAATCGAGAAAGAGAGATATAACTCTTTGATATACTTTATTAAGATTGAGTCTAGTTGATTCTCTTGAAAGTATATTGGAGTTAGTCCATACAAATTGCTAATCGAAATATTGGGTGTGGTTGTTGTGCCCCCGCTTTTTCAGTTGGTATCAGAGCGGTCAAACACGTTTAAAGACCTTACAAGTCTGTGTTTGTGGCAATCTGAGTCTGAGGACAATATCTCTTCTCTGACATATACGCATACCAAGATGTCTTCAAAAGCTTTTAACTATGAAAAATGTCTGCCGATTACCTCAAAGGATTACTCCTTCGTTGATTATTCCGAATCCCGAGGTAGGAAGGTTGTTTCATCAAATATTGACATCTCTCCCTCCAATGAGACATTTGACACTATGGCAAAAGCTGAAATGGAGCTCACCGGAATCTCAAAAATTTCTAATGAGGCTATTGATTTTCAGGATCATGCTCAGCTTATTGATGAATTTGAAAAGTCTCTTGATCGAGAAAGTGAACTCTATAACATCATTGAGTCCTTCTCTAACAATATTGAAAAACTTCTCCAAGAAACTACTCTACAGCGAGAAAATATTAGTGTTCTTGAGGAGATTGTTAAGGAAGACTCAATCATAGAAAAACGATTGATTGAGACGCATTCATCAGATCTTAATAGACTTCGTGTCGAAAAACAGAAACTAGGTGCATCTCTTATTCTAGCCCATGAACAATGTAGATCCTTGGAATAGAAAAACTCTGTCTTAAGGAGAAATTCTTCTGTACCAACTAATTCTCATGAATTACAGCGCATGAAGAAATGTCCTCCAGAAGAAGGTTGTGTCAAGAAGGAGTTACATGACTTACAATCTTCTCATTTGGCTATGAATTTAAAACAGGTACCAGTTATTGCTTCTCCTCCACGAACCTGTACTTTCTGTGGGAAAAAGAATCACTATGTTATTCATTGTTTTTCCAGAAGGAAACAAATCTCGAAACTTCATAATTTGCTTCTTTCCACTATCAATGGAGTAAATAGTCTGTCGACTTCTGCAGTGAATCTCATGCCCATAGAAAACCATAAATCTTATAAAAATGATCTCTACTCTAGAAATCATCCCAGGGGACAAGCTCATATCAATGGTATAAATTCGTGTGCCACTAATGAACACATTCCCTGTGCTTATAAGAATGAATCTGGTAAATCTAAGCCTAGAAAATGGATCCTGTCTATTTTGATCCTCTTGAACCAATTTCAAGAGGTCCTAGACTTAGTCCTCAGAGAAAGCCTTCTGACAGATATGTTAAACAAGCTGTGTCTTACTCTTCTGGGATGAGTGTCAACCGAAGAAAGGAGAAGAACACAAAGATCAAACTGTCAGATGATATGTACAACTCCTTTCTCAATAATCATAGTGGAATTATTTCTCACTCTACCACCTGATTCCAGGTATTCTTTTCTTTGTTTCTAACTTGAGAGATGCAAGGAAAATTATTGAGAAATGCTCAAGTATGTTGTATATTATTTTTCTGTTAAATTTTTTTTATCTGTGCTGACGGTACACAAACGTTCGCGTCCTCCTCTTGTGAGTTCATAGGGTTTCCATAACAAGAGTTTCCTTCTCCTGTTTACAAACACATATACATTCACTTAATATTGTGTTTCTCCATCCCTAACAAAAACTTACATGGAGAACTTTGCAAAATATCAAGAGATTGTGCATCTTGATATGGAGGAAGACACTCAAGAACGCGAATCAATTCAAGAGATGGTTCTAAAGAAGATGCTTGAAAGAAAAGATCACAACTCCTGGATTGATGATTCCGTCAAGTATTTAACTCGTTTTCAGGACAATTCAAAGGTCAAGTTTGCAAATCTTCAACTGCAAATAAACCAACTCTTAGATGGTCAGGCCAGAATCCTTGTTAATCAGAATATTCTGATACGGAATCAAAAGAAGCTCATCATGGACTGCGTCAAGGCTAGACAACTTGCTAGGATTGTTGATCGCAAAGTTAGTGTCCTAACTCACGAACATGGTGTGACTACGGTCAAGAGAGTAAAGGAAATCAGTGATACCTCCTTTGATGGATTCATTGAAAGGTATGAAGTTCTCAATGAAATTTGATTTTAGTTTTCCTAGTAAATCTTCTTTTCTTGTTTTATTTAGAAGAATAACTAGAGTTTGGAATAGCCATTATTGTGATTACACATAGCTATGTACAACGTATTCATCTTCATGTTTTTAGGTTTAATTGTTTAAACTCTAAAAAAATTGTTTGGAAGATTATTTTTGCAGTATTAATCTTTATGGTTTTATACATTGCAATTGGTTATGGGATATGTGTGTTTGCGTCCGTGAACTGTGATGTCCCATACCTTGTCAAAATTTAAGTCTTTCATATGTCGATATGCATGTATTGATAAAAGAATGAATGAAATTTTGACAATACAAAAGTTAAGCCTATTATGTCATATTTTTGATGGAAGATAGGTTATAATCTTTTGTTGACAAGGATTATGTCTATTGTATGTCATTGTGCGAATAGTGATGGAAAACAGAATGAATCCTTGTATATTCCGCAGTATTGATCTTCCCTGATCCATAATTTTATGTATTTACTATGAGGCTCTGTAAGTTCTCTTATGTCGAGCATGATCAATTAAATTCATCACTTTTTGTGATTAATTTGGTTGTATATTTCCGATTAGATTAATTATGGGTTCTCTTGTGATTAATCTAGTTGAGTATTTTTGGATTCAAATTCATATTCGTTTGTGATTTGTTATGTCCAAAGAAATCCTTATTTTCTTTTGAAATTAAGGTCGCTCTTGTTGTTCTTTAGGGAATGACATTTTATGGGGGGAGTTCTTAATTGAACTTGAGATTAATTGCCAAATCTTTGTGGGGAGTGCAGCTGTGGAATATTATAGAGGTTATCTTGTATCTTTATAAACTCCTTGATGAAAGCATTTAGCTTTGGCTTTATGATTGCATCTAAACAAGTTGATATATGCTTTATTTTGGTCATGAAATGTCTCTTTTGGAAATTTCATTAGGATCCCGTTTTCGTACCTTTGCCAATTTTATTGACTAAAAGGAGGACAATTAATATGTAGTTCACACTACAAATACATATGGTTTTCGGATCATTATGTAAGGAGGAGTGGTTTCCATGTGAGATGAAGTATTGACTAAGGGGGAATGATACATATCACCATAGTATTGTTGTCGAAGTTGTGATACAATTGAACTTTGATGCTGCATAATGATACTATGACACTGTATACCAATGATTGAGAATACTTGTTTTCTCATTGTTATAGCTACGGATTTTCAACAACGATGATGCTGAACTTACAACCTTTGGGATCATTGGAGTACTTGGAAGTGACGAAGATTTCGAGTAATGTTGAAGATTAGGCACGTGGAATAGGAGCTACAAAAGTTTATTTATTTATTTATTTTTGTATTTCATATGTATTGATAGTTTTGTCACTAAAATTGACAATGGGGGGGATTGTTAGAGCACTGCTCGGTCGAACTCGCATGCGTTGCTATCTCAAGCATGTTTGTCAATGTTAGTGATCAAAACTATAAGTCTTGATTTCTAGTATACTATAGCTAAGTCTCGGACTAGGATAGAAAGTGCAGTTGAGCTTAAGAACTCCATGACGATCATCATAGAAGACGAAGAACTACTCAAGGAACTGGTGGAACTTCATCGACTAAAAGGTATGTGGAGACTTGAACTTATCTATCACTCAAAAGTCTATCTACTCTATCTCCTATCTTGGGACAAAAGTCGTTTTGATATATAAACTTTGATTATACACATTTGTTATTTCGAGCCGAGTTTATCTCGCCTATCTATTTCTCGAAATATGCGTTTCTAAGCTTTCGCTTTGGGTAAGTTCATCTTTACCTAGTGACGAAAGTCATGTTATGTTTCAATCACTTTGAAAATGGCTTTGACGAAAAATGGTTTGTGAATAACAACTATATAACGTCCTCTAAGAATGTTTCAATGATTGAAATGAGAGTTTAGATTATATAACCATTGTTGGATATAAGCATTGTGTGGCAACACATATATGTATAAGTCCTTATTCCTTGAACCAAAGTATGCGTACTTTGTTGATCAGGAAAACCGGAACAACAAATGTGAGCTCAGTCCGCGAACTGGCGGAGGTTTCCATCCCGAGAATATCTGTTGGAGTTTGTTAACTCCTTCCGGGAACTTAAGTACGCGAACTTGAGTTAGTTATATCTAAAGACGATTATTTGTGAACTTATATTTATATTAACTAAGGAATGCAAATTGCAAACCGTGAGTATAAAGTTTATGAATCGATTCGAGTGAGTCAAATCGTTTTTTCTTCGATTGTGTCTTGTATAGTTATATAAGATTTATACAATTGAACAACTCTCTAACTAGTTCATTTGAGTCATTTGAACTAGTTATGGCGAAGAAGAATATGGTTGATATGAAAGTGCTCATATGGCTAACCATTTGGTTAACTATTATCGAACCAAAAAATGTACATGTTTGGGTACGGTTACACAAACCTAAAATCGTGCATTTCATTTGTGTGTAACAAGCTAGGTTTTCGATCTAACGGTTGAAAGATATTAACTTGAATCTAATCAGGTTTTCATCGTTACTAAGCTAACATTGATTGCAAGCCATGATTTGAAAGAGTATATAAGAGAGAACTCTTGCAACTAGGAAACCTAATCGCCACACCTCCTATGTGATACTAGTTGTATTAGCTAGAGTTGATTCTCCTTTAACCTTAGGTTTATTCTTGTAAACCAGGTTAACGACTTGAAGACTTCATTGGGATTGTGAAGCCATACTGATACTACTTTCTCGTAGTTGTGAGATCTGATCTTGCTGATTCTATCATGTTGATTACAATCGTAACGATTGGCTTTAGATTAATATCTTCGACAGGAAATATTTAAAAGCAGTCACAAACATCTTCGTCTCATTATTTGTGGTTCCATAATATCTTCTTTCGTTGCGTCGATTAAGATTATTGTGAGGTGACTGATAATTCTAGGCTGTTCTTCGGGAATATAAGTCCGGGTTATCAATTGGTTCCCGTTCACCTTGATTTATCAAAAGACGAAACAAAAACTTGTAGGTATTTCTGTGGGAGACAGATTTATCTACTACCGTAGACTTTTCTGTGTGATACAGATTTGTTTATTAAAGTCTTCGACTTTGGGTCGTAGCAACTCTTAGTTGTGGGTGAGATCAGCTAAGGGAATCAAGTGTGTAGTATCCTGCTGGGATCAGAGACGTAAGGAGCGTAACTGTACCTTGGATCACTGTGAGATTGATTGGGGTTCAACTACAGTCCATACCGAAGTTAGTTTGTAGTAGGCTAGCGTATGTAGCGGCTTAATACAATTTGTGTTCAATCCGGGGTTTTTCTGCATTTGCGGTTTCGTCGTTAACAAAATTCCGGTGTCTTTGTTATTTCTTTTCCGCATTATATTTTGTTATATAATTGAAATATTACAGGTCGTGCATTAGAATCAATCAATTGGAAATACGACCTTTGGTTGTTGATTGAAATTGATTGATACTTGAACATTGGTCTTTGGTACCGTTCAAGTGTTTTCTCTTGTATTCAATTAGACTCGCACATTTCTATTTGCTTGAGTAACAATTGAATCCAGAAAGAGATATATAACTCTTTGATATACTTTATTAAGATTGAGTCTAGTTGATTCTCTTGAAAGTATATTGGAGTTAGTCCATACAGATTGCTAATCGAAATATTGGGTGTGGTTGTTGTACCCCCCGCTTTTTGATATATAACTATAACAATAATTATAATGCGGATGTAAAGTAAATAACACAGATAACGGGAAAAACTGCATAGGAGAAAAACCTTGGGACGTAGTTCAATTTTGAATACTCTCAGTATTAAGTCACTGTAGAAATTAACTGCCGCAACTTCATATAGTTGAGATCAAGTAAAAACTCATTCGTTACTTCAGTTATTTCAGTATCCCTGCTGGAAAAAAAGAGGGTACCAAGCATACCACAAACTTTTTCGTTGGGCAACTTGTATGGACAAAACCTAATACAATCGCAAGTAGTCCTGCTTAAAGATCCTTGAAAAATATGTATATAGGGTTTATATCTCTTTATCTTCACAATCAAAAAGTCAAGACAATAAGTCCGTGAACCTGATTGTAAATAAGAGTATTTGGACGATGTCAAAAATTAATATCCAAGATCAATCTAGTTGTAACCTAATAAATTCTGCCAAGTATGAAAATTCTTATCAATCTTTCAAGATATGAATTCTACAAGAGCGAGTCTCGTAGGTGTAGATGGTGGTTTTTAGCTTAGGGTCAAAATCGTAAAACTGTACATCTGACATGACGTCACTATGACCATTAGCACATTTATTGAATCAATCAGCATGCCTACGTAAGAATTACCGGGGGTACCCTTTTTTTTACATGGGTCATGTTCCACGGCAGAACCCTTAACACTGACTGACATCATTTATGCCAAACCCTAATTCTCATGCTACCGCGCCAAGGCAGGCCAACCATGCCAGCCGCACCACTGTGCCAATGGCAGAGCATGCCAGCCGCATCACCGCACCAAGGCATGCCAACCATGGCAGCCACACCACTGTGCCAATGGCATACCATGCTAGCCACATCTCCGCGCCAAGGCATGCCAACCATGCCAGCTGCAACACTGCGCCAATGGCATGCCATTCCAGCCGCACCTCCACGCCAAGGCATGCCAACCATGCCAGCCGCACCACTGCGCCAATGGCATGCCATGCCAGACGCACCACTGCGCCAATAACATGCCATGCCAGCCGCACCTCCGTGCCAAGGAATGCCAACCATGCCAGCCGCACCACTACGCCAATAGCATTTTATGCCAACCGCACCTCCACGCCAAGGCATGCCAACCATGCCAGCCGCACCACTGCGCCAATGGCATGCCATGCCAGACGCACCCCATGTGCCAATGGCATGCCAACCACCTTGCTGCACCATACCATGCCGGCCTTCCCTATGCGGCTACCAAAACGAAGGCGTGCGATGATCAACGGCCACCCTTCCATCTTAGATGCAAATCTTAGCCGTCTAAGGTCGTCAAACAACGAATGTTAACCTTTGGCCCAACGCCAAAACCCTAGTTTGGCCGCGCCTAAACCACGCCAAGGCATGCCGACCATGCCACATGTG
This sequence comes from Papaver somniferum, assembly GCF_003573695.1. Lineage (NCBI taxonomy): Eukaryota > Viridiplantae > Streptophyta > Magnoliopsida > Ranunculales > Papaveraceae > Papaver > Papaver somniferum. The sequence continues at coordinate 7,405,439 of NC_039367.1, forward strand.
CCAATGGCATGCCGCGCCATCCACCTTGCCGCGCCTAAGCCATGCCATGTCGTCCTTCCCTTCACGGCTGCCAAAACGAAGGCGTGTGACAATCGACGACCACCCTTCCATCTTAGATGCAAATCTCAGCCGTCCAAGGTCACCAACCAACGCATGGTAACCTTTGGCCCAACGCCAAAACCCTAGTTTGGCCGCGCCTAAACCACGCCAAGGCATGCCGACCATGCCACATGTGCCAATGGCATGCCGCGCCATCCACCTTGCCGCGCCTAAGCCATGCCATGCCGTCCTTCCCTTCACGGCTGCCAAAATGAAGGCGTGCAACAATCAACGTCCACCTTCCATCTTAGATGCAAATCGCAGCCGTCCAAGGTCACCAACCAACGCATGGCAACTTTTGGCCCAACGCCAAAACCCTAGTTTGGCCGCTCCTAAACCACGCCAAGGCATGCCGACCATGCCACATGTGCCAATGGCATGCCGCGCCATCCACCTTTCCACGCCTAAGCCATGCCATGCTGACCTTCCCTTCATGGCTGCCAAAACGAAGGCGTGCGACAATCAACCGCCACCCTTCCATCTTGGATGCAAATATCAGCCGTCCAAGGTCACCAACCAACACATAGTAACCTTTGCCCCAATGCCAAAACCCTAGTTTTGGTCACGCTCAAACCGCGCTAAGGCATGCTGGCCATGCCACATGTGCTAATTGCATGCCAGCCACCTTGCCGCACCATACCATGCCGGCCTTCCCTATGCGGTTACCAAAACAAAGGCTTGCGACGATCAACGACCATCTTTCCATCTAAGATGCAAATATTAGTCGTCCAAGGTCGCCAACCAACCGCATGGTAACCTTTGGCCAAAACCTAGTTTTGGTCACGCCCAAACCGTGTCAAGGCATGCCGGTCATGCCACATGTGCCAATGGCATGCCAGCCACCTTGCCGCGCCATATCATACCGGCCTTCCCTATGCGGTTACCAAAACAAAGGCTGGCAACGATCAACGGTCATCCTTCCATCTAAGATTCAAATCTTAGCCGTCCAAGGTCGCCAACCAACGCATGGTAACCTTTGGCCCAACGCCAAAACCTTTGTTTTGGCCACGCCCAAACCGCACCAAGGCATGCCAGCCATGCCACATGTGCCAATGGCATGCCAACCACCTTGCCGCGCCATACCATGCCGGCCTACCCTATGCGGATACCAAAGTAAAGGCTTGCGAAGATCAACGACCACTTTTCCATCTAAGATGCAGATCTTAGCCGTCCAAGGTTACCAGCTAACGCATGGCAACCTTTGGCCCGACGCCAAACCCTAGTTTGGTCGTGCCCAAACAAAGCCAAAACCCTAACTTTTGGACGCGCCTATACTAGGCCATGTTAAAGTCGTACCAGCCATGCTTTCATGCCACTGGCTACCAAACGAAGGGTTGCAATAATCAACAGCTACCTTTCCTCTCAAGATGCAAAATCTCGACCGTCGAAGGTCACCACCGAGCTGACAAGTATCCCAAGCTCAACTTACCGAACAACAACATGCTACATGTTTCCCACGAAAATACTCGAGACATCAACACATGTCACAAACTGGGGGATTCTCATTGGGTATTGGTTTGGCGGTTTACAACGTGCGGCGTACACTACGTCCGTTATAAGACAGTGTCATAAGGATGAGGCGGTTAGTAAATACATGGAGTAATGGTGAAACGTTTTCTTTTATGGAACATCAATTCCAGGCGTTACCGGTTACCACCTCCTCCCATTTACTCATACGTTTTCCATTTCTTACGAGACCAGAGGACGTTTCACTTCGACTTGTATAAATAGGTCTTACCTATTTCCACCGAACAACAAGTTCAGGTCAGGAGGATACAACACTCAGAAATATATATGCTGGCTTTCCATCTGTTAGCTTCCCACTTTTTGATACAAGTCGTGAAACAACAACTCTTCCAGAATCTGGTCTCAACACTCTCTTCGCTTCCATCCCCAAAACCAACCCTTCTCCTTTACTTTGTGACCGAAGCAAGTCTAGAACGGCCATATCTTGGTTTAGGCCGGATTTGTACAGATTGATCTCTCGAATCTAATATACTCCCTTGCAGTAAATTATTCAGGGTTTAAACTCGTTTCTCACCCACACACCCGAAATTACCAAAATCAGCAGAAATCGTTTTCACCCTCAAACAATTGGCGACCACAGTGGGAGGATGTAAATTTTCAATCCTCGATATCATACCTCAACCCAGACGTTAGGACAGTAAAATCAAACGATCCGTTCAGGAATCGACGAATCAGCTACTAGGCGGCTCGATTACCAGTCGTGACACGGCAAGGGACGACTGGGGACTTCCGAGGGGTTAGAAGCAAACAATCCGTCCAGGTATCGGCAACACGACAAGGGATGACTGGGGACTTTCCACAGTCATGGCGATGTCTCCCACAAAACTCGGTCTTACATCCGGGAGATTCCTTTTTCACCAGAAGATCCAAAACCGAGTAAGTCTTTCCTAGAAAAAATACGTGGTTTACTACTTCAGATTTTCACGGGAATGATGAAACCAATAGACATGTTATGTTTCATCTCATGCTCTCTGTCGACAAGCAATACTCACGATTCAGTGGCTTTCCTGGGATGTTTGCACCATTCACAATCGTAACCAAAAAGCATCGTTATTCTAAAAACAGTTCGTTCTAAATAATAATCCAAAACCCTCAAGGTAACATTTGTCTATCAAACCAAAAATCCAGGAAATCAAAACCGTAAACTAGGCGTTTCATTTGCATTTCAAAAAAAAACCTAAAATAAGAAGTTCAGAAGACATAAATGTGTTCAAGGAAAGTTTTTCAACAATGGCTTGCTCTTCTTGGCAAAAGCCTCTTTCGTGCTTTGGACAGCCGCCCTCTTCAACTTCCTCTTCCTGGACAACTTTTCGACTTCCGCTTCCTGCTTCTTCACCATATCCGCAAAAAGACTTTCGACTGTTTCGGCCAGCAACTTTTCAACCTCAGAGAAACCTTCAACGAACCAAGGAACATTGAAATCGAATTTTACACACGTGTAACGATGGAACCTCCAGCTCGAGACTACAACCTCAAAAACAGTATTACCAGTCACATTGCATATGTCGTCACTCGAAGACAAAGCTTCCTCCACACGCTTAACCAACGCAAATCGACTAGTAATTTTATTGGTCGTGGTGATATGTCCGTAGCTTTCCCATATCCTGGTGTATAGCGCCGCGTGTTTGGATGGCACGCTAAATCTCCCGATCAACACATGATCCGGATGAGGAACCAGATATGGAGGGTCGAAAGTGGCGCCCGCGACTGCATCAACAACCGGAAAGGGATTCCTAATGACAATTGCACCTGCAGCCACTGGAGTACTCTCCATTGTCTGAGTCACAACGAAGTTTTCATCTCGATCAACATCCATTTCAAGGTCGCCCGGTGCGGCTGTCACAGTTGGAGACAAAGCTGTATCTCCGCCAGTCTTCGTCTCAGGGCCATCTTCAGAAACGACTCCCCCCTATGATATCACAGATTAGATATTTTCCAGAGAGAAAGGAAGAGAGAAAAAAACAAAAAACATGCGGGAGACTCACTGATTCGCTTTCAGACCGACTAGAGGAAGATTCAACATTGCTATCGGAAGAACTACTCTCGCCATCACTGGACTCTGAACTTTCATCCTTCTCGGGTTCCCCATCACCATGCCACCCTCCGTCTTGAGAAACGATGTTTTATGACTACTTGCAAGTTTGGTAAAGTTGTTCACGCTGTTGAGACCCTGGGAAAGATATAAAAACGGATACTCACAAAAGAAACAAGGATATATGCGATCCAACTAAAATCAAAAGGAAAAGCATATGTACCCGTATATTAGACGAACTGAAAGTCGGTAGGGCTGTCGAATCTGACTGGGAACCGTCTGCACAGCTTTTAGACCTTCGCTCCTTCACTTGGGGACTATCTGCATTCGGGCTAACGGTTTTTCGCTTAGTTGAAGAAGGATCCCTCAGCAGTGGGTGCTCCGCTAAAATCGCAGGAAAACGCTTACGGCGACGGTTTTCTACCGCATCATTCACGAATCCATGGATAGCGAGAAACTCATCCTGCCAAAATATGTTATATTTGGAGGTTGTTGATGGATTTCGTTCCGCGAGCGGAAAAGGGAGACTTTTACCCGACACAAAAACACTAGCATCGAGAACAGTTGGCAACGAGTCTTCTGGAACAACCGGCTGACGAACGAGTGGGACCCCTTGGTCAAAACCCATATGCCGAGCCGCTCTATCGATACTCTAAGAAAATGCTTTGAAAGATCCTCGAAAGAAAGACGGCACATGACCGGGTGTGCATCTTCGCATGAACACCATATCTCCAACACTCATATCCTATTTATCAGAAGACAAAGACATGCTCGGAGCAGGAGCAAAGTTCATGATCTGAGTTATGGACGCATGCACCAGAGCCCATGGACGAAAATTGACCGTGTGCGAGTTGTCAAGGAATCCAACCAGGTTCGAACCAATCTTTGGGCGCCTATTCAACCAGCGCAGTATCCTAGAACCACCCCAAGACTCGGGAAGTACGGACAATGATTTTGGAGCATACCTTTCGAAGTGCTCCCACAACCACGCTTGGAGAAAAGCGGCATGAATATACGAATCCACTTTCATGTAGGCATTTGAAGCGCACATGTCCACGACCAGATGATCCAAGTGTGTGTACAGAGAAGAAAGAAACAAGCCGCGAATAGGGAGGACGACACCTTTTGCCAATATTTATGGCAAACTTGATAAGTTCCTGTCTTATCTCCTTCTTACCAGAGCCGTCATCGAAAATATCTCTGGATAACCAAAGAGCCAAGAACGCTGCGACATGAAGTACTATTTTTCTGATTTGGCTCAAACTCATCAGGAAACCATTGAGACACCCACCACCCATAGAAGCACCTCGTCTCGTTTTCTTTCCGAACGGATCCTTTTGATTTGGTAACCAGAGAGGCGCGCATTTCTTCTTCATATGCAAACAACTTGACATCGAGGTTTCCTATTACGGGAAGGTTCAGCAAGACGGCCACGATCTCTAAAGAGATGGTCATTTCACCCCACCTGCATATGGCCGTGTGAGTGTCCGGACACCATCTGGAAATAAAAGCAACCAAGCCTGGAATATCTTTCCTAATTTGAAGCACTGCGGAAGCCGTGACAGCATCAATAATCTGTGCCTTAGTCAAACTGGCTTTTACACATTCCTGGCTCATCATGAATCGCATCCATTTCTCAAAGGGACGCAACGGACGCACACAAATTTTAAAGTCATTGGGAGAAGCAGAATACTCTTTCCTCTGAAGACAAAACCTTATTACACCTCCAGGATGAACTGACCGGGCCTCTCTTTCACTTTCCGGACCAGTCAGAAGAATCGACACATACTTGGGATGATTTTTCCTAATTGTGGCGGATGTTGTAAAGAACTCATCGTCTATGTTTGGCTTGGAATTGCCAACATCTTTCGGTACGACAGAACGTTTCTCAAATGACATCCTAACGGAATTCTCTCACGCTACTTTCACCTTCGAAATAACTACAATGGAACAATACGAAGAGAAATTATTACGGAAAGTGCATGGAAATTATTTTATCAGACACATGAGATCTATCCTGGATGCAAACCAATTTTTTGCAAAGTCATAATGCGCATGAGCAAAGAAATGGGGACTGACGGAACCTGCATCACCACCTCATGCCAAGGCCGTACCCTGCAGCAGGAAATTTACGCCCGGACGAGGAGGCGCGCCCCACCATGGGAACAATACACATGGCCACACCAGGAAAAGAGAGGAAACCCTAGGATCTAGGTTTTCACGGGAAGGGAATGACAGTTACTAAATCATGCATGCCTACTTTACACAGTAATTGAGGCGGCCAACATTACGACGGTATTCACGCCTAAATGTTACTACAAGTTCACGCAAAGCATATTTACGGATAAGATTCATACCAACACAAAAGAACAATAATTTTACAAGTTCATGAAAAGGTACGCCTACATCTAGGGTTTGCACTGACACAAGAAAACAAGAAAAACAAGTTAAAGAGGAAGTGCTGGAAGACATACCTGGGATTCGCTCGTCCGCTTTACTGTTACCACATGGCCAGAATAAAAATAAATATATAAAGATGAGAAATAAAAGGATAGGCCATCCCTCTTTTATAGGCGTGGTACTTGGGAGTTTGAATAAGGAAAGGACATCCTATTTGAGTCAAGTAAGGAAAAGAGGAAATCGGGCACGCGAAGACGAATCACCATGCCAAGCCGTCCGCGCATGCTTTGCCTCATCAAACCGCGCCTTGCCTTGGCCCAACCATGCCAAGCCGTCCGCGCCATTGCCTTGGCCCAACCATGCCAAGCCGTCCGCACCATTACCTTGGCCCCATCATGCCAAGCCGTTCGCGCCATGACTTGTCGCGCCAACACCAACAACTCGCCAAGCCAGCGTCATGATGTTCCCTAACCCATCCAAGGTGATGTTACCTAACCCATCCAAGGTGATACATGGCCAGACTAAGCCAACGATCTTCATCTCACCACTTCACGGTCTACACCACAAATAGAATCTATGCAATTCCACCAAACATGAGGATCATGAACTCTCCTTACCTCTCGAAAAAGGTTAGTCGGACTTTCCTGACCATTTTTTCACGACCTGTCATTTCGATTTTTGTCCTCGCCTGTCACCATCTTATGCTTACCTCGCAACAATGCTCATGTTCCGAGCTAAGCATGGGACTTAATGTTGATGGTGGTTTTTAGCTTAGGGTCAAAATCGTAAAACTGTACATCTGACATGACGTCACAATGACCATTAGCACATTTATTCAATCAATCAGCATGCCTACGTAAGAATTACCGGGGTACCATTTATTTTTACATGGGTCATGTTCCACGGCAGAACCCTTAACACTGACTGATATCATCTATGCCAAACCCTAATTCTCATGCTACCTCGCCAAGGCATGCCAACTATGCCAGCCGCACCACTGTGCCAATGGCAGACCATGCCATCCACGTCACTGCGCCAAGGCATGCAAACCATGCCAGCCACACCACTGTGACAATGGCATACCATGCTAGCCACATCTCCGCGCCAAGGCATGCCAACCATGCCAGACGCACCACTGCGTCAATGGCATGCCATGCCAGCCAAACCTCCGCGCCAATGGCATGCCATGCCAGCCGCACCTCCGCGCCAAGGCATGCCAGCCGCACCACATGTGCTAATGGCATACCAACCACCTTGCTGCACCATACCATGCCGGCCTTCCCTATAAGGCTACCAAAACGAAGGCGTGCGATGATCAACGGCCACCCTTCCATCTTAGATGCAAATCTTAGCCGTCCAAGGTCGCTAACCAACGCATGGTAACCTTTGGCCCAACACCAAAACCCTAGTTTGGTCGCGCCTAAACCACGCCAAGGCATGCCGACTATGCCACGTGTGCCAATGGCATGCCACGCCATCCACCTTGTCGTTCCTAAGCCATGCCATGCCGGCCTTCCCTTCACGGCTGCCAAAACGAAGGCGTGCGATAATCAACGGCCACCCTTCCATCTTAGATGCAAATCTCAGCCGTCCAAGGTCACCAACAAACGCATGGTAACCTTTGGACCAACGCCAAAACCCTAGTTTGGCCGCTCCTAAACCACGCCAAGGCATGCCGACCATGCCACATGTGCCAATGGCATGCCGCGCCATCCACCTTGCCATGCCGGCCTTCCCTTCGCGGCTACCAAAACGAAGGCATGCAATAATCAACGACCACCCTTCCATCTTAAATGCAAATATTAGCCGTCCAAGGTCGCCAAACAACTAATGGTAACCTTTGGCCCAATGCCAAAACCCTAGTTTGGCCGCGCCTAAACCACGCCAAGGCATGCCGACCATGCCACATGTGCCAATGCCATACCGCGCCATCCACCTTGCCGCGCCTAAGCCATGCCATGCCGGCCTTCCCTTCACGGCTGCCAAAACGAAGGCGTGCGACAATCAACGGCCACCCTTCCATATTAGATGCAAATCTCAGCCGTCCAAGGTTACCAACCAATGCAAGGTAACCTTTGGCCCAACGCCAAAACCCTAGTTTGGCCGCGCCTAAACCACGCCAAGGTATGCCGACCATGCCACATTTGCTAATGGCATGCCGCGCCATCCACCTTACCGCGCCTAAGCCATGATATGCCGACCTTCCCTTCACGGCTGCCAAAACGAAGGCGTGCGACAATCAACATCCACCCTTCCATCTTAGTTGCAAATCTCAGCCGTCCAAGGTCACTAACCAACACATGGTAACCTTTGGCCCAACGCCAAAACCCTAGTTTTGGTCACGCCCAATCCGTGCCAAGGCATGTCGACCATGCCACATGTGCCAATGGCGTGCCAGCCACCTTGCCGCGCCATACCATGCCGGCCTTCCCTATGCGGTTACCAAAACAAAGTCTTGTGATGATAAACGACCATCCTTCCATCTAAGATGTAAATCTTAGCCGTCCAAGGTCGCCAACCAACGCATGGTAACCTTTGGCCCAACGACAAAACCTTTGTTTTGGCCACGCCTAAACCGCGCCAAGGCATGCCAGCCATGACACATGTGCCAATGGTATGCCAACCACCTTGCCGCGCCATACCATGCTGGCCTTCGCTGTGCGGATACCAAAACAAAGTCTTGCGGAGATCAACGACCACTTTTCCATCTAAGATGCAGATCTTAGCAGCCCAGGGTTACCAGCTAACGCATGGAAACCTTTGGCCCGACGCCAATCCCTAGTTTGGCCGCGGCAAAACAAAGCCAAAACCCTAACTTTTGGCCGCGCCTAAACTAGGCCATATTAAAGACGTACCTTCCATGCTTTCATGCCACTGTCTACCAAACGAAGGGTTGTAATAATCAACGGCTATCCTTCCTCACAAGATGCAAAATCTCGACCGTCGAAGGTCACCACCGAGCCGGCAAGTCTCCCAAGCTCAACTTTCCGAAAAACAACATGCTACATGTTTTCCACGAAAACACTCGAGACATCAACACATGTCACAAACTGGGGGATGCTCATTGGGTAATGGTTTGGCGGTTTACAGCGTGCGACGTACACTACGCCCGTTATAAGACAATGTCATAAGGATGAGGCGGTTAGTAAATACAGGGAGTAACGGTGAAACGCTTTCTTTTATGGAACATCAATTCCAAGCGTTATCGGTTACCACCTCCTCCCATTTACTCATCCGTTTTCCATTTCTTACGAGACCAGAGTACGTTTCACTTCGACTTGTATAAATATGTCTTACCTATTTCCACCGAACAACAAGTTCAGGTCAAGAGGATACAACACTCAGAAAATGTTTGCTAGCTTTCCATCTGTTAGCTTCCCACTTTCTGATACAAGTCGTGAAACAACTACTCTTCCAGAATCTGGTCTCAACACTCTCTTCGCTTCCCTCCCCAAAACCAACCCTTCTCCTTCACTTTGTGATCGAAGCAAGTATGGAACGACCATTTCTTGGTTTAGGTCATATTTATACAGATTGATCTCTCGAATCTAAAGTACTCCCTTGCAGTACATTGTTTAGGGTTTAAACTCGTTTCTCACCCACACACCCGAAATTACCAAAATCAGCAGAAATCGTTTTCACCCTCAAACAGTAGGATATTACTATTAGTATGTGAAAATAAGAGGGTACCAAGTACACCACCAAATTTTTCGTTTGACAACTATATGGATAAAACCTAATATAATTTCAAGTAGCTAGACCAACTTAATGATCCTTGACAATATGTATATAGAGTTTATATCTCCATCTCTTCACAATCAGAAAGTATAGACAATAGAGTCCGTGAACTTTATTATTTAGAAGAGTACTTGGACGATCTCAAAAATCCATATCCAAGATTAATCTAATCGTATCCAAATAATTGAATCTGAATTCTGCCAAGTATGAAACTTGTTATCTATCTTTCAAGATACGAATTCTACAAGTACGAGTCTCGTAATCGATCACAATTAATATGGACTTCTACTAGAATTGATTACGTACTACTTGTGTTATTCCTATATTATAAAAATAAAATGATATTATTTAGAAAAGGAAAACATACAAGACACCATAAGTTTTGTTAACGAGGAAAACTGCACATACAGGAAAATTGCACCTGTAGATGTTTTGATAGTTAAAAGCCTGGATTATTAACCACCTCTTAAGAACAACCTTAAAACTAATTAATCACTTAAGAATAGTTTTTTTTTCCAGATATCTATCTTGAGAAATCACAAAGTATGAGACAAAGAGAACTTTGCGATTTCTATTTATCTCGTTCCTGAAAGAGATTACTAAAACTCAATAACATAACGAAAATGATCAGGATACACAAACTATCAAGGTAAAGATAGATGGACCTGGCTTCACCCTAATTGAAGTCTTTAAGTTTTAGACCTAATTATGTTTCTCAGAGGAAACCTAGATCTATAGAGGACAACTCTAGAAAACAACTAGGGCACAAAAGTGTCTGGGATTGAATTTTCCAGCTGTTCGAGTCTCTCTATTTAAAGACTTTCAAGACTGAGGGTTGCTTAGAATTCAAGATAATATAACTTCAGATTCAAGCAAAAACTTTCTCTATTTAGATAAAACTAGTTTATAAGCATCTGCATGATTCGTACTGGGTAGGTATCCGAAGTGGTATGCGTACGTATGACCAGTTCGTAAAACCAGGGACCGACAATACGCATATTAAGTACATGTATTGTGCCCATTCACGAATTCAGAATCTTTAAAGTACGCGTACTAGGTACGTGTACCTAACCATATTCCGAAACCTCAGATTTCTGGGGTATGCGTACTAGGTACGTACGTGTACCTTAATCCCTGAGTTCAGATTTTATTAAGTTCTTGAAACTCTCTTTTGATGTATTGAAACATTCCCAAATGCCATGGATATAAGAAGTCAGTTTGGTCCACCAACAAAAGGAGGAGTTTATCTTGGTCATTATTAATGCATAAATATTTTCCTACCTGCTCTCCTTGTTCAAATGAAGTTAATCAAAATTGAAGCTGGATATTGAGGGGGTTTTATCAAGGTTTGCAGATTTTTTTTTGGTAAGTCCAAAATGAATTAATGAATAACAAAATTACAAAGCAAAATAAGAAGCAAGAAAAGAGGTCAGGAAAACCCCCCCAAACTTGCTACTTATTTGAAACGAAAATAAGATACATTTGGGTATTCAACGGAAATTAAAAAATCTGGTCTCCCAGTATAATGTGTTCCTTCCTTATTAGGAAGGGCACAACCTCTTTTTGCCATATTATTCGCTGCAAAGTTAGCCTCCCTATAGGTGTGAATAAACCAAATACTCTCATAATTAGAAGAAACTTCACTCCACCATTGCCAAACAAACCACAGAAGCGTTGAAGTAGTAAAAACCATCACCGCACTCATCGAGTCTGAACGGATACAAACTCTCAAATGCCCCCATTGAACAGCCCATTCAAGCCCAATAATAATTCTAAAGATTTCAGCTAGATAATTAGAGATTATACCCAAACCTATAATCATCGCTCTAACCAGATTAGCCTCATGATCCCTTGCAACAACAACAGCTCCAGCTACACCCGGATTCCCACGAGCAGCGCCATCACAAAAAACCAACAGCTCACCCAAATCCGGAGTATCCCACCTGTATTCCACCGATTCCAGCGTCTTCATCTTTCTATGGGAGACCTTGAAAAATTCCAAAACCTTTAAGTCCTCCACTGTATTGATCATATGCCCTTTGAGCCTCCTTGAGTAGTCCATTACCTGGTTAAAAACTGATTTTTGAAAGAAGCTCCAGCAAGCTCTTTTATTTTCATAATCAAACTGATTGCGAGTCATCCACGGTTCTGACTTGACGACCAAAACAGAAATCAACCAAAGCTCCTTTATTATGCTGCTTCTACCCAGTGCAACCTTGTAAGCACTACACAAGTTTAGATGATAATGCATTCCAAATATATCATAGATCCAACTCCACGCCTTGACAACAAAATCACAATGCCACATCAAATGATCCAACGTTTCTTACTTCATGTTGCACAAAACAACATTTATTCACAACTTGGATTTTAAAGCGGCTTTTAACCTTGTCAAGAGTAGCACAGGCTCCTCTTATTATCTTCCAGTTCCTCGCGGCTAATGCAGGGTGCACATCAGGCCTCCATAAAAAATTTGCTCCTTCCATCTTAGCATACTTCCTGCGAATTAAGGATTTCACAGAACTGACAGTAAAACTGCTATCATAATTTGGCTTAAAAACCCTGCCATCAACACCATTCAAAGGCCTAGGCAGATCCTCCTCAACGAAACCTGTAGCTAGCAAAGTATTCCGACAATCCTCACTCAAATTACAACCTTCTTCATTCAGCATATCTCTCACCAAAATAGCACGATCCAGTGCATAATCTTCAAGTAATTCAGCAATATCTACATCCCCAAACCATACATCATAGTAAAGAGAAGTATTACGGCCATCACCAATTAGAACCTTATAATTATCTTCCATTAAAGATAAACCCATTTAATACCTGGTAGAATAGAATATTTCACATAATGAACCAACGTACCATTCCTCATAAAAAATTTAGCTCGTAGGAAACGATCCCAAACCTTATAGAGTTACGGATTTTCCACCAAAGACTCATAAGAAGCTCCTTATTCATAACACTCAACTAAGTTATACCCAAGCCACCTTCCACATAAGGAGCACAAATCTTTTCTAAGCCATTACAAAGGACCTACTCACTTTCGAATCACCAGACCATAAAAAATTCCGAATAGCAACTTCACACTCATGAACAAATTTCCTTGGCCATTTATAGACAACCATATTATGAATCTAATAACTAGCTATCATAGATTTCACCAACACCACTCTATCTTGAAAAGAAAGCATCCTACCCTTCCAACCCGTAAGTTGTTCCTTGATCTTCCCAACAACATTGGCAACATGATGATATTTAATGGCACCAGGCATAACCTTAACCCCTAAATACCTATCCGGAAAATCAGCAATAGGCATCCCCAAAAAATCAGAAATAGTAGCTCTCCTATTCAAAGAACCATCACCATAATAAAGTTTACTCTTTTCTCGACTAACTGTTTGACCCGAAGCACGTTGGTATAGACCCAACAAATTAACCATATTTCTCAAGCTCTTCATGTTACCTTTACAAAAAATCATAATATCATCAGCAAAAAATAGATGGGTGGGAGCAATACCTTTTCTATTAACCATATGAGTCATCATTCCCTGACGAAAGAGTTTCTTAATATTCCTGCTTAAGACATCCTCAATCATCACAAAAATAAGAGGCGACAAAGGATCAACCCGACGAAGACCTCTATCAATACTGAAGAAACCTTCCGGACTACCATTGGCAAGAACCGAAATTCTAGCAAACTTGAGAATTTGGAGAATCTAGTCACACCAACTCTCAGAAAACCCATACCTTCGAAACACTTCCAAGATAAAATTCCAACTAACCGTGTCAAAATCCTGAGTTATATCGAGTTCTAACCCAACATTACCACCTTTCCGCTTAATCTGCGTTTCATTCACCATCTCTGAAGCAAGACTAATATTTTCATGGATATTTCTCCCTTTCATAAACACCACTTGTTCCTCAGAAATCAAGTTATCCAAAACACTACCCAGCCTCGTAGCTAAAATCTTAGTAAAAATCTTAAAAAATAAGTTACTAAGACCAATTGGCCTAAAGTTTCGAAGAGTATTTGCATCTCTATCTTTAGGCAAAAGCATGAGAAGGCTAGAGTTCACACCGTGAGGAATGAATATATTATTCCAACAAAACAGAATAGCATTAACCAAATCCTCCCGGATAATCTCCCAACAATGCCTATAGAAAAAACCAGCAAACCCATCCGGCACCTGGCGCACTATCAACACCCAAATCAAAAACTGTTGCATGAATTTCATTGAAAGAAGGCAATTGATCCATTCTAGCACTCTCCTCATTAGAAATACTATTATGATCAATATAAAAAAGAGCCTCAACTGGAACTGAATCATCTCCATTAAACTTCGCCTCATAATAATCAACAATAAGATTTCGAATCTGATCACAATTAGTCACCGTCAACCTATTAGCATCCACCAATGCGAAATAGTATTACAACTCCTATGAATACAGATGAAACTATGAAAGAAACTAGAATTACTAGCCCCCTCAACTAACCACTGATTTCTGGATTTTTGCTTCAACATAGTGACTTGTTGCATTCTACTATCATTAACTTCCACTGCCACACTTCTCATCAAATTCAACTTGTCCACATCCGAAGGATCTTCATCAGAGAGGCGCATTTAAATTTCAAGTCTAAGCTGAGCCTGTTTCAGCCTAATTTTAACATTACCAAAAGCCTCTTGATTCCACAACTTCATTGCCACTTTAAGTCGCTTTAGCTTTTGAGGATATATAAAGGCCGGTGAACCCACTATAGGTTCCTTCTAACTATATTCAACCATACACATAAAATCAGGATGCCCAACCCACATTTATTGAACTCGAAAAGGCGCTCTTCTTGGTCTCGTATTAACAAACGGATAACCAATAAGAGGAGAATGATCGGAAACTTCCCTAGGAAGAGCTTTACACCGCCAATTCTCAAAACGATTCAACCAAAATTCATTAATCACCGCTCTGTCCAGTCTACAAATGATTCTATGAACTCCAGATTGCCTGTTAAACCAAGTAAACTTACAACCCAAAGATTCCGCTTCAAAAAGGCCATTGTCATCCAACCAATCAAGGTTTGCAGATTGTTAAACAACACTACTGTTGGGAGACTGCTAATGGAAGAGACATTAATATACGGAAGTGTTAGAGCATAGCTCGGTTGAACCCACCAAGCGTTGGTATGTCAAGTTTGGTTGTCATATTTTAGTGAATCAAAACTCATGTTAAGAGTCGCTTGATTATGTACTAGAGTCAACTTCGTATAGGTTAGCTTGAAAGTATTAGGATATGAAACATTACAAGTATTGGGAAGTCTTGAAGATATGAAGAAGCAAGAGCTACAACGACAACAATCATCCTTCCACTTGAGGTTAGGGATATTTGACTTGAACTGTTTCATTCCCTAACGTATCTTTCAATTCGTACATACTGAAAACAAAACTGCGAAGCATGTTTGAACTCTAATAGACATAGTATTAAGGAATAAAATACGAGGTTTATTGCTTAACCATTAAACTTTGTAGATAAGACGTCGACATAATTAGTTGAATGCTATTGTGATTATGTATGGGTATAAGGTAGGGATTTCATCATAGGAAACAATGTTCTACATGTGTTTTAAGGAAGTAAGTTCATAAACTTGTTTTATGAATCGAAAAGGAAATCTCCAGGCGTTATTGGGATTGTTATTCATTGCGTATCTTGTAAACATCCAATATGTGAGATTTAGTATAACCGCTCATGACTTGTTTGTGTTTTTGGTAAAATTATTAACAGAGGCCTGACTTTTGTATTAGTATGACTTTTATTAGTGAAACCGATCTTAAGTAATCACCTGAGATGGTATGATCGATTATGTGTTTTTGTGTATGACCAACTCTGGGTAAAGGGGAACCGATCATAGTAAGAGGTGCAGTACATCACAAAGAGGAACCGGTCCTTGTATGAGGTGCAGCAAGGTTTATACAAGAAAGGGGAACCGATCCTATGAACATGTGCAACACGTTTTTAGGCAAAGGGAAACCGATCCTATGGACATGTGCAACACATATAAGTTAGATACCATATATATGTGGGGAACCGATCCTAGTACCTAGTCAACCGAATTTTGGAAAGATAGTGTGACTATGCACAATAGTCACATGGAGGTAGAACCGAAACTTGTTTTGGTAGAACCGTTAAACCCATGATTGTGATTGAGTGTTTGTTTGATAAATCACATAGTTCTTGAAAGTCAGATGAACCAATTCTAAACTTGTTTGGAAGTGTGGCAAATCGGTTTCAAGGTTGTAATTGTGAAAGAGAACTTACAAAGTAAGGATGTCGACATACTTTGAACACGTGCTGTGAATGTTTATTTCTTTAACTGTTCAAAGTTATTCCTTAATAGCTAAAGGAAGAAAATCCCAGGATCGAAACATAAGTAAGTTAAGAATATTTTAATTAAGGTTATTAATTTCATTTTGTAGGGAAATACAAGAATTAATAATGTGCATTTACTAATTAGATTTTCTGAGAGATTTCGATCATTATTTTTGGACAGAGCATTTCCAGGAATTATGGAAACCGAATTTGTACTTTAATGAATATCTTTAGAATATTTTCGGTTTTGGAAATTCCTTGGTGTCCAAACTTCCTTGTTTATAAATACTTGAAGTTTGCCTTTCTAGCAAACTAATCCTTCATAACAACAGACTTCCTCTTTGTTGTTGTTACTGGTGTAGCCGCCTATTCGGAGAAGAGAGTAACCTAATTAGGCGAAATCTCTTATGGACGCTCAGTTTAAAGTCTTCTTTGGGATTGAGAAGCTCTAGCGTGTACCGATGGTGGGAAAGTAGATAATTGCAGTTTATCTTTAGTTTTCGATTGATTTGATTGACTAATGGTGGTTGAAATCTGATTGCACCTAGTTTGTTTATGCTTGAGAATCTTCTCTTCTGATATAAGATTCACTCAAACTAGTTCAGAGTTTCGAAAGGGATCTTTAGACTGTTGTTAGTTCTAAAGACGATCTTGTGATAATCCATCGTTAACAGACTCCGTTATGTGCGTGATTGATCACAAGAGATTCAAATGATTGTGTGCAGTTTTATATTGAAGATCTAAGAAGATTTGAAGACGAAGAAGATATTGAAGATTTCTGATTTGTGAGTTCATAATCTTTGGTGTGCACAATACTTGTTTCGGTAAAAGAGGATCCAATTAATAATCGGTTTATCCTTGTGGTAGATTGGATTAATTAATTGAGTAGATCGGCATCAACACAATTCTTGGGATTAAGAGTGTTGTTGGCTTACTCTTAAACGATTACTTCGGTAATTGAACATAAGATAGATCTAAGGACCTGACAAAGGAGTTTATGTTAAGATAAACAGAAGAGCCTTTGTCCAACTCATATCATTTGGTTGAAGAGAGTTTATACCAAACAGATTTGTTGTTCCTTTACTGTTTGGAATACGAACCAAAGAAATTGATCCAAGTACGTTATTTATTTATAAGTTGGAGGCGTGGGAATACAGACGGAACTAGGTGAACTATAGGTTTAGTTGCTTGGTCTTAACTATACGAAGTTGGTGTAATTTTGTGTAGCGGCTTAATCCCGAGAGTATTCAATTTTGGACAAGGTCCCGGGGTTTTTCTGCATTTGCGGTTTCCTCGTTAACAAAATCTCGTGGTGTCATTTACTTTATGTTTCCGCATTATAATTGTTTTATTATAATTAAAGTAAATTACACAAACGTTGATTCCTATTTACTTGATAAGCAATCCTATTGTGTTTGGTTTAGTCCGAACCTTTGTATCAAGTACACATACTTCGTTGTTGTATTGCCTCGATATCGTATCCAAAGACGATCACACGAAGTGTGAACCGATTAGTTGTATTGTCTCGACTCAGTCCATGGACAATCAATTTCGGAGAATTTCGGAGAAATGACTTATAGGTAGGAAAAGTTTTAGCTTGAGGTATATTTGGGTACGCTCGCCTTTTCAGGAAGGATAGGTGGATACCTGAGAGTAGGATTTAGTGCCATAAAAAAATTGGTCCTCTGATGTTGAGCATGTTTCTCAACTTATTGATTAAGACACTCAAAACTGGGATTCGAACATGATTAATACTCTTTTGCCTCCAGTGATTGTTGAGAAGATCTGTAGGATTAGAATTCCTATGATAGGAAGGGACAAAATTAGATGGACAAGTACTAGAAATGGGAATTTAACAGTTAAGTCTGCTTACAACATTTTATTAGATGAGTCTTCATCAGGAGTCATAAGTAGCAATATATTACGTTCCCATGGAAGAGATTATGGAGCATGAAGTTACCTCCTAAGATTCTCCATCTACTATGGAAAATCCTACAGGAATGTATTCCCACTAGAGAAAAAATTGTCAGATATGTTCATAACATTGATGACCTTTGTCCACTATATGGTAGTTGCAAAGAAGATGTTCAATATCTGTTTTTGCATTGTTCAGTAGTACATATGATTTGGTTTGTATGGATTCTATTATTCTTGTTACAGTTGGCAATATGGATTTGGTCTCTTGGTTATATGTTTACATCTAATAATTTCCATGATGAACAGGTGCAGAAAAAAATCAGGTTTGTAAGCTGTATTTTGTGGCATATTTGGAAACTCAGATGTTCCATAATCTTCGATAACATGCAGTTCAAACAAATAGTTTTATTCATGCTTTGAAATGTTTCATTTCTGATATTGAGAGAAACATTACATCCATACATATTACCAAGGAAAGTACACCAGCATCCTTGAAGTGGATAACACCTTTGGAATCTGCTATCAATTTTTTTTGATGTATCTTTTATTAATAAAGAGTTACCAATAGGTGTGGGACTAATAGCTCGTAATTCTGCAGGTACATTCCTTGGGGCAAGAGGGGATAAATCATCAGGAATAGATGAGGAGCAAGGGGAATCTATTGCAGCGCTGGAAGCAATAAAATAGGTTAAATAGAGTAACATTACTATGCTGCATTTGGAGGGTGATAACAAAAACGTAGTGAATGCTATTAATGGATTCTCTGGAAGAATAAAATGGACGACAAATAGTGTCATCCAATAGTGTTTTAATTTACTTATTTTTTTTTAGGAACTGGAAATGCTCTCATGTTAAACGAGAAGCAAATGGAGTAGCTGATGATCATGCAAAATATGCAAGAATCAACATAAACTCAGTATGGAATGATCATCTTCTAGATTTCATCATTAAAATACTAGATATGGAGAACGTAAGCAACTGATTCCATTAATATATATTTTTTCTTATAAAGAAAAAAACTTGGTCAAAAATATTAAATTAAAATATATGAGAATACCCTTATCTCTCTTTTTATCTCTCCCAATTCTTCACATGATATATGGTTATATTCAACCATATTATCTAAGTGTATTAAACAATTCCAAAAACAAATCATTTTGTACATAGCAGACAAAGGTCTTGATGGTTATATTATCTTCTTCTTTATTTTCTCATTCTTCTTTATTTTACTCTACTCATTTATCTCTCTTCTTAACATAAACAAAAAAATAATTAAAACCAAATCTCTCAAAATATAAGTCGAAAATTAATAAATTTTATATATTCGGAAAGGTCTTGATGAGATCTACGCAACAAGTAGCCATTGTACTTTGTTTTGAACTTTAATTTTTTTTGGTATAATCGGCCGACTTTAGGATGCCTTCTATATAGGGATTTAGACTGCATTTGTCCGTCACAATGTTTACACAAAAAAATAATTTTATGAATTTAAGCTCAAATTTAAGATAATCATAAGAATTGTTCAGCAATTTTTGTAGATTACAATCCAACAAACAAATTACAAGTTCAAACTTCATCAAAAAATCTGTTAATTTGATCGGAGTAGATCAATTTTTCCTTCAATTATTTTCCAAACTACAAAATGAAAAAAATAATCTCTTCTGATTTTGTTAATTTGATCGAACTGAAGCTTTTATACTTCAACCCATTGATTTTAAGCTTGAAACATGATCAAGTTCGATCAATTGCAGAAGAAGATACTGAAATTGCAGAGTTACAGACTTACAGTAGAAGAGAACGGATGAAGAAGACGATGGAATCTGGGTCGGATACGGATCGACTAAGTGACCAGGTCACTTACACATTCAACACAGTGAGTCACCGATATACAAAAATCTAATTTCTTATTCTTTTCACTAGAATCACTCAAAATGAACATCTCTAGAGTCTAGAGAAGATTTGAATTGCATAACCTACAAAAGTTGAATTTAAAAACCCGGTTATGTTCTCTACTCTATAACAACTTTGGATGGATCAGCATCTCTTCATTATTCCTTATACAAATCATTCAAAAAATGTAACAACCATTCAAATTTTAGTGAGTTTCATACATACAAACACAAAATTAATGAGAAGAAAATTCGGAAAACAGAAATCTTGAAAATGAGAAAAAAGAATAATTACAAAAAAAGAAAATGAATGAGAGAGGAGGATCAAAGTAAGAAATTCTCCTGTAGATGACAATTAGAAGAAGCGAAGCTAAACTTAGGTTAAACACTTGGTCTCTTTTTTTTTAATATGATAGAGGAATACACGTTCATGCTTCAAAAAATAAAAAATAAAATTACACGTGGTTATTCACGTGTGCCCTTGAAATTCAAGTAGTCAAATTTACCCGAGCTATATTTGGGTGAACAAACAATCTCAATAGTTCATCTAAATCTTTTTCTTACCCGAGGTAAATTTTTCCCAAAAGATTTCTCTCACCGGAAAATCTGAATACCGGAAATTACTTATTTTCTTATAGATTTGTTCACCACTCTTCTCTACAAACAACAAATTTTAACTTAACAAGGTGGATTGCAGTTTTTTTAACGGTAGTCGGCCACCTACTGCTGCTTCAGTCATCTAGTGGTACTTCATAACCAAGAATGAACAATATTTTAGAGTACGATAATTCATTATAGTTTTCGCAGTTCATTTTGTAGAATGAACTCGTATATAATTGTTAATTTTAGCAGTTTATTTTGTAGAATGAACTCGTGATAATAGTTAATTTTGAAGAATGGAGTCGTAATGATACTTCATTATTATAGTTCATATTGTAGAATGAACTCGCGATAGGTGTTCATATTGTACAATGAACTAATAATGGTAGGTCATATTTTAGGAATACAATAATTCATTTTGTAAAACGAACCCGTAAGGATAATTAGTTATGCTAGTTCATATTGTAGAATAAACTCGTAATAGGTGTTCATTATGGTAGTTCATAATGTAAAATGAACTCAAATAGGTGTTCATTATGGTGGTTCATATTGTAAAATAAACTCGTAAATTGTGGTACATATTATAGAATGAACTCGAGATAGGGGTTAATATTGTAGAATAAACTCCTAAAGGCATTTCAAACAGTAGAATGAACTCTATAATAGTAGTTCATTGTAATAGTTCATTTTGTAGAATGAATTCGTATGTTAGTTCGTCCTCGAAGTTCATTTTGTAGAACAAACTTGTATGACAGTTCATTCAAGCAGTTTACTTTGTAGAATGAACTAGCTAGCATGGCAGTTTACCCAAGTAGTTATTTTGTATAATGAACTCGTATGGTAGTTAATTTTGTAGTCGGTTATTAGCGAAAGGATAACATAAAAATGAAAAGCTTCGAAATATATTAACAATGGTACTCGTTGGATAAATCTCGTCGAGAGCTTTCTGAATAAATACAATTTATTGTTTTTTGATTATGCTTCAAAAGATATTAAATTTTTAAATTTATTTATTTATTTTTATGAAGAGGGAGAAAAAATAAAAAGAAAAAAATAGTATTTTGACACCTGTATTAAAAATGGTGACGTCCTTGGTGACGTCATTTTGCGTGGGTAATGTTCACTCTGGGACAACTAATAATTTTTTAAACCAAACTATAAATATATTTTCAAAAAGGACCTTAAAGCGATTCATCAAGTCAACATGACCAAACAGACACATTTATTCTAATATTATGACTATTTGATAATTTATACTTTATTTTAGAAACCTCATACAAGGGCTGTTGATTACAATAGTGGGGTTGTTATAATAAGACAAAAACAGGTCACCAATTAATAATTCAAAGGCCCCTTGTCTAAATATTTTTTATAATGGTGTTGATGGTGGTTTTTAGCTTAGGGTTAAAATCGTAAAAACTTACATCTGACATGACGTCACTACAACCACTAGCACATTTATTGAATCATTCAACATGCCTACGTAAGAATTACCAGGTTACCTTTTTTTTATACATGCGTCATGTTCCACGGCAGAACCCTTAGTATTGACCGACATCATCTTCGTACATACCAAACCCTAATTATTACACCTCCGTGCCAATGAAAAACCATGCCAGCCACGTCTCCGCGCCAAGGCATGCCAACCATGCCAGCCGCACCACCGTGCCAATGGCAAACCATGCCAGCCACATCTCCGCGCCAAGGAATGCCAACCATTCCAGCCGCATCACCGTGCCAATGGCAAACCATGCCAGCCACGTCTCCGCGCCAAGTCATGCCAACCATGCCAGCCGCGCCACCGTGCCAAAGGAAAACCATGCCAGCCACATCTTCGCGCCAAGGCATGCCAACCATGCCAGCCGCACCACCGTGCCAATGGCAAACCATGCCATCCACGTCTCCGCGCAAAGGCATGCCAACCATGCCATCCGCGCCACCGTGCCAATAGCAAACCATGCCAGCCACGTCTTCGCGCCAAGGCATGCCAACCATGCCAGCCGCGCCACCGTGCCAATGGAAAACCACGCCAGCCACGTCTCCGCGCCAAGACATGCCAATCATGCCAGTCGCGCCACCGTGCCAATGGCAAACCATGCCAGCCATATCTACGCGCCAAGGCATTCCAACCATGCTAGCCGCGCCACCGTGCCAATGGAAAACCATGCCAGACATGTCTCCGCGCCAAGGCATACCAACCATGCCAGCCGCACCACCGTGCCAATGGCAAACCATGCCAGCCTCGTCTCCGCTCCAAGGCATGGCAACCATGCCAGCCACGCCTCCGCGCCAAGGCATTCCAACCATGCCAGCCGCAGCACATGTGTAAATGGCATGCCGTTCCAGCCACATCTCCGCGCCAAGGCATGCCAACCATGCCAGCCGCGCCACCGTGCCAGCCACGATTCCATGCCAAAGCCATGCCGGCCCCGCTACAGACCGCTGGCTGCCAAAACGAAGGGTTGCAACAATCAACGGCCACCCTTCCATCTGAGATGCAGATCTTAGCCGTCTAAGGTCGCCAACTAACGCGTCGTAACCTTTGGCCCAATGCCAAGACCTAATTTTGGCCACGCCTAAGCTATGCCAAAACCCTAGTTTTTGGCCGCGCCTAACCATACCAAAATCCGAGCTTGGTCACGCATGAACCGTGTCAAAGCCATGTCGGCCACGCCTTCATGCCGCTGGCTGCCAAAATGAAGGGTTGCAACGATCAACGTCCACCTTTCCATCTGACATGAAGATCTTACCCGTCCAAGGTCGCCAGCCAACACGTGGTAACCTTTGGCCCAACGCCAAGCCCCAATCTTGGTCGCGCCCAAACTAATGCCAAACCCTAGTTTTTGGCCGCGCCTAACTATGCCAAAATCCTAGATTGGTCACACCTAAACTGTGCCAAATCCATGCCGGCCACGCCTTCATGCTGCTGGCTGCCAAAACGAAGGGTTGCAACTATCAACGACCACCATTCCATCTGAGATGCAGATCTTAGCCGTCCAAGGTCGCCAGCTAACGCGTGGTAACCTTTGGCCCAACTCCAAGCCCTAACTTTGGACGCGCCTAAATTACGCTAAAATCCTAGCTTGGCCACGCCTAAACCGTGCCAAAGCCATGCCGGCCATGCCTTCATGCCGCTGGCTGCCAAGACGAAGGGTTGCAACAATCAACGACCACCTTTCCACCTGAGATGCAGATCTTAGCCGTCCAAGGTCGCCAGCTAACGCATGGTAACCTTTGGCCCAACACCAATCCCTAATTTTGGCCGCGCCTAAAATACGCCAAAATACTAGCTTGGCCGCGCTTAACACATGCCGTACCAGCCACATCTCCACGCCAAGGCATGCCAACCATGCCACATGTGCCAATGGCATGCCGTGCCAGCCGCACCACTCTGCCAAAACCATGCCGTGCCAGCCGCACCACTGTGCCAAAACCATGCCAGCCTTTCCTCCACGCCGTTGGCTGCCAAAACGAAGGGTTGCGATAATCAACGGCCACCCTTCCATCTAAGATGCGGATCTTAGCTGTCCAAGGTCACCAGCTAACGTGTGGAAACCTTTGCCCCAACACCAAGCCCTAATTTTGGCCGCACCCAAACTATGCCAAAATCCTAGTTCTTGGCCGCGCCAAAACTATGCCAAAATCCAAGCTTGGCCACGCCTAACCATGTCAAACCCATGCCGGCCATGCTTTCATGCCGCTAGCTACCAAACGAAGGGGTTGCAACAATCAACGTCTACCCTTCCTCTCAAGATGCAAAATCTCGACCGTCGAGGGTCACCATCGAGCCGGCAAGTCTCCCAAGCTCAACTTGCCAAACAACAGCAACATGCTACATGTTTTCCACGAAAACACTCGAGACATCAACACATGTCACAAACTGGGGGATGCTCATTAGGGTATTGGTTTGGCGGTTTACAGCGTGCAACGTACACTACGCCCGTTACAAGATAGTGTCATAAGAATGAGGCGGTTAGTAAATACAAGGAGTAATGGTGAAACGCTTTCCTTCATTATGGAACATCAATTCCATGCGTTACCGGTTACCCATTTACTCATCCGTTTCTATTTCTTACGAGACCAGAGTACGTTTCACTTCGACTTGTATAAATAGGTCTTACCTATTACCACTGAACAACAAGTTCTGGTCAGGAGCATACAACCCTTAGAAAATATTTGCTAGCTTTCCCATCTGCTAGCTTTCCACTTTCTGACACAAGTCGTCAAAAACCTACTTTTCCAGAATCAACCATTCTGGTATCAACACTCTCTTCGCTTCCCGCCCCAAAACCAACCCTTCTCCTCCACTTTGTGACCGAAGCAAGTATGGAACGACCATTTCTTGGTTTAGACTGGACTTGTACAAATTGATCTCTCGAATCTAAAGTAATCCCTTGCAATAAATTGTTTAGGGTTTAGACTCGTTTCTCACCCGCATCACATGAAATTACCGAAACCAGCAGAAACTATTTTCCCCCCCAAACAATTGGCGACCACAGTGGGAGATTGATCTTTCCGTTACAATGTCAATTTTCAATCCTCGATCTCATACTTCGACCCAGACATCAGGGCGGTAGAAGCAAACGATCCACTCAGGAATCAACGACTCTGTTACCAGGAGACTCAGTTACCAGTCATAACACGACAAGGGGTGACTGGGGACTTCCAAGATGGTAGAAGCAAACGATCCTCCCAGGGATGACGACTCGATTACCAGATGACTCAGGGACGACTGAAGACTTTCCACGATCACGGCGGCGCTTCCCACAAAACTCAGACTTGCACTCGGAAGATCCATTTTTCGCAAGGAGATCTAAAAAACTGAGTAAGTCTTGCTAGACAAAATACAGGTCTACTACTTCAAGTTTTCACAAGAATGATAAAAACCGATAGCCATGTTATGTTTCATCCCATGCCCTCTACTGACACGCAACGCTCATGGTTCCATGGCCTTCCTGGGATGTTTGTAACGCTTGCAATCACAACAAAAAAACATCTTTATTCTAAAACAGTTCATTCCAAATAATAATCCAAAACCCTCATAGATAGCAGTTATCTATCAATTCAAATCAAACCATAAACCAGGCGCTTTGTTTGCCTTTCAAAAAAAAAGAGGGATAACCCTAACGCCCAATTCTTTGTGGAATCAATGGCAGTCACCTACCCGTACGTGCCTACTTTGCATAATAATGATTACCCATCACTATTCATGAGGTAGCTGACGTTACTATGGTGATATTCGAAGAGAAGAACAATATTTCTACAGATTTATGGAAGGCATACCTATGGCTAGGATTTGCACCAACAAAAGAAAACAAGAAAACAAATGGAAAGAGGCAACTGGGCCCGCAAGAACAAGCCAGCGCCATGACAAGCCAACAGTCTGTGCCATGCCAAGCCAGCGTCCACGCCAAGCCAGCGCCTATTCCAAGCCGATCCAGCGCTAACAACTTGCATCTTTACAGCGCCAACAACTTGCATCCTTCCAGCACTAATAGCTTGCATCTTTCCAGCGCCAGCAGCTTGCATCCTTCCAGCGCAAACAACTTGCATCTTTCCAGCATTGCTCTTGAACGGCCAGTAGAAGGGAATAAAAAATCCAATTTCATCACATGTAAAGATCAGGAATGACTTCTCCAAAATCGAGGCAAAGAAAATCAGCAACCCCCCTGAGTTCACAAAGACTCTCTTCCTGTCAGGAGCTGCATGATTTCCGGGGAGTTCGCCTACAAAATCGTGCAGTCTATGATGAAATAGTTATCTGAGATTTTGTAGGCGCGGCATCAAGACATATTCGCATCCCTCAACCGCATTGCATCAAGGAAGCAGCTGTTTCCAACCAGAGAAGACGTTCATAAACCCCAACCTCTCCTGGAAAGCACGATTGATAGATGAAACTGGGAACTCCTAACCATTGTTCGCTTGAAGGGTGTCCAGTTTGAAAGCACACTTATTAACGTAGACGCTCCGCTTCAACGTTCGCTCCAACAGATGCTTCACTTCAACGTCCTCCAGCAACGGCTCCGCTTCAACGTTCACTCCGACAGCCGCTCCGCTTCAACGCTCGCTCAAGAAGTCGCTCCGCTTCATCGTTCTTTCCATAAGCTGCTCCAGGATCCGAAGACGAAGCTTCAGCGTTTGGATCCTTAAGTTTCAACATTCTCTCCAAGAGCCGAAGCTGCTTCAATGCCGCTTCTTCCTGCAAAGGGTCGTACCACCACGCTCCCCATGTCAAGGATCATGATCACAGCCAGCCAACCTTCGTAGTCATGACTGCCTTTTGATCCATCTCGCCAAAACTCGTGATCATTGACAGTTTGCTCGCTCACGCGTCCAGCCAATCCTTTTACTTCCATGGATGCCCATACAATTCCAGCCAACCTACTTTGTTACCACGACAATGTAGTCTCTTCTGATTACATCTGCTACCAAGAACTGTTGCCACTCATTTGTTGATACCAGCCAGAGCTTCACCACAGCAGCAATCACTACAAAAGTAACCTGTACTCCTTCATATTTTAAGTTCCACGTGGAAGAAGTAACAAAATCACCAGTACGAACACACGATGGTGATGTCTTTATCATGGTCAACCCACTGACCATACAAGATGGAAACATGTAAACCATACTTGGGGACTGAGGATATACACGGAATTCCTACACTGTCAAAGCTCAGAAGACGCGGTCAACCAAAAGGCCATAACCACAACAAGGTCATCTACTCTTCAAGGGTGCAGCGCAAGAAAATCATCACCTATCTGTCCAGAAGACGCCTTCAACACTTTATAAGGCCGCGGAGGATCCCAAGCCTGCTCGGAGGAAAACAACTTCAGAAACTGAAGAAAAATGCGACTGGGGACTGCTCATCGCAGTCCATCCCGACGACCATCAAAGACTCATGAGATAACTCCAAAGACGCGGCTGAAACATTTTCTTGAAGAAACAGAGGGAGCCATGATAAACAACATAACTCTCTCATTCCTACCACTTCACTATCCAGGATATTTCATCATGTGATATTATGATCACCCCAACGTCACATCCAGAAGAGTACGATAAGCTTATATCAAATCCCGTGGACGTGGATTCAAGGCGATGCAGTGAAAGTAGGCTACACATGGGGATACCAACATGGGACGCTTTCACTCCCCTCAACCAGGTTATTTCTGATTTCAACATCATCATTGTCGAAGTTTTACGAGCCGCGGGAATTTCTCAATATGAATCCGTACATGTGTACCGAAGACTCCAAATACACGCCACAAAGATACATTCACATATTCGGCTAAGCCATCGGATCTAACAGAAGTATAACTGGGGACTGCTCACCACATCCCATTCCACACGATAGTCCAAAATTCGGAAGATGGTTCTAAGGATGCCACTTTGAACCAAGTCCTTGAAGACTTTATAGTAGCACATCGCCAACGAAACGTCTCCCAACTCATCTATTTCATCCAGTGTCTCCGGAAGATTTCGACCAATACAAGCATCCACAACATACTGTCTTCGCGATCAGAAGGTCCAAGCACTAAACAACCTAAATCCATCCGTCCCAAGAATGCAATGGAGTTTGATAAATTTTGGAATCCACTGGAGAGACACTGCAGACGAAAGCACGGATCCGGACGAGCAACATAAAACAGAAGAAGGTCAATACCTCTTTTCATGCAGATGGAGTTTCTGGAATTTGCACAGAATAAAGTTTCCTTCTTGCTCCACGAATGGGAATAGATGACTGGGCGCGACTATGCTACCTCGGGCCCACAACATTCCTCTTGAATTCTTCCTGAATTTTACTGTCGGGCTGTTTTCACCTACCTATCGAGCTTAATACCTAAATATTCACGCGTAGGGAGATAGAAAATTATTTTCCGATCAGATGGAGTGGCGGAACGTCGAAATCCGGGTTCGTACGAGAATTCTACAGCGATTCTAGTAAGGAGTGCTAATTAGGGTTTCAACATGCCAAACCCTAATTTAGACAAAGTTGTCAGGCACCATCACCACCATTTGATATCCGAAGTTCCAGCGTCATCACCATTTCCTCTATTCCAAGCCAACCAACGCCTGCGGCTCCCATTCCAAGATGACCAACGCCCGCGGCTCCCATTCCAAGCCGACCAACTCCTGCGGCTCCCATTCCAAGCTGACCAACGCCTGCGGCTCCCATTCTAAGCCGACCAACGCCAGCGGCTCCGCTCAAGTCGCACCAACACCGACAACTCGCTAAGCCAGCACCTCCGCGTTCCCTAGCCCAGCCAAGATGACGCGTGACCAAGCCAAGCTGACAGTCTGCATCTCAACCAGCAACCGCCTCTACCATTTCAAGGTCTAGCCAGCAACACCACGAGTAGAATTTACACAAGGCCGCCAACACAAGAATCACGAATTCTCATTACCTCTCGAAAAAGGTTAATCGGGACTTCCAAACCATCTTTTCATGACTTGCCATTTCGATTTTGTCCTGGCCTGTCACCATCTTATGCTTACCTCGCAACAATGCTCATATTCCGAGCTAAGCAGAGGACTTAATGTTGATGGTGGTTTTTAGCTTAGGGTTAAAATCGTAAAACCTTACATCTGACATGATGTCACTACAACCACTAGCACATTTATTGAATCATTCAACATGCCTACGTAAGAATTACCAGGGTACCTTTTTTTTATACATGTGTCATGTTCCACGGCAGAACCCTTAGTATTGACCGACATCATCTTCGTACATACCAAACCCTAATTCTCACACCTCCGTGCCAATGGAAAACCATGTCAGACACGTCTCCGCGCCAAGGCATTCAAACCATGCCAGCCGCACCACCGTGCCAATGGCAAACCATGCCAGCCACGTCTCCGCACCAAGGCAGGCCAACCATGCCAGCCGCATCACCATGCCAATGGCAAACCATGCCATCCATGTCTCCGCGCCAAGGCATGCCAACCATGCCAGCCACGTCTCAGCGCCAAGGCATGCCAACCATGCCAGCCGCGCCACCGTGCCAATGGCAAACCATGCCAGCCACATCTCCGTGCCAAGGCATGCCAACCATGCCGGCCGTGCCACCGTGCCAATGGAAAACCATGCCAGCCACGTCTCCGCGCCAATGCATGTCAACTATGCCAGCCGCACCACCGTGCCAATGGCAAACCATGCCATCCACGTCTCCGCGCCAAGGCATGCTAACCATGCCAGCCACGCCACCGTGCAAATGGCAAACCATGCCAGCCACGTCTCCGCGCCAAAGCATGCCAACCATGCCAGCCGCGCCACCGTGCCAATGGCAAACCATGCCAGCCACGTCTCCGTGCAAAAGCATGCCAGCCGCGCCACCGTGCCAATGGAAAATCATGCCAGCCATATCTCCGCCCCAAGGCATGCTAACCATGAAAGCTGCGCCACCGTGCCAATGGCAAACCATGCCAGCCACGTCTCCGCGCCAAGGCATGCCAACCATGCCAGCCGCGCCACCGTGCCAATGGAAAACCATGCTAGCCACACCTCCGCGCCAAGGCATGCCAACCATGCCAGCCGCGCCACCGTGCCAATGGCAGACCATGCTATCCACACCTCCGCGCCAAGGAATGCCAACCATGCCAGCCGCACCACCGTGCCAATGGTAAACCATGCCATCCACGATTTCATGCCGAATCCATGCCGACCCCGTTACAGGCCGCTGACTGCCAAAACGAAGAGTTACAATAATCAACAACCATCCTTCCATCTGGAATGCAGATCTTAGCCGCCCAAGGTCGCCAGCTAACGCGTGGTAACCTTTGGCCCAACGCCAAGCTCTAATTTTGGCCGCGCCCAAGCTATGCCAAAACCCTAGTTTTTGGCCGCGCCTAACTATACCAAAATCCTAGCTTGGTCACGCCTAAACCGTGCCAAAGCCATGTCGGCCACGCCTTCATGCCGCTGGCTGCCAAAACGAAGGGTGGCAACGATCAACGACCGCCCTTCCATCTGAGATGCATATCTTACCCGTCCAAGGTCGCTAGCCAACACGTGGTAACCTTTGGCCCAACACCAAGCCCAAATTTTGGCCACGCCCAAACTAATGCCAAACCCTAGTTTTTGGCCGCGCCTAACTATGCAAAAATCCTAGCTTGGTCACCCCTAAACCGTGCCAAAGCCATGCTGGCCAAGCCTTCATGCCGCTGGCTACCAAAATGAAGGGTTGCAACGATCAAAGGAAACCCTTCCATCTGAGATGCAGATCTTAACCATCCAAGGTCGCCAGCTAACGCGTGGTAACCTTTGGCCCAACGCCAAGCCCTAACTTTGGACGCGCCTAAACTACGCAAAAATCCTAGCTTGGCCACGCCTAAACCGTGCCAAAGCCATGATAACCATGCCTTCATGCCGCTGGCTGCCAAAGCGAAGGGTTGCAACAATCAACGGCCACCCTTCCACCTGAGATGCATATCTTAGCCGTCCAAGGTCGCCAGCTAACGCATGGTAACCTTTGGCCCAACACCAAGACCTAATATTGGCCGCGCCTAAACTACGCCAAAATCCTAGCTTGGCCGCGCCTAACACATGCCGTACCAGCCACATCTCCGCTCCAAGGCATTCCAACCATGTCACATGTGACAATGGCATGCCGTGCCAGCCACACCACTGTGCCAAAACCATGCCAGCCTTTCCTCCACGCCGTTGGCTGCCAAAACGAAGGGTTGCGACCATCAATGCCACCCTTCCATCTAAAATGCGGATCTTAGACGTCCAAGGTCACCATCTAACGCGTGGAAACCTTTGCCCAACGCCAAGCCCTAATTTTGGATGCGCCCAAACTATGCCAAAACCTTAGTTCTTGGTCGCGCCTAAACTATGCCAAAATCCAAGCTTGGCCACGCCGAACCATGTCAAATCCATGTGGCCAGGATTTCATGCCGCTGGTTACCAAACGAAGGGTTGCAATAATAAACGGCTACCCTTCCTATCAAGATGCGAAATCTCGACCGTTGAGGGTCACCACCGAGACGACAAGTCTCCCAAGCTCAACTTTCCAAACAGCAGCAACATGCTACATGTTTTCCACGAAAACACTCGAGACATCAACACATGTCACAAACTAGGGGATGCTCATTCGGGTATTGGTTTGGCGGTTTACAGCGTGCGGAGTACACTACGCCCGTTACAAGACAGTGTCATAAGAATGAGGCGGTTGGTAAATACAGGGAGTAATGGTGAAACGCTTTCTTTCATTATGGAACATCAATTCCAGGCGTCACCGGTTACCACCTCCTCCCATTTACTCATCTGTTTTTATTTCTTATGAGACCAGAGTACGTTTCACTTCGACTTGTATAAATAGGTCTTACCTATTACCACCAAACAACAAGTTCCGGTCAGGAGCATACAACACTCAGAAAACATTTGCTAGCTTTCCCATCTGCTAGCTTTCCACTTTCTGATACAAGTCGTCAAACAACTACTTTTCCAGAATCAACTATTCTGGTCTCAACACTCTCTTCGCTTCCCTCCCCAAAACCAACCCTTCTCCTCCACTTTGTGACCGAAGCAAGTATGGAATGGCCATTTCTTGGTTTAGGCCGGACTTGTACATATTGATCTCTCGAATCTAAAGTACTCCCTTGCAGTATATTGTTTAGGGTTTAGACTCGTTTCTCACCCACAACACACGAAATTACCGAAACCAGCAGAAACTGTTTTCACCCTCAAACAAATGGTTAAACAACCTCATTAATTTAATGCTAATAATCTAATTAGCTAATGATTAGATTAGTGAATCTTTCATACTTAGTTGAACACTGGAAAGAAAAAGTGGAGAGGAAGAAAAAGAAGATTTTGGAGATTTATTTGAAAATACCTAGATTTTGATTCACTCAACCAAAATGAGCGATTCCAGTGAAAATTTCGAGGTGGGTGAATCTTTATACCATATAGAAACCAGATATATTACAAACCTCGTGATGGAGATCCAAGAATTTTTCGATTTCCAGAGCGATTTACGGCTGGATTTTTCTATAGAAGCTAACGTAGCACACATTTACGGCTAATATTTGATGAAATTTCAACTATAACCGGTTAAAATTTAGAAAAACCCAAACGTAAACCAGTTACGGCTAAAATTTATCTTATCGAGACGAACCTTAAATCTGTTACAGTTGAGATTTTGATTTTCTAGTTAGAATCCAACTGTAATTCATTATGCATGGATATATTTATTGCTTCGTGTCGCACTAGTTATGGTTGGCAAAGAAAAATACAACTAATTGTAGGCTGAATTACGGTTGATTTTGGTGCTTACTCTTACAACCGTAAATTATTCTATATTTGGTGTTTTGGTTTCTACGATATAAAAAAGAATATCTAGATTATTTATTGCATTAAGTTTTTTTAATCAACATACGACAAGAAGATGGTCGGAATCCTAGCGACAAGCTGGGTTCCAATACCTTTCTGTATCACAATCCCTGATCTGTGAAGAAATAAATTACATTTCTTTGCACCAACATCAAACCTAGACAAATGATTATGCAGCCTCTTCAAGAAATCAACCGTGTCATCACCAAGTTCACCAAACTTCGTGAAAGCCAAAGTGCCAAAGCCATAAAATTGAGCCAAACAGTTTTGTCAAAGTATTTCTTCATTTTGCGAGTAATAGCATTGCTTAAAGCTGAACCAGGCCGAAAATCATGAACCGCTCCACAAGTAAAGGGGAAAACCATAGTCACATCTAATCACATGTCACGACCACTATCCCAATTGTAAACTTAAATATCCGTAGGTCGTAAGGCACCACCATCATTGACCATAAACCCCAAGGAAACTTCTTTCCTAGATAGAATGCCTGCTCGGAAACACATATCAGCAATAGAGTCACGTACAAGGTCATGCAGAAATTTGAGGGATATCTCATGTGAACAATGTAAGGCATGATCCCAGTAACAATCTATGTCTCGATCATAGAATGCACATTGGTTGTCGTCAGAAAATAACGGGATACCCTAGCAATAACACAAGACAACACTAAGTTGTCGCGACCCTACGCGTTGATCAAGACTCTCAATAGGTAAATCTTTGAGAAAGTCTTGAGCATGTTCAGACTTGTTACATTGCCAAAGATCACACATAATTTATTTTTTTTCTGGCATCTCCTTCATGACAAACATAAAAGTGTTTAAATGCCAAGGGATTCATGGGATGATGAGCAGATAAATCAACATTGACATTAGGACATACACTGGAAAATAAATCTATGGTGTGTTATTGCATACCAATATCCAGACCTTGCATAGAAGTATTACGCAAAATAATGGTCTGAAGGGGCTTAGTTTGGATATGCGACGCCAAATAGAAATTGTGAACCGTATCTGCCATGAAATATAAGCCCAACCCTCTATGTCTTAGAGGCAAAGAAGCTAACCAAAGTTGTAACAAACCCATGCCCATAACATTATTAGTAACAGAGTGATGTAAATGCTATGCTAAATTTGAGAAATACAAAGTTGCGGTTTATATTTCTTAAGTTACGGTTGGTCTCAATGAATTTTAAACCAACCATAAGTGTTTCTTTTGTGTCATTATTTAGGTCGATTTTTGGATAGTTTATTTTTCCGGTGATTGGATTCTATAGTCTGATGTATGACGTTGTTTAGAACCAAAGAAAGCTTCAAAAACAAGTGTAAGTACTATGAAAAATCATGCCATAGTTTTTTTCTCCATGGCTAGGTTTATGAGAGGATTGAAAAGTTTAGATAAATATGATTTCATTCACTTGGATTTGAGTACGACAAATGCTTCATGGATCACATATATTTATATTGAGAAGATTTATGGTTCCTTCGAACAAACAAACAAAAAAAGATCTATACAAGTTGTGTATCTAATTGGATGTTGATCTTCTATCATAATATGAATACTTACTGACGTAACTTTCATCAAATAGAACCCTGATTCTAGATGCAGATAAAATGAACGTGAAACTGTGTAGCGTGATCAAAATTATACTCAATATAGTAATTGGTATGAGTAATCCTACCATACTATCACTTGATTCTTAAAATGAAAAAACTTTGAAAAAGAAAGAAAAAACCCTGAAATTTCTACGCTCTTAACTACATTTAGAGCAAATTTACTGAATCAATAAATGACTTTTTGTATTATATCTGTATCCAAACTAATTTTGATTACAACATGAACCAAATAAGTAGGATGGAAACTGGAACAAGTCAAGTTTCCTAACCAATTAGCAGTAAAAAAGACCTTTAAGCTGACATATTAAGCAGTTTTTGTTGTATATATACGATAAGTGGGAGTCCATCTCTGAAAACTAGACCCCATATATTTTTATACATTTATAGTATTGTATAACATTAAACGAATATACATATGGTATACGATACATGCCTGGTTAATTCGTTTTCTTCATATCCGCTCCTTTCCTCTGCCCGTCGAACAAAGATAATCCAGCTTCAACTATTGGAATAATACTGATTCAACGTAGAGATGAAAGTTAGCAATGTACCAAAAAATGAGGAAGGTTTTACATTCGATGTAGATGCGATATTTTGGAGATGCAACAAAATTTACAGTTGAGTTTCT
Source organism: Papaver somniferum (assembly GCF_003573695.1). Classification (NCBI taxonomy): domain Eukaryota; kingdom Viridiplantae; phylum Streptophyta; class Magnoliopsida; order Ranunculales; family Papaveraceae; genus Papaver; species Papaver somniferum. The sequence goes on from NC_039367.1 coordinate 7,440,576, forward strand.
AATATTGAAAGTCAACCGTAACAAAATGACGGTTGCAAAACCCAACTGTGAGTCATACGGGTGGTTCCTTAGATATCAAAATCTAACCGTAAAATCCAAACTACTTGGACAAATTTAAACTTCCAAGATTATCTACGGTTACTAATGTGCTCAGTCGAAGCCAACCACAACATGATTACAGATAGAAAACCCAACGGAATTTTCACATGAAAATTTGAAAATTCAAAATTTACGATTGGGAGTTCTTTATTTCCCCACCAGAATAGATTCAAAAATTGAGATTACAGTTTGCAAATGAAAAACATCCAACCGTAACTGTATCTACAATCCTAAATGTCGATTAAATTTGAACGAATCTTACCTAATTCGAATACAAAAACAACAAATAAGAAGCGGGTTTCCCGAATCTTACCTCACATAAATCATGCCACTCATAAAGTAGGTTTTTCGGATCGTCGATTAATCAAGATGAAAAAAATGAAAAGAGGAAGAGTTGCCATCGAAGAAGATGAATGGAATACGATTATGATTTTGATTTGGTTTTATTAGGTTTTCATTAATTGATGGATGAAAGGATAATTTAGTATTTTCATATATTGAATGGTAATTTAATATTTTTAAATGTCTTTGCAATAATCCCTAACCAACTAACTAGACATTAACATCATGCGCAAAGGCCTTCTATTGGAATCGGCAACCCTTATATAGGATTTCTTCTTTTAATCATGTGTTGATAACGGACACCGATATGATATATTTTTTTTTCTTTTTCCGGAAGCATAATACGATAGTGTATAAACTCGAACTTAGCATGTTTGGATTTTACGCAAAAAGTTACTTTTTGATTTCTAGAAGCAGAAAAATTAGAAATTATTTTTTGACTTTTAAGAGAAAAAAAAAAAAAAACACATTTGTGAAGCAAATACATTTTGGTTCCAACTTGCACTACTAGTATATATATACAAACGACTTTGGCTCCCGCACACAAACTATGAACGGAGGATAAAAGGTGATTTCTGGCCAGTCGTGTAAAGTGGAATTAAAAATTGAATTTATTATTCCCAGCGGAAATGTAGCTGTTCTTCACTTCTTCTTCTTCATCGTCACTCACTCCGTCCTTTCTCTCTCTTATTTGGTTTTGATTGTTAAGGACGGGGAAGAGAAGATAGACTCCAAACTATCGGGTTCCGTTTAAGTACGCTGGTCTTACATTTTAGTATCTCCACATATATATATTTTCCAATTAAGATTTACGCATTGATTATAATCTCTAGATCCCTAATTGATCTAGACATAACATAATTTCTTATTCATGTTGGCCGCTTGGCAATGGAAAATAGGAATCTTGTGAATTCCATCAAACTTATGGTTTTGCGTCCGTTTGAATCTAGACGCTCCATCAAAATAATTGTCATAGTTTTTGTGCTTGTGATGCTATGTTCTTATTTGTTATTTAAACCTGGTAAAGCTCATTTATCATACTTTACTGTCGTTTGGGATTGTGGAAGCACTGGAACCCGGGTAAATGTGTACGAATGGTTAGGAAATAACACAAGGGATAATGGACATCCAGTGTTGTTGAACTCGTTTCCTGATCATTCAACCAATAATTCTCTCCACAAAGATGCTTGTTTATACCACTGCATGCAAACTGAACCTGGTTTGGATAAGTTTGTTCACAACTTTACCGGACTACGCTCTGCATTGGAACCACTACTTCATTGGGCAGAACAACAAATTCCCTCTGAAAGACATCAAGATACTTCTATCTTTCTGTTAGCTACTGCTGGCCTGAGAAGATTGCCGAGTCATGATGCAGCTTGGATTTTGGAAAATGCAGAGGCTATTGTAAGGGAACTCCCGTTTATGCGTAGGAAAACTTCTATAAGGATTCTAACTGGACAGGAAGAGGCTTATTATAGTTGGATCGCTCTTAACTACAAAATGGGGACACTGAACAGTTCTTCCAGTTTACCCACTTTAGGAGTTCTAGATTTGGGGGGTTCGTCGTTGCAGGTTGTAATGGAAATCGAAGAACTGACGGATGATCAGAATTCACTGCAGCTAAAAATTGATTCAGTTCAGCACCAAATTTTAGCATATTCACTGCCCAGATTTGGTCTCAACGAGGCATTTGAAAGGACAATTATCATGCTTAGTGAAGAGACTTCACTCACAGAGAGTATTGATGGCAGACTTCAACTCAGACATCCGTGTCTGAGTTTGGGATTTGTTCTGAACCATACTTGCGATGGCTGTCACCTACCAAACATCTCTAGTTCAAACAATGTAACTGGTCAATTTCAGAGAAATGCGTCCACCTTGTTTTCTCTGATAGGGGATCCAAACTGGAAGCAGTGTAAGAGAATTGCTAAGGCTGCTGCAACCCATTCAAACAATTTTGATTGGTCACGATTAACTAAGGGTAAGAACTGCAAAGGACGATCGTCATCCTCTAACAGTGAGTGCATTCAGACCCACGTGCTTTCTGCTTTGATTTTGTTTAGACTTCATGTTTCCTCAAAACATCTGTTGTGCAAGTGCAACTTTTATATATACAGTATTCAGATGTGTTTTTTCTATTGCTTAAGAATCTGGTAATTTACTATTGCGTTGACTTCTATGCTGTCTTTGCAGGCACAAATTCAAATTTGATATCCGCCCCTCGTCCAGTTTCACGGTTTCATGCTTTATCTGGATTTTTTGCCGTTTACAGTATGTTAGATTTGAATCCAAGAGCTAATTTGACAAAAATTTGGAAGAAACGCGAGCAAATATGTTCTGGGTCGTGGATTGACTCAAAGAAAATTTCTGGAAACAGAAAGTATGCTGATCAATTCTGTTTTCGAGTTCCATATTTGGCATCTCTCCTTGAGGATACATTATGTTTGGGGGACACAGAAATTAACTTTGGCCCTGGAGATGTTTCTTGGACGTTAGGAGCTGCACTGGTGGAAGGAGAGCACAAATGGCTAAGTAATAAAGAACCTCAGGCTGGTAGTTACAATCTGAAGCTCTCCGAGGTCATCCCTTATCCCATTTCTTTATTTACTGTATATTTGTGTTTTATTTTAATTGTTTACCGGGATTGGGTTAGGCAGACATCATTGTCGTTGGTGTCTGTGCCAGGAAAAAAGGGTGCTTCCACTGGGGCATCATTGCCATCTTACTTTTGTCCAAAAAGGCAACTGAATTAGTCATTTTTACTGCTTCAGTTAGAAAACACAAAGTAACCTTACATTTTTTCGTTTGCCGATGTATACTTGTATTAGTGTCCATCATATTCTTTTCCGCATCTTTCCTATTAGAGGAGATATGCCATCAATAATTTACATGGAAAGGGGTTGTATTGGTCTAAATTATCATAATGAGAACAATTTCTACTCTTGGCTTGATTTTGAGATTTGATGTAGGTGGGACCGAAAATCATTTAATATATGTTTTAGGATTTAAATATGCTCAACATTTTTCCCCCTGTTGGAAGTATGAGGTTAATACTTAGGGAAATGGAGAATTCGGGAATAGTATCATCTTTTGGGTAGAGAAATCAAACGTTAAGATCTGGAAAGCTAATCCAAGCTTAGTTAAATCAATCAATCTGCGTCGTCGGCTATTCTGATTAGTTAGCAACATATTCAAATGTCATTATAATCCTTGAAGTGATTACCCAAACTATTAATTGATTGTGATATACCTTATATCACTCAGTCTCACTCAAACTTTTGAGTGTTAGTATGTGAGAAAATTAGGTTGTATATTGCAAAAATAGACCCCACACAAGAGAGGAGCTCAAGTAAGCAAGTCACATTGATTGGGTTGTCAGGGCCTGATGATTGAATGCCATGCAGCACTAGTATGTGAATGTGTTTTACATGTTTATACTATGTTTCTGTGCTGTGCTGTTCTTTCCTTCCTTTTCTTTTTTCCTCGTTTTGTTTGTATGTAGAATAGAAAGTATCTAACTATCCCTATTTTGTAAAGACACACACACACAATAGAAAAAAAGAAAAGAAAAGCACGAGGTCCTCTGTGGATAAAAGTGGTGAAGAACAACATATAACAAGATTTCCGTGTTTCACAAAGGAGCGTAATAAAAACTTAATATTCAAGTTTCCACAAACATAGAGGAATCGAAAAGAAGAAAAAGACCATACCTAACTAAATGAGTAAAAACCACTCTTGATACCATAACTGACATAACAACGTAGCAGTCCACTACTATTCACAGTTATTAATACTAACCCTTTATGGTAGTATTCACAAGGAAGATTTGGATACATAAACAGTTTATAGCCTTCTCGGAGTTTTAGATAGAACTAAAACATATTGTACGTTCCAGTGGTAGTTGTCAGACAGTAGCGGGTGAGGTTCCATTAGTTGGTCTTAGTTGAGAAGCGATTTTTCTGCCTCGTTCACTTTTGCTGGTCTCTGCGAGTTTCAAGCTTCCCAGATGTTTACCTTCCTCTTTCTCTCTAGAATTCCACTCAGATGCATAATATTCTTCTTCAGTGGCATTTTCTGCAGTTGATGGACCAAAAACCATTCCACCCTATTGTGGTAAGTAGATCAAGGCTAATGGGAGCATACAGCATATGATCATAATACCCATTAGGGTTATCCCCGTTTCTTTAGAGTATTGAGCACCTTTGAAGAAAATGACTTGCGTTAAAACTGCACCCACATTTCCACCGGCTGCTGTCATTCCTGATATGAGTCCCAACGATCTGAAAAATCACTTGGCATCAGAATTTAATACCTAATCTGCTACTAATCATGGATGATCTAAAACACTAAACAAAAACAAGTAATTCTAGCACTGGCATTACTGTCTGTAACTTTGCATTATTAGTATTACAAAGAAAAACAGTGACATACTCATATTGTTGAGAAAACAAAAATTAACGCAGGATGAGTGATGAGTTTGTAACAGTGCAGCTAAAGAATGAAAAAACTTGCCTTCTAGATACGAAAGGAACTACCCCAAAGGTTAGTCCACATGCAGCTTGGGCGAAAAACGAAAAAATCAGCATCACTGTTATTGATGGACCCAAATGATCCTACTCTTCCTAGAACAACACACAGCACTCCTCCTGTAGTTTGAACTAACCATAAACTCCAGATCCTACCCCTCATCCCATACCTCTTTGCCATGAAATCGGAGAACATTCCGCCACCAGGTCGAGAAACAAAATTCTCTAACCCAAAACTTGCTGCAATAAGTTCAGCAGTGTGGAGTTTCAGATTGTACCTATCAAAAAGTACTCCGCAGTTATGTTATCTACTGTCATTTCGACTCCGAAACTGTACCCGTAACCCAAGGCCAAAATCCACCCCCTGTAATTTTTGATCCCATCGTAGAATTTTTTTGACATTTTATCCTTTGCTTTCTCCCCGGAGTTCTGAAGCCTTCTAAAATTACCTGCTGGCAGGTCTTGGCCAAAAAAGAAGACCATGTATGATGTAATGGTTTGAAACAGTGCAGGGATGAAAAAGCAATCCGCCAGGCAGTGAAATTGGTTGATCCCATTTTTCTGATCAGTTCATAGACAAGGGGCATTAGTAGCTGGGTGGCCCCGCCACCGAGGTTCCCCCAGCCGGCTGCAACACCATTTGCGGTCCCGACGACCTTAGCGGAGAACATTGTGCGAATCCAGAACTGGGTCGAGACGAAGGTGGAGACTGAGAAACCAGTGAAAAAGCAAACAAGGAGGAAGGAAATAGGCGAATTTATAGTGGCGGTGAAGTAAACTGCTGGTGAAGTGAGACGAATGAGTGCTGAAGAAGCAAGACGGGGACCCCAGAGGTCACATGCAGTCCCCATGACAAGCCTCGCAAAGACCGCACCAGAGACATAGGCTATTCCTGCATTTCCGATGTCAGTTGTGGTGAGATTGAGGTTGTCACGTATAATTGGGAGGAGGGGTGGGGCTGCAAAAGTGGAAACGAAACAAGCGAAGAAGGAGATCCATGAAAGATGAAAGCCCCGCATGTGGGGTTTTGCTAGCGATAGTATTTTGAACTGAGTTGCCTTATTATCAGAATCCACAGGAAGAGCGAAGGTAAGGCGCTCTGATTCTGATAGATTTCCTTTGTCTTCTATTGTAGAGTGATTTAGAGGGGGTGAATATGCAAAATTATGAGAAGATCAGATTTATTTTTATTGCTTTCTATGTATGAGTGCTGCAATAAAGGTTGATATCTTCTTGGTTTCTTTGCAGATAAAAAGATGAAGACACATTTTTCTTAAGCATCAGTTAATATGCATGAATCCAGAGAGTGATGAGGTAGTAAGGTTGAGTGTATCTTTAGAGAATACTGAGTTCCTATATTTATTTTTAGCAAGTTGGATATACAAAGCAGTTTAAGAATTACTTACTGAATATATAAAGTGAATTCACTGTCTTTTCTGATATACCAAGGGATTAAGGTTGGCACGTTTTCTTTTCTACATTTCTGATTTGATGTTTTGTGAAACAGATGGCTCTATGGGTTTCTGAATGGTGAATCTGAGGATCCAAAGGTGCGTATTTATTCAAGTTTCACTGTCTTTTGTGACTTTAACATGGATACAAAACAGAGGTTTAAGGGAGCTTAATATCAAAGATCTCAGGGTTTGCTCATTTGCTATAATGATCTTTGTCAATGACTAGTTTGTATTTAACTTGAATTATAAATGGTTTTTGTCAATGTCTACTTGGAATTCAATTTGGTTATTATGAACTAAGCATAAAAAAATTGAGTTGGTGAAGTTTTGACATTTGAAGATCCAATTATGTCCAAGGACTGTGGACAGGTCTGACTCGGTTCATCTCCTTCATTGTACTTTGTGTTCATTTTCAAAAAGACATAACTCCCCAAACTTTGAACTCATCCCCTCTCTCTCTCTCTCTCTCTCTCCCTCCCTCCCTCCCTCCCTCTCTCTAATGTTCATTGTTTATTATGATGCAGATTTCTTGTAACAAGGGATCAAACAAGGAGAATATCCGAGGTACTTTCTATTGTTCTCAACAATTTTTGCTCGTGGTTTACTAACCATTGGATAGAAGGGCATATTTCATTGCCTTAGATAATAAAGAAGAAACAACATATGTGTCTTGTCTACATGTGTGTTTCCCTCTAGCATTAGCAAAATCACTAAAAGTAGCAAGCAAAACAACATAAAATCTCATCTTGTATATGTATTTTTTAGGTGTAATGCAAGACTGCTTAGGCCGGCATTGTTTGATTTCTGTTTGTTTTCTTTATTTATTTTTTAGTAAATAAAGGGTATTTTAGTAACTAAAGGTGTGGTAGAGTTAACAACCATAGTTTAGTGGAAATTGTAAAACTATCCCTCCTTTTGATGGGATTCATAAATATCCTTGTCCACTATATTAATATTCCTAATCCAAAAACAAGGAAATTTAATTAACTATACTTTCCCTTAATACCTCTCTCAGACTTTAGTGCACTTTTGTTTTTAGATCCGGAAACAATCTTTCTCTTTCCTTTCTCTGCCATCACCACCATCCCTCTCCATCACCGCCACCTTACCACCGTCAACGTCTCCATCTCTGCAACCACCACCACCATCGCTATACCTACCAGCACCACCACAACCATCTCCACTATCAACAACATTACAGAGAGAACCTTATTTCCAAATCAATCTCAGATTTAAAATTACTGAGAAAAACTTATTTTCAAATCCTAATCTTTATTAGAAACATCATGTTTATTCCGATTTCAGTTGATTTCAGCTTGAAGAACCTGAAATCAATGATAACGGTGTGTATTAGTTGGGAAAAGACGATGAAAATCTTCATCCATAAGTAGATCTGAAGTTTTAATCATCAAAAATAAATTAAAAGATAAGTTTGATCTCTTACTGTTATTCTAAGTAGTAGCCTAAATTTGATCTTGGGTTTGGTTTTTTGATGTTGATTCAACATGGTTTCTTTTTTTTATTTCGATTTTAAACTGAGTTCTTGATTGTAATTCATTTCTGAAACAAGAAAATGGAGTTTGTTGTACTAGTGTGGTGGTGGTGGTGGTGATGGAAACATTTTGGTATTGTTGTTGTTGTTGTGGTGGTGGAAGGTGGTGGAAGGTGTTGTTACAGTGGTGGTGCTGGATGTTTGTTGCACTGCAGGTGATGGTGGTGGCTTTTATTGTAGTAGTGAGGGTGGTGGCGTACTTTTTATGGGATCAACTCCTGTTGTGGATCCCATTTTTTATGGATCAACTACTGTTGTTGATCCCAAGTAACCAAAAAAAACTCTTGACTTCAGTTTTTATGGGATCAACTCCTATTGTTGATCCCATTTTTTTATGGATCAACTATTGTTGTTGATCCGATCAACTCCTATTGTTGACAACATTCCCTTGGATTAGTATAATCATGCTTGTAGTTTAGATCATGTAAAGTTCTCCAAATGTTGAATTTGTGGTGCAATGGTAGCATGACTGACTCCATGTCAGATGATGTGTGTTCGAATCACGCCAAGTTCACTCTATTTACATGGATCAACTTTCATTGTTGATCCAATTAAGGGGATCAACTATTGTTGTTGATCCCCTAAATTGAATAAACTTCTACTGTTGATCCTTTTTTTTTGGATCAACTACTGTTATTGGTCCCCTAAATTGGATCAACTTCTACTGTTGATTCTATTTTTATTTGGATCAACTGCTGTTGTTGATATAAAAATATCTGAATCAGTGTTGGTGGCAGAGACGGCGGTGGCAGAGACGGCGGTGGCGGTGGCAGCGGACTACTGATAGTAGCGGTGGCAGACTAGTGGTGGTGGCGGACTGGTGGTAGTGTAATGGTGGTGGTGACGGAGTGGTGGTGGAATATTAGTGGTGGTGGCGATTGGTAGGTAGTGGTCACTGAATGGTGGTGGTGGAATGGTAGTTGAATGTTAGTGGTGGTGGTGTTAATGGTTGTGGTGAAGTGGTAGAGGAAGAAATTTATTCCATTTTGAAATTAAAAAAAAGTTTATATGGATGAGGGTTTTAAGATAATCTAATTTTAAATGGATAAGGTTATTGAAAACGGCAGTGCTATTTGGCTCCCTCTTTCCCACCTCCCTATTCACCTCCTTACAATCTAAACCCCATAGTTTATGTAGTAAGTAGTTAATGATCCATAGTTTATAAGGATATATTTGTAGGACATTAAAACTAAGGACATATAATTAATATACCCCATAGTTTATGTAGTAAGTAGTTAATGATCTGTTTAATGGTACACCAGAATATTCAGTTGGGAGGAAAGAATTAACAACATTGTGTTAATGGTGATCAAGAAAGTTATTACACCCAGATTCATTACGGATTACAGTTGAAGTAAATGAACTATTTAAAGTGAGTACAGACTTTACTAAAACTGTGACCGACATTCATACGTGCAGAGTACACGTGAATATACAGGCTGTGCCTGCCTGTTATCCTACACCACTTCAGTCTTAACCTTCACTGCTTCTGTAACTCTGTCTTGTCCTGCACTGCATTTGTAACTCTGTCATTAGCCCCCCTCAAGCTTACGGGCAGAGAAACAACCTTGAGCTTGGATCCAAGAGTAAGAAATCGAGGACCATGTAACCCCTTAGTAAAAATATCTGCTATCTGATTTAATGTATGAACATAGTAGACGTCAAGAGACTTGGACTGAACAAGCTCCCTAATAAAATGATAATCCAGATGAACATGTTTCATTTTGGAGTGAAGAACTGGATTAGAAGCAAGAGAAATTGAGCTGATACTGTCACAGCCAAGTTTAGGAATACCAGAGATGATAAAGTGAAGATCATTCAGAATATAGCAGATCCAAACCATTTCAGCAGCACTGTGAGCTAAAGTCCTATATTCTGCTTCTGTGCTTGATCTGGCAACTGTAATTTGCTTTTTGGATGACCAAGAGATAATATTATCACCAAGAAAAATGCAGTAACCCCCTGTAGATCTTCTATCATCCACATTACCAGCCCAATCTGCATCTGAGAACCCTAAAAGAAATGAATCACCTTTAGCAAAGTGAATACCAAAGTCCAAAGTACCCTTGAGATAGCGTAGAATTCTTTTAGCAGCTTGAAGATGTTCAATTCTAGGATGTTGCATAAATTGGCAGACCTGATTGACTGCAAAAGAAATATCATGCCTAGTCCAAGTAATGTACTGCAGAGATCCTACAAGACTTCTGTACTCAGTGGGATTATCCAGAAGATCTCCACAATGTATGCTTAACTTGTGAGAAGGTGAAATTGGTGTCTGACAAGGTTTAGCACCATCCATGTCATACTGCGTAGTAGATCAACTGCACATTTAGTGTGTGTGAGAAACAAAGAATTAGCAGTTTTGGTAACTTCAAGGCCAAGAAAATAATGCATATCACCCAAATCCTTCAAAGGAAACTGCTTCTGTAACTGAGTGATAACATCTTTGAGAAAAGAAGCACTGGAACCAATGAGCAAAATGTCATCTACATACACTAAAGCTACTGAGATTTTGAGAACCTTGTTTGTGCACAAAAAGAGAAGGATCTGCCATAGAGTTAACAAAACCAAGAGCCTTCAATGCTGAGCTGAGCTTGTCATACCATGCTCTTGGTGCTTGCTTAAGCCCATATATAGCCTTATGAAGTAAACAAACATGAACTGGTTTTGTTGGATCCACAAAACCTGGGGGCTGAGACATATAAACTCCCTCTTGCAAATCTCCATGAAGAAAAACATTGCTCACGTCAAGTTGATGCATTGTCAAATTAAACTGCACTGCCATTGAAAGAATAATTCTTATAGTTGTAGGCTTAGCAACAAGGCTAAATGTCTCATCAAATCCAAACCTTGTTGCTGATGAAATCCCTTTGCAACCAATCTAGCCTTATGTTTATCAATAGTTCAATTTGCATTATATTTAATTCTGAAGACCCACTTGCAACCAATGAGATTTTGAGCAGAATCTGGTGGAACTAGAGACTATGTACCAGCTTGCATGAGTGAATTGTATTCTGACACTGAAGAAATTCTTCAAACTTTTACTTTGTTAGCAGCACTTATACTCTTTGGAACATGACACATCAAAGTTGTAGGCAATGGATACTTAGTAGCAAAATAGGACTTTGGTGTGTAAATACCATTTTTACCTCGAGTAGTCATGCCATGATCATTAGTAACAAGAATAAAAGTTTTAGGAGATTGCAATGGAGCTGAAATAGAAGGAGTAGGAGACTTAGATAAAGAAGGTTTAGAGAAAGAAACCAATTCAGTAGAAGTAGATATAGGAGACACAATGTCAAAATATGGAAAAGAAGTTTCATTGAATGAAACATGTCTAGAAATATAAACTTTTCCATAGATTGGTTCTAAACATCTATAACCTTTATGCTGCAAACTGTAGCCAAGAAAAATGCAAAGTGTACTTTTTGGTTCTAGCTTATTAGATGTATAAGGCTTTAACCAAGGAAAACAAGCACAACCAAAGACTTTTGAAAATTGATAATCTGGTTGTTTGTGAAAAAGGGATTCATAAGGAGTGGAGAAATCAAGAGATCTAGTGGGAAGTCTATTGATTAAGTAATTTGCAGTTTGTATGGCTTCAAACCAAAATTTATTTGGTAGACCAGATTGCAGGAGAAGAGTTCTGGTAATACCTAGAAGATGTTAATGTTTAACTTCTGCCACACCATTTTGCTCAGGTGTATAAGGGCAGCTGAATTCATGAGTGATACCTCTTGATAAACAGTAGTGAGCTAAAAAGGTATTTAAGAATTCTCCACCATTGTCAGTTCTTATGGTAATAAAAAATTTGGAGAAAAGTTTATCTATTCTAGTAACAAAAGATACAAATGTATGTTTAAAGTCAGCTTTAGAAGACAAAGGAATGATCCAACAATACTTTGTGTATTCATCAATAATGTTTGCATAATACAAGCTGCCAGATACAGATTCAACATGACATGGACCCCAAAGATCCATATGTAACAACTCAAGAGGTTGTGAAGCTACAATAGTAGAAAGTTTAAATGGTGGTTTTTGTGCTCTACATATCTTACATTCAGTACAACAGAAAGATTTATTGGAAATATTTACTAGGTTCAATGTTCTGCAAAGTTTTTTAAGAGTTTGAAATGAAGGATGACCAAATCTTCTATGAAGAAGAGTAATACCACTTATTGTTGAGGAGTAAGCATGATGAGAGGATTGAAAGTTGATAGGGTAGAGACCATTTTTATGTGGACCTTGGAAGATAATCTTCCCAGAGGTCTGATCCTTCACAGAGAAACCATGAGAGTCAAGGGTTAGAGAACAATTATTATCAGAAGTGAATTTATGTGCAGAAAAAAGATTGTGAGAAGCTTGAGGAACTAGAAGAATATTATTCAAGGAAAAAGCATGATCATTGACATTTCTACTAGAGTGTCCTGTATGAGTTATAGACATACCTTCTCCATTGGATGTATTAATGAGTTCAGAACCATCATACGGTGTAGCCTCCTGAAGTAATGAAGCATCAACTGTAATATGACTATTGGCACCACTGTCCACTATCCACTCATCCTTATCAAAAATGTCAGCTGCAACAAGCATGTCATTGAGATTTGTTGGAGGAGCACTGCCCTTGTAAGTGAAATTTAGTCTTTGAGGACAATTAGGAGCCAGATGAGAGTCAGATAGACATATCTGACAAGGTATGACTTCACCAGTAGAATTACCTCTTCCATAGGCTTGTCTTGAGAAAATTGCAGGATTTGGATATCTTCCCCCACTTGAAAATCTACCACCATTTGAGTATCTTCCTCTGAAATTTCCTCTGCTAGAAGAACCTCTAAAAGAACCCCTGAAGTTATTGTTAGCTAAAAATGCTTTAGCATCCATTTCAGATTTGGTGTTCTTAAGCCTCTCACTGACTACAGATTCTTCACTGAGAAGATTATTGTGCAACTCAATACTTGTAATTGGTGGATTTCTGTGCCTCATGAAAGTTGCAAAGGTATGTAATCTGAATTTAAGGCTTTGAGCGTAATAACAACCAATTCTCTATCGGACACAATTTCACCTGCAGTAGCTAGCTGATCTGACAACAGTTTGATCTCATTAATCAATGAGGGAACAAATTTATCACCTTGAGTGAGGGAAAGCAATTTAGTGCGTAATTGAATAGAATGGGTGGATGGTGCTTTTGCAAATCGATCTTCAATACTCTTCTAGAGTTGATGAGAAGTTGTTGAATTTGAGAGTAAGCAATAACAACATCAGAAATAGTTGAATTGATCCACATAATGATCGTAGAATCTTCTTCTATTCTGAGGTTCTCCTCCCAAATTAATTTCTCCACTACAGAGAGCCGACGCATGAAATATACAAAAATATAATATAACACAACCATTGTTTATAATTTAACCATTCAACGTTGCTTTTGTCAGTTAATAAATAACTTACGAACCTTAGCATTTAATGTTGTTATGGTATCAGATAGGTTAGGGTTATCTTCTATGAGTTTTAATCCTTTTTCGATCCTGCTTCTCTCAACATAAACTTCACTCTGATGATTAATCATCTTTGAAATTGCTTATTTCAGAGAAATCTTGTGTGTTGTTTGGTGATTTTTGCTCAGTTTTCTACTCTACGGTGTTTCTTGATCTAAATCTCAGATTCCGCCATTGTTTTACTTCAATTTAAAGCATTCTTTCATCACCATTGTTTTAGAGAGATCATTGCTTCTTTTGTCTCAACAATTTTTCTGTTAATTTCTTCTTTTCTTGAATCTCAAATCTGTTTATGATTCAGGAATTTGGTTCTACTTCTTCAATGGAAAATCCTATTGCGTCTTCTTTCTCAAAGGTTCCATTAAATTAAATTACTACTTCTGTTCATCTCAAGCTCAAAGAAGATAATTATTATACATGGAGAAACCTGATGAATCCTGTTATCCTACACCACTTCAGTCTTAACCTTCATTGCTTCTGTAACTCTGTCTTGTCCTACACTGCATCTGTAACTCTGTCATTAAGAATCATAATATTTTATGAATTTATAGATTCCTAGGTCTGACCTTGAGATGTACTCCCAGTTGTCATACTCTGAGATGTCTTAGTCATTACAAAACTGATGCTTTCTTTGCCACCTTGTTTTAGATTTTTTATTGCATTTTTTTATTGCATTTCATTACATAAATCATAATATTTAGTCATTACCGTGGACTTCATTTTTTTTCCTAGTTTTGAGTTCTCCTACTTCATTGATCCTAGATAATAAGTTCTGTATATTTGTGCATTCAATCCTTTCTGACTTAGCAGGTCAGTGGTTATGTAAGTATCGATTCCGTTTGCTCATGGTTGGGATCCAATATTGATTGATGGTTCTGGTTAGTATTAGGGGAGTGCTGGCGAAGGGATAAAAGCAGAACGAGGTAGTTGGTCAGTAGCTTCATGACGCCAGTTGTTATCGCTGACGTATTACGTTGGAATTGCGTACAAATTTTACGTGGTACAAATTGATTTTGACATTTGTAAACCTTTATAACTGGGCATAATGAGTTTTGATGGAAAAGACTACTAAAGTTGTCACTAATTGAGGTTTGTTTACACTCATTTGACCGACGGTTGTAGCGGCAAACCCTAGTTGTATTACCATAGTAGTGATGGAATTGTGTCCACTGACCTGAGTTCACTAGGTATGAACTAGTCCAATGATGTTGACATACTCACCAACTTTTTACTGTTTATTTATTTAGGTTCAGATCCCACTGGATTAATTACTTTATCTATTGCCGTCTAGTAATTTAGATTTATAAATGGATAACCGAATCCATTTATCCATCTGAAAATTTCAGATATAATCCGAAGTTTTTGGATGCCCGATACATATATCGGGTAATGTTATCAAAAAGGAGAAATTAGGCTCAGGCCCAACCCATGGATAACCCATAATATGAGGCCCTTAATTAAAAAAAGTTTAAATCTAGGCCCCGAGTTTTTAAAAGACCTTGATACCCTTATGCATATTGTCAAGCCCATAATTAAATAAAATTTAAATCTAGGCCCAAAATTATTAAATCTAAGCCCGAAATTATTAAAATACAGTGCGAAGGTGTAAACAGAAGTTACACATGCATATGGCATGTGTAACCAGAAGTTACACATCCTTATGATATGTGTAATGCAAAGTTACACTTGTATATATATGCAAATAAATAGACATCAAAAAAAAAACACAAAAAAAAAAGTTATTACTTTAATATTCATTTACAATAATTTCTTAGCATGTGTAACTAGAAGTTACACACGCATCTGTTTAGTGTAATTGAGAGTTACATATGTGTCTATCTATTGTAACTGAGAGTTACACATGCATCTGACTTGTGTATTCAGCGTCAACTCCAGTTCCAGCGAGACCATTACCACGTTTAAGCAATTAGCTTTTATGAAGTTATCTAAAACCTGAAATATAACAACAAGCAATCAGTATTTATACGATTAAAATGAACAGTACATAAAACAATGTATATTTCAGTTTCACAAGCATCTGACTAGTGTAGCTAGCGGTTACACATGCATCTGAATTGTGTAACTAGGAGATACACATTCACCTGGCTAGTGTAGCTAGCAGTTACACATGCATATGACTAGTGTAACTAGGAGTTACACATACATATTGATATGTGTACCCAAAATCAGTATGTGTAAGTAAAAGTTACATATGCATATCCCATCAAATTAGCATGTGTAACTATAAGTTACATATGCATATCCCATCAAATTAGCATGTGTAACTATAAGTTACACATCTAATTTGCATGTGTAACTAGTAGATACACATTTATGTGGCTTGTGTACCTAGAAGTTACATATTTAATTAGCATGTGTAACTACTAGTTACACATCCATAGTCTGCCAATGCTAGTTAAACGTGCAAATTGTCATGCATATGGCTTGTGTGATGTGCAGTTAAACAGATGTATGAGTTAAGTGAAACCATTCCAGACCTATATCCATATACTACCTTTCAAGAAAAAGAAGTAGCTAGTCGTAAGTAATCAAGAAGCTAGAACACTTCTCAGGTACGTATAAATACAACTTCCGTATAAATACAACAATGTATATTCAGTTTCACAAACATCTGACTAGTGTAGCTAGCAGTTACACATGCATATAACATGTGTCATTAGGAGTTACACATTCATATTAGTATGTGTACCCAAAATCAGTATGTGTAAGTAAAAGTTACACATCTAATTAGCATGTGTAGCTCGAAATCCCACATCTAATTAGCATGTGTAACTAGAAATTACACATCTATTTAGCTTGGGTAACTAGAAGTTACACATCCACTTAGTTTGTGTACCTAGAAGGTAAGCAACAATTATCCTATCTATGTAGCTTGTGTAACTAGAAGTTACACATCCACTTAGTTTCTTATGATATCCCTTTTCATAAGAACCTTCAATATATAGAACATAAACTTTATATCCCAGGATGTGTAACTGCTAGTTACACATCCTGCTAGTTACTGTTAGATCATCTCCAAACTGAATGATGGCCCTTTACTGAGAACAAGCTGGCCATAAAGAAACTTCCAACCAATGTTATCTAGTAATTCCAATATGATTGATATACCTTTTCATAAGAACCTGCAAATATAGAACATAAACTTTATATCCTAGGATGTGTAACTAGAAATTACACATCTATTTAGCTTGTGTAACTAGAATTTATGCATCCACTTAGTTTGTGTACCTAGAAGGTAAGCAACAATTATCTTATCTATATAGCTTGTGTAATTAGAAGTTACGCATCCACTTAGTTTCTTATGATATCCCTTTTCATAAGAACCTTCAATATATAGAACATAAACTTTATATCCCAGGATGTGTAACTGCTAGTTACACATCCTGCTAGTTACTGCTAGATCATCATCCAAACTGAATGATGGCCCTTTACTAAGAACAAGATGGCCATAAAACAACTTACAACCAATGTTATCTAGTCATTCCAATATTCATGATATACCTTTTCATAAGAACCTGCAAATATAGAACATAAACTTTATATCCTAGGATGTGTAACTAGCAGTTACACATCCTGCTAGTTACAGGTTTCAGATAACTAGCAGTTAGACATCCATATGCCAACATATATGGATACCTAGAAATGTGAAAATCACAATCAAATTTTATGAGTCATGTTTACCTGAAGCTCACTCGACAACACCATCCTCATCTGCTTAACCACTTTTGTGGTATCAATATCAACTCCACCACTCCCTGCAATCCATACATACACGTAAAAAATGTATAGAGTCATTAAGAACCTTATTTTTCTGAAACTTCATTTGGTCAAACAAAAAATTCACAACAATTCACAAAAAACAAAAAACAACAGAAAAATACAAATTCCATGCTAAAAATACAACATGATACATATGTTCCACATACTGTATAACAAAAAACAGCATGTCTACATCATCAATTTGAAGTTGTTCTTCTGCAACAACATTGTTTCTTCATCCTCTTCTCAGTATCAAACAAAAACTCACAAGAAATTCACAAAAAACAAAAACAACAAAAAGATATATACAAATTCCATGCTAAATATACAACATGATATACATGTGTAACCTTATGTTACACATACTGTATAAAAAAACAGCATGTCTACATCATCAATTTGAAGTTGTTCTTCTGAAACAACATTGTTTCTTCATCCTCTTCTCAGTATCAAATAAAAAACTCACAACAAATTCACAAAAAACAACAGAAAAATACAAATTTCATGCTAAAAATACAACAAGATACATATGTGTAACCTCAAGTTACACATACTGTAACAAAAAACAGCATGTCTACATCAATTTGAAGTTGTCCTTCTGAAACAAAATTGTTTCTTCATCCTCCTCTCAGTATCAACAAAATAAACAACAAATTCACAAAAAATTCTCGGATCGGACATGCAAGAACAACAAATAATCGAAAAAAAAATGAAAAAAGTTTTGAAATCAAGCCAAATAAAATTCGTACCTAGATTTGTTGTTTTCCTTCTTCTGAAACAATATTATTTCTCTTCTTGTTCTCAGTATCAACCAAATCAAAAAATATAAAAACAAAATAAGAAAGATCCAAATCATAAAAATCGAAATCAATGGAATTCAAGACTAGATCGAAAAACACTATGTTGATTTCTCTATTCCAACCTGTTTTCTTCCTCTTCTCAGACTCAGCAAAATCCAAGCAAAAAAAACGATAATCAGTAGAAAATCGAAATTAAAAAATAGATCAGAAAAAACTAGTGAATCAAACCTATTTTATACAAACAGAAAATAAAAATTGATACAAACCTATTTGTTGTTCTTCAATGCAGCGTCTTCCTCTCGTCAGATCTGAAAACAACTGAATCAATTCAACGATTTTCTGGGAAATATGTGTTGTTCTTCCTCTCGTCTTCAATACAGCGAATCAAAAATCAACGCACTTGTTTGTTGTTCTTCAATGCAACGATTTTGTGAAGAAACAATTCGAATTCGGAAGATTTAATATCATGAAGAGAAAATCTAGTGAAAGGAAGATGCAGATACAATTTTGCCGAGAGATCTTTTGCCGAGAGAGAGAAAGTGAAACAGGAAATGAATCTGGAAATGAAACTCATAGCCTATTTTATTAGGTATATATAGTCAAGGGTATTTTTGGTATTACTAATTTCTTCCAAACCCTAAACTTTATTACCAAGCCCTGAAATCTAAAGTTCTGGGCCTAGAAATATCAAAAAGTTTAATTATGAAGTTTATAGTAATGAATCCATTTGGTGGGGCTTGAAAATATAGAACCCATTTAGTTGGGTGATTCTAGTATTTTTCACTATCAAAAATTTCTCTTTATCGGTAGGATATAATGGTGGCATTGTCTTATAAGATAGTTATCAAATAAATAAATTAGTTTTAGCTAAAGGAAATTAGAAGTACGTTCTCAAAGTTCCAATCACTCTTCTCGTATGTGTGTATATATATATATATATATATATATATGAAAATGTAGAAACTGCCGTATAGTCCTAGAAATAATATAATAGAGTGAGTTTGGTCCTGTTGACCTAGTCAATTGTCTGTTTGGTCATTTTTCTAAATACATATTAGTGTTTGGTCCTAGAAATTATTGTTTGGTCCTAGGGTGGACAATATCCACACTGGATAACATCATGGATGATGTAGTTATCTGTGATAATGTCAGAACTACCCTTTCTGGAACCATTTGTATATCCAATTATTAATAGAGATGAGAATCATTTTAGAATCTGTTCTCTCTCCTTTTATTTCTTTTTAGATCTACTTTCTCTCTCTGGTTACTCTTCTTTATTTTTTTCTTATGAAAATGATGATGATGAATGCGTTGATGATGATGATGAAGACGATGATGAAGATGATAAAGATTTTTAATTTTTTTTACTGCTATTGTTGTTGTGGTGGTTGAAGATGATGAAGATTTTTAGTATTTTCTTTTCTGATGTTGTTGTTGTTGTTGTTGAAAAAGATGAAGATTTACGTTTCTCTGATATTTGTTCTTCGATTTTAAATGAACTTTCAATTTTTATAGATTTTTCTTGTGTGTTCATGTTAAAGAATGAACTATGGTTTGTTGTTAGAGCACTGCTCGGTCGAACTCGCAAGCGTTGCTATCTCAAGCTTGTTTGTCAAGTTTAGTTGATCAAAACTATATACTTGATTTCTAGTCTACTTATAGCTATGTCTCGGATTAGGATATAAGTGTGTAGTTGAGCTTTAGAATTCATGTCGTTCACCAATTGAAGAAGAACATCTACCGAGGAGCTTGGAGGAACTTCATTAACAAAAGGTATGTGGAGACTAAAACTTATCTATCACTCAGAATTCTGTTCTATTGTATCTTCTAATGAGACTAAGTCTTATAGCTATTAGACTTTTACATTATATACATTTGATATTTCGAGTTGAGTTTATCTCGTTTATCTATTTCTCGAAATACGTGTTGGAAGCTTTTAGCTTTAGCTAAGTTCATTGCATACTTGACGAGTTTAGTTGGAGATAATTTATTTGTTGGAAACTAAATATTAAGTCAAAGATCATGTGAAAATTACCTTGAACATCTTACATGATTTATGTGAGACAATCATTTGATGTCAACTTAGGAAGTTTAGTACTTGAAAATTACTTGAAGCTAGTGGTATGTGTAAGATTACCATTGTTGTCTTCCAAGGATGTTTCAATGATTAAATGAGAGTTTTAGAACGACTACTATGTCTGGATATAATCCAGAGTGTATATCTTGTAAACTAACTGTGTAAGTCTAGTTCAGTCTGTAACTATTGTTTGCGAACTGGTTAACCTGTAAAGGTCTGGAGCTGTTATTCTCGTACCTTGTTTGTGAACGGGCAATACAAGGCCATGTCCGGAACAGTTGTTCGCTTACCTTGTTTGCGAACGGCTGAACAAAGCCAAAGTCCGGAAGTCTTGTTCGCGTACTCAATTTATGAAAAGAGTGGTCAAGTTCTAAAATTGGCAAGTATGGATTTTCATACTCATGAACTTAGGTTCGTTTGCGAACTAAAGTCCCTGAAACTTTAATGTATTAAGGAATGTAAACTAGTTTTACCAACCGTGGAATTATGTTCATGAATTGGTTCTTGTATAAGTACAACCAAACCGATTTTGTTTCAAATGGTTCATATATATATTTCTATGGAATGATGAACATTTGAACAACTCTCTTGAAACACATTTAGATTCGTTTGATTATCTATCATGATTGATTGATCATCATATTTGATCTAGAAGTGTTAGATGAATATGGCTAATTTATAAGTTTTAGTATGGCTAACTTCGGTTAACTATTATTGAGCCAACAGAGTATATACTTTTGGGTACGGTTAATCCATATCTAAATATAGGTATATTTCATTTGTGTGTATCAAGCTAATACCATCTAACGATGGAGATTGGTTGCTTAATTTCTAAGAAGCCTTAGGTTGAATCTTAAATAAGGAGTTCATCTAACGGTGAATATTGAATGCTTTGTTACTAAGCTATCTTAGCTTTGATTGTAAGCAACCCTGATTTGAAAGACTATATAAGGGAAAACTCTAGCATCTTGGAAACCTAATCCCGATACTTCTGTGTGTCCTAGTTGCAAACTAGATTCGATTCTCCTTTAACCTAGGTTTTCTTATTAGGTTAACGACTTGAAGACTTCATTTGGGATTCGTGAAGCCAAATCCAACTATTTTCTCTGTAGTTGTGTATTCAGATCTTACTTGTTTTATCGTATTGAGTTTTATCTTCTCTAAGATTTACTTGAGATTTATTTCCGATAGGTAAGATATAAAAAGTAATTACAAGAGTTCTTCATCTCAGACTCTTGTGATTCAGCAATAACTTCTTCTGTTAGTCAGTTAGGTTATTGTGAGGTGACTAATATTTCTAGGCTGCTCTTCGGGAGTATAAGACCGGATTATTAGTTGATTCCTGTTCACCTTGATCTTTGTACCAAAAGATAGAATAAAAAGAATAAAGGATAAACATATCTGTGGGAGACAGATTTGTTTATAAGTTTTCGACTTTGGGTCGTAGAAACTCTTAGTTGTGGGTGAGATCATCTAAGGGAATCAAGTGCACAAATTCCGGCGTGGTTCTAGAGGTGTAAGGAACGCGACTGTACCTTAATTGATGTGAGACTTGGTTAGGGCTCAAATACATTCCACTCCGAAGTTAACTTGTAGTAGGATAGAGTTTGTAGTGGCTTAATACAGTGTGGTGTTCAAATCTGGACTAGGTCCTGGGGTTTTTCTACATTTGCGGTTTCCTCGTTAACAAAATTTCTGGTGTATGTGTTATTTGTTTTCCACATCATATTTGTTTATATAATTGAAATATCACAGGTTGTGCGTAGTTCAATCACAGTTGATAAATCCGACCTTGTTTGTTGGATAAAACTTGATTGACACTTGGGCATTGGTCTTTGGTACCATCCAAGTTACTCTTACTTCAATCAGGATCACGTATTTCTATCTGTTCGATTTGCTGATTGTATTAAGAAAGAAATAAAGCTTTTTGATATATTTCTTGATCGAGTCTCACATTTAAGTTGGTACTCTCAGAATTATATTGGAGTTTAGTCCATACAGATTGCCAAACGAAATATTGGGTGTGGTTGTTATACCCCGCGTTTTCAATTGGTATTAGAGCAGGCAAACACGCCAAGACCTCATAATTATGTGTTTGTAGCAATCTGATTATTTGGACAAAAGTTTATCTCAAACATATTTACATTGACATGACTTCCAAAGTTTTTGATTATGCCAAATTTCTTGGGCTTACCTCAGAGGATAACTCCTTCCGAATCCCGAGGTAGAAATCTTATGCTATCAGATTCTGATAACATTCCCTTCAAAGTGACATTTGGCTCTATGTCAGAATCTGAAATGGAATTCACCAGAAGCTTAAAAAAATCTGCTGAGATTATTGATTTTCAAGCTTTTAAAATTAGATCTCTTGAAGAAAAATATGCTCAGCTCACTAATGAACTTGAGAAGTCTGTTGATAGAGAACAAAAACTTTATTTTATTATTGAGTCATTTTCTAACAATATCGAAAACCTTGTTCAAGAAACTACTCTACAACGCGAAAATACTAGTATGATTGAAGATACTGTTAAAGAAGAGTCAATTAGAGAAGAACGTTTAATCAAGACTCATTCATCAGAATTGAACAGTTGTCGTGTTGAAAAATAGAAACTAGTTGCATTTATTTTACTAGCCCAGGAACAATATAACTCCTTAAAAAGAGAAAACTCTGTTTTAATGAGTAAGTATTCTTCAGTGCCTAATTCTAATACTCATGTGGTATTACCTAGCATGGAGAAAATTAGTCCTAAGGAATTATCTGGTAAGAAACGGTTGCGTAACTTGCAGACATCCGAAAAGGCTATGAGTCAAAAATGGGATTCATCAAAAGTTTCTTATCCACGAACATGTTCATTCTGCGGGAAAAGGAACCATAGTGTTCTACATTGTTTTGCGAGAAACAAACAGATTTCTGATCTTTAAAATTTGCTTCTTTTTACAGTTAACAGAGTAAATAGTTTGATGACTACTACAATGGATTTCATTCCTGCAGAAAACCAGAAATCTCATAAAAAGGATTTCCAAGGTCACGCCTCTAGAAATCTCTACAAGAACCGTGTATTTCATAATGGTGCGACTTCCTGCACCACTAATGTACACGTTCCCATTTTTTATGAGAATAAGTCTGGTAGATCTAAGTATAGGAGATGGGATTCTCGTGATCTTTATTCTCTAGAACGAATCTCAAGAGGTCCTAGACTTAATCCTCAGAAAAATCCTTCTGATGGAGGTTCAAAAAGGTCAATGCCTAAATCTTCTGGAATAAGATATAACCGAAGGAGGGTAAGGAATACACGATACAAACACTCGGGCTATGAAAATGTTGATTCATATCTTGACTCCTAGTAGCTGATGTATTTTATTGATTTTTCATATGCTCTAATTTAAATTGAAACTTCTAATTATCGAGCTATGAAAATCCATGAGATGACTGAAAACAGTTAGTGTATTTCCTTATTTTGGATCTGTGCTGACTCATTAACTATCCTTAAACGGTCCGCGAACGTCAATGTACTCTTATTCCTAAGAGTTTATATAGGGTTTCTTTGACAAGGGATCTACTCTATTTATCTTGTTCACGAATATATATTTACACCATATATTTGTTCATCTCCATCCCTATCTCAAAAATAAAATAAAAAATACATGGAAAACTTGTCAAGATCTCAGGAAGTGGTCAATCTTGACATGGAAGAAGACATCAAAGGATGCAGCTCGGTTCAAGAGCTTGTGTTGAAAAATATGATTGCAAGAAAAGAGTACAACTCTTGGATTGACGAGTCTGTCAAGAATTTAATTCATTATCATAATGATTCAAAGGTCGAATTTGCAAATCTTCAACTGCAAATGAATGATCTAATTGATGGTCAGACCAAAATCCTTGAAAATCAAAAAATCCTGATATGGAATCAGAAAAAAAATCATCTCTGATTGCATTAAGGCCGGACAACATGCTCGGATTTGATCGAAAAGTGAATGTTCTAACTCATGAATATGGCGTTTCTATGGTCAAGAGAATCAAGGACATCAACGTTACTTTTTTGATGGAGTCATGGAGAGGTATGAAGTTATCAAAGAAGTCTGAACTTATTATGTTTAGGAAACTTCTTATGAGAAATTATTTTTATGTTTAAGAAGGATAACTAGGGTTTTTTTTTTTTTTTGCATTAAAAGGAAAATTACTGACAAAGTTGATAGAGTAGAGGCGCCTCCCACATATGTGGACTTTGAGTTTTTCCTCCAATTGAAGATAGTCTTTGGAGATCAGGAATGTACCCTTTCTTAAAGATATCACAACATACTATTTCAAAGTTTCTGAGACATAAAATGATGTTATCCGTTGCATAATTTGTTTTCCAACTGATGCTTTTGGTTTTCCCCTGCATAGTCTTCATTACTCTGTGATTTTTTCCAATGAGGTTGAAAGCTTTACATTGAAGTTGAGAAGCCCAGATTAATGCATCTTAAGCTGCTATGCACTCTCCTTATTCTTGTCCATGGCTTCTGGATCCTCTGGTTCTTTTCCCAATGACTTCTACTGCTTGATTCAGAACACACACACCAATCCCAGTTAACTCTGTGATATTATCATAAGTGGATAAGAAGGCAAAGGAAACCCTTTTAGAGAAATTTTGATCAAGATACACTGATGCAGTGGCTGTTAATCTGTTAGTATGGGCATGAGTAAGAGTCTTGGTTTCCTTTAAGTGTTTTATAATTAAGTTGCAGGTGCACCTAGGACAGGGTTTGGTCTTTCTGAAAGTGGTATCAAACCTAGCTTTCCAAATAAACCAGCATATCTTAGCACATAGATCAACCCAATTTCCCCATTTAGTTCTCTGATTACCCCTAGAGAACCAGCTATGACACCAGTCAGAGACTCTGGAAAAGTTGGAGGCTGATTGATCAAGATTCAAAGAGCAGTAAGCCCAGATGGATCTAGCAAAATTACATTTCATAAGGGCATGTTCGCTTGTTTCAATATGCTCTTTACACAGTTGACATATTGGATCAATATGCCTAACAAACTTGGCTTGAACAACATTGTAAGGAAGAATGTTTTCTTTCATTTTCCAAATGAAAATTTTTATTCTGGGGATAGTGTGAAGATTCCAGATCTTCTTAGCTAAAAAATCATTAGGTTGGGAACCTTTTTTATCTAACAAATCATATAGATATTTACTTGTAAAATTCCCTTGGGAATTATCGATCCATCTCAGGGTGTCTTCAGTATCCCTGATGGGGATAATTCTAAGAATTAGATTAACAATATCCCATTCAAAAAGTTCATGGAGGATATCGATATTCCAAACTGTTTCTGTCAATAAGTCTTTAACCATACTTATGTTATTAACTCTATCAACACTTTCTATAATTAAAGGGTTTCCAAACAGATCATAGATCCACCTATCCTTCCAGATGTGGACTGAACTACCATTTCCTATTTGCCAAATACTATACTCCTTTATTATCATCAGACTTTTATAGACCCCTTTCCAAACCCAAGAAGAGACATCATTGCAAACGGCATGGAAGGGGTTAGAGTTAGGGAAATATTTACCTTTCATGGTTTTAGAGAAGATACAGCTAGGTTGTTTAAAGAGTCTCCAGCCATTTTTGGCAATTAGAAAAATGTTCATTAAGTCAATCTTTTGTAGACCATTTCCACCCTTATCCTTACTCTTACAGAGCCCTCTCCAACCCTTTATGTAGAAACCTTTTTTAGGACCTAGTTTGCCCCACCAGAAATCTCTTATAGTTCTTGTCATTCTATTTATAGTGGTTTTAGGTAATATAAAGGTGGACATAGAGTAAACATGGAGGGATTCTAATACAGATTTGGCCATAAGATCTACCAGGAGGGGACACAGATTCCCCTTTCCAACCCTTAAGACGATTTCCCATACTTTCAGAGAGGTTGCAAAGCACTGAATTTTAGATTTATTAGTAAAAAGGGGGCCACCTAGATATCTGTCATTCATTCTAATCTTTTTTACCTTAAGGATATCTATGATTTCTCTTCCCAAGCTCCCTTGAATATGAGGAGTAAAGAAAATACCAGATTTAAAGTAATTTATCATTTGTCCAGAGCTTTTTCCATAATCCTCCAGAACATTCAGCAGATTTCTACTAAGGGGAACATTAGCTTTTGAGAAAATTAGGCAGTCATCAGCAAAAAGTAAGTGGCTGATAGAGGGACAATTTTTGTTAATCTTAAAGCCTGTAATAAGGCTTATCTTCTCAGCTCTAGACAAAGTCCTGGAGAAGGACTCCATACACAAGATACAGAGATAAGGAGACAGAGGGTCTCCTTGTCTCATACCTCTAGAAGGTTGTTTACAAGGAACGTCATTCACAAGAATGGAGGAATGACCGGTGCTTATACATTGATAGATAAGAGAGCAAAAAGATTCACAAAAACCCATTCTTTTAAGAATATCCATGAGGAAGTCCCATTCAACCCTATCGAAGGCTTTGGACATGTCGATTTTGAGACCCATAAAATCAGACATGCCTTTTCTTTTCTTTTCTTTCTCATAGCATGAATTATCTCATGAGTAACAAGAATGTTGTCTGAGATAAGTCTTTGTTTGAAGAAGGCAGATTGATAAGGTGAAATCAATCTGCTAAGAAGAGGCCTAATCCTATTGGAAATAACTTTGGAAATGATTTTATAAAAATTGTTGCACAGACTAGCAGGTCTATAGTCATTATGACCTTGTGGATGAAGAATTTTGGGGATAAGGGAAATATGTGTCTGATTGAGTTTAGTTAACATATGACCACTACTAAATAAGGCTTTAACAGTATCAATGATGTAAAATTTGACAGTATTCCAATTTTTTTGAAAGAAGCAAACTGGGAAACCATCAGGCCCTGGACTAGAGTTAGGTGGCATCGCAAAAAGGGTATCATGGATCTTCAGCTCAGAGGGAGACTCAATAAGAAGCAAATTTTCCGAATCAGTTATAGAGGAGGGAACAAGGTTAACAATCTCATGGTTTATAATAGGCTTAGAAGTAGTAAGAAGAGATTCAAAGTAAGTGTTTGAGCAGTGAGCTATTTTGTCCCTACCTTCCACCCATTGGTTGTGTTGATCATATAACCCCATTATCCTGTTTCTACGTTGTCTAATAACGACATTTTTATGGAAATAGTGGGTGTTTTTGTCGCCTAAAATTATAGTGTTTTCCCTGCCTTTAACTTTCCATAATTCTTCTTTATAGTTATGCAATTTTTGAATTTCATCCTTAGTGTCTATAATGGTTTGGTCATTAAGTCTAATTCCTGGAGTTGACATAATTTGATCTAATTTTGTATTCATTAAACATAGATTATGTTTAATCTTACCAAAATTAAGTCTATTCCAGCGACTTACTTCCCTTCTCACAATGGCTAGCCTAGAAACTAAAATAAAAGCTTTTGAACCATTTATAGTAGTGTTTCAAGAAGAGGTAATTAAATCCCTACAAGATTGTTCTTTTTGAAAAAGATCAAAAAACTTAAAAGGTCTATGACCATCCTGGCTAGGAATGCTAGTATTCAAGAAGATAGAACAGTGCTCTGAGCCCACATGGTTTAGATGTCCGAGACTAGCATCAGGTAACTGAGTTAGCCAAGAGCCATTGGCCATTCCCCTATCTAGTCTATCCTCTATGAGATTCTCACCTTCTTGGTGATTAGACCAAGTAAATGGAAACAGTCAAAGTCCTATTTCCTTGGACCCTTATTCCTT
This sequence comes from Papaver somniferum, assembly GCF_003573695.1. Lineage (NCBI taxonomy): Eukaryota > Viridiplantae > Streptophyta > Magnoliopsida > Ranunculales > Papaveraceae > Papaver > Papaver somniferum. The sequence continues at coordinate 7,468,436 of NC_039367.1, forward strand.
AGCTGTATTCTTGATTAGGCAGCCATTATCAGTTGTATAGGTGTATGGAGTAAACTATGTGATTGGGTGTATTTAAGCTGTCGGCTAATTGGGTAGTTATTAGCGTCTCGGTTAATGACGCGTCTCCACTTCATGTCCACCAGAATCAGGGTCTTCTCTATTTAATGTGTAATAACCTGATAATGGTGTTCTTAAGAAATGAATTAGCCTTTATTTAGTTTTACAATCTTATTATCTGTATTGAATCCGATTATTCTCATGTTCATAAATCCAAATCCGTACTAGTATAGTACATTTGGTATTCAGAGCCATCCCAAAAAAATTTTCCACTGGGAATCTCAGATCCAAAAACTGTGAAGGAAGTTTTCGAGCTTCTTCAACGAGATCGGAAATCTATCGATGTGAGATTTGTTTCCTTGGAAGAACAGTCGAAAACCACCTTAGAGAAATCTCGATAGTTTCATACGGAAACCTCAGCTGACATCAAGGCTTTATCAACTCGTATTGACGAGTTATTCCGATCTACTTCTCCACCGAAGAAATCTTCTATTCATGACTCCGGTGGCTCTTCTGGCAACCATCATCAAGAAGGTAACCCTATTTTCGGTTCCTTTCACCAAAATTCCCCTCCTCCAAACTTCAATCGAATCCCTAAACTTGATTTTCCACGCTTCAACGGTGATAACCCTCGTGGATGGATCCATAAGTGCGACAGATACTTCATAATCAACAATATTGAGGAATACAGGAAGGTTAACATTTCATCCATCTACTTAGAAGGTAAGGCCGATAAATGGTTTTTGAATTTTCAAGTTGGAAAGCATCGTATTACGTGGTATGAATTAGCTCGTGGTATTTGTTCTTGTTTTGAAAATCCCGTGGAAGAAAATTTTGTTGGTGCTTTTAATAAGTTAGTTCAAATCAATTCGGTTGAGGAATACTTTGATCAATTTGAAGCTCTCAAAGCCTTAATGTTGGCTAATAACCCTTCACTTGATGAACGATATTTTATTATGAGTTTTATTAGAGGCCTGAAGGAGGAAATTATAAATTCAGTTCACATGTTTTACCCTGCATCTCTAGCTCAAGCTTTCAGTCTTGCTAGAATGGAGGAACAAAAGTTTCTATCCTCTCAATCTAGAGTCCTTAAACCAACTTATTCTTCCTTCCCCACCTCTAGATCCTTTTTTAACGCCAGTTTTCCTCCTAAACCACTTACCACATCTTCTAGTTATACAAAACCTTCAACCACCTCCCCAAAGTTATTTTCACCTACACCAACAAAATCAACTTCTACCTCACCCATCATTCGGCGCCTTACTCAAGAACAAATGCGCCTTCGACGTGATAAGGATCTTTGTTACAACTGTGATGAGGTATATTCTATGGGTCATGTGTGTAAAGGGCTCCAACAAATTTTTATGATTCAAGTAGAGACTCGCTCTACCTCAGATGACACAGAGGAATATGTTTTTGAGGAGGCTATTGGATCTCCAGCTGAGCCAGAAATCGAGGTATCTTTAAATGCACTTACAGGGTCTCTCACTGGTGATACTATAAGGGTTCCTGGTTCTCTTAATAACCACCCTATATCTGTACTTATTGATACTGGTAGTACCACCAGTTTTATTGATACTGCATTAGCTCAGACACTTGCCTGCCATATTGAGCCTACTGCTCAACTGTTAGTTACTGTTTCAAATGGTGAAAAGAAAGTTAGCTCTGGCATGTGCTCTAATCTCTCCTGGACAATGCAACGCCATCAGTTTACTGAAGATTTTTGCTTACTTCCAGTTGGAGGTTGTGATATGGTATTAGGAGCTGATTGGGTGCGCAAACTTGGTGATGTAGTTTTCAACCTCTCTTCATTAACTGTTGCTTTCTCTTATAAGGGTCAAAACATCCTTTTAAAAGGTACACATCCCTCCAATTCTTTATTCCAAATGAGTAGTGCAGCTGTTGGCAAGTTTTTATCCAATACCACTCATGGCCTTATAAGCCATTTTTTCTCATTCAACACCACTGTAATACCACCACCTATACCCCCACCTATTTCACCACTTCTTGAGGAGTTCAAAGACATTTTTGCTGAACCAACTCAACTCCCTCTTCATAGATAATTGGGCCATACCATTCCACTAAAGCCTAATGTTCAACCTCCAAATCAAAGACCCTATAAATCTCCTTATATTCATAAGAGTGTTGTTGAGGAACTAGTCAAGGAAATGCTTGATTCTGGCATCATCCAACACAGCCATAGCCCATTTGCTTCCCCAATTCTCCTTGTCAAAAATAAGGACAACACTTGGAGATATTTTGTTGACTATAGAAAGCTCAATAGCATCACCATCAAAGAAAAATTCCCTATTCCAGTGGTGGATGAATTATTAGATGAATTGAAAAAGGCCATTATCTTTACTAAATTGGATTTGAGAGATGGCTATTTTCAGATCAGGGTGCATTTTCCAGATATACATAAAACTGCTTTTAGGACTCACCAAGGCCATTATGAATTTAAGGTGATGCCCTTTGGCCTCAAAAATTCCCCTGCCACTTTCCAAGCACTTATGAATGATATTTTTACTCCTTATTTGGGGAAGTTTGTTCTGGTGTTTTTTGATGATATTCTCATTTATAGTTCTTCCATGTCTGAGCATCTTGAACATTTGAGAATTGTGTTTTCGTTACTGAGACAACATCAACTTTTTGCTAAGATGTCCAAATGCTGCTTTGGTCAATCTCAGTTAGATTACTTGGGACACATAGTCACTGTAGATGGTGTGTGTGTTGACCCTAGCAAGATTGCAGCTATGCAAAGCTGGCCCTTACCTACTTCTATAAAGGACTTGAGAGGATTTTTGGGGTTGACAGGCTATTATAGGAAGTTTGTCAGAAATTATGGAGCTATAAGTAAACCTCTCACAGACCTCTTGGAGAAGAATTCTTTCATATGGTCTCCAGCTGCAACTGCTTCTTTTGAACAACTCAACGCTGCAATGACCTCCACCCCTTTACTTGCTCTTCCATATTTTTCCAAACAGTTCATTGTGGAAAGTGATGCTAGTGATAGCTGCATTGGTGCTGTGTTAACTCAAGATGGCAGACCAATTTCTTTCTTCAACACTGCACTTGGGACTAGAGCAAGAGCCCTTTCAACCATAAAAAAGAGTTCTTAGCAATTGTCAAAGCTATTCAGAAGTGGAGAAAATATCTGCAGGGTGCCAAATTTATTATTTAGACTGATCACCAAAGTCTGAAATATTTTCTAGAGCAAAGACTCACAACAATTCTACAGCAAAGATGGCTGATGAAATTATTTGAATTTGACTATGAGATTAGATACAAACAGGGGAAACAAAATGTAGTTGTTGATGCATTATCTAGAAGACCTCATGCCACAGCTGACTGCAATGCGTTAGCACTTCCTCAGCCTCTTTGGATCAAAGATCTCCTACACAGCTACTCTAATGATGACAAGGCTCAGCACTTAAATACACAATTACTTCTTTCCCGTACTGCTGTACAACACTACAGTTACACTAATGAAGTTTTGAGGTACAAAGGCAGACTTTTTGTTGGTGCAAGAAATGGAGTCATACAAGCCATCTTGAACTCCCTCCACCCTGCTGCCATTGGTGGCCACTCTGGTATGCAGACTACTTATGTCAGAGCTAAGAACTATTTTTGTTGTCCTCACATAAAACATGATATACTTTTTTTTGTGGCTAGCTGTGATATTTGTCAAAGGAACAAAGATGAGAGCACATTTACTTCTGGCTTACTTCAACCACTACCTGTTCCTGATCATGCTTGGCAGCACATCACAATGGACTTCATTGATGGCTTGCCCTTAAGTGACAGGAAAAGTGTTATTTTGGTAATTGTAGACAGACTGATTAAGTATAGTCATTTCATTGCCCTTCAACATCCCTATACAACTGCTTCATTGGCTAAAGTTTTCATGGAACAAGTGTTTAAATTGCATGTCCTACCATCTTCAATTGTCTCAGACAAGGATAGAGTTTTCACCAGCAACTTTTGGCAGGAATTGTTTAAAAATTTGGGTACCCAGTTGAATGTTAGCACTTCTTATCACCCTCAGACTGATGGTCAATCTGAGAGGGTGAATTCTTGTTTAGAAGCTTATTTGAGGTATCTCACAGGCCACAAACCTAGCAAATAGTGTCAATGGCTTTCTCTGGAAGAACGGTGGTACAACACCAGTTGTCATACTAGTCTAAAAATGTCACCCTTTCAGGCTTTTTATGGTTATCTACCACTACACATGGCTTTTCCCACCACTGCAACAACTTCTGTAGCTGCTATTGAGAAGTATTTAAAGGACATATCTGCTATGCTTGACCTGCTCAAGGATTCCCTCCACAAAGCACAGGAGAGAATGAAATTCTATGCTGATAAAAGTAGAACTGACATACAATTTGCAGAAGGTGATCTTGTTTCTCTGAAGCTCCAGCCTTACAGACAAGCTTTAGTCTCTCTAAAGAAGAACTTCAAACTTTCTGCTAAGTTTTATGGGCCATTTCCAATATTGCAGAGAGTTGGGTGTGTAGCTTACAAACTTCAACTTCCTTCTTCTGCCAGAATTTATCCAGTTTTTCATGTATCTCAGCTTAATAAGCACATTGTCCAGCACCATATTCCTTCTCCTACACTGCCCGTGGTTGATCATGAAGGGGAGATCATCATGAGATCTGAAGTAGTCCTAAAATCCAGAACAGTTCTCATAGGCAAGAGTTTAGTCAAACAACTTTTAATTCAATGGACAAACTCTTCAACAGATGATGCCACTTGGGAAGAGCTTTCTGTACATCTCATTACCCAAACTTCATCCTTGAGGACAAGGATGCTGCTCAGGGGAAGGCAATGTCATAGCCCTATTTTCTTGGACCCTTATTCCTTAGCTGTATTCTTGATTAGGCATCCCTTATCAGTTATATGGGTGTATGGAGTAAACTATGTGATTGGGTGTATTTAAGATGTCGTCTAATTGGGTAGTTATTAGCGTCTCAGTTAATGACGCGTGCCCACTTCCTGTCCACCAGAATCAGGGTCTTCTCTATTTAATGTGTAATAACCTGATAATGGTGTTCTTAAGAAATGAAGTAGCCTTTATTTAGTTTTAGAAGCTTATTATCTGTATTGAATCCGATTATTCTCATGTTCATAAATCCAAATGTGTACTAGTATAGTACATAAATACCAAAAAACCTATGCCCTTTAAGCCAATGTTGTTGAACATTGAAGAGAACTTTCTAATTTCAAAATCACTAGATAACTTACCCCCATGTTTTTCATCATGACTAAGAATGCCCTTTAGGTCTCCTAAAATAAGCCAAGGAAGGTCCATTGACTTTCCTATTTGGTTAACTATTCCCCAAGAGTCCTCCTTTCTATGATCCTTGTAAGGACTACCATACATACATGTTAGAATCCATTCAGTCTTGTTCTTATCATCCCAAATACTACAGTTTATCTGGTTGTCATCCTTATAAAGTATCTTAATTTTAACAGTTTTACCCCAGGCAAGCACCAAGCCCCCTGCTCTACCTATAGGGTCCTGACAAGTAAGGTTACAAAACATGGACGAATGCAAAGTTTTTTCAACAAATTTATGAAGCTGTTTAGTTTCAGAGAGAAATAAAATGTTTGGTTCATGGGACTGAATAAGTTTCTTCAGTTGTTTCCTAATATGTGGAGGTCCTAAGCCTTGACAGTTCCAAGAAAGAATTTGAACAAATTGCCAAAAGTAAGAAACTGCAGGATAAGAAAATCCTATGAAATTATTAGGGCGCATGATGTTGTCAATTTTGAAATTAGGATATAATTAGATCTATGATAAAAGAAGTAAAACTGAGTTGGAGAGGGTTGAGTAGTAACCTGAACAGATTTCATCTCCAGCTTCTTTGCAGACGAAGAACCACCTCTTTCAACCATTTTAACCTCGGAATCTCTGACTAGTCTCATTCCTTTAGCATCCTTGGGTGCCTTTTGAGATTTAATGACCTTATTGCTGATGCTCTTGGGCGAGTTAGCTTGAATTGTTCCAATTTGAAAAGTCAATGGAGGGTTTTCTGAGCAGATAGGGTTAAGAGTGGGATCGATAATAGGGGAAAGGTTTGTGACTGCAGGTTTTTTTTGCCTCTTCTGATTAGAAACCGAGGTAGAGATCTCCTTTCTCTTTGGGTTTTCAGCATGATTGAGAGGAACTTTCAGAAGAGCATCAGGCGGAGGGATTTGTTTTTGATTCTGTTCCATTTCTTCAGATTGGTGGTAATGGTAAGGTTATTATCGAAAGTGGGTTGTTGGTAATTAAGGTATGGGCCAAAACCTGGTGGGTAGCCTGGATCCGAGATTGTTATGGTATTGGTGGATCGGGATTTGAAAGGGTTGTAAGAATAGTCTTCAAAGTTTTGATTTTGGAGAAGCAAAGACTTGTTATTGACTGTAACTTTATGGTGGGTTACCAGATCACTTTGATTCAGTGCTTATGTAGTTTGGATAGCTTTGACAGTGGGCAAAGAACCAGAGATTTGAGTTGCAGATGCCTGGGATTGTGGTGTTGCTTTAGTGCTTGTTTCCACCTCCTCTTCAGATTGATCAAGAACAACAAAAGGATTTACCAGTATTGTTGAAGAGCTATTGCCTGTAGATGGTTTCCTGCCATTGATATTGAACTCCGGTGAGTTGAACGTTGGGTTAATTAGCTGGGAGGAAGAAAGAGCTCTTTTTGCAGCTAAAATTTCTCTTCTCTTAGGTGTACAACTTTTTTTTGAGTGATCGTTCTACAGAATTGGCAAGCTTGAAGGATTGAAGATAGTATGGAAATTCAATCCAAGTTTTAACTCCATTCACTAAGCAGTTCGAGCCAAAGGGGAGCATCTTTGAGACATCAACTTCAACCATTGTTTCAACATTTTTTCATAGTAGTCTCTGCCATAGGGATCTTTGAATAACATTAGTTCACTAGCTGGAGAAGCTATACATGCTAAAGCACTGAATGTGATATAGTCATTTGGAACTATCTTCATTGTAATGCTTAATATTACTTTCTCAAACTCTTCTTCTTTGATTTTGTGAACTCCTTCTAAGGGAGTTTGAACAATAGCTAGAATGGAGTCATGGATCAACCAGGGCTTTGGGTAGTTCACAGCAAGAATATCAGCAACATGGTTGAAGCGAAAGTGGAAGTAATTCTTATTCTTTTGATAAGGAGTGACTATAATTTCTTTCTTTAGATTCCAGTATTTCCTAGCATAACTCTGAGCTTCTTGATAGTTGATATAAGTGGTACTGTGAAGTTTACCAACTGCACACCAGTTATCATCTTGTGGTGGTTTTGGCTTTAGGGTATTGGGTTGGAGAATCACCAAAGGTCTCAGAGGATCATGAATCAAATGACTCGCTTTCATGGCTTCAATGAGTTCATCCACTGAAGATTTATCAGTGGAGATTGACATTTTCCAGGTTGCACTGAAGTAAATTTTTTTTGGGGATGAAGAGAAGAGGGGAGGGTTTGTGGATTGTTTTGTTCAATCCCTATAGGAATAATATATGATGATCTCCAGGAGTATATTACTTTATGAGTAGTGAGGGTTATGACATGTACGAAACAAAGTTTTTCAAACTTATGTCCGTGAATTCTGAACTTCAAAGTACAAAGATGCTCTTCTTCTCCTTTGCATACGATGTGAATACTGCTTGTTTTTTTGTCTTGTGCACCATTTATGAGTAGTTGAGGCAGAGTTCTAGGTGAGAGGTTTATAGGTGTAAGATATATTTTTGGTGGGATATGAAGAAAATTTGGTCAAGGATAAACCTAACATGGAATTGGTATTTTTGGATGGTGGGGATGGATAGTAGTGTGTTGTTTTACTGAGAGAGGTAAAGCACATGGGTGACATTGTTTGAAGACAAACAGAGTGAAACAAACTCCAGCTTGGCCATATCTCAAGGTCCAAAACCAAGGTGGATCTGGGGCAGTGAGTACTTGGGTCCCGGAGAAAAATGGTTGCCTGAGACGGTACTTCGCCTGAAAGTAGAAGGAGATCAATAGTCAGAAAGCAAACCAGAAAAAACAATCTCTTCATAAATTCAACATAAGAGATATGAAATTCGGAAATGAACAGTTTCAGAATTAAAGGCAGGAATAAATAAGGGGTTAAAAATTGCAATCCATTATGCCTATAAAGAGAGAGAAGTAGAAGGTTCAAATCAAACCAAAATTCCCGAGCAAACAAAATGCAGAGGTTTAGAGAAGATAGCAGTTCACAGTGTTCAGTTTCTATATATAAGGCATGGGTGGAAGCTGAGGAGATAGATATGATAGCACGAGCAGATGGTTTGGTTATTCCTAATTCTAGGTCTTCTTTCCTTACTAAAGTTGCAGAGACGAAGGAGGTAATAACAGTTGAGACTGAGCCATGTAATCTGAAGGTTGAGGAAGAGGTTAAGGTGGATACAGGAGAGTGTAGCTTACAGTCAATAGGAGGAGGAGGGAGGAGGAAGAAAGGTGTTTCTAGGTTTGAATCCAAAAGGAGGAAGAGATGAGTGAGATTGTTGTTCTTCAGTCTAACTTTGATCTTTTTGGTTGAGAAGATTTTGTGGTCGTGATCTCTTAGGAATGCAACTGGTATTGTAGATTCTTTGTGGGTTTTTAGTTTGTTTTGTAATTTCTATTGGGTTATGAAGGTTATCGATTTGTGTTTTGTGTTTGAGTCTTATTTTGCTTCTGTAATTTCGAATTTGTTGATGGTGAATTGTTGTTTTGGTTGGGTATTCAGTTGCTGTTCTTGGTGTGTAAATCATACTCAAGTACTTGAGTACTTGATTTAGTATATAATATGTGTGGTTTTGTTTTATCTTTCGATAACTAGGGTTTGGTATAAAAATTATTGTGATTACACATAGCTATTTCTAATGATTTTCGTCTTGCAATGTTTTTATATTTATTTATTTAAATTCTAAGTTATTTGGAAGATGATCTTGCAGTTTTTAATCTTATTGGTTTTATATATTGCAAATGTCTTTTGAAATATATATGTGGTTAAGTCCGTGAACTGTGCTTATCTCATATATGCTCAAAAGTTAAGTTTATTATGTCTTTATGCAAATATTGATAAAAGATAGAATGAATTAGAGCTGCACATGGGTCGGGCGGATAGGGTTTTAGCTAATACCAACTACCAACCCAACTATAGCGGGTTTTTATTTTCATAACCAACCTCGTACCCACAAACATCGGGCGGGTTTTTGACCCGCCCGCTACAGATCGATCGGGTTCAAGTTTAAACCCGTTTAAACCCGCTTCAGATTGTAGTTCAATGTTTTCTACATATTTTTCACGGGTAGTGTTTATATCTGTACCTGCTTTATATTCAATGATCATTCACACACACTTGTTTTAAAGTTTAAACATACTTCTTACTTAAGTTCTTAATTACTTAAAAAATCAAACCATAAACATAAGTCTTTATTGTTAAGCTTAAACAAGTACTTGTGTACTACACTAGTTCTTCCAATAAAAACAAGTTTAAACAGTACTACTATTTCAAAGTTAAGATTAAAACTTAAACAATAAAACTTTGCAGACCAATAGTAAGTGACTCATGTCTCTTTTATCATCTTCAAGTCTCTCCTCTTAGCAATTAGTTTTATCAATAGTGTATAATTTGTGGGTTTTGTCGGGCGGGTTCAGGCTAATACCAACTGTTAGAGCATAGCTCAGTTGAACCCACCAAGCGTTGGTATGTCAAGTTTGGTTGTCATATTTTAGTGAATCAAAACTCATTTTAAGAGTCGCTTAATTATGTACTAGAGTCAACTTCGTATATGTTAGCTTGTAAGTATTAGGATATGAGACATTACAAGTATTGCGAGACTTGAAGAAGCTACAACGATAACATCATCCTTCCACTTGAGGTTAGTGATATTTGACTTGAACTGTTTCATTCCCTAACGTATCTTTCAAGTCGTGCATATTGAAAACAAAACTGTGAAGCATGAACACTCTAGATAGACATAGTATTAAGGAATACAATATGAAGTTTATTGCTTAAACATTAAACTTTGTAGATAAGACATCGACATAATCGTTTAAATGCTATTGTGATTATGTATGGGTATGAGGTGAGGATTTCATCCTAGGAAACAATGTTTTACATATGTTTTAAGTAAGTAAGTTCATAAACTTTTTTATGAATCGAAAAGGAAACCGCCAGGCGTTATTGGTATTGTTATTCATTGCATATCTTGTGAACAACCAATATGTGTGATTTAGTATAAACGCTCATGACTTATTTGTGTTCTTGGTAAAACTATTCACAAAGGCCTGACTTATGTATTGGTATGACTTTTATTAGTGAAACCGATCTTAAGTAATCACCTAAGATGGTATGATCGAGTTTGTGATTTGTGTATGACCGAATCTGGGTAAAGGGGAACCGATCCTAGTAAGAGGTACAATACATCACAAAGGGGAATCGATCCTTGTATGAGGTGCAGCAAGTTTTTAGAAGAAAGGGGAACCGACCCTATGGACATGTGCAACACGTTTTTAGGCAAAGGGGAACCGATCCTATGGGCATGTGCAACACATATAAGTTAGATACGATATATATGTGGGGAACCGATCCTAGTACCTAGTCAACCGAATTTTGGAAATCTAGTGTGACTATGCAAAGTACTCACATGGAGGTAGAACATAAACTTGTTTTGGTAGAACCGTTAAACCCATGATTTGTGATTGAATGTTCTTGATCAATCACATAGTTCTTGAAAGTCAGATGAACCAATTCTAAACTTGTTTGGAAGTGTGGAAAATCGGTTTCAAGGTTGTAAGTATGAAAGAGGACTTACAAAGTAAGGATGTCGACATACTTTGAACACGTACAGTAATGTTTATCTTTTATTGTTCAAAGTTATTCCTTAATAGCTAAAAGAAGAAAATCCCAGGATCGAAAGATAAATAAGTTGAGAATCTTTTAGTTAAGGTTTTTAATTTTATTTTAGGAAAACGAGAATTAGTAATGTGCATTTACTAGTTAAAGATTTTCCAAAGAGATTTTCGGTCAATATTTTGGACAAAGCATTTCCAGGAATTATGGAAACTGAATTTGGAATATATTGCATATCTTGAGAATATTTTCGGTTTTGGAAATTCCTTGGTATCCAAACTTCCTTGTCTATCAATACTTGAAGTTTGCATTTCTAGCAAACTAATCCATCGTGACAGCAAACTTCCTCGATTGTGTTGTTACTGGTGTAGCCGCCTATTCGGAGAGGAGAGTAACCTAATTAGGCGAAATCTCTTACGGCCATTCAGTTTAAAGTCTTCTTTGGGATTGAGAAGCTGTATTATTACTGTTGGTGGGAAACTAGATAATTGAGGTTTATCTTGTGTTTTCGATTGATTTGATTGACTAACAGTGGTTGAACTTTGATTGCACCTAGTTTGTTTATGCTTGAGAATCTTCTATTATGATATAAGATTCAGTCAAACTAGATCGAAGTTTCGACGATGATCTTTAGACTTTTTTTAGTGCTAAAGACGATCTTATGATAATCCATTGTTAACAGACTCCGTTCTGTGCGTGATTGATTACAAGAGATTCAAGTTGTTGTGTGCAGGTGTTTATTGAAGATCTAAGAAAATTTGAAGAAAAAGAAGATATTGAAGATTTCTGATTTGGGGTTCATAATCTTTGGTGTGCACAATACTTGTTTTGGTATAAGTGGATCCAACTATAATAGGTTTATCCTTGTGGTAGATTGGATTGATTAGTTGTGTAGATCGGCATCAATACAAATCTTTGTGATTAAAAGTATTAATTGAAAAATCTTAACAATTACATTTGGTAGTTGAACATAAGATAGATCTAAGAACCTGACGAAGGAGTTTATTTGAGATAAATAGAAGAGCCTTTGTCGAACTCACATCACTTGGTTGAAGAGAGTTGATACCAAACAAATTTGTTGTTCATTTACTGTTTGGAATACGAACCAAAGAAATTGTTCCAAGTACGTTACTTATTCATAAGTTGGAGGCGTGGGAATACATAAGGAACTAGGTGAACTATAGGTTTAGTTGCTTGGTCTCAACTATACGAAGTTGGTTTAAATTTTTATAGCGTCTTAATCCTGAGAGTATTTAATTCTGGACAAGGTCCCGGGGTTTATCTGCATTTGCGGTTTCCTCGTTAAAAAAATCTTACTGTGTCATTTACTTTATATTTCCGCATTATAATTGTTTCATTATAATTAAAGTAAATTACACAAACGTTAATTCCTATTTACTTGATAAGCAATCCTATTGTGTTTGGTTAAGTCCGAATCTTTTTATCAAGTAAACATACTTCGTTGTTGTATTGTCTCGATCTCGTATCCATAGACGATCACACGAAGTGTGAACCAATTAGTTGCATTGTCTCGACTCAGTCCATAAACAATTACTTTCGGAGAAAGGACTTATAGGTAGGAAAAGTTTTAGCTTGAGGTATATTTGGGTACCCTCGCCTTTTCACCAACTACCAACCCAACTATAGCGGGTTTTTATTTTCATAACCAACCCCGCACCCACAACGGGCGGGTTCAGATTAAAAACCCATGGATTTAGCGGGTACGGGCGGGTTCGGGTAAGTTGGGTAGGTCTTGTGCATCTCTAGAATGAACTTATTGAGAAAATTCCACAGTATATCTTTCCCTGATCCACTATTATGTGAAAGTACTGTATGTCTCCGTAAGTTTTCTTATGTTGAGTTTTTCCGATTAAATTAATTAATAAGATATTCTTTGGTTAATTCATTCGAGTTTACTGGATACAAATCCATGTGATTTGTTAATGTCCAAAGAAATCCTTCTTTTCTCGTAAAAATGAGGTCGCTCATGTTGTTCTCTTGGGACTGACATCAAATGGGGGAGAGTTTTTAAATGAGCTTGTTCTTAATTGCGATATCTTTGTGGGGAGAGCGGTTGTGGAATTTTGTAGGAGTTAACTTGTATCTTTATAAACTCCTTGATGAATACACTAAGTTTCGAATATGTGAAATCGTCGAAACAAAGTTTATATGTTCTCTTTTAGTCATGAATTATCTTTTGAGAATTCATTATGATCCCATAATTTTCGTACCTTTGCCAATTTATATTGAAAAAAATGGGGAGAATTATTTGGTAGTTCACACTACATGCATATGGTTTGCAGATCATTATGTAAGGAGATGTGGTTTTCATTGTAAGATGGAAGTGTTGACTAAGGGGGAGCGATACATATCACCATAGTATTATTTCAAAGTTGTGATGCAATTGGACTTTGATTCTATATGATAATACTATGACACTATATAACAATGTTTGAGAATTTTTGTTTTCATATTGTTATGGCTACGGATCTTCAACAACAATGATGCTGAGTTGAACACATTCAGAATCAATGGAGAACTTGAAGTAACGAAGAATTCAAGGAAATTGAAGAGACAAGGAAATCAAGCATGATGGATGAGAAGCTACAAAGTCTATTTATTTTATAATCCATATGTATTGATAGTTTTTTCACTAAAATTAACAAAGGGGGAGATTGTTAGAGCACTGCTCGGTCGAACTCGCAAGCGTTGCTATCTCAAGCTTGTTTGTCAAGTTTAGTTGATCAAAACTATATACTTGATTTCTAGTATACTTATATCTATGTCTCGGATTAGGATAGAAGTGTGTAGTTGAGCTTTAGACTTCATGTCGTTCACCAATTGAAGAAAAACATCTACTGAGGAGCTTGGAGGAACTTGATAGACACATTTTTGTGTCTAAGTTGTCCCCAATTTTCTGTATTGTTGGTACTCGATTTCGTACTTATTATGGTGTTTTATGTGTTTGTAGGTATTTTGGGGAAATAAACATTTTTGGAAAATTCGTCTCGAAAAGTTGCTCGGGGCACCCTCGGAGGACATTTGCTATACGGACCCCTACTTTTGATAAGGGACACCGACGGCTATGTGTATCCCAAATTTGTCATTAGCACCCACTGGTTATTTGGCACCCCAGATGTTGGATAAGGACCACCTCCTCCTTCTTCGTTTGAATTCAGAAATTTGGCGGGAAAAGAAGCTCTCAACAGGCAGAATTAGGGTTTATGATTTGGGCATGTTTTGGGAGAATAAAAGGATGGAATTAATTGGGTTTGATCTAATGGAGTAAACAAGGTTGATAATGGTGTTCGTTTCGATTGGAATTGATTATATCGACGGTTGGGAGGTAAACAGGATTTTTGGTCGGGAGTGTTCATCTTCTCCGGGTTATGATTTCGACGAGCTTTCTATTGGACTTTCTCATTATTTCGGGTTGGTTTAGGCATGTTTCGATCAAACAGGCTTGGTAATGGACATTGAATCGAAGAAACAGAGTTATCCATGAAGTTTTGGCAAAACAGAGAAGTAGGGTTTCACGGTTTTTCTTTTCCTTCTTGGTCCCGAGTGCAGCTGATGTTTGCGTGTGGGAAGAAGCAGTTGGTTGCGATTTAAAAGGTGCTAGGAACGTTTTTGGAGTGTGTAAACACAAGTCAGCTGCGTGAGGAGTTGAAATAGCAAAGAAAATCCAGTATCTTGCATGGAAGTAAAAGAAAATAGTTTTGGTTGATTGCTGAGATTATTTAGAGTTATGAGGATTTATTCTCGGTTCAATTGGGTATATAAAGGCTGTTGGAATCACAGAAGAGGGATGGAGAGTTTGGGTACGAGACAGAACTAAGAACAAAGCTCCAAAGTGAGTTTCAGCAGCAGCAGGTGAAGGAGAAGAACAGTTGACAGTCAGCGACAGTCGTTGATTGACTGTCACCTTTTCTTTGCAACAGTTGTTCTGCGACAGTGATGCAATATAGTTTCTTTGTGACGCATTTTTAGTGCTGAAAATATATGTATTTATTAATATTCATCTTTGTAATCACTTCTGAGCAATGAAATTAATTTTTGAGCGTGTTTCCAACATGATGAACTAAACCCATCACCGGGACAACGGAGGAAGCCAAATTTCACGAATGTGGTAATTATATTAATTCTTTTTATGACTAATTGCACAATTATTTAATTGAATTATGATTATCATTGAATAGTTTTCATTTCAATTGATGGGTTATGCTTGCTTAAATGTTTTGATATCCCATACTTTAGATTTACAACCATTACTTTCGAAATCTACTTCAGGCAATGAATTAGAATCAATGAAACTTTATATTATGAGCTGTTATTGTTTAGAATTGGTATTTGAACTGCATGAAATTGAAGTCTGGTGGAATCCCGAGTCCCGTCCTCTCATCAACCTGTGACAATCTTTTGTATATATTTTTATTTTAGTTTAGTTTATTAATTCTTAAAATCAATCTCATCAAGTCCGAGTGAACGACAAACCTATTTACCACTATTCAAAATTCGATCAATTTTTAGTGCCTTCCAAGGTTCTGCATAGGTAGATAGGGTCTGGAGTATAGGTTTTGTGGGTACACCTCTGGTAAACCCTCCCGAGACTATATATCGGTCACTAGGGCCACCTGGTGAGTTAAGTTTTTATTTTCTAGATTAGATTTGCTCGAGGACTAGCAACTAATAAGTTTGGGGGTATTTGATAGACACATTTTTGTGTCTAAGTTTTCCTCAATTTTCTGTATTGTTGGTACTCGATTTCATACTTATTATGGTGTTTTATGTGTTTGTAGGTATTTTGGGGAAATAAACATTTTTGGAAAATTCGGCTCGAAAAGTTGCTCGAGGCACCCTCGGAGGACATTTGCTATACGGACCCCTACTTTTGATAAGGTACAGCCATGGCTATGTGTAGTCATTAAGAACCCACTGGTTATTTGGCACCCCAGATGTTGGATAAGGACCACCTCCTCCTTCTTCGTTTGAATTCAGAAATTTGGCGGGAAAAGAAGCTTTCAACCGGCAGAATTAGGGTTTATGATTTGGGCATGTTTTGAGAGACTAAAGGGCTGGAATTAATTGGGTTTGCTCTAATGGAGTAAACAGGGTTGGTCGTGGTGTTCGTTTCGATTGGAATTGATTATATCGATGGTTGGGAGGTAAACAGGATTTTTGGTCGGGATTGTTCATCTTATCCAGCAAAGTCACCTGGTTATGATTTGGACGAGCTTTCTATTGGACTTTCTCATGGTTTCGGGTTGGTTTAGGCCTGTTTTGATCAAACAAGATTGGTAAGGGACATTGAATCGAAGAAACAGAGTTATCCATGAAGTTTTAGAAAAACAGAGAAGTAGGGTTTCACGGTTTTTCTTTTCCTTCTCTGTTCTGAGTGCAGCTGATGTTTGCGTGTGGGAAGAAGCAGTTGGTTGCGATTTAAAAGGTGCTAGGAACGTTTTTGGAGTGTGTAAACACAAGTCAGCTTCGTGAGGAGTTGAAATAGCAAAGAAAATCTCGTATCTTGCATGGAAGCAAAAGAAAATAGTTTTGGTTGATTGCCGAGATTATGTAGAGTTATGAGGATTTGTTCTCGGTTCAATTGGGTATATAAAGGCTGTTGGAATCACAGAAGAGGGATGGAGAGTTTGGGTACGAGACAGAACTAAGAACAAAGCTACAAAGTGAGTTTCAGCAGCAGCAGGTGAAGGAGAAGAAGGAGAAGAACAGTTGACAGTCAGCGACAGTCGTTGATTGACTGTCACCTTTTCTTTGCAACAGTTGTTCTGCGACAGTGATGCAGTATAGTTTCTTTGTGACGCATTTTTAGTGCTCCAAATATCTGATTTTATTAATATTCATCTTTGTAAGCACTTTTGAGTAATGAAATTAATTTTTGAGCGTGTTTCCAACATGATGAACTAAACCCATCACCGGGACAATGGAGGAAGCCAAATTTCATGAATGCGGTAATTATATTAATTTTTTTTATGACTAATTGCACAATTATTTAATTGAATTATGATTATCATTGAATAGTTGTAATTTTAATTGATGGTTTATGCTTGCGTAAATGTTTTGATATCCCATACTTTAGATTTACAACCATTAATTTCGAAATCTACTTCAGGCAATGAATTAGAGTCAATGAAACTTTATATTATGAGTTGTTATTGTTTAGAATTGGTATTTGAAGTGTATGAAATTCAAGTCTGGTGGAATCCCGAGTCCCGACCTCTCATCAACCTGTGACAATATTTTGTATATATTTTTATTTTAGTTTAGTTTATTAATTCTTAAAATCAATCTCATCAAGTCCGAGTGAACGACAAACCTATTTACCACTATTCAAAATTCGATCAGAACTTCATCAACAAAAGGTATGTGGAGACTAAAACTTATCTATCACTCAGAATTCTATTCTATTGTATTTTCTAATGAGACTAAGTCGTATAGCTATATAGAATTTTACATTATGCACATTTGATATTTCGAGCCGAGTTTATCTCGTTTATCTATTTTTCGAAATACGTGTTGGAAGCTTTTAGCTTTAGCTAAGTTCATCGTATACTTGACGAGTTTAGTTGGAGACAATTTATTTGTTGAAAACTAAATATTAAGTCAAAGATGATCATGTGAAAATTACCTTGAACATCTTACATGATTTATGCGAGACAATCATTTGATGTCAACTTGGGAAGTTTAGTATTCATCGATTAATCACTTGAAAATTAATTGAAGCTAGTGCTATGTATAAGATTGCCATTGTTGTCTTCCAAGGATGTTTCAATTATTAAATGAGATTTTTAGAACGACTATTATGTCTGGATATAATCTAGAGTGTATACCTTGTATACTAACTGTGTAAGTCTAGTTCATACAGGAGCTATTGTTTGTGAACCTTTATTGCGAACTGGTTTACCTGTAATGGTCCTGAGATGTTGTTCGCGTACCTTGTTTGCGAACGGGCTAGACAAGGCCATGTCCGGAACAGTTGTTCGCGTACCTTGTTTGTGAACGGCTGGACAAAGCCAAAGTCCGTAACTCTTGTTCGCGTACTCAGTTTGCGAACAGAGTGGTCAACTTCCAAAATCGACAAGTATGGATTTTCATACTCATGAACTCAGGTTCGTTTGCGAACTCAGTTTGCGAACTAAAGTCCCTGGAACTTTAATGTATTAAGGAATGTAAACTAGTTTTACAAACCGTGGAATTATGTTCATGAATTGGTTATTGTATAAGAATCTTGTACAATTACAAACCAAACCGATTTTGTTTCAAATGGTTCATATATATATTTCTATGGAATGATGAACATTTGAAAAACTCTCTTGAAAGACATTTAGATTCGTTTGATTATTTATCATGATTGATTGATTATCATATTTGATCTAGAAGTGTTATATGAATATGGATAAGTTATAAATGTTAACATGGCTAACTTCGGTTAACTATTATTGAGCCAACAGAGTATACACATTTGGGTACGGTTCATCCATATTTAAATATAGTATATTTCATTTGTGTGTATCAAGATAATACCATCTAACGGTGGAGATTGATTGCTTAATTTCTAAGAAGACTTAGCTTGAATCTTAAATCAGGAGTTCATCTAACGGTGAATATTGAACTTTGATACTAAGCTATCTTAGCTTTGATTGTAAGCAACCCTGATTTGAAAGAATATATAAGGGAGAACTCTAGCATCTGGGAAACCTAATCCCGACATTTTTGTGTGTCCTAATTGCAAACTAGAGTCGATTCTCCTTTAATCTAGGTTTTCCAAAACCATTATTAGGTTAACGACTTGAAGACTTCATTTGGGATTCGTGAAGCCAGATCCAACTATTTTCTCTGTAGTTGCGTATTGTGATCTTACTTGTACTATCATATTGATTTTTATCTTCTCTAAGATTTACTCGAGATTCATTTCTGATAGGTAAGATATAAAAAGTAATCACAACAGTTCTTCATCTCAGACTCTTGTGATTCCGCAGTAACTTCTTCTGTTAATCAGTTAGGTTATTGTGAGGTGACTAATATTTCTAGGATGCTCTTCGAGAGTATAAAACCGGATTATTATTTGATTCTTGTTCACCTTGATCTTTGTTCCAAAAGACGGAATAAAAAGAATAAAGGATAGACATATCTGTGGGAGACAGATTTGTTTATAAGTTTTCGACTTTGGGTCGTAGCAACTCTTAGTTGTGGGTGAGATCAGCTAAGGGAATCAAGTGCGCAGAAACCGACGTGATTCTAGAGGCGTAAGGAACACGAATGTACCTTAATGGGTGTGAGACTTGGTTAGGGATCAACTACATTCCAGTACGAAGTTAACTTGTAGGCTACAGTTTGTAGCGTCTTAATACAGTGTGGTGTTCAAATATGGACTAGGTCCTGGGGTTTTTCTACATTTGGGGTTTCCTCGTTAACAAAATTTTGGTGTCTGTGTTATTTGTTTTCTGCATAATATTTGTTTATATAATTGAAATATCACAGGTTGTGCGTAGTTCAATCACAGTTGATAAATCCGACCTTATTTTTTGGATAGAACTTGATTGACACTTGGGCATTGTTATTTGGTACCGTCCAAGTTATTCTTACTTCAATCAGGCTCACGGATTTCTATCTTTTCGATTTGCTGATTGTATTAAGAAAGAGATAAAGCTCTTTGATATATTTCTTGATTGAGTCTCACTTTTAAGTTGGTGCACTCGGAATTATATTGGAGTTTAGTCCATACAGATTGCCGAACGAAATATTGGGTATGGTTGTTATACCCTCGCGTTTTCAGTTGTTGGTTTTGTTGTACCATAGAAATTAGAGTCTCCACAAAAGTAGTCATCCTTTCCATTCTGGGTTTTGAGCTTGTTGTGGTTGTTGCACTTGTTGTTGGAACTCACTCCAAGGGTTGTAAACAGAACTTATACTTGCAACTTGCTCGTCACCATAGCCAAAGTTGGGGTTGTCTCCTCATCCTTGATCGTAAGTGTTATCAGACCGTTGAGTTGAGAAAATAACATTGACTTGTTTGACGTTCTCATATGTTGGGTGTTAATACATGAAAATAATCAATCCAAAAGAATTAGCTCCTTAATTGTCCTTTGTTCTAATACAAAGGACAAGCCCTTTTCCTAAATCCTTAATGACTTGGATAAGAAGAAAATGGCAATGTTGTAATATATTAATCTTATGGGAATTTATCCATAAGAATGGGAAAGGAATATTATTATAAAAGGGGAAAGAAGGCATACTCAGAGGACACACCGCCTCCCTTACCATGTAGCAAGGAGCAGATAATAGGACTCCTAGATCAATGAGTAACAAACAAAAAAGAAACTTTACCACCCATCTCCATGGAACCTACTGCAGTGGAAAAAACACATGAGCGATATTGCCATTTTCATAGGAGGATACATCATCCGATTGTGGAGTGTTTCTCGCTCCGCTATATTGTCCAAAGGAAACAATCTAAATGGGAGCTAGAAATAGGTGACCAAAGTATAAACAATGATCCTCTCCCCTAGCATCAAGTCATGATGATTTCAGATAATCCAATAGAAGGAGAAACATGGAGACCCTTGGGAAGATACAGAGGAAGAAGAAGTGTATGAAGCATCTGAGGTAATGACCTTCTGGGATACAAATGGGATGGCCAGCAAGTTCGCGCAAACTGTCTTGACACAACAATTCTTTGATACTTTGGGGTTCAGTGAAAATCAAATCCGGGAAGCATCGAAAGCAATTGCTGCAGTCGATTCGAGAAAACCATATGATCCAACGCCAAAAGGAGCCATAACTTTTTTAGATGAAGATATCTGTTATCCGAGAGAGCACCTCAGCCCCTCATACTTAACAACTTTCATTAATAATCAACCATTCAAAAGAGCATTTGTGGATGGAGGAGCGTCCCTTAATTTGATATCGTTACATATGTTAGAGGTGCTTGGAGTACCAGAATCCGCGATCAAAATGCATGTTACCACTCTAAGAGGCTTCGGAGGGCAAACTGAGACGGCGATCGGAATAGTGCACCTGGTAATGAAGATCGGACCCATCAAAGCGCTCATACTCTTCTATTTAATCGAAGATGATACTAACTTCCATGTTATGCTCGGTAGAGGATGGCTTTTGAACCATAAAGTGGTGGCATCCACATACCACAATTGTGTCAAAACCAACATGGGCGGAAGACAATATCGAATTCCAGCTACGAATAACCCATTCGGTCTGTAGGAATCCTATATGGCCGATGCGGTCTTCTATGCACAACCAGTTACAAATCAAGAAAAAAAGCCGGAGCACCTAACATCTCTACCAAAGTGGGAAGAACTCGAATCGACAGAGAAAGCGAAGGTAAAAACCAAATCAGTCTTCAGTCCGCCACGGATGGGACCTGCCATGGTGAAAAAAAAGGAAAAGGTCGGAGCAAAAATAATTCAATTCAAACGATTTTCAAAACCGGAAGGTGGTCATGTTTACCGCTTATAGAAATCACCCGGGGAAGTCCCTCAGCATCAACACCATTGTGCAACGTCGTCCATAGATGAGGATATGATGGATACAACCCTAGTAACCATCGATCACCATGAAGGAAAAAATATCTCAGAAGAGGAAATAATGCGAAACTTACCTGAAGAGAAAACAACAGTCGACCCAACACTAGACGGTCTTGAAGAGGTTAGTCTTGGATCGGAAGAGCATCCGCGATGTGTACGCATTAGCAAACACTTACAGGAGGAAGAAAGAAAGCAGATGATCCAACTGCTTCATGAATGCCGAGATGTGTTCGCATTCAAATATGATGAAATGATGGGCCTTGAAAGTAGCCTAGTCGCTCATAATTTGGGAGTCTCACCCGAATACAAGCCATTCAAACAGCGAAGTCGTAACTTTTCTGAGAAAATGTAACTATAATAAATTATGAGTATCGAGACGGATCATCGATTACAGAAAACTAAATCAAAGACAAATTAAGAACACAAGAACTTAACGTGGTTCGGCACTAACGCCTACGTCCACGGACAGAAACCCCGTAGGGTGAATTAGATTATTTATCTCCAGAGTTTTTGTGATTCTGGGATGTTTACATTTGATTTAGTTATTCCTATTTATAAATGATAGGATACTAAACCTAGGTAAAACTAGTCTACCTAGAATACAGGAGTTACAACTTGCTTGATCCTATATTCTAGTAGGTGACCTGTTGTAGTTATCTTTGATCAAGTCTTGAATCAAGTCCACGGTAATTTGCTTTAAAGCTAGAGTTTATCCTCTTTTGTAGCTAGCTGGTGAATTTCCTCGGTCCTTCACTGCATGGTAACCTCGGATATTGTATAGGAGCAGATATTCCAACACCCCCCCTCAAGTTGGAACACGGAAATTTTTTGAAGTGTCCAACTTGAACAATCTTGAGTAGAAATGTAGATTCTCGTAGCATAAACTTCAATTAAGGTCTTGTAATATGGACTAGGTACCATGAAGGTCATTGAATCTTCAATCACCAACATTAGTGAAATACAGCAACAAGCAGCAAAGTGGTCTTCACAAGGCACAGATGAGAGAAATGGCTTTAATGGGCTTGGTTTGTTAGATTTCTAACCAAGACAGGACATGATAGACAAACCAACAACTCGGAACAGATGATGGTTGTTTAAGGAAGTTTTCACACATGGAAACTATAGTTTCAGAAGAAAAAAAAAATTAATAGCTAAAAACAGTGTGTTGCCGCTCCACAAGTAATATCTCTGTATAGAAAAACAAACAGTCAAACACAACTTGCTATTGAACTGAATGAAAACAAGAATTTGGACACCTTCAAAAGTGAGGTTTAAAAATAACATCATATTCATATAGTATGTAGCCCGATGTGAACGATTTCTTCTAAAAGAAAACAAAGGGAACTGTTTGAGATAAGCCAGCAAACCTATATTGAACCAAAACTGGCAGAAAGTTCCCCAAAACAAAAAAAAATTGTACTAATCTTTGTTAGCATTGTAGTCTAGCACTTGTAGACGATATTTAAGGAGATGACACTGAACATGGAAATATGTTCAGAAATTGTGAGATATCCAAAATATGGAACGATATATTCGGTAATGAATGGATTTCCGAAAATATTTTTGGATACCAAAGAAAATATTCAGAATAAAGATATCCCTAGAAAACACGAGTTTAGTTTCCAGAAATATAAAAAGTATTTTCACTAAATGAGATTACCAAAAATGGTAAATATAGAATATATGAAAACCATTTCCAAAAAATAAATCAATTGCCATATTTTGGCATGAAATTGGAAGATGGAGATATATTCGTGATTGAATTCTTCTTGGCAAAGAAAAACCAAGGAAAAAAAAATACATTACAGAGGATGTATACTTGATCATCCACAATGTGCTTGATTGGAATATCCATAATTACCATAAAAGATTTAAGGTATAGAGTATTAATTGATATTAAGAGAAATGTTTTGCCGTGAACAATAGCAAAATATTGATAGAAGATATCATGTCCACTGTATCGACATGACATACGAAAGAATGGATTAACCCATAGATTATGGGTTTGAACTATTGAATGAAACCAATTGGAGAATCCAACTGTGTACATGAAAAATATTAGGTCTTAATAAAGCAAAACCTCAGTGAAATAAACTTGTTAAAAGCGATCACAAGATATCTGGAAAATGGAATACTCTTTAGAAATGATTGAGTTTCCATGAATCTTGGCGACAAGAGAAGGAAAAGAAAAAAAAAATCTCTTGTGATCCAGGACAACGATAGAAACAATTGTCTTGAAACACAAATAAACAACACGATCTTTTTGATTTAAGGGGTATGCTAGCGATAAACCAAAGAAATGTGTTTTGAGCCTGAAATATGAAACAGGTTTTTGACGTGAACAAAATATCCACAGAGATTTTCCAGTATAATCGGAAAAAAAAAAATTGAGAGTCTGATAAACTAGCTAAGAGTCATCAATAGAGAAAAAAAAAAGACTATTGTTTACCATCACAAGATCGTGGTGATGAAAGAAATATTAAAACAAATTTTAGAAAGCGGAAGCGATTCGAGCGGATCTCCCCGCTCTGATACCATAATAAATTATGAGTATCGAGACGGATCATCGATTACAGAAAACTAAATCAAAGACAAATTAAGAACACAAGAACTTAACGTGGTTCGGCACTAACGCCTACGTCCACGGACAGAAACCCCGTAGGGTGAATTAGATTATTGATCTCCAGAGTTTTTGTGATTCTGGGATGTTTACATTTGATTTAGTTATTCCTATTTATAAATGATAGGATACTAAACCTAGGTAAAACTAGTCTACCTAGAATACAGGAGTTACAACTTGCTTGATCCTATATTCTAGTAGGTGACCTGTTGTAGTTATCTTTGATCAAGTCTTGAATCAAGTCCACGGTAATTTGCTTTAAAGCTAGAGTTTATCCTCTTTTGTAGCTAGCTGGTGAATTTCCTCGGTCCTTCACTGCATGGTAACCTCGGATCTTGTATAGGAGCAGATATTCCAACAAACTAGCAATCAAAGAAGAAGTAGAAAAATTGTTGGAGGCTAAGTTCATCAGACCGATCAAACATCCCGTATGGTTAACCAACGCCGTACCAGTAGCAATAGAACGGTAAAATCCGATATTGCGTTGATTATCGAGATCTGTATCGAGCCTGCCTGAAGGATGACTTTCCAGTACCAAATATAGACATGACGGTGGACAACACATGTGGCCATGGGATGTTCTCGTTTATGGATGGATTCAGCGGGTATAACCAGATCCGGCTGGCGGCAGAAGAAGTTCACAAGAAAGCCTTCCAAACGCTGTATGGGAATTTCTGTTACGTTGTGATGCCTTTTGGGTTAAAGAATGCGGGAACAACGTATCAACGAGCGATGGTAGCTATCTTTCATGACATGATGCATAAAATAACGGAAGTATACATAGATGATATTGTTGTGAAGTCAAGAGTCCGGGGAGATCATTTGGATCACTTGAGGCGCGTCTTTGACAGATGTAGAAAGTATCACCTTAAGATGAATCCTCTCAAATGCGCTTTTGGAATCACTTCCGGAAAATTTCTAGGATTTGTAGTGACGGACCAAGGCATACAAATCGATCCCAGCAAAGTACAAACAATAACCACTATGACGCCAACTACAAACTTCAAGGAGCTTCAAGCTTTATTGGGCGGATATCATATGTCCGAAGGTTTATCCCAGGGCTAGCTCAACTTATGTCCGCTTTTTTTCCATTGCTAAGGAATAATAAGCAGTTCGAGCGGGGGATGGCCAGCAACGCGCATTCTAAAAACTCAAAGAATGTCTGATTAGCACTCGCGTCCCGCGCCCACCGATCAAGGGAGAACCGCTCTACTTATACACAACATCCACCAATTTAGCGATTGGTGCTTTATTTGCTCAAGATCTTGGAAACGACCAGTTATGCCCAATCTACTACATTAGTCGGGGGTTCAGAGACGCAAAATTTAGATATTCAAAAATAGAGCAGGCTTGCCTGGCACTCATGTACGCTACACAGAAATTACGACCTTACCTTCTCGCTCACAAGACAATAGTAGTAGCAGCGTACAACCCAATCGCCTACTTAGCCACCAAACCAGTGTTGTCCATAAAAATAGCCCGCTGGTTATTACAGCTATCCGAATTTGAGCTGAAATACCAGCGACCTAAAGGGGTCCGTGGGCAAGCATTTGCTAGCTGCATTCCCGGGGATGGACACGGCTGAAGTAAGTGGTGATATGCCTGGTGAAGTGGCGGAAGCCAAAGCAGAAGAGCGATGGGTAATGTTCTTTAATGGATCATCATATGGTTCTCATGGAGGAGCAGGTATTGTCTTTGAAACGCCAACACAGGATCTACTATCGTACACGTTCAAGTTGGATTTCGAATGTAGCAATAATGTGGCAGAATATGAAGCGCTCATCCTAGGATTGCGACTGGCAGAAGAACTCGATTTGGGAGCAATAGATATCAAGGGTGATTCGAAACTGGTCACCAGTCAAGTAACCGGAAAGTTTCAAGTAAAGGAGGCACACCTTGCCCCTTATCGTGCATAAGTTCAAGAGCTATTGGCGAGACGCGGAAGTACGGCCGTGGAACACACAGGAAGAACGACTAACTAACATGATGAAGCGCTGGCTAGTCTAGAAGCCAAAATAAAATTAAATGAGGCCGAGGAAGGAACAATAGTGGTGAAAAAGAGGACATTACTGAGTACTCGGAAGGAGGACGCGGCGTTCGAGCAAAATGACGATTGGAGGCAGACTTACATTGATGACATGGTCAAAAATTCTGATGACCAACTGCTTCCTGTTGAGGTGTTAAAACAATGTCATAGTACGCGAAGCACTTTATTACCGGACACCCGAAGGAACCTTAGCACGATGTGTGGGAAGAATAGAAGCACATGAAATTTTGAACCGCGTCCATGAGGAGTCTTGCGGACATACGAGTGGCATATCACTGTATCTCCGCTTGCAAAGTATGGGTATCTATTGTCCGACCATGGCAGTTCAATCAGCAGCCGTCCAAGATAAATGCAAAGATTGCCAAGCACCCCCGCAGCAAGCCGAAATATGTATTGCGGAGGTGGAAGATTGGAGGAAGCCATATATCGAATACATTCAACATGAGCGTCTACCATCAAACAGGCAGGATGCATTGAAAATCCAGCGGAAAGATACTCGCTTCTTCATAAATGAGGGAATCCAATATAGGAGAAGTTATGGAAATATGGTATTGCGGGTGCTTATCTAAAGAAGAAGCGGAGGCAGTAATGAAAACAACGCATAACGCAGAGCATCAAGGCATGCGGAAACTCTTCCTGCAACTTTATGAAGGAGGATTTTACTGGCCTACAATGGAATTTGATACAACGGAGCATGTAAGGAAATGTCAACAATTCCAAAGCCACAGACCATTGATCTGAGCACCCCACACATTTCTATACAGCATAGTCACACCTTGGTCTTTCCACAGTTGGGGGCTCACGGACCGATGAATCCTACCTCTTCAGGACGATATAAGTACATCGTCACTGCAATAGAGTATTCTTGCAAGTGGGTAGAAGCAATTCTCCTCCGCGATTACGGCGGTGTCACCATCGCTGCGTTCATCAAGGAATATATCATATGTCGATTGGAGCATGATAACAGAACTTCATTCGTTAACAAAGATGTTACGTATTTTTAGAGCAATACAAGATCAAATTTCATACTTCAACTATCTACTACCCTTAGGGGAATGGTCAGGCGGAGGCGACCAACAAATCATTGTTATTATACTAAGTAGAACAGTGCATGACCACCACAGGAGCTGGCATGAACAGTTACCGCTCGCTCAATGGGCATACCACATCTCTAAACGAAGCTCGACGGGAGCTTCACTATACTCCTTAGTGTATGGAGAATACGCAATACTACCAGCCGAAATAGCCATTCCCTCCACACGAGTAGCAATGGCAACTCTTACCACTCCGGACGAAATAAGCAGGTTCGCCCATCTCGACACATTGGAAGAGCGCATAATCAGAGCCGAGCGCTTTGCAGAAAAGTACAGCAAAGGACAACGAACTATTAAAATCAGAAGGTAAAGGAAAGAACCTTCTAGATAAACGACATACTCCTCAAGATCGCTCCGCATGTACAACGAGATACTAAAACGGGAAAGTTTTCGGCGAACTGGGAGGGACCTTACATGATCAGTGAAGTCGCGGAAAGCAGGTACTACTACCTCAAATGGATGAACGAGTCTCAGATCAATACCCCTATTAACGGTAAATGGCTAAAAGCTTATTATGTGTAATCAACTGTAAGACGAAAAGTCCCGTATGAGTAATAAAATGAATTCTCCTTGTTAAATTAATGTTTATTTCTCAGAAATTCCCGAGTACGGCTAGGCTCCGAGTATAGACAATAAATAGTCCCGAATATGACTAAGTCCCGTGCATGATCAATAAAATGCATAATAGCTTCCAGTATGGTTATGCTGCGAGTAAAGCCAATAAAAGTAAAGCCACGAGTACGGCAAGGCTCCGAGTATAGCCATCCGTAGTTCCAAGTACGACTAGGTCCTATGCATAATCAATAAAGTAAACACTACCTTAGAATATGGTTAGCTTCCGAGTAGAACCAATAAAAGAAAAGCCATGAGTACGGCAAGACTCAGAGCGTAACCATTATCGGTCCCGAGTATGACTAGATCCAGCGTATGATCAATAAAATGCGTAAAAGCCTCAAGTATGGCTAGACTCCGAGTAAAGCCAAAACCACGAATTAAGATAAACTCCGGGTACAACTATCAAATAAGAAATGACCCTAAGTATAACTACGCCATGTGTATAATCACCAAAACATGCACAATAGTTCCGACCATAGCCGATAAATAGAGAAGATCTCGAATGTGCCTGAATTTCAAAATCCAAGTAAGACCCACACACTACATTTTGGTACATTACGCACAGGGCCACCCTATGAGATTCACAATTTAAATCAGAACATTAATTTGAACTGACAAGAACAGATGAAATACATATCTTCTGATCAATTTACATATATAACATTATACAGACTATTGTGACCCAACATATGATAATAGTACAAAACGCGCACGCCTCCAACGTCTGCTTGCCACAGCTAGTTCACATTCTCGAAATTCCATCAACGAGCGAGCACTATAAATAATTACAGAGCCTTGGCGGAGGCAATAGAATTCTCCACTGAGGGGGCAATTTGATAAGCACCTAACTGATCCGCAGATCCGTTGCTTGAAAATACTGCGCCTGACTAGCATCAAACATATCCTCACACTCCTGCATAAGCCGAGCATTCCCAGCCACTGTGGCTTGAAGCAGCTCTAACTTCTGCCGCTTTAGCAACACAGCTAATTCACCAACCAATTGAGCCATAATAACTTCTCATAACCCTTGGATACATTTCAAAAAAATAAAAATAATAAAAAAAATTAGGGGAGCGCGTGAAGAGCTTCGTGACAATCACGGAGCGCCACCATGACGGACTCTATGGATCGCTCCGCCCCAACATATTGAAATAAGTCGCCAAAGGCCGCTCACGACAATGGCCGCGATACTCAAGCAACACCATTTCTGGTAATCTACCCTTGCTACGTGGTTCCATTACCCGTCGATCAGCATTTGTCAGCTGCTCATGCCAACAAGAGTTTTCTATACTAAAAATATCACACGCAATATGTAACACATCCAATAACCGATTCAAATGCCTTATCTCTAATACTAATCGTACACGATGTACCATCAAAGCATGTTACGGATAATACAAACGTTAAACCAGGTTTACCTAACACATTTCTTCATCACGAAGTAAAATTAGGCTAACATATATATACCCAAAGGGGCACAATATCCGAAACGACACTCCTAAGAATCCAACATACATTCATAAATACCATAAACTTAAAAAAAAAATCAATTCAAATCAATTATCAAGATTGATCAGTTACAAATGCACGACAATGCGTAATGTCCTGGTCCAAATCCCGCATCATCAAAAGCACTTCATCATATTGAGTAGTAGCCATGGACAAAGCACTCTGCATCTCCTCAAGGACTTGATGCACCTCACGCATAATCCTTTCGGATGCACGAGTCTGACGCGCCATATTAAGAATCTCATTCTTCTCTTCATAAGCCTTGCACGCCTTATCAAGGCTAATTAAACCTATGAGTCTGCAGAACCCCCACTTCATCCTTTAACACCAATAGCCGCGCTAACTCCACCTGCTTATCAGAAGGATGTACGAGAGCGGACACAACATATAAAGTTAACACGCCCATGCAAGCGAGGAAATGGTCGTTGAGTACCATGAACGCAATCAGCTATTGCCTGACCAATATCAGCCATCATGATGGCAGACTCATGAAACAATTGATCAGCCTCATGACGAGCGGATACAGCGTCATCTAACACACGCTGAACTTCAAACGCCACTCATCCGGACGCCTGTGCCTTTCGAGCCATCGAATACGTTTCATATTGCTCGTCAAATAGCGCAGGAGTGCTGGCTCGGTTCGTTGTCCTTATCTCTCTAAGCATCTCTACTTCAGCTCTCACGAGCAACAAACGAGTTAATTCAAACTCCTTTCCAAAGGGAGTAACCAATGTCGGCAAAGAAGCCAACGATAATACATAACCATGCAAGTGACGAGCCATCAGGAGAGTCTTAGTACAACAAAGGGAAAATACATCAGGAGAGTCTTAGTACAACAAAGGGAAAATAGTGAGAAAAGAAAAAATAAAGTACTACCAAACATACTTCATCCATCTCTACTTATAAGACATCAGAGCATTCATTACTCACTAACCACCATCCAACCGCAATAAAAATAATCTTAACCAACAAATAATAATATAATAAATCCAAAATAATAATCAATCCCACACACACACACAAAAAAGGAAAAAAGAGAAAGGGAGAGAGAGTATGATTTATAGCCAAACACACAAACAAAGAAATTACTGTTTCAAAGACTACCCATAAAGCAAGAAATATTAATTAAACATCCAAAGCAACAAGCTCTTCTCTCTTCTTGACAAGGCGCGCACCTCTTCAGCAGCAGTCCGGACAGCCTTTAGCTCCGCTGTAGCACTACCAACAGTCGCCATCAGCTGATCATATGCTTCTTTCTTGGCCTGGGAAATATTGAGCAAACACGCGTATTCTTGATCTAATTCTTCAGTCTCACGAGGCAGCACATGACGCGCGTTGTGACTCATTTTCGCCACAACCAACAAGTTTTTCAACCACTGAATTGGGAATTGTAGAAGCAAAGACGTATGAATGAGGCTTTCCCACCACCTCAACGTAGCTGGGTCGATAGGAACCTCCTCCGCATGAGCAATACCATCTGCTATGTCCAATAGATCCTCATTCATCACGGCCAAAACACTAGCATCCATCTCCTCGTGAACGCACATATGACCAAACTTCTCCATCATGCGGCGGTAATTAGCATCTTTAGCAGAAGAAACCCAGAACCCATGCACCAACACAAAATGATCATCGACACTAGCTTCCCCCGCTTCATTAACACGAGGATATCGAAATTGAGATCCTCGGGGGTATCCATCAACACGGCATCCACATCCACGCCGCGTGACACCTTGGGAACCATGTTTGGGGTAGGCTTTTGCCGCTTCTCATTAGCACTTCCCGATTCACTACCCTTGGCCTGTAAATTCAAACTGCTTCCCTTAACATGAACATTTTCCCGCTTTCCTTGTCCTAGAAAGTAAGGGGACTAAGGGATGCAATAAGTAAAAAAAGAAAAAAAAAAATGGAGTGTATACATATCGGATTGGAGGTAGAGGGGCGACCAGAGGCCTGGTAGAATGCAGAGTCATGCGGGGAGAGATCACTTCAGAACCACTTTTGCTAACTGGTCGACCCAACTGATGCTCAACAAGATCAATAAATGAACTGGAGGAAGGTGACCCCATTTCTGGAGCTTGTGAAGAAAACATAGGGGAAGTATTAGCAGAGCGAGTGGATGGCAACATCAGAATAGGTAGTATACCAGCGTCTCGTTTCATCTTTTTAGCCAGTCGATCAGCCCTCCACTCGTGAGAAGGTAGATTAATATATTCTTCAATAAAAAGGGACCTAGATTTCCAGCCAATGGGCGGGGAGCTCTAAAAAGAATATAACACAAACCAATAAAAAGCGAACTAATGCAAAATTCAACCAAAAGAGAAAAGAGGAGAAAGAAGGAAATACCTTGGCAGGCGGGGATTTGTTATGAGGAATCTCCAATTGTTTCAGCACAGCAGGACGCCTCCTTTTCTTAGAACCCGACAGCGGGGGTAAAGAGCTACCTTTCTTACTATTATGAGTAGATTCATCGTCCGGAAGAGGATCCCAGCTAGTGACTAAGGATTTGAGAGGAAGGCCTTTAGTACTTGAAGAAAGTCTATACTTCTTGGCAACCTCATCGCTCAGCCTTATCCGACCCGACGCATGAAGTTCTTTAAAATCAGAGCTAGTCAAAGCTGGAGGATGGTTTGCTTCCCCGAGAAGAGAGTTCAACATATTCCGATTAACACCATCACGATATATACGCCATGCATTAGTAACACTCACTTTCCGCTTTTCAAGAGGTTGATAAAAATCAAAGTGACACTTCCGATCACTCATCTGGAGGCCCTCCTTGAAGACAAAATTATTGAAGCTCTTAAGAATCTCCGCCTCCTCATCCGAGGAAGCGCTTGGCGGATTATAAGGAACTCCTTATCAAAACCAAGATGACGAGCCACGCAGATAGTATTATACGTTTCGGACGAAAACCTGCCTCCATGAAAACCAGAAAGACGACCCGGCAAGATAGATAGGATAATATCGAACTCATTAGAGTCAATAATATCCGTCGAACTAAGCCTTCTCGGGGACTGAATAACTAAGTTATAATGCAAAGGACCTGAAGGACCGTCGCGGTATGACGAAGGATTAAAATCACTACCCTTATCCATGAAATCCTTGAGCTTGTTCTTAGGGGGAGAACCCTTCTTGTAGAAATCCGGGGATGAGAACAGGGCACGTTCACTAGTCGCTTGGTTCCATCATCTTGGACAACTTCTTCCCTTTTCGAAAGAGCGAGGGGGTTTGGTTGAGGCCTATACAAGGGAAAGTGCTCCCAGACCCATGCCTGAATGAAATTGGCAGGAACAAAAGTTTGCACTTCATGAGCTCCGTCGACAAGACAAATGTCACGCGCCAAGAAATCCAAATGGCAATATAAACCACCCAGGAACATGGGGGCAAGAGGAAATGAAGCACCACGAGACACCAATACTGCCAAGGGAATCAACTCATTCTTGATTGTATCTCGGAGACTGTGCTCGAACACATCATGACATAGCCAGAAAAGAAGGAAAGCCGCCAGTTCTGCCCGATCTGTCTCCCCCTCGCGTGGAGGGACACCCTTTCGCTCGCCAGAAGTTATAGGAGCCCAATACTTTATCCAGCAAGAGAATGAAGCCCGCCGCTGTCCGGACTTAGGTTTCTGGCTTCTTTTATCCCCTTCTACTTCTTGCACGTCATCAAGCTCTTCAGTCATAGCCCCCTTTTAGTAAGATTTAACAGAGGATGCCATAATTTTAGGTGAGGATGAAGTATTAGCAGTAGGACCATGCGCGACGGTCATAGCAGCTTTACCTTTCTTCTTGGCAATTGATGCCACTTCATGTTCTCCTTCTTCTGGAGCTTCAGCTTTAACCTCATCCGGAAACTTGAAGTTTATTGACTATGTCTTGGCTGCAATTAGATGGTCACGAAAGTCCCTATCACTCTGGTTCATAGCCCTGAAAACACAACAATCAGCAAAGGAATGATGAGGTGTCAAACTCACAAAACATATATTCCTTACTCTTCTTACACTAACAAGCAGCACAAGGATAAGCAAGTTCGTTCCTAAGGGAGAGTTGAGCTAAAGTTGTCGATTGAAATTCTGAAAATATGAATAATGCAAAAACTACAAAACGAATTTGAATGTGAACAATGAGGATGAGAATGATTAAGGGTTCTTTCTTCACTAGTGAACATGAATATTCATAATACGTTTATTAACAATCCTAGACAAGTTATAAGTTCAAAAAGTCCATTAAACTCCAAAGTCACTTCGTAGAATAAGGTCTCTACTCGTGTCTAGTTAATCGGGCCACTTTGAATAAGCTCTCTAGTGTAACTTAACTAACCGCTATGTTCTATGAGTTGGATTGATCCTAACCACATGCTCGTAAGTTCGACATGTTAACTTAGGCTTGTCAAATGCACATCGAAATCCACAACATCCCATTGCAACGTTGATGCTTCGATACTTGTGATTATATTACCATAACAATTACGGATTATGGTTCTAAAATCTAGCATTAGTATCGCAAACAAGTTATCTAATTGGCCACTTAAATACCCTGCAGACAATCCATGGTCAAAGAACGGTTGAAGACAAGCAATAAAACGATATTGAGGATTAAAAATCAAGTCGCATAGCTTCTGAAATATCCCTAATCAAACAAGTATTTAGCTACACATAAGGGAGTTCATTGTTCTCAATAATAAATTCAAAAGACTTGGGATATGTGCAAGATAAATCGAAAACAAAACCCAATCTGTGGCTGGTGGTATGAATGCGAGCAGGAATCTCCCTCAGTTGGACTGTTGGCAGACTGCAACTATGTTGGTGGCGTTGCGAACTGATGGTGGAAAGTGGATGGTGAAATTGTGGTATGCGAAGTTGTTGCTGTGTGCTTCAGATCCAGGTTCAGGTACTTGTATTGCTGCAAACTGGTGCAAGTGATTGATGTGCCGCTATTGTTTGCTTGTTGATGCGTCGTGACTGGTGATGGGAGATGCAAACAAGCTCCTCAAGATGATGATGATAAGCTGGTGAAATGTGGTTGTAGTGCTGTGGATATATGAAGTGATGGTAGTTGAGGTAAGCAAGAGGAGTTTGTTATATGAGTATTGATGTTGGTGAAGAAGATGCAAGGGGAAATAATGGTATGCAGATGGGTTTTGGAATGGTGGATGGTGATGATATGACACTGGTGGATGCAGGTGGAATGGAATGGTGATGATGCACTGCAAGGAGGGATGTGAACTGGATGGAATGAATGGTGGGTATGCATGTGGTGTATGTATATGGATGGAGATGCAAGTATGTATGCATGTGATGGAGGTTGTAGAGGAGCAGAGCTCCTCTCTATTGGTGGTTATGACATTCGCAGAGGGGGTGTTGGATGATGATCTATGTAGCTTTAGCTTTAACCCTTTTATATCTTCTTTTCTTGCTGCAATTGCTGCAAACTTGCATCCTACGCAAACCAAATTTCCTAAATCATCTCAGCTTCCAAAACGCGTCACTCTACTCCCTGACTTCTCGACCAAACTTCAGATTTATCTGATCTCTACGGCTTTGTACCAAGCCAGTGAATCCTTGGTACTCAATATTCCGTCTTGTTTCCAGTTTCTAACTCGAGTCGTAACTTTTCCAAGACCCTGACCCAAGGAAGCAAACGATGGAAGTATCATCTCAAAAACGAGCTCTTTCACCGACTTCTCCAGATGTTACAGAACTCAAGACCTCACAAACTCTGTCTAACCTTCGCAAAGAGAACTCAAATGAAGTCTAAGGCAGACTTAACCCACACTATAAACAGGTCGCACATGTTCCCTCCTTGTCCTGGCTCATAAACAACTCTAACCCTTAAACAGTCACACAAACCCCATGGCAGAGCTGGTTCACAACTTCTCATTCAGGCATTTTATAAAGCACTCGGTGTGCATTTTCTGGTGGTGAAGAAGTTGACTTCTCTTCTGAACTCTAACCCTTTTATCCATCTCTTTGCCTGCACAATTCAGTTTCGTACACAAAGCCCATTCATTCATTATTCAAAATTTTGTCTCAATCACGGCCAATGAGCCATACTTTCAATAGAAGATAACTTCCTTTCTTCGCTGCGTTTCTTGGCACAATACAAAACCATTCATCACCTTGCTGCCAACCCATCTTCTAATTCTCATTGCACTTCTAAAATCCCACTCCTTCGCTAGCTCTGAATTCGAATGGAAACAATCATCATCAGAACCTGTTTTCTCGTAAAATAAGAAGAGAACCAAAACCTCTTGTTGTTCCGTGCTTGTCTTAACCGGCCTGAGTATTATACGAAATCGATAGACCCGCGAGACTGGCAGTTGACTTGGTTCGGTTGCAAAGGCAAAGAACTTTCCTGAAACTGGTCGCATCAACATAAATGTGGAATTCTAGGTCGAAGAAATAGGGACCCTGTACCCTAGTTAGCAATTCGTGATTCGGCAAACGTACGGAACGGAAAACGTACGAGTATTATACGGTTTTGTAAAATCCAGATTCGGTTCAAAATTCGGTCAACGGGACGTGATTCGTCATTAATTCGGAACGGCATACGTACGTGTATAATTCGATTTATAAATGTGAGTTCGGCTCTGAAAATTCGGTATCTATATATAACAAATAATTTGTATTTATAAGGTCATAGACCAATTTTTATGCATATGTGTGAGTTATTTAAGGAAAAAATAAACTCAACATGATGATATTAATAATATATACAACATTAGTTATCCAAAAGGACGTCGTATGGTGGTTTAGATGCTTGGTTAGTGAGTTTGAGATCTCTCTCACCTTCACCTTCAAATCTCTTCAGTCGTTTTTGTTTCATAAAATTACAACGCGTATAATATTCGGTCGTGTATGTTCGGGAGGCAGTAAAGCCCAAAAAGTGGAGTCTTTGAAAAGTAAAAGCTAAAGAATTTATGGCGAATTAAGCGGACGTATCATTCGGGATACGTAAAATTCGTGAACGATTCGCGAATAATCCGGGAATGCCACATAATACGCGACTTGGGTTCGGAGTTGCAAACGTACGCGAATAAGACGGTAAAATTCGTGATACGGAAAAATTCGCGAATGATTCGCGAATCATTCGCGAACTTACTAACTAGGCCCTGTACTTCATCCGTTGAGGTAACAAAGAGGGAGGTGCCCTGAACACAATGACACTGGTGCTCCAGTAATTGGCTTTCTGACACTTTCAAAGCTTTGGTTCTTCTACGGTTCAAGTTCGTCGATTCCGAGATCGCCAAGCTACGAATTAAGCTCTTTTTCCCCTTGTTTCTTATCGCATGACTCCAAAATACCTACAAAATGAAAAAGAAGAATAATACCCACTAATACAAGAGAAATAACTAAAAAAAGTATAGGAAATTGATATTCAAATGATGTATTTTGAGCACTTATCAAGGAAGAATCTCCATGAATGGGAAGCCCGGTAAGCGCCACCACATCTTCTAAAATTGGGCTTGCCTCGCCCCAAGAGAACAAGAACATGTGAGGATTAATCATCCAACGAGCGAACAAACGCGATAAGCTTTCATGATCTCGGCGGATATATCTGCATTTTGAAGCTTCTATAGCAGCCTCTATACTCAAAGAGCGGATGATTCTCTTATGATCGAGATTAGAAAAAATGTATTCCACCCACGGATCCCAAGCAGCAGGAGACTCGGCGGACGAACGGAGAACAATGGAAGGGAAATTGTAATCCCCCTATGAATCGCATGGCGAGGTATCTCCTCCGAAACGAAAATTAGAGGTATATCCGCCTGAGGACGAATAAGCCATCCGTCGGACGAAGATTGAGAGAAGGGGTGAGGATTCAGCATACGAGGAACCTAATAGTCATCCGTAGGAAAAAGGATGGAGTCATCCTATTTTATGGGCGATCGAAGGAGATCTTTAAGCCTTTGACTTCTCAGCATTTCGTCGAGTGTATAAGCAGTCCTGTTAGGAAGACCTCTTTCAGGCGATTCTTCAGCCATAGTATTAGACCGCGTAATATATTAATCTTATGGGAATTTATCCGTAATAAGGGGAAAGGAAGAATATTATAAAAGGGGAAAGAAGGCATATTTATAGGACACAATGAATTCATCTTATCTTCACTAACCCTTCATCTCCTTGGGAGTACTTGCTGTGATTAGGCTAGTTCCTCCTCTACACATTTACCCTCTCAACGCTGGGAATGATGTTTTACAACCACAACCGCAGTTTGTTACACCATTGTTTCCATATCGCTCATTTGTTGACGTAACTCAGTGATCTTGTCAACTTGATTAACTCCCTTGATAGGTGGCTCCGATCTACAGCTTGAGAATTGTTGATAATTTGTTTCCATGTTCTCAATCAATTCTTTAGGTTGTGACATTATCATGTTCATTAAAGCACCAGCACTTGCAGCATCAAGGAAATTTTTATCATTTGATAATAAACTGATAGGTGCATTATTTTCACTAGTTTGGTACTTAAGTGCTTTGCTTTCTTGTTATTTTTCATATCATTCTGCTTTGATATTGCTTGTTTTGAGTTTCTTAGGTGTTTGAGGCTATCTTAACCAAAAGAAAGTGGAACTCATGCAAATTTGGAATGTATTCGCGTCATCTTGAAGAGGATGAAAAGATGAAGCAAATGAAGAAAGAACGAGGTCACTCCGACCTCGTATGAAAAAGTTACGAGCAGTTGAAACGAGTCAAAGTGACGAAAGGTGTCAAAGTACAGAATTTATAAAGTCACCCATGTAAATACTCGGGGGCAGAATGTTGATGGGGTAAAACGTGGATAGGAGAAGCAAGTCCAAGCCACAGAAAGCCCATCCCCTTAGAGGTGAATAGAGAGAGAATTAGAAGGAGAGATAAAGAGAAAGAGATGAATTAAGTGTGTCCTCCTAAGTCTCTTTTCTTTCCCTTTTATAATAATCCTTCCTCTCTTCCTTATGAATAAACACTCATAAGGCTAATATATCACAAAACTACCACTTTTCTCTTTTCCAAGTTATCAAGGAATTAGGAAAAAGACCCATTTTGTTAGGGATGAGACCCAATTATTTCAAGATTCTCTTTCTTGGGCTAGGTCCATCCATTATCCTATGTGTTGGACCTAGTCCCCAAGTTCCTTCTTCTTAAGAGGAACCCTTAGTAGGCTAAAGGACTACCCCTTTTTAGGGTTAATTATTTTCATGTATCAACAGTCACATGTTGATTAGTCAGTTAATTATTGCAACTGATGGAATTTTCAGACGGACACATCCGTGCATGCTGAACTCTTACGTGTTCCTTCCATCCTCATCTGATGAGTGTCTTATCCTTTCCCAGGAGGATATTTCCCGATAGCCGCTTTAGAGGAGGTGCCTCGCCTAGCAGCTCACAGGGAGACTATATTTTTCCGACAATCACACTTCGCTCTTCCGCTGAATCTCCACACGCTTGAGAGCTGATAGACGCATTTATGTGTCTATTTTGTTCTCAATGTTCTGTATTGTTAGACTCGATTAAATACTTATTGTGTTATTTTATGTTTTTGTAGATGTTTTTGGAAAAATAAGCTCTTGCGGCGAAATTGGCTCGAAAAGTGGTGTTTTACACCCTAGGATAGAGTACTAAAGACACCCCAGAAATACACCAGAGGAACCCAGAAAAATTACTAAAGGCACCCCAAGGGACATGTGTTATTCGGACTCCAGCAACGGATAAGGGGGCGACCACTGGATAAGGGGTGACCTTCGTCACAAATTCAAAAAAATATTTTGGCGGGAAAATATTTGCTCTTCACTGGAAGATTTTCTCGATTGCTTTTGGACGTGATTTTGTGCGATTCAAAATTAACATGGACTCTGATTTTGCCAAGATAGATTCTCAAAACATCGATTGTAAGTCCTAAGCATGATGTATCAAAACACCTAAGCTAAGCATACATCATCAAATTAAATAACAACCAATTAATTCAAATCATATTTCAATTTTAAATTAATGCAAAAGTCATAAAAAAGAATAAAATAAATTTACCCGTGTATGAAATTCACCCTCCTCCGTCGTCCCAGTGTTGGGTTTAGCTCATCATGATAAAAACACGCTCAAAATATTTATTTATTGCTCAAATGGTGTTTACAATGAAGAAAAGAAGCGAAAATGGTGTAAACAGCTACTGTGCGACCCACAGGAAGCGTCACAAAAGAACGATAAAAGAGAATTGCTATTGTCGTTGTGGTTCTAAGACCCACACCTATGACCCACGCTGACCTGTCGTTGTCACTGTTGAAGAACGACGGTTCCTGGACGTCCGTTCTTCATGTTCTTCAGCAGCAGCAGCGGGAACCGAGTTTCTGCAACTCGTGATTTCTGCTTCCTGAGCTCTCCTCTCAACCCCAAACTCTCGACACCCTTCTAGGACACCCATGGAACCTATTTATACCCAACAACGACAAGAAAGCACGCTCATTAACTCTCCATGATCCTCCATTACTCGATGTTAAAAGAAAATATTTTCCGAATATTTTCTTCCCTGAAATGATTCTCCACGCGTAAACAGCTTCTGATACTCCCTTATTTAGCTTCTACACGCATCTTCAATGACTAAGTGTCATCCAAACACGAGCAGCACACATCAAACTTGCTGAAAATCCGTGAATATCATTTTCAAACCCGTGCTGCCCTGATTTCTTCCACGTGATTATCCAGCCAAATTCAGTCGGAACAATCACCCATACCAGCTCTGTTATGATATATTACATGTTTCCACAAAGTTTCAGCGATTGAATCGCACAAAATCACGTCCAAAAGCAATCGAGAAAATCTGCTAGTGAAGAGCAAATATTTTCCCGCCAAAATATTTTTTTGAATTTGTGAAGAAGGTCACCCCTTATCCAGTGGTCTCCCCCTTATCCGTTGCTGGAGTCCGAATAACACATGTCCCTTGGGGTGCCTTTAGTAATTTTTTTGGGTTCATCTGGTGCATTTCTGGGGTGTCTTTAGTACTCTATCCTAGGGTGTAAAACACCACTTTTCGAGCCAATTTCGCCGCAAGAGCTTATTTTTCCAAAAACATCTACAAAAACATAAAATAACACAATAAGTATTTAATCGAGTCTAACAATACTGAACATTAAGAACAAAATAGACACATAAATGCGTCTATCAAATACCCCCAAACTTATTATTTGCTAGTCCTCGAGCAAACTAATAAAAAATAAATAAAACCGAGTTAATCTCGAGGGTTTACCAGAGGTGTGCCCACAAAACCATTACTCCAGACCCTAGCTATCTATGCAGAACCTTGGAAGGCACTAAAGAATCTCCTTGGTTGGCATACTTATTGACTACAGGAGGAAGTACCCTGATGCGAAATTCCAATTGTTGTACACGAGTTTGCACTCAAGCATACTAAAATTCATATAAAGTGACAGAGCTCTACTCAGATAGTTTCTGGACATCATAAACCGGAGTCAACCAATCACATGGATAGATTAAGAAGATGGATGTAGAGAAAAATGTGGATGATGTTGACTAAGGTGAACCTATCCTAATGGACTGAGATACTGGTCTGGACTAATCAACACACTGGCAAATACAAGGGAACCAGTGGTCGATAATCCTAACTCTAGGTCAACTCAGCTGGCATATACAAGGGTACCAGTGGTCGACTTTATTGTATTTATTCCGGTTGGTCTGGTGGTCTGGTCTCAATTTTTTTTTTCATCTCAGTCACTCTATTTCACCCTAGTAATGGTAAAAAAAAAAAGTGATCAGGATTCTTTCGATGTTTCCATCACGAGGATATGGCGAAACTACCATGTTTTCTTTTTCTAACACCTGAGCTCTGTGCTTTTATGAATAGACTCTTTAGATGTTTCCATCTAATCAGATTGGTTCCTCAAATCCTACAACCAAAATGCTTCCATCCACTTAGATTAGTTAGTGCCAACCTTAATAAGCATAAATTTCTAGTCTCTGGAGCTTATTTATTGCAACTAAGAACTTTCTCCATACCCCCAAACTTAAATCTAACATTGTCCTCAATGTTCTAAAGATGAAATTAAAAGCATGAACAAGGAGAAACTGTTACCAATGAAGCAAAAGAGATAAGGAAAGATATTACCGTGTCGCATGAATATTGGGTTACCTCCCAAGAAGTGCTAAGTTTAAAGTCTTCAGCCAGACTAAGCAAGGATTAGTCACCACGTAGAATCATATAGTAGTAGCCGGAATAACTGTGGGTCATCTGGATCAAAAAGTTTACCCACAAGAAGAGGAAAGTGCAACAACCCAGAAGATACCGAACATACCCTTGCTTAAGACAACTACATCTAGTTGTGGTTCAGGTTCAGGCTCTATAAAAGGGTCTAAATAAGAAGTTTTCCTGGAATGGATTTCCTCAAAGGCATTCTGAAGATCAGACTGAAGAGTCTGGAAGTACTCAAGTAAGAACTTAGAAGCGCATAATAAAAGCCTGAATAACTGGGGATCCTCTAAGTCAATCAGATTTGACTCACACAGCTGACCACAATGAAAGAGGTGGTCTTCCTTAAGAAAATGTGTCGACCCTAATATCCTAAAGTAATTAGGTTTAGTCTCAAAACTTAATAACCGACACATCTGAAAATCATATGTTCCCACAATTGGTTGAAAAGTTTTTGGTGGGAAAACAAAGTCAATCTTGGTATCATAGCCTGGGTTAACCACATCAACCAGAGGATGGGTTTCTAACAACTGAGCTTCTCTATGGACATCATTAGGTTCGGGAAAATGTGTATGAAGATAATCTTGTAAGATGGTTGAGGCACAGATGTCAAGTCCTACAGGAGGGAACTTCCTAAGAGTTAAAGCACACGAAGAATGATAATCACCCCCAAACTTAGAGTTTTCTGTGTCTCTAGAAAGACTAGTCACAACTTCCCTAATTTCTAGGTCATCAGATTCCTGGAAATGGTCAATTGATTCTTCTAAGTCAGGTTCATCCTCACTCATCTCTACGAGTTCATCTTCTTCGTCTAAGACTATTGTTTCTAAATCGCTACTGACTTTAAAACATTATTCTCAGAATAAACTCGTTCCTCTAAATCATTATCGGCTTTGTAAACAGGAAATACTACATCGTCTAAAACGAGGGTATCTCTAGTCAAATCCTCGTCCTTTTGAATAGGTGAATAATTATTAAAATTATTTGGATTTGAACTAGAAATAATATTATCATTGTAAAGCTCAATTGGAGTAACCATTTCCTGATCACTATTCCTACATAAGTATGATTCTTCATCAACACTATCCTTATCATAAAACATGAAAAAGATCGAACCTCATCAAAACAAGTAGTGTTACCAATTCTAACCTCGTCATCTTGATTATGCAAATAACTATCCTCATTTTTAAGGGTATTATTGGAAACACTATATTGGAAAGTAAGATTATTTCGAGCAAGTCTTTCGTTCGTCTCAGCCATCAGCTTGAGGGATTCCTCTATAGAAAGTTCACTCATTATTGTAGTTCTTTCGTCTATAATTACACTATTCATCTCAGCTAACTTACGCGTCGACTCAGCTAACTCCCTGAGGGACTCTTCTAAAGGAGGAATAGGAACAGAGGGATCATAAAAAGGACTACTTTTCAATAGTTTGATTGTATCCTCTAGAGACGAAGAACTAGTACTATAATCTTCTTGCTCGTAAGACTGATGCATGTGTGGATAGTAATTGGGCTCACCAGGGTATGACCCATATCCTTCCAAAGGATGGCGTTCCCAACCACTATTCCCAACATGGTCATAGAAAATGATGTCCATATTCAAATTCAGGTCGATAATCATTGTATTGGCTTCTATCATACCAGTTCGACATTCTTAATTGCAAGGGAATTCTACACAATCACAAACAAGGCTGACTC
Organism: Papaver somniferum; assembly: GCF_003573695.1. Taxonomy (NCBI): domain Eukaryota; kingdom Viridiplantae; phylum Streptophyta; class Magnoliopsida; order Ranunculales; family Papaveraceae; genus Papaver; species Papaver somniferum. The sequence goes on from NC_039367.1 coordinate 7,511,665, forward strand.
GACCAAATCAAACCTATAAAATCTAGCAAACAACAAGCATGATGGCTCCACTTAGATTGTTTCTAGACCAGCTTCTAATCCTTCGAAAGGGAATTCGTTACAATTTAAGAACAAACCCCTCTGGAATCAATCCGAGTCAAAGTAAGTTGAATTGAGGCGAGGGAAGCTCAGTGGAGCTTTGATACCCAAGGCCTCACCGCTATCACAAGGCGGCGCAGTCACGCATTCAACTCACAGAAACCATCATGAACTTCGAAGTATGCTAAAAAGTAACCAATATTTTTCGAAAGATTTTCCTACCAAGCTCGTTACCCTATCGGTCTCGTTCTAATCAAATTTTAAGCTTGGGTTCGCGTTAGGTTTCGTTTTCCTAAGGCGGGAAAGAAGGGAACGTGATGAAATCCGAACCCTTATCTTATATGGCCAGTTCTTGCCCTTTACTAGGAAATTAAAGCAGCAGGTTCAGTCCTCAACATATAACACCTTAAGGCAGACAGTAAACCCGCTGACAGGAGATTCGCGGGTGTTTAGAAGTTTACCTCCCGTACCAGACGGGCGAAGAACCGCTTGTAGTCGACTCGGGCCACTGACTCCGGTGTCAGTGTGCGAACCCGAGGGGCCGAGACGATATTGTAATCGTCGTCCTTCCCTGCAAACAGTTTATATTTAATTTTTTTTTATATAACCCTTCCGTAGGGTTTAAAATTAAAATAAATTGTCCAAAGTCCAGTCCAATGAAAAGAAATACAAAAAATAATAATAATTACAAAAAAAAATAAATGGAAAGTCTCTTAAAAAAATAAAATAAAATAAACTCTCTTTTTTTTCTCTCTTTTTTTTTTTTTTTTTTGCTTTGTCTTTTTTCCTTCTCTTTTAGCTTTAAGCTTTGATTCCAAGGTCTTTAGTATCCAACTTCAAACCTGTAATACAAAGACACAACCAAAGAGACGTAAAAAGAACAAATGGAATAATAAAAAATAATAAAAACCTAAAAATTCTACCTAAGCACAAATCCCGTCGGCGGCGCCAAAATTTGATGGAATTTTCAAAATTGTTGTAGTGATAGTGGTAAAAGATTCGTTTCAGACTTGTGAAGGAAATGGAATTTTTAGATTTAATAAAAATATATATACAAAAATATTAACAATGGGCGAGAGGTACTGGGACTAAGGATTTGGCCGAATTCACTACACAGGTTCATTCATATATTCTTTGACAATTTAAAACTCAATAAATTAACATACTCTGATTTTGCCAAGATAGATTCTCAAAACATCGATTGTAAGTCCTAAGCATGATGTATCAAAACACCTAAGCTAAGCATACATCATCAAATTAAATAACAACCAATTAATTCAAATCATATTTCAATTTTAAATTAATGCAAAAGTCATAAAAAAGAATAAAATAAATTTACCCGTGTATGAAATTCACCCTCCTCCGTCGTCCCAGTGTTGGGTTTAGCTCATCATGATAAAAACACGCTCAAAATATTTATTTATTGCTCAAATGGTGTTTACAATGAAGAAAGAAGAGAAAATGGTGTAAACAGCTAATGTGCGACCCACAGGAAGCGTCACAAAAGAACGATAAAGAGAAGTGTTATGTCGCTGTGGTTCTAAGACCCACACCTATGACCCACGCTGACCTGTCGTTGTCACTGTTGAAGAACGACGGTTCCTGGACGTCCGTTCTTCATGTTCTTCGCGTTCTTCAGCAGCAGCAGCAGGAACCGAGTTTCTGCAACTCGTGATTTCTGCTTCCTGAGCTCCTCTCAACCCCAAACTCGACACCCTTCTAGGACACCCAGGGAACCTATTTATACCCAACACGACAAGAAATCACGCTCATTAACTCTCCATGATCCTCCATTACTCGGTGTTAAAAGAAAATATTTTCCGAACCCTGAAATGATTCTCCACGCGTAAACAGCTTCTGATACTCCCTTATTTAGCTTCTACACGCATCTTCAATGACTAAGTGTCATCCAAACACGAGAGCACACATCAAACTTGCTGAAAATCCGTGAATATCATTTTCAAACCGTGTTGCCCTGATTTCTTCCACGTGATTATCCAGCCAAACAGTCGAAACAATCACCCATACCAGCTCTGTTATGATATATTACATGTTTCCACAAAGTTTCAGCGATTGAATCGCACAAAATCACGTCCAAAAGCAATCGAGAAAATCTGCCAGTGAAAGCAAATATTTTCCCGCCAAAATATTTTTTTGAATTTGTGAAGAAGGTCACCCCTTATCCAGTGGTCGCCCCCTTATCCGTTGCTGGAGTCCGAATAACACATGTCCCTTGGGGTGCCTTTAGTAATTTTTCTGGGTTTCCTCCGGTGCATTTCTGGGGTGTCTTTAGTACTCTATCCTAGGGTGTAAAACACCACTTTTCGAGCCAATTTCGCCGCAAGAGCTTATTTTTCCAAAAACATCTACAAAAACATAAAATAACTCAATAAGTATTTAATCGAGTCTAACAATACAGAACATTGAGAACAAAATAGACACATAAATGCGTCTATCAAGAGCCTTGGATGGACTACATATACTCCAACCCCGATCATAGGGAAATGCTCCGCTATTTGGGCATAGAGGACGCCGTAGTAGCCTCTCAGTATAGAACTGTCCGACGAGATCATGACAGTTTGATGCGCTTGTTTTTCTCGTTTGATGATTGATCCTCACATGTTTTATTTTCTTGGGGGAAGGCGACTTCAGTGCTGGAAGACATGGTCACGCTTAATGGTTTTCTTATTCATGGCGACACCTTCTATTCTGAGTCTTGTATCTTCAAGCTATGAATAAGGATGATAGGGATCTTCGATAGCATTTGATTCTATCCAAGAAAATTCGATAAACTTCCAAATTTTGGACGAAGTTAAAGCCCGAGGCTCGGAGAAGGGGAGGATAAAGAGGTTTGGGAGCTTCATCTGATGACGAATCTCCTCAAAAGGTTAATAGAAGGGGTAGTTCTTTGCCTCCCTTGTCTGGTTCAAAGGAGGGGAGGTGTCCTTCCACGCTGAAACTTTTGGCAAGATCTATGGAAGTTGGTAAAACGCGATGAATGGTTTATATCCGCGCTTCCGAGTCCCCGGGACTATCATTCAATCAATGTGTGTCGTGTTCCAATAATAATCCAATAAGATTATTGTGTGTCAGTAATGGGTTTCCTATTTGCATCTAGTAGCGCAGGGTATTAGCGCATAATATGTGATAAAGGTGCGTACGATAGAGAAGATATTGACATTTTATAATGCAGTCCCCGAGTGCCCAAACAAACAGATTCTGAGTCATGGCGGGTGAATTATGCTTTACGCACTTGTATATGCAACGATTCCACATGAGGCGCAAGTATATGAGAGTCACGATGTATTAAAAGGCGGCTTACAGAGAGTGGCTGTAGTTACAACATCCAGGTGGTTACATATCGTTTGGCTAGCTCAAGCGGACATATATTCTTATAGAGAACAGGTGCGCGTAAATGTAGATGCTTCATGGTCTCATGAAAATGGTAAGGTTTACCGCATAGTAGGCATGTTTGTGATTAGTTATAACATGACCAATAGACTTTGAGATCATTGTAGATATAGGATCCTACTCTTTAGGATATGTTAAGGCGTTTCTTTAGCGTCTTACGTCTTAAAACGATGCACTGGGTATCGTATCAAGTGAAGGGATGATGAGTGCAACCTGCACATATGATTCCGAAATTTTATTTAAATGTTATTAGAGCTATGATATATGGCTTATTGTATGTGCGCCTCTGATGCATATGGTTTCTATATTTGTTTAAGTGTAGAATAAAAATTATTAGTAGTTTGTTGCTCTCCCCTTTTAAACAAAAGGGTGGACAGGTATATGCCTCAACCTTCACTCTTGTAGGCAGCGATGATACATTTCTGGGGCGAGTCCCATCGATTCTTTTTTTTTTAAATAATAATTTTTATGAGACCCGTTGGGTATCCAAGGGGGCGGGTAGATGATGTTTCCCATGTGCGGCTGGATGAGCGCTTAACAAGTTGGATTCTTATGTTATACAAGTATTATCCTCTGGAGATTTTTCATGCGCGCCTGTTTTGTGATCGGTGTTTACCATGAGCATTCGACTGATTTGACTATCCGTGCATATTGTGTAAGTATAATCTAACTATCTATAATCGGTAGGAGCATTTGATTTTGTAACGTGTGTCGACCACGTGATAATTATTATTTTTTGATCAATTACTTCTTCATTTGTTAAAGTATTATTTCGTTATTATGACCCGAGTTTACTTGATTTTTAGAGATGAAGAATCTCAATTATCTAATGAGCCTACTCCGTCTCGCATGTGATCATTTTGATAGTGAAAATTCGCTTTGACATTCTTGATGGACGTCGATCGGCTTGTGATGGAAGCTTACAGTAGCGATGTACTACCTTCTCCTTTGCTTCTTAAGCGAAGTTATTATTATCAAGAGCAGCGACTACTTACATATTTTTACCGCTCGAGCATATGTAGTCTTATATGGTCGGTCGACCTGGCTCATATTTTTACCCTCCCCTTATTTTTCTTTATTTTTAAGAATGAGGCGGACGAGTGCTTGGTGTTCTACCCGTGCACGAATTTATATAGTCGCTTGGTTAGATAGTGTGGGGGATTACTAGACGCGTCCATGTTGGTGAAGTCGGCGGATGATTATATGGTATTTAATTTGCTCGCCACCCATGAAAGGGTTCGGGAGTGATGATGTATTTTTGGGGGTAAGTCCCCTCATACCTTTTTTTTTAACGCGCTCGAGACGTGATGGGTAATTATGATTATGAATTAGCATTTGCGTCTTTTCATGTGAGTAGGACATGCTCTTTCTTTAGTTTGTTTCACCGTGCGCCACTACGTGTTTAAGGCGCTATAGTGTATAGTTTTTGCTATTTTCTGAGGCAAACGTATCAATCGGCCAAATTAACTATACGCGTGATCATGTAATTTTTTATAACGTAAATAGCGCCTCTAGTCTTTAGCTAAGTTGTGGGCGCTTCGTCCCAATACTTTACTAGTAATCTCATTCATACTTGATCATATCTCATATCTGAAATGATTTTCTAATATTGTGGGAGCCTATGCAATTAGCCCATCTCATAGCCTTACTCATGACCGGATTGTGTCATCGCTCAGTGCTGACTTAACTCATGGCGCATTCGAGCCATCTATATATTTTTATTATTATTTTATTTATCATTTCTCATGGCACATTCGAGGCTTTTTTTTTCTCATCACTCAGCCGTACTCGTGGCTACTTTCAGTTCATGGTGCATTCAAAGCCACCTTCTCTCACCACTCGGCTATTTTCATTTTATCGGTCGTACTCATAGCCTAGCCATATTTGGGGCCTTCATTCATTCTATCCATACTCGGGACTTTCATTCATTCTATCCATACTCGGGGCTTTATTCGTTCTAGCCATACTCGGGGCTTTCGTTCGTTCTAGCCATACTCGGGGCTTTCATTCAATCTAGCCATACTCTGGGCTTTTGTTCATTCTAGTCATACTTGGGGCTTTTATTTAATCTAGCCATATTCGGGCTATTGTGCACTTCATTGGCCATGCGCTAAGCCTAGCCACACTCTGGGCTAATATTCATTTCATGGACCGTACTCGTAGCCTAGCCATACTCGGGGCTATCGTGCACTTCGTTGGCCATGCACCAAGCCTATCCATACTCGGGGCTATCGTGCACTTCATTGTCCGTGCACCAAGCCTAGCCATACTCGGGGCTGATATGCACTTCATTGGCCGTGCTCAAAGCCTAGCCATACTCGGGGCTATTACTCATTTCATGGGCTGTACTCGTAGCCTTTTTCATTTCTCATGGTGCATTCGAGGTTCTCATTACTCAACCGCACTCATGGCAATTCTCAATTCATGGTGTTATCACATTTGAATTTCTAAAGTCCAATATAAGATGATGCGGATATTCTATGTAGACTTGGTCAAATTAGTAAGATTGAATTCTGAGTATATGCTGCTCATTGAAAACCAAAAGACAAATATGCCCAGAAGTGATTATTGCTTTAAAAAGCACGCTTGCTACACTGCGCTAAATATTAGTAGCCGAACAAGGTCACAAATACGACTCTAATACTGTTTAGGCATATATGTGAACATAGCTAAGCATAGCCGAGAAAGTGAGAAAAATTCTGTTGTAGTAGTCATGATTCAAACATCATACGTACAAACTATCATCCCATAATGGGAAAGTGAGTAAATTCACGCAATCAAGCAAACAGACTTCTATATCAACTGTTACCAAATAAAATTCATGCAAGTGTCAATGTATAATGTACTATCTATATGGGATGCTCTGCATATGTTCCATAGTATTCATGGTCATGCTTCATTGCGGGATCGTAATAAGAGTTCAGGCGGGTGATAATCATGTTATAACGTTAAGATACATTAAAGATAAAGCGGGCAGTAATCATGCGATAAATCATATCATCAACGGCGAGTGGTAGAGCAAGAAATTAGCAGATACAAAAGCTCTGCACTATGAGAGAAAACAAAATCCTGGAATTTGGATTCCAAAGATTTCCCGCTGTTATTTATTGAGCAAAGCTAATATAAACCTAAGTTATGCCGGATTGAAGCTATATTTTGATAGAGAGATAAAGGGGGTACCGTTGCTATGGTATTCAATTCGACGAGAAGAGCCGAGTTATGGTAGCCGCTTCTGGATGATGCATATTACAAGTATGTATCGATCTTATGTCTCCCACAACTGATCTTCACGCCTTTGTAAAGAGATGGTAAAGCGCTTCCTTGTCTTGGAGCCAGACAACATTGGAGGGATAGCACTTGGTGCAGTCGAGCGATGCAACGGATTTTCGTTCCCATTTTTATAGATTGAGGATTGTAGCTTCGAAGCAATAGAGCTCATCAGACGCTTTGGAACTGATCCGTCTAGAGAAGCTATGAAATCGCCTCGACCGAGAAGGTACAGAATCATCTACCTCAAGTCTTTGTGAAAAAACGGGGGTCTAACAACACCATCCAATATTTCACTTGGCAATCTGTATGGACTAACTCCAATATACTTTATTAGAGAATCAACTAGACAGTCAGACTCAATCTAGATTAAAGTATATCGAGGAGTTAATACCTCTCTCTTGATTTGATTTACTCGAGCTAATAAAATCAGCGAGTCTTTAATCAAATACAAGGAATAACTTGGATGGTATCAAAGACCAATATCCAAGGATCAACCAATTTAAATCAACAACCAAAGGTTGGATATTCTAATTGATGATCTTTAACGCACAACCTCTATTATTTCAATTATAAAGATAAACAATATAATACGGAAATAGAAATAACACAGACACCAGAATTTTGTTAACAAGGAAACCGCAAATGCAGAAAAACCCCGGGACCTAGTCCAGATTGAACACACACTGTATTAAGCCGCTACAAACACTAGCCTACTCCAAGCTAACTTCAGACTGGACTGTAGTTGAACCCCAATCAGTCTCCCACCGATCCAAGGTGCAGTTGTACTCCCTACGCCTCTGATCCCAGCAGGATACTGCGCACTTGATTCCCTTAGATGGTCTCACCCACAACTAAGAGTTGCTACGATCTAAAATCGCAGGCTTTGACAATAAACAAATCTATCTCACACAGACAAGTCTATCAAAGGATCAATCTGTCTCCCACAGATAAATCCTAAAGGTTTTGTTCCGTCTTTTGATAATAATCAAGGTGAACAGGAACCAATTGATAATCCGGTCTTATATTCTCGAAGAACAACCTAGAGTTATCAATCACCTCACAACAATCTTAATCATATGGTAGCGAAACAAGATGTTGTGGAATCACAAACGATGAGATGAAGATGTTTGTGATTACTTTTTATATCTTTCCTTTCAGAGATATCAATCTCAAGCCAATCAATCTGATTGTACTCTAGAAGATGCAAAATCAGATCACATAACTACGATAAAAGTAGTATCGGTCTGGCTTCACAATCCCAATGAAGTCTTTAAGTCGTTAACCTGGTTTTAGAAGAAGAAAACCAAATGTTACAGGAGAATCGACTTTAGTATGCAAACTAGTATCCAACGTAAGGTGTGGGGATTAGTTTTGCACAATACTAGATGTCTCCTTTATATAGTCTTTCAAATCAGGGTTTGCAATCAATGTTAGCTTAGTAACAGAGCATTCAATATTTACCGTTAGATGAAAACCTGATTTAGATTCAAGCTAATATTTCTCAACCGTTAGATTGAAAACTTAGCTTGTTACACACACATGACAATGGATGCTTCTAGGTTTGTTAACCGTACCCAAACGTATGCACTTGTTGGTTCAACAATATTTAACCAAATGGTTAGCCATATGAGCATTTCATATCAACCATGTTCTTCTTCACCATAACTAGTTCAAATGACTTCAAATGAACTAGTTAGAAAGTTGTTCAATTGCAAGGAAATCTTATGTACTACACAAGACACAATTGAGGCAAAGATGATTTGATTCACTTGAATCGGTTCATGAACTTTTATAGCCACGGTTTGCAAACTGCATTCCTTAGTCTTTTTAAGTTTAATTTCAGAAATCATATTTAGAAATATAACCTTCTCAAGTTCGCAGACTAGGTTCGCGGACTTAAGCAACCGGGCAGAGTTTATAAACTCCAGCATAAAATCTCGACAAAAGACTTTCCGCCGGTACGCGGACTGGGTTCGCGGACTGGTACTCACGCAACTAGTTTTTCAACTCCAGCAGAATTTCTCGGGATGAAAAGTTTGGCAGTTCGCGGACTGATTTCGCGGGCTTGGAAACAAGTCATTCTTCTGGTTTCTCTTGATCAACAAAGTTCGCAAACTTTGGTTCAAGGAATATGACTTATACATAAATGTGTATCCACAATAATGCTTATGTCCACCATTGGTTATGTAATCTAAAATCTTATTTCAATCATTGAAAGATTCTTAGAGGACGTTATATAGTTGTTACACCATTTCTCGTCAATGCAATTTTCAAAGTGATTGAAACATATCATGACTTTTGTCACTAGGTAAAGATAAACTTGATCGTAGTGAAAAGATTACCAACACATATTTCGATATATAGATATGCGAGGTATACTCGGCTCGAAATACCAAATGTGTATAATCCAAGTCTATATATATATGGCATACGACTTCTTGTCTCAAAGAGTATGAGATAGGGTAGATAGACTTTTGAGTGATAGATAAGTTCAAGTCTTCACATACCTTTTTGTCTAGAAGTTCCACTGGTTCCTTGAGTAGTTCTTCTGCTTGTATGATTAATTGCCATGAATTCCTTGAGATCAACTGCACTTTCTATCCTAGTCCGAGACTTAGCTATAATAGACTAGAAATCAAGACTTATAGTTTTGATCACTAACATTGAAAAACATGCTTGATATATCAACGCATGCGAGGTCGACCGAGCAATGCTCTAACACTTTGCACCATGATACTCGCAAGTATTATGAAATTCACACATACTTATCGAAGAAGTTTCATGTGTTCTCAGTGACAGATAACTTAATTAACAAGATGTGCTGGTGATACAAATAAAGATCAAGTAATACTTATCCTTCAAATAATCCAGGTGCTTTAGCTCATGTTCAATATCCATTCCGGATGGTGATGAGGTAGTGATCGATAACCGAGCTTTTCGATGGACATTTGCTTCTGACGCTTATGTATGGCCAATTACAATGAGGTTTTGAGGCTACTCTGAGCTAAGTATCCATACTGATGACTTAATCTCTTCCAAGAAATTTGAATGGTTCTCCACGAGTTGAGGTGTTCGGGTCGGCTAATCATTGGCAAGTAATGTCTCTTTCTTCCATTGGAAGAACAACTAGGAACAAACTTCACCCATCATATCGTGATTTTAAATCCGTAATTATAAAGCTATTTGGATCGAGTTGTTTCTACGCTGTCTGATTGACAAGTGAAGAGGAGGGAGTGAGAGAGAGGAAAATAAGTGGCGGTGATGGTCTGGTGTAATTCAGTGATGTCAATGTGGTATGTAGCGCTGACCGTGGGGCTAAGCTACATCTCATCTTATTATAGAAGTTGTTGGCTATAAGAGATGAATGGGGCATGGAGTTCACAGGATCATCATCAACACTATATTTCTTAAGAGAAGGTCTTATGGTGGAGTCCATCCATCTTCCACGCCACCTCAGCATTTGGAATTATGGATGGAAGCGCAAGTGTAATGGTGGAACAACAAGAACGCTAATCTTAATGGAGCTAAAAAAACGCAATTAAGAATGGAGCTAAAAAAACACAATTAAGAATGGAGCTGAAAAAACGCAATTAAGAATGGATCTTTTTTCCAGCCGTTAGATTTCAACAACTCATTTTAAATCTACGGATAAAAAAAAAACGCAATTCTTAATTGCGTTTAATGCTATTCTTATTGGCGTTCAGATGGATTCAACGAACCCTTCCACGAAATCGTGGAACCTTGCTTGGATTTTCTGTGGAAGACCCCAACTTGGAAGCCACTAGACTTGACATTCCATGATTTTTCCACACTTGGAATAGTTTGGATTCCACCATAAGACTTGCTCTAACAACATCGGTCAGCTCCAACTGAATATATCAACTAACAGCATAAAGCCACTTTCTCCTTCAGATAGACTAAACATCCCTTGAGTCAATAATATAACAGCAACAACTCCAACTTTGCTACAGACCCCTCTTCGACAACATCAACATTCATCACCATCTTCAATAGCGATGAATAAATTCTTCTTCTCTTACAATCAATCTCGTCTGAACCAAGCCGCCTCCACATGATACACGCCTAACAATTTTGCACTTCCTGCTGATTAAGAACAAAAGAGGGAAGAAGGGGTTAAATCAATCAAGAATAAAACCTAAACTTCGATTAGTTCGGTAAAATTGAAAGTAAATAAAAAATGATTTGATGGAGTAATGAAAATTAACATGCGTTGATTTCAAATCAGGGTCTAGTTTCATTTTCTTATTCTTAATCACTGTGAGGTATTTTCCGTACAAATTAGGCTTTAAGAAATTTTGTTAAAAACATTTTCGAAGAAATTTCTCATTAAGATAGTAAGATCATCAGAATGATTAGATGACTGTGTTAATATTATCCTCATTTAAGAATATATATTGTTTCCTAGTATATATGATCTTTACTTTATCATAATATTGTGCTTTATATATTCATGAGTTGTGTAACCAGAATTGATATGATAATCATAACAAGAATTATTATCTTCTTGATCCTATATTTGTGAAGATGGTATCTATGAGCTAGGGTTCTTGAATCATGGGTAGTGATTCAGAATCATCTGATACAAATAAACCAAAATAAAAAGAGTAGATGGAAAACAAATATTCTCTTATTATCGTTCAATCTGAAGGTGCGGAATTCAAGGCAGGGATTGTTCTTGATGAAACAAACTATGATTTGTGGTCACAAATCATGGAGATGCATATCGCTGAAAAAGAAAAAATCTCCTTTATTATGGGAAAGACAAAAAAAACTACTGAGGAAGATCCAAGATATGAGAAGTGGTACACAGATAATCAAAAGGTCAAGAGATGGTTGTTGATGTCTATGTCACCAGAAATCATGAAGAGATATATTCGGTTACCTACTGCTCGAGAGATTTGGGATGCATTATCTAAAGCCTTTTATGATGGAGATGATAAGATGCAGGTATTTACTCTAAATAGACGAGCATTTTCCGCAAAACAAAATGGCAGAGCACTCTCGATTTATTATGAGGAACTAACTGAAATATTTGGAGAGATGGATCATCCTGACAAGGTGGTTATGGAGAATCCAAATGATATTGAAGCCTGTCGAAAATCAATTCAACGCCTAAGGGTGCATATCTTCCTTGCTGAATTAGATGAAAGTTTTGAGCAGATCCGTGGTGAAATCTTGAGAAAGGATCATATTCCTGAATTGGAATCATGTTTTGCACTTGTTCGTCGTGAATCTGTTCGACGTACAACGATGAAAAAAGAATCGGAAGAAGTTGAACCTGCTGCTATGGAAACTCGAAACCGGTACAATCAAAAAGGGTTTTTTCAGAGATACTCAAAGAATGAGGTGGACAAGTCATCACTTAAGTGTACACACTGTAATCAATCTGGACATACAATTGACGCGTGTTTCGAGCCGGTTGGATATCCAGATTGGTGGGATCAACATCTTGAAAGGAAGAAGGATACAAAGAAAAATTCTGGTGCTCAAATGGCTTCAACAAAGAAAGGAAAGGATTCCATGGTAACATCTGCATCAGTAGCAAGGGCAGGTAACGATGGTAAGGTTTTAAACGTTTCTTCACTTGTTTCAAATAATTCATGGATAGTTGATTCTGATGCCACAGACCATATGACATGTGATTCTAAACAAATCTCTTCCCTTAAACCAACCTTACAAAAAACAGTCTCTACTGCAAATGGCTCACAAGCTCCAATTACTGGTGAAGGGTCAATATCTCTCACTGAAACTTTAAACTTAGATTCTGGCTTAGTAGTTCCTACATTAGACTGTAATATCCTATTATCTTCCCAAATAACTAATACTTTACATTGTGTAGTAATATTTTGGCCTGGCTGTTGTGTTTTTAAGGACATCAAAACGAAGAAAACGATTGGTTATGGTGTTAAGCGTGGGAAGCTATATTATCTGGATTTGGTGTCAAGTAGTTCGGATAAGCTGCGTCAAACCCTTCTTGATGATGGTTCTGAGGGTTAGAGACAAAAATCTCAATATTTTGTTATGGCATCGACTATTGGGACATGCGTCGTTTGGTTATTTAAAAAAATTATTTCCTTGTTTGTTTGCAAAAATTGATATTTTTAGCTTTCAATGTGAAGTATGTGAACTTGCAAAAATCCACCGTGCTTCTTTTCCATTATCATTCAATAAGAGTCCAGTTCCTTTTATGATCATACATTCTGATGTTTGGGGGCCATCTAAAACTACTCTCTGGGTGGTTCAAGATAGTTTGTTACTTTTATTGATAATTGCACTAGGATGACGTGGGTGTGTCTTATGGAAAACAAAAGTAAAGTTACTGCCTTGTTTCAACAGTTTCATAAGATGATTAACACTCAGTACAACAAGCAGATTCAAGTACTTTGTAGTGATAATGGTGGTGAATATATGGATTCTGATCTTCAACATTATTTTGAGGGACACGGAATTATTCATCAAATTACTTGCTTTAATACGCCTCAGCAGAATGGAGTAGCAGAGAGAAAGAATCTTCATATACTGGAAGTGGTTTGTGCTTCATTGATAGAAGCACATATGCCATTGCTGTATTGGGGAGAGTGATAGACGCATTTATGTGTCTAATATAACCCAATTGTATATATTGTTAGTACCCATTTTTGTACTTATTATGGTATTTTATTTATTTGTAGGTGTTTTTGGAAAAATAAGGTTTTGCGGCGAAAGTGACTGAAAATATGGCATTTGGACCTCTGTAAACAGTGAACCGGAAGTACCCCGAAAGTATGCCGGAAGCGCCCTAGAAATGCACCGGAAACGCCCCAAAAATGTGCTTGAGGAACCCAGAAAAATTACTATTTCCACCCAATTTCTATTCGCACCCCAGCTCTGGCTAAGGGGCACCCTTCTTCTCAAATTCAAAAATAAATTTTGGCGGGAAATTTTCTTTATACATTGGTAGATTTTCCAATCGATTTTTGAAGGTGTTATAAGGAGATTAAATCGCTGAAACTTAATGGGTATATGTGATATGGATATAAGAAGATATTTTGGTGGTTGGGATCGATCAAACTTGGCCAGATAATCGATTCTCGATTAAAGCAGGAAAGAAGAGATATCGGTTAAACTTGGAAAGAAAATTATGTAAAGATGCTGCATGGGTTGTGGAAGTTAAGTGCAGATATTCTCCTAGGTTGCATATCAACATATTGTGGAAATTATCAAGACAATTAACGCATGCAGAGAAAGAAAATAAGAAATTATTCCCAAGAATAATTTTCCTTTACTGTGAAGATTTTGAGGAATTAATGGCGATATTTGATGCGCCTGGAATGTATAAATAGGAGATACATGAATCCTAGAAGGGTTGTCGATAGTTAGGGGTCGAGAGGAGAGTTCAGGAGGCGTGAATCAAGATATTTCAGAACTCTGTTGCTGCTGCTCCTGCTGCTCGTGAAGAACAGGGAAACGGCGACGGTTTATTCATCCGTCGTAACAGTTTCTTCAACTGGTTGTAACAGTTTCTTCAACTGGATTGCAACTTTTATCTTCATTGTAACAGTTTCTTCATCCTCGTTTGCAACTTTTATCTTCAGATTTGTAACGAATATCTTCAGCATAACAGTTGAGACTTGAAACAGTCGGTCTGTAACGCATATACGTTGTTGCAGATTTCCTGTTTCATTGTTTTCTCTTCTTGTAAATACCAATTGAGCTTAATAAAATATTTTGAGAGGTATTTCACCATGATGAGATAAACCCAACATTGGGACAACGGAGGAGGCGATTTTCGTCATTATGGTAAATTTAATTTATTCTTTTTATGACTTTTGCATTGATTTAAAATTGAAAAATGATTTTTATTAATTAGTTATCATTTTATTTGATGCGGCATGCTTGCTTAAATGTTTGATGTCCCATGCTTACGATTTATAACTAATATTCTGAGAATCTATATTGGCAAAATAAGAGTCCGTACATTTTATGTTTTGAGCGATAATTGTTAAGGATAAATAAAATGTACCATATGCATGAGAATTGGCCAAGTCCTTAGTCCCAGTAACTCTCTACCAATTTGTCAATATTTGTATATATATTTATTTTCTAAAAATATTATCCTTCGCAAGTCCGAGAGTTTGAACCTCATTACTACAACCCCAGAAAAAACATAAAACAGAGAGGCACTTACTTCTGCAGCATATCTTATAAATCGAGTGCCATCTAGTACCATTGTGTTTCAAACACCCCATCAAGCTCTTGCTGAAGCAGTTGTGGCTCCAACTGTTCTGAATATGCCGCCTCATGTGTTTGGTTGTGTAGCTTATGTCCATCTACACAAGAACCAACGTGATAAGTTGGCTCCTAGAGATTTGAAGTGTGTATTTGTGGGATGGGCAGCAACAAAAAAGGGATATCGTTGCTATCATCCTCCAACCAAAAGAATGTTTGTTACTTTGGATGTTGTATTTCATGAAGATTCGATGTATTTTTCATGTGAGTCTGAACTTCAGGGGGAGTACCATAAGGAAATTCAGACTCTTAACTATGATGAAGATATATCGGAAATTGATGTATTTGTTATTGTCAACTCTGATGATATGGTCAGTGAATCTGTTAATGAAGGTTTTTCAAGAGAAGAAACATGAAGTACAGTATTGGATCGTGACATAGAGATTCAAGATGAGGTTATGATAGAAGAGATTCCAGAGTCTACGTTACCTCAAGAAGATGAAACACCAAACCAATCGTCTGCTACCGATGTTCTTGAAGAATCAAGGAAACAACTTCCACAACGTGTAAACAGAGGTATTCTTAAACCCAGATATGAACCTGAAATCACTAGTAAGGTTAAGTACCCTATGAGTCATTATGTCTCTCACCACCGTCTGTCTAAAGCTAATAAGGAATTCGTGAATCAACTATCTACTGTTTTTATTCCTAACAATATGCAGGAAGCATTAGCTGATCCAAAATGAAGAGCAGCTAAAGAAGAAGAAATGAGGTCCCTTTTTCAGAATGGTACATGAGATTATGTTGATTGTCCAGAAGGAAGAAAGATTATGGGTGTCGTTGGATTTTTCACTATTAAATACAAGGAAAATGGTGAGATTGAACGTTATAAAGAAATATTAGTTGCTAAAGGGTACAGCCAAACTTATGGCATCGACTACGCAGAAAGCAAAAATCAACACAGTACGAGTCTTGTTATCTCTTGCTGCAAACTTGGATTGTCCTTTGCAGCAGTTTGATGTAAAGAACGCCTTCTTGCATGGTGAATTAACTGAAGAAGTTTACATGGATCTCCGACCTGGTATTTCAGTTCAAGGATCTCATTGTAAGAAGGTAATGTAATCTAAACAAGTCATTGTATGGACTAAAACAATCTCCAAGGGCCTGGTTTGGCAGATTCGCCAAATCTATGAGGAACTTTGTATATCGTCAGAGTAATTCTGATCATACTTTGTTCATAAAGAAAAGGAAGGATAAAATTACTGCTCTTATCATATATTTAGATGATATGGTGGTGACTGGTAATGATCCTGAGGATAGGAAATCTTTGCAAAGATACTTATCAAAGGAATTTCAAATGAAAGATGTTGGATCGTTGAAATACTTCCTTGGGATTGAAGTTTCTCGATCTGGTGAAGGAATTTTCTTGTCACAAAGGAAATATGTTCTTGATATGCTAAAAGAAGTAGGCATGTCAGCATGTCAGCCAGTCCATACACCTCTCGAAGAAAAGGTAAATCTGTGTATTGAACCTGATCAAGTTCCTGCTGATAAAAGGAGATATCAAAGACTTGTGGGGAGATTGATGTATTTATCTCACACAAGGACAGATCTTGCTTATGCACTCAGTGTTGTTAGTCAATTCATGCACAATCTGGGTGAACAACACATGAATGCAGTTTTACGTATTTTGAGGTATTTGAAGTCTGCTTCTGGAAAAGGAATTTTATTCTCTAAAAATGAAGATTGTAGAAAGGTTGTGGCATACACATATTCTGACTATGCAGGAGAAATAGATGGCAGACGTTCTACTGCGGGATACTTTACCTTTGTGGGAGGTAACTTAGTTACTTGGAGAAGTAAGAAATAAAAATATTGTTACACGATCAAGTGCAGTGGCTTAATTCAGAGGTATGGCAGATGGCATTTATGAAACTTTGTGGTTGAAGTTTCTCCTTAAGGATTTGGGGGTTCCTCTCAAGGATCGTATTACTCTGTATTATGATAACAAAGCTTCACGTGATATTGCTCATAATCCCGTTCAGCATGATCGTACTAAACATGTGGAAGTTGATAGGTTCTTCATCAAAGAGAAACTGGACAACAACATTATTGAGTTGTCATTGGTTCGGTCTGAAGAACAACTTGCAGATATTCTCACACATGGAGTGTCAAGCAAGAAGTACTTGAGTTTTCTGGATAAGTTGGGCATGTGTGATATCTATGCACCAACTTGAAGGGGAGTGTTAATATTATCCCCAATTAAGAATATATATTTTTTCCTAGTATATAGGATCTTTACTTTATCATAATATTGTGCTCTATATATTCATGAGTTGTGTAACCAGAATTGATATAATAATCATAATAAAAATTATTATCTTCTTGATCCTATATTTGTGAAGAGATTGTAAATAGAACTTGTAAATTTTGAACCAAGACAACTAACTCGAATGGAATTATTCGATATCTAGGTTTCTAGACAAATTTTGGGGAACAGATCTAAGAAATACGTCAAAAATGTAATAATTAGAACCGAATTGAAGGAATAATTTGTAAGAGGTGAAGCTTATCTTTCCCATCGTTTGTGATGATAAATCCCTAATGTAATCGACGAGGGTGATTTCCACTTGTATCGTAAGTTCTTGAGAATAAGTACATTTGAGTCCAAGGAGAAGAAGCGCCAGTGGGTTCTAGTATAGTTGGAGAGGAAAAGAGAAGCGATGTTGATGCAGTTGAGCGGTGTTGAAATGGTGAAGCGGCGATGGAAGCATCTTATCACAGCAGTTGGTTTTAAGAGAGATAGTAGAAGGTCTCTGCGCAGTAGAGTAGCGGACGATAGAAAGCAGGCGAGAGGTGAAATGTTGTGAGAACTGGGGCGGACGGGTCTTGCTGGGCGAGAGACTAAACCTCTCCCACCGTGGTCGCAATGTTGATGGGGTAAAACGTGGATAGGAGAAGCAAGTCTAAGCCACAACAATCCCATCCCCTTAGAGGTGAATAGAGAGAATGAGAAGGAGAGAGAAGGAGAAAGAGATGAATTAAGTGTGTCCTGCTAAGTCTCATTTCTTTCCCTTTTATAATAATCCTTCCTCTTTTCCTTATGAATAAACACTCATGAGGCTAATATATTACAAAACTACCACTTTCATCTTTTCCAAGTTATCAAGGAATTAGGAAAAAGGCCCATTTTATTAGGGATGAGACCCAATTATTTCAAGATTCTCCTTCGTGGGCTAGGTTCATCCATTATCCTATGGGTTGGACCTAGTCCCCCAAATTCCTTCTTCTTAAGAGGAACCTTTAGTAGGCTAAGGGGCTACCCCTTTTTAGAGTTAATTATTTTCATGTATCAACACAGACCAGCTTCAAAGGAAACTGAACTGTCAGTCCCCCAAGACTGACAGTTGAACGAGAATAAATGCATTTCTGTTTCTACTCAGGGGCAGACTCCACAGCGTATAATGGCACCAGACAGTTGACTAAGGGCTGCATCTTCTTCTTCATCATTTATACGACAGTTAGGCAGGCTCATTACCTTTCTCCGGCAACTGCAACTGCCATATACATAGCGTTCAAGCAAAACAAGGGTTCCTGAAATCAGGATTGATCATGGTTGTTGGCGGAGATTCAGGTCGTGATTGAATTGGATTTTAACACAGCAGTGGTGCTGTTGCCATTGATCAATGGAAAATGCTGCTATGTATCTTGGTCATAGATGGTGGAACTGCACAGTTGTTGGAGAACGAGTAAATGGTAGTAGTGATGGTGATTATCGGAGATGAGGAATTAGATCAATGGATACTTCCATTATCAAGGAGTTAGATGCATGAGTCTGTAATGGAGCTCGAGACTAGTGATAAAGATGCTTGGTGAGATAAAACAGGTTTGAGTGCTGATGTCGAGAGAAAACAGAGATGTTGATGAGTATCTCGGGTAATGGCAGTGATGACACAGATGTTGAGCTGTTGGTGATTGACGGCAGAGAATGGAGAATATATTTTGTTGCTGTGAAGCTCGAGGTAAAAACAGGGGAGTCGAGTTTGATGTGATCGGTGATGGTGTCTGGATGTTGGTGTTGTGTAATGGTGAGGTAAGTAAGGGAGATAGAGATGTTCGGATGAAGTTAGAGAAGATATTGAGAATGAGAGCTCAACTCGAGTTCAAATATGAAACAGTTTGGGTGTAGTATGACATGGAGGGGTTTGCTCGTTACATTTTTGTTGGAGAAAAGATACAGTGGGGTTTACGCTAGAACGTTGTAGCCGTGTTAAATAGAAAGAAAAAAAAGAAATAGAATCCAGGAGAAGTTACGACTTGAAAGTCTTGGCCGTAATTTAGAAGAAGACAACTGAAGTACTTACAGGGAAACTTACGTCTGTAACAACCTGGCCGTAAATTAAAAGAGAGGAATTGTGTTATCAGTTCCACGTCACTGGCAAGCCAGAAAAAGTATGGGCTGGGCCTGTTCAGCATTTGACGCGGTCCACTTGATTATTTGTGGTTATATTTCTCATGACCACGCTTTAGACGTGCATTCTTTTGGGAATTTTAGCAAGTTTGGTGATACAGTTTGACCGGGATTTACATGGGCGCTTCTACAGTTAAAAACATATTTAAGAGAGGTTTATTCACAATCCTTGATCATACTTTGGAAGAAAAGAAAAGAGTTAAGTTTGGAGTTGCTAATAGTCACAATTATCAGGGTTTGGTTTGGTTTATTTGTTTTCCTCTGTATTTTTCCTCGGATTTTAAGAAATCCATGAGTAACTAAATCTTTTGGTCAAGGATGTAACTTAAGTCATGAACATGTTATTCATATAGTGCATTGATTATTCATTCTCTCAAATATCGTTCAAGTTTTACAGCGCATAATAATTATTTGATTGTGTTCAAATAATATGTTTTGTTGTTATGAATGTTTAAGTTGCGAATTAAATATCTTAATTACTTGTCTATAGCTAATTAAGAGTCTTACGTATTTTTATCAGGAACCCTAATAACTAGTAATAATTTGTGATTACTAGCGGTGTGAATTGTGAAGGACATCACAAGCAGAATTTAGCCTAGGTTGAACATGTCATGATTGTGTTTGTATTGCCTGTGATTAACTCGTCTCATAGACCTTAATGATTTCCCCAAGTTGAATATATTAGCAATGAGCATTAGGCTATTTGGTGGAATATAATTCATGTATTGGCGATTGCAGTATATGTTGATATTAGGAGGCGTAACGAAGTATTACACCGAGTATACTTTAGAGTTATTGGTAATGAGAGAGATTGAGTAATGATATTGATTACTTGATTGAGTAACATGTATAGTAATGGACAGCGAAATTTTTAACCAATTTTCTCGTCTGATATTTTCTTAAACATTTGATTGCTTCAGTTTTAGTTTAAACTAATTTTGAACAACAAAATTCCCCCAGTTTACTTAAGTTTTCAACTACGAATAACAACCCATATCTCCTTGTGCGTCGAATCTGTTCTTATAACTATACTATTATTTATAATTCTGAAGTGAAAGAACTTAGATTAATTTTGCTTGGCTGACAACCAACCAAATTTTGGCTCCGGTTCTGGGAGGCATAGCGGATTTTTTTTTTTTTGATTTCTTATTTTTGTTTTGAGAACTGTATTTCAGAAACTTTACTGAAAGACAAACCGAAAGATGCAATGAGTGATGCAAATCGCACACTCAAAGAACTAGCTTCTCACAAGCTGGGTACACAGGAATGGTGTATTCAAACTGCATCTACATTCGAAATCAAGTCAGGGTTGATTCGAGAGCTTCCAAAATTCAATGGATTGGCTAATGAAAATTCGAATAAGCATTTAACAGATTTCCATAACATGGTCATGGCCATGCTACCGGAAAAGACTAATGCAGATGGGGTTATGTTACGGGCTTTTCCATTTTCTTTGGTAGACACTGCTAAGGAATAGTTATACTATCTACCTTATGAAAGTATTATAACATGGAATGGTTTGAAGAAACTCTTGTTAGAGAGGTATTTTCCTGCATCTAAGGAAACTCAAATTCGGAAAGAGATTTGTGGCATTAAACAGATAGCAGGAGAAATATTGGATGAATATGCTGGGAACATTATAAGAGATTACCGGCCAGATGCGCGCATCATCAATTTAGTGACTCGTTGATTATCCAGTATTTTTATGATGGTTTACTACCAGGTGACAAAAATCTCCTTGACGCTGCAAGTGGTGGTGCCTTAATGAACAAAACATTATCACAAGCTAAAGAGTTAATCGAGAACATGGCAGAAAATTCTCGACAATTCTCAAGTTGTTATTCAGAGCCACTTATCAAGAGAGTTAATCAAGTTGACGAGATGACTGAGCTACGTCAACAGGTAGGTAACCTGGCAGCAATGGTGCAACAAATTGCAGTCGTGGTGGTACAACCATTGCATCAAGCTTATGACCATATGGAACAAGTCAATATTATTTTCTCAAGCCAACAGACACAACAATGTGATCCTTACTCCAACACCTACGATCAAGGATGGAGAGACCAACCACACTCTAGTTATGCCATCAAGCAAGCTATAGTTGCAGATCCTGTTTATAATCGTCCTAGTAAATTGTAACAACAAGTACAACAACCAAAAACAGTTTAGAAGTCATAGCTTAGATGCTTACTTTGATGCAGACTTTAATGTCTGTAGTACAATAGAACCAACAACTAGCGGAGCTAAATCAGCAGAAAACTGATAATGTAATTAATGAATTGAGTACGCAGATGGGTACTATGGGAAGTGAAATTAGTCAATTGAAGGCATATGATAGTGAGAAACTCCCTTCTCAGACTCTTGTTAAATCAAGAGATAATATTAATGAATCTACATTGAGAAGTGGTACACGAACTGTGCAACTAGAAGATGTTGAGAAAATTAAAAACCATAAGAGACCGGTTTTAGAAAAAAAATATTGATTACTCTCCCCAAACTGATGAGGTACCTAAAATAAATTCTAAACCTCTTGTTTCTACTTATGTTCCTCCTCTACCTTTTCCAGACAGGTTTGCTAAAGCTAATAAGAACGCGGAACAAGATAAAGAGATTTTTGAGGTTCTTAAGAAAGTCGAAGTAAACATTCCACTTATTGAAGCAATCAAGCAAGTTCTTCATTGCGCAAAGTTCTTGAATAAGTTGTGCATTAATAAACATAAGTTAACCTGTAATGAAATTATGAGTGTAGGGGAGAATGCTTCAGTGTTTCTTTAAAGGAAACTTCCACCTAAATTGAAAGATCCCGGTAGCTTTACAATTTCATGAACAATTGGTAAAACTAGGTTTACCAAAGCTTTTCTAGATCTAGAAGCATCTATTAATGTTATGTTTTCTTCAATTTATAATGCTTTACATCTGAGACCTCTCAAATAGACTGGTATAGTTATTCAACTTGCCAATAGATCTAGTATTTACCCAAAGGGGGTTGTTGAGGATGTTTTGGTGCAGGTAAATGGATTAATATTTCCAGTGGACTTCTACGTTCTACATATGAGTGAGGATAACTCATCCTCATCTACACCTTTACTATTGGGTAGACCATTTTTGAGCACTTCTAGAATGAAGATTGATGTCCACGACGGAACCCTGACTATGGAGTTCGATGGATAAGTCATAAGCTTCAGTATTTTTGAAGAACTGTGATTCCCGAGTAATGATGAATCGAGTTTTCATGCTAATGCATTGGACGTGGGCTAAGGAGTAGTCAAATAGTCTACAATCGGGATGACGACGTTAAACCAAACAATAAATGAGAGGCAACCCATAGGTTTTGTATCTTAATAGATTTTTTTATTTTTTACAGTTTTCATATCATATTTTCATCCTCATGTTTAATTTCATAGAGTCTAGAATCTATTTTGAAGAAAATTTTGACGAATACCTTTTCTTCAAAAAAATTCAGATTGCACGTAGTTCAGTCCAGATACCATAAAATGTCAGAAAGTTTGTCGAAACATTGTGCCCTTTTGATACTTTGTAGAAAATACATAGGCTAACAACTTTTGTGAAATGGTGTTTTTCCAAATTTCTTACCAATTTGTACAGTTTTCCTGTTTTATCCATTGTTACATCAGAATCCAGAATTTTTGGTTTTGCACATTGAGGATAATGTGAGGTTTAAGTGTGGGGGGGTATTTTGCATATAGAGTTTTTAGCTTTTCGACTAGAATTTTTCAAAACATTGTATATATTTGCATAAAATCTCCAACTTGTAGAAATTTTAGAGTCACTAGTATACTTCTAGCTATGCTTACATACAGAATTCTCGCCGAAATAATGGAACTTAGAGTTGCTAGAGAATACTACACATTAGGTGTTATTTATCTTTGAGAGAAGTCGTTTACTGTTTGTGGCTCAACTTAACCATGCTGGTGGCGAATTAGGTGCATAGGGAAATGCATTATTAGAGAATTGATCAACCTTAGTGGAGACTACACATTTTTACATCAACAAACGCACCATACCTTCAATTCTTTGTAGCTGACTAAACAAGCTTTATTTTTGGAGCGTATGTCACCGTATGTTAATTCAGGGTAGAATAGTGAGCTACCCAACTTTGCACCATTTTCAACACTATTTTTGGTCTCTGGATTGCAAGCTTTGTCAATCATGAGGGTGACGTCTATAGATGAAAACCACCTTGTTGTAGTTTGATTTGCAGTTAGCACCATTCTCTCTCACGCCAACAACGGGTCCACAGAAATACACCATCATCATCAATAAGCGGAGCGACATCAAAATATACAAGGAAAGTTGAAGACGTTTAAGGTTTAAAAACAACAATACAAGGAATAAATTTTTTCATATTCAAGTAAAGCAACATACAATGAGCTGATTTTTATATACAAGTCGAAGAATTATGTACAAGAGTGAGGAAAATTAAAAGATGAGAGTTATTGAAGTTTAAGATTTTTATATACAAGTTGAAGACTTATTCAAGTGGTAAAGTCCTTCTTTCATGACCATATTAATTTTGGTTTCATTTTTATTATTGTAGTTGCAATCTTTTCAAAAAAAAAATTTTGTTAGAGCATAACTCGGTTGAACCCACCAAGCGTTGGTATGTCAAGTTTGGTTGTCATATTTTAGTGTGTCAAAACTCATCTAAGAGTCGCTTGATTATGTACTAGAGACAGCTTCGTTTAGGTTAGACCAAAAAGTTTAGGAATGTTGAGACATACAAGTATTACTTGAAGACCTGAAGAACGTGAAGATGTAACGAGCTACAACGACGACATCATCCTTCCTCTTGAGGTTAGTAATATTGACTTGAACTGTTTCATTCTTAACGTATCTTTCAAGTTGTGTTATATTTAAAACATAACTGCGAAGCTGTGTATTGGATATATTACTCTAATAGTGAGACATGATCACATGATCATAGTATTAGGGAATTAGACTACGAAGTATAACGCTTATCTTTTGAACTTCGTAGATATGACATCGACATAATCTTATGAATGTTGTTATGATTATGTGAATGGGTAATGGTGAAGATTCATCCTAGGAAACAATTTTTTAAATTTGTTTAAAGGAAGTACGTTCATGAACTTGTTTTATGAATCGAAAGAGAAATCGCTAGGATTATTGGTACGGATATCCATTGAAAATCTTTGGATTACCAATATGTGTCAGATGGTAGAACCGATCATAACTTTGTTATGTATCTTGGTACAACTAATCACAATGCCTGACTTATGATTTGGTATGACTAGTTTTGATTAATTAGTATAACCGATCCTAAGTAATCACCTGAGATTGGTGTAACCGATCCTAGTGACTGATGTGACCGATCACAAGAAATACCATGAGTATATGGTAACCGGTCCTGGCAATTGATGTAACCGATCCTGGTAATTGATGTAACCGGTCCTGTTAACTTGTGTGACCGATCACAAGTGTTTCCATAGTAGGGTATAACCGATCCTAGTGATATGTAGAACCGATTGAACCCATGGATGTGCTTTTATATTTCATCAATTCTAAACTTGTTTGGAAGTGTGGTAAAAAAGATTCCAAGATTGTAAATATGAAAGATGATTCAC
Organism: Papaver somniferum; assembly: GCF_003573695.1. Lineage (NCBI taxonomy): Eukaryota > Viridiplantae > Streptophyta > Magnoliopsida > Ranunculales > Papaveraceae > Papaver > Papaver somniferum. The sequence continues at coordinate 7,536,730 of NC_039367.1, forward strand.
AGAGAAAAGATGTCAACATACTTTGAACCCGAATAGTAATTCTTATCATTTATTGTTCAAAGATATTCCTTAGTACTCAAGAAGATCTTGTACCGAAATTAATTGAGAATATTTTAATTAAGGTTTTTAGTTTTATATGCTTTAATTACCATCAATTAAATGCATATCTCTAGAGAATAAAAATTAGTAATGTGCATTTACTAATTAGAGACTTTATATTGAGAGATTTCGGAAAATATTAGACAAGCATTTACTGGAATCATGAAAACTGAATCTTGCCATTCATTGCATATCTTGAGAATATTTTCGGTTTTGGAAATTCCTTGGTGTCCTAACATCTTTGGTCTATAAATACCTAAGTTTGCATTTCTAGCAAACTATCCTAAGAGCTAGGTAAACTTCATCTTTTTGTTGTTTCTGCTGGAGCCGTGTATTCGGAGAGGAAAGTACCCTAATAAGGCGAAATCTCTTACGACCGCTCGTTTAAAGACTTTTGTGGGGTCAAGAATCTCTACGAGTACCGTTGGTGGGAAACAAGATAATTGCAGTGTTATTAGTTTTTGATTGATTTGATTGACTAACGGTTGTTGAAACTTTGATTGTACCTAGTTTGTTTATTCTTGAGAATCTTCTCTTCTGATATAAGATTCACTCAAACTAGACCGAAGTATCGAAGGGATCTTTAGAACTGTGTGTAGATCTAAAGAAATCTTGTAATAATCCATTGTTAACAGACTCCGTTCTATACGTGATTGATTACAAGAGATTCAAGTGGTGTTGTTCAGGTTTTAATTAAAGATTAAAGAAGATTTGAAGACGGAGAAGATTTCTTATTGGTTTCTCATATCTTTGTGTTGCACAAACCGTGATCGACAGGGATCCAACTAGAATCAGATTTATTCGATTGATTAGTTGCTTGAGATCGGCATTCACAATATATCTCTTTGAGATTTATTTGGATTGAGTGCGAATCTAAACTTAAATGCTTTTGTAGTTATTGGATAGATTTGTTGTTACTTTACTGTTTGGAATACGATCCAAAGGAATTGTTCCATTGCGTGCAATCATCGAAGTCGGAAGTGAAAAAGCGGGGGTCTAACAACCACACCCAATATTTCGCTTAGCAATCTGTATGGACAAATAGTCAGACTCAATCAATGGAAATATATCCAAGAGTTGTATCTCTGTTTCACAATGTAATCAGCGAATCAAACAGATAGAAATCCGTGAGCCTGATTATTATGTGAAACAACTTGAACGGTACCGAAGACCAATGTTCAAGTGTCAATCAATATAACCAACAACCAAAGGTTGGATTCTCTAATTGATTGAACTACGCACAACCTGTGATATTTCTATTATATAAAAAAATATAATGCGTAAAAGAAATAACACAGACACCAGAAATTTTGTTAACGAGGAAACCGCAAATGCGGAAAAATACCGAGACCTATGATTTGAACACCACACTGTATTAAGCCGCTACAGACACTAGGCTACTCCAAGTTAACTTCGGACTGGAATGTAGTTGAGCCCCAACCAATCTCACACTGATCAAGGTACAGTTCACTCCTTATGTCTCTGAATCCCAGCAGGACTCTACGCACTTGATTCTCTTAACTGATCTCACCCACAACTAAGAGTTGCTACGACCCAAAGTCGAAGACTTGATAAACAAATCTGTCTCACACATAAAAGTCTATTGTATAGATAAATCTATATCCCATAAATAAACCTATGAGTTTTGTTTCGTCTTTTGATAAATCAAGGTGAACAGGAACCAATTGATATACCGGACTTATAATCCCGAAGAACAACCTTGAAATATCAATCACCTCACAATAATCTTAATCATATGGTGGTGAAACAAGATATTTTGGAATCACAAACGATGAGAAGTAGGATTCACAGAAGGTACTTTAGAGTACACAATCTCAAATGGAGTAGGAACTGGCCGATCTTCAATTGCTTGAACTTTAGAAGGATCGACATGAATACCATCAGTAGAAATCACATATCCCAAAAATGTTACTGAATAAGCCATGAAGGTACACTTCTTCAAATTAACATATAAAGAGTTGTCAGCAAGAACTTGAAACACTTGTGAAAGATGTTGGAGGTGTTCTGGCTCACTGCGACTAAAAATTAGTATGTCATCAAAATAGACAATAACAAATTTACTGAGAAAGGGTTGGAGAACCTGATTCATAAGTCGCATAAAAGTACTAGGTGCATTAGATAACCCAAATGGCATGACCAGCCATTCATATAAACCTTCACGTGTCTTGAATGCTGTTTTCCACTCATCTCCACCTCGAATGTGTATTTGGTGGTAACCACTGCGTAAATCCAACTTAGTAAAAATAATAGAGCCCGACAGTAAATCAATCATATCATCAATACGCGGGATCGGAAATCTATAAGGAATGGTGATGCGATTTAATGCTCTGCAATCGATACACATCCTCCATCCATTGTCTTTTTTACTAACCAAGAAGGCAGGACTGGCACAAGGACTGTTGCTAGGTCGTATCAAACCCTTTGTAAGCAAATCATTTACCTGTCCCTGTAATATCTCATGCTCAGCAGGACTCAAGCGATAGTGTGCTTGGTTTGGTAAAAAGGCTCCAGGAATAAAATCGATGCAGTGTTGAATATTCCGTAAAGGAGGTAATGCAGTTGGTAGTTCATCTGGAAATAAAACATTATATTGAAATAATAAGGGCTTCACCTTTGCAGGCAACTCAATCATAGGCTTAGAATATTCATGGGAATGTAAAGAATGTTGTGGGTGCAAAGAACGAATAACAGTGGCTACGACAGCATCAGTCTGCGCACAAGAGTTTGAAGTGGAATTGGATGGACTAAGAACCTTGGTTTTCCCATTATGAACAAAAGTGTAAGTATTCTCGAATCCATTGTGAACCGCGTGAAGATCGTATTGCCAAGGTCTGCCAAGAAGAAGATGGGTTGCCGTCATATTAATGACATCACATAGAACTGTGTCTTCATAACCCTCAAAAGAGAATGACACATAACACTGAAGATTAATCTTATGTGTGCTAGAGGCATTAACCCATCCTACAGTGTAAGATATGGATGAGAAGTTACTGGTAGTTCAAGCTTCTTAACTACGTGATCAGCAATATAATTATCCACACTGCCACTATCAATTATCATCTTGCAGATTTTACCCCCAATATAACATCTGTATTTAAAGATACTGTGTCTCTGAGACTTGCATTGTTGAGTAAGAAATAATGGACGAATCATCCCAACAAACTCATCGTCATCACCAGGTGAGTCTTCATCTTCGAACTCATTAAGCGCACCAGTGACTTCATTAATGAACTGAGGTTCACCAATCAAAGCATTGAATTTCCGACAATCACTAGACGTGTGCCCCGATTGCTGGCATTTATTGCACTTATCTCCACGAAATTTTGCATAAGTATTAGTAGTTCTCTGTTGCGGTGGAAATTGTTGTTGCCTGTTATGAAACTGATTCCCTGTAGTAGGAGGAGTTGGTTGCAGAGAGTGAGACTGCTGACCCGGCTGAAGATCAACTGGATTGGCTAAGATAGGTGTAGCCAGAGGTGGAGTATAAGGCACAATATGGCTAGGTTGTCGATGTGAATGGCTAACATCATCATAAGGAGGCCTGGGAATAGTCAAAACAGTTTCTGGAGAAAAGTTTTGAGATGAATTGGTACCCCTGGAATTATTTTGATAACGCCCTTGTCTGGATGGATAAGTCCTAAAAGAACGAAGAAGGCGATTTTCTATCTTAATAGCTTGCTGCACCGCTTCGACCATAGTAAAAACTGAATGAGTCATACCATTTTGTATTAATCTATTTAGCCCCTCAATGAATCTTGCAACTAACTGTTCTTCAGATTCTTTGAGTTGATTTCGTGCCACCAAATTATAAAAATCAGACACATATTCTTCAACAGTGCGTGCCCCCTGCTGAATGTTCTGCAATTTGATGAAAAGTTGCTGCATAAAGTCTCTAGGTAAGAACTTATCCCTGATCAAAGTTTTCATACGTGTCCAAGTACGTATTTTCGGTTTGTTAGCGTTTCTACGATCATCACAGATCTTATCCCACCAGGCTGTAGCTCCTCCTTTGAGCTTGTAAGTCACAAGTTTGACCTTAGAATCTTCAGGGACTTCCATAAATTCAAAAAAAGCTTCTACCTCAAAGAACCAATCAGTTAGTTCTTCAATACGAAAATTTCCAGAGAAGTTGGGAATATCAGCTTTTAGCTTATATTCGGGTAAAGAACTGTAAGGGTTGTGACCAGTTTTTAAATGTCGTTCTTCAATCCAATTCTTCTCTAGATCGTTCTCACGTTCATCTTCATCATCACTGTCGAGTGTAGGAGAAACTAACTTCTTCTTTGAATGACCTATGAACCCTTCATACGGTTTCTTAATGTTTAAAGTACGCAATACATCTTTAGGTACTTCATCATTCTGTAAAAACTGAAGTGTATCGTTTTTAGTTTTGTCTTCTAAGTCTACAAACTCAGGCATATCCAAATCTATATTTATGTGTTTTGCAACCTTGAAAAGCTGATTCTGCATTGCTTCAAGCTTGTTATCTCTTAACCCTAATTTTTCCTCCATGGACTTCTCAAGAGTTTCAGTAATGTTTTTTGCCAAAATCTCGGTATGAAATTTGATGAGAGCTTCGATTGCTGCTAGAGTAACTGGTTGAGCAGTCATATTTTTTTTTTTTTTTTTTGTGTTTAAAAGGAATGAAAAGGTGTTGCGGAAGCGAAGTAAAGGATCAAGTGATAGGATGAAAAACCTAAAACTAAGCGGGTTATACCAACTAATGTGGAACAAGGTAAAAGAAAGCAATACTAGATTGCTATAAGCAAGAAGAGAAGAGAATTCAAGCAAGAAGAGAAAGATAAGTTTTGTGTTTAATAATTTGATTGAGTAATAGATAGCTCTTACAAGACTTAATCTAGCCTTTATATAGGCTTGAAGAATAACTAAACTAGGAAACAGAAAACTAAAAGGAAATCTAAAAGAATCCTAAAAATAAGAAAGACTGAAATTAGGAAACCATGGAAGCCAAACCTCTAAGCGGAATCTTCTGGAATTGTAGTATGTCCTGCATCAATGGTTCCCGGACATGGATTACATATATGCAAGTTGTCAGGACCCAACTCAAGGGCTGACAAGTTCAGATAGGGGCCACCTAGGTTATGGGGTCTTGTAATCTGTTTAGTATAATTAGTAGTTAATTAATTATGATTAGTTAAGTAATAGATGCTGCTAAGTAGTATTAGTAGAGTGTGTGTGAGTGGTACATGTGCACACCAAACCCCTATCATTTATATGCCCTTTCTGTTTGTAGAACTCATTATGAAAATTAATCAGTAAAATTGTCTTTTCTTCCCCAATTTTCTGTTCTTCCCAATCCAATCTCTATCCTTAGAGATTCTGAGTTGTTTCTGTGCTAATTTGTAAGGCAGGTCCTTACAATTGGTATCAGAGTACTCTTTCCTGAGTGACCTTACCATGAAAAATCAAGCAGAAATCAAAGAATTTACGAGTAGAGTTGATATTTTAGAACAAGATATATATGAAGCCAGAAAAGCATTACACCACGAATTATTCGATTTGAGAATGAAGTCTATAAGTCTAATCTGGGATAAAAATTCACCAGATCATGATTTCAATCTTCTATAAATTGATATTCTCATTTCCATCACCGAGAGAAAGTTGGAGTCTCTACAAGTTGAGGAGGTTGGGGATCCGGAAGCTAAGAAGATGGAGGATGAGGTTATGATGGAAGAAGTGATAACTGATGTCAATAAAAACTCTTCAATTCCATCAGAGGAAGCAGGAGACGATTCTCTCGACCTGGAATTGATTAATCCGTCGTTTTTGTTCGATGAAGAAAAAGACGATTCAACCACTGATGCAGACAGATTAATTCCTTCTAAAATCGACGGAGCTGGGAATGTTGGTGAAATTCAGAAAGGAGATTCAAGGTTCCTAGCCTACCAGGAAGGTAAACCCTTCATTTTTGAAAGTAAATTCCCTAGTGTCGAATTGGGTTTCATAGTGAGAAGGGTTCCGAAAATTGAGGTAAAAGACTTCAGCTCGTTAAATCAGATTCTCAATGATAAATTTGATCAGTTTGAATGTCGGAAGTGTATCACTGATGATAACCTTAATCAGTCCATTTCATATATATTTATAATTCTCAGAATTTCTTCCATCTTATTCATATCTGGAATTACTACTTTGTCGGTCGTTTTACCAATTCATGATTACAGCCGTATGCTGTTTGATCGTGGTAAAGAGTTTTTAGTTGGTGAGATGTGTTCCTATTGTGCTACTGCTAGGAGAGGTTTCAAATTCTGTCTTGAGATGCTTGCTTCTTGTTTGGTTATCCCAATTGAGAAATATGATGAGAAATCTTTGTATGAGCTTAGTCTTCAACATGGGTACCAATTGGATTCCAGATATACGAATTCAGTGGTGTTTATATTGGTTAAAGATGGTGTTAGTTGCTACCATAAGAATATGTTTGCGAGAATGTCACATAGAAACAGTGTCACCGGCTATGCTTGTGATTGTATTTTGTTTAATCCAGGAATGACTAAACTGGGGTATGTTCATATGTTTGCAAATATTGGAGACTGTTTATATAGTAGCATGAATTTTTCTCAAAGGGTATTTGATTGTGGGAAAATGTTTGAATTGAGTAGGAGTTCTCCTTATGCAAGCATTACTTTTAAAATCTGTGTTCACATTCTTAATTCTTGTGTGGTAATGCATAAAAATGATTTGGAATGTGTGTATGAGCCTTTTCATAAACTTGGGTACCTGTTCAAGTTTTCCCTTGCAGATTTAATGGTGATTGTAAGTGCTGAAGAACATGGTAATGGTGATACTCGAAAGCTTCCTGACAGAATGCAACATCAATGTCACGTTCTCTGGACTACTCAATTGAATTTTCAAATGCCAAGGCTAGGTATGTATGGCAATGCAGAAGAATTTTTTAATCAATTGCTGGTGGAGTGTTTTAAGTTCAAATTTATCATGTGTTTTCTTGGGTTCTTCGATCTAAAGCATTGGGTTCTATATTTTCGTATGTTTTTGCTTAATGGGAATCATGGTGCTTGGGTTTTCCGGTTTATGAGAACATATTATACATCAGATAGAAAAATATATTTTCCGGTGCTCAAAGTTTTGAATTCAGAAGGTGCAACAAGTGGTTCTAGTAGGTTATTTGATGAATCTTCGCAGGGTGCTACTTTCTGGGATGTATCGTTACTTCAGGTGATAATGGAAAAGGAGTTTGGAAGGGCTCCACGAATGAATGGTTCTGTATTTATGCGAAAGTGGATGTATGAAGAATCTGAATTTACATCTTACTTGCATTGCATCTTATTGTTTTCCGCCACTCATGAAGATTCGTTTAACCAACTTTTTAAGCACTTCTACAATTCATATATGTACCTCTACTCTCCGGGCTCTTGGATTGCTAGGTATGGAAGTTGGTTGACCTTAGGATGTACAGATTATAAAAAGGAGTTGTGTAACTCAATTTGTGTTGGTAGTATGGAAAATAAGTGTTTTGATCTGTACCTAGCAGTGGGTAGCCGGACAAATTACAAGCTAAGATTGTATTTATGGGTAGTATTGGGTACTCTTATTCTTGTTATTGTTCAGCAACACTTTACTTGTCATAGTCGAGTGATAGCCTTGTGGTTTCTAGACACGGTGCATCGTAGAAGAGTCAAATTCTGCGAAAGAATTGTGGGAACCATGAAGATGTTTGTACAGCTTAACGACTGTGAAGTTTTTGGTATGCATTCTTGGCAGGTTGATTATGGTGCTAAATGGAATGAGCTGGACATTATATTAAAGACTCAGTTGGAGGTTACTATACTCATTTCAGGTTCTAGTAATGATGGCCATGGCAGTGGGAAAACTTCAGCTCGTGCTTCAGACGATCAGGGGCTTAGTAAGATTGTATCCATAAGTGATCTTAGACAACATCAGAGATATCTCCTGCCAGAATCAACAGCAGGTGTTAATGGTACTGACTGTGCTTATAAAGAAAAGTCAGAAGCAGATCTATATATTCAGCTTACGATGTTTATGCTCTCTATTATCAAGGAGGGGTGTACATGGAGAATTTTTATTCATGCCTCACATACCAAGACAATCGTTCCAAGTGGTGCATCTATAAGCGCCCATCCAGACGGAGGTTATATAGATAATGGGTTGTTTGTTCTGGAAAACAATCACAAGTGAGTTGAGTACAGTGGGTGTTTCAGAGGTAAGAGCTACTACAGGGTCCAAACATTGCAATTCCAAGGAAGGAGGGCACTCAATTGTTGGGCCTGAAGCTGCGGTGTTAAAGGTTCATGTTGGGCCTGAAGCTTCCGTATTAAGGGGTCATATTGGTATTTACTAGCTGTTTAGTTTCTGCTCTCCTCATGCGAATCTCTCCAGCACTCAAGCTAATCAATTAATCAATTCATATTTTCGAGGACAAGGATAATTTGAAGGAGTGGGATTTGTCGGGACCCAACTCAAGGGCTAACAAGTTAGACTAAGGGCCACCTGGGTTATGGGGTCTGGTAATCTGTTTAGTATAATTAATAGTTAATTAACTATGATTAGTTAAGTAATAGCCGCTGCTAAGTAGGATTAGTAGAGAGTGTGTGTGAGTGCACATGTGCACACCAAACCCTATCATTTATATTCCCTTTGCGTTTGTAGAACTCATTATGAAAATTAATCAGTAAAATTATCTTTTCTTCCCCAATTTTTTGTTTTTCCCAGTCCAATCTCTATCCTTAGAGATTCTGAGTTGTTTCTGTGCTAATTTGTAAGGAAGGTCCTTGCACAAGTACGCATACTATGTTTAAATGCAATTGTTCTAAACTCTCATTTCAATCATTGAAACATTCTTGGAAGACGGGAATAGTTGTTTCACACAAACTATTAGCTTCAAAGCAATTATCAAGTGATTGAATGATCAATACGAAACATTCCGAGTTTACATCAAATGATTGTCTCATACAAATCATGTAAGATGTTACCAGGCGATTTTCACATGATCATCTTTTGACTTTCGTCAAGAATATAAGATGAACTTGGTTAAAGCGAAAGCTTACCAACACATATTTCGAGAAATATGTAAGCGAGTTAAACTCAACTCGAAATATCAAATGTGTATAATCGAAGTCTATCTAGCTATACGACTTTTCTCTCAAATACAAGATAGAGTAGGTAGACTTTTGAGTGATAGATGAGTTCAAGTCTCCACATAACTTTTGTTGATGAAGTTCCACAAGCTCCCCTTTATAATTCTTCATCTTCAATCGATGAACGCTGTGAAGTCTAATGCTCAACTACACTTTCTATCATAACCCGAGACTTAGCTATAAGTAGACTAGAAATCAGGACTTATAGTTTTGGCAACTAAACTTGACAACAATCTTGAGATAGCAACGCTTGCGAGTTCGACCGAGTAGTACTCTAACAATCTCCCCCTTTGTCAATTTTAATGACAAAACTATCAATACATATGGAATAAAAAATAAATAAACTTCATAGCTCTCAATCCAAATGCTTGATTTCCGTGATTCTTCAACATTACTCTAAATCTTCGTCACTTCCAAGTACTCCAATGATTCTGAACGTGTTCAACTCAGCATCATAGTTGCTGAAGATCCGTAGCTATAACAATGAGAAAACAGATGCTCTCGATCATTGTTATACAATGTCATAGTATTATTACACAGCATCAAAGTTCAATTGTATCACAACTTGGACAACAATACTATGGTGATACGTATCACTTCCCCTTAGTCAATACTTCATCTCATATGAAAAGAACTCCCCCTTACATAATAATCCGTAAACCATATGTATTTGTAGTGTGAACTACACATTAATTCTCCCCCTTTTTTTCAATAAAAATTGGCAAAGGTACAAAAATTAGTGGGATCCTAATGAAATTTCCATAGAGACACATCATTACCAAAAGATAACAACATATCAACTTGTTTAGGTTCCATCATATAGCCGAAACTAAATGCATTCATCAAGGAGTTTATAAAGATACAAGATAACCTCTACAAATTCCACAGCCGCACTCCCCATAAAGATTTGGCAATTAAGCACAAGTTCAATTAAGAACTCTCCCCCATAAAATGTTATTCCCGAAAGAACAACAAGAGTGACCTTACTTTCACAAGAAAAGAAGGATTTCTTTGGACATTAACAAATCACATGAAACATGAATTTGTATCCATAGTACTCCATTAAATTAACCACAGTGAACTTACAATTAATTTAATCGGAAATGCTAACATAAGAGAACTTATGGAGCCACACAGTATTTACACAAAGATGTGGATCAGGGAATACCAATACTGCGGAATAAACAAAGACTCATTTTATCTTTCATCATTATTTGCATAGAGACATATAATAGACTTAATCTTTGTAAACAAAAGTTCATCCTATCTTCCATCAATATTTGCATAATGACATAATAGGATTAACTTTTGTTTGTCAAAAGTTCATTCAATCTTTTATCAATATTTGCGTAATGATATATGAAAGACTTAACTTTTGATATGTATAGGACAATCATAGTTCACAGACGCAAACACACATATCCCATAACAAGTTGCAATATGTAAAACCATAAAGATTAATACGGCAAAATCATCTTCCAAATAAACTTTAGAATTTAAATAAATAAGTATAAAAACATTGCAAGATGAAAATTGTTGGAAATAGTTATGTGTAATCACAATAATGGTTATTCCAAACCCTAGTTATCCTTCTTAAAACACAAGAATAAATTCTCTTAAGAAGTTTCGTAGAAATTATAGAGCTTTCTCAGATAATCTACAGAGAATTCCTTCTCATTATTGAAAAACCAATTGATTATGGGATCGTTCAATTCCTCCAAATATTCAGAAATATCAGTTAACTCACTAAGTTATCTTTTTAGTCCACCCAAGGTATTCTTTGTTAGAGACAACATATGTTCGTAGTGAGCTATCTTTTCTAAAGATGAAATTATTTGAGATTTTAAATCATTTCTTTTGTTGATGAAATCCTTCACCATACCTCTAAAGTTATTTCAAAATGACAAACAGATAAGAGGCAGTTAGAGGAAGAACCTTCATCATTTTTGGATCTCACCTTCTTCTTCCTTGAGGAAAGGATTCCTTCACAAAGATACACATTAACTGCTTCAACTGCATCCCTTTTTGTGGTACCTCTAGTTACAGGAGCCATGCAACTGTATCTTTCAAAGAAAAAAGAAGTGAAGGGCATTTTGATCACAAATGAATAGAAATAGACTTACGGACACCTAAACCCTAGAAGAACTTTGAACAAGTCTTGTACGGTTCATGATCCTTTATCTATTCTTAACAAAAATAAAAATAAATTACCAAATATACAAAACTTGAGAAACCTTGATTCAATCCTCATTTTTTCAAGTTAAAACTGAGGATCCAGACGTCACTGGTATTAGATAGTGACGGAGTGAGCCGAATGCTCACATCTTTTGTCACATAGTGACTTATCAAGGTTTTTTGTATAAACATACTTCTTACCTCATCTGAATGTGGTTCTTTTAGATTTATTCTTGTTATCAGTAGAACTTCGTTGATTACTCAGAGCCAGATTCATCCTTTTGGCAATCCTTTTATTATTCATCTTGAATTTCCAACACTTTCTTTGAAAATGACTTGCACTTCCATAAAACAAACAAATCAATGATTATTTATTGTCTTGCTTATTTGCCTCATGTTTATCACAACATTCATCATCAACTGTTCCAAACCCGGCTGGAACAAAGGAGTTGTTTGTGCTCACAGTTTTGCTTTTGAACCCTAAACCATTTGTGTTCCAAAAGACTTCTGACCGAATAACATTGCTTCGATTTTGTCAAAACTTCCAGATAACCTTTGCAGGTCACACTTAAGAGTATTAATCTCTTTTTCCTTCAGATATAGGGTCCTGGTGAATTCATCATTGAGACAATCTATCTCAAGATCTTCCACCTGAAGTGATGATTCAAGTTTTTCCAACGAAGCCTTTAGTTGGAGGTTTTCTTGGTGAATTTCTTCACACTTATTCAAGAATTCAACAATCTCAGTGTCACACTCAAACTCTGAATCAGAATTTTAGTAGGAAGCAGTTTCTGTTGTGAGAGCCGAAAATTCATTGAACATATTGGAAGTATCCAAGATATTAACAACCTGGGATGATTTTTCTTGTATTTAATCATCAGAAGCATTAACCGGAGAGAGAACTTTCTCACAACTTTTGATTTTTTTTACCAAATCCTTGATCTTTTGTGAAATCGGTGATTTATCAACATCAACATGATTGGAACAACATTCATCATCCCAAGACAAGTTAGAAGCTTTCCTTGTGTTGGTCAAAGCATTGAACGCAGATGTTCTGATCAAGATCAATTATTTTTAACTTTACAACCAGAGTATTCCTGGAAAGCGTATCAAGGTTATTTCCTTCAACGATTGCATGCTTCTTAGAATCATATTTGGCTGGCAACGATCTGAGAATTTTCATCACAATGTCCTGTTCAGGAATAATCTTACCAATAAAAAAGATGCATTAAGAGTTTTAGACAATTTGTGATTAAACTCATCAAATGAATCTTCATCAGCCATATGAAGGTTTTCCCAATCAAAACATAGGTTTTGAAGATTAGATTCTTTCTCAGAGAAATTTCCTTCGAATACAGTTTCTAAGATATCCCACGCATATTTAGACTTAGTGCATATAGTCACATGGTTCTGAAGATCTGGGGTAATGGCATGTATGATAGCATTTAAACCGTTAGAATTTTTCTTTGCAGCGAGAATCTCGTTAGGTTCATATCTACCAATATCCTTAGCAATAGATACACCGTCTACTGTAACCATTGGAGGATCATAGCCATTAACAACATAAACCCATGTTTGAAAATCACGCGCTTGAAGAAAGGCATGCATAACAATTTTCCACCATGAGTAATTTGAGCAATCGAAGACTGGTGGTACGTTTATAGAGATAGCTCCTCTGTCCATATAGTCAGATCGCTACAAACACAGACTTATGAGGTCTTAAATGTGTCTGCCTGCTCTGATACCAATTGAAAAAACGGGGGTCTAACAACCACACCCAATATTTTGCTTAGCAATCTGAATGGAAAAACTCCAATATAATTCCAAAGTAATCAACTAGACAGTCAGACTTAATCAATGGAAATATATCCAAGAGTTGTATCTCTGTTTCACAATGTAATCAGCAAATGAAACAGATAGAAATTTGTGAGCCTGATTATTATGTGAAACAACTTGAACGGTACCAAAGACCAATGTTCAAGTGTCAATCAATATAATCAACAACCAAAGGATGGATTCTCTAATTGATTGAACTACGCACAACTTGTGATATTTCTATTATATAACAAAATATAACGCGGAAAAGAAATAACACAGACACCAGAAATTTTGTTAACGAGGAAACCGCAAATGCAGAAAAACACCGGGAACTAAGATTTGAACACCGCACTGTAATAAGGCGCTACAGACACTAGGATACTCCAAGTTAACTTCAGACTGGAATGTAGTTGAGCCCTAACCAATCTCACATTGATCAAGGTGCAGTTCCGCTCCTTACATCTCTGAATCCCAGCAGAACTCTATGCACTTGATTCCCTTAGCTGATCCCACCCATAACTAAGAGTTGCTACGACCCAAAGTCTAAGACTTGATAAACAAATCTGTCTCATACAGAAAAGTCTATTGTATAGATAAATTTGTCTTCCACAGATAAACCTATGAGTTATGTTCCGTCTTTTGATAAATCAAGGTGAACATGAACCAATTGATCTAGATAAATCTATTATATAGATAAATCTGTCACCTCACAATAATCTTAATCGTATGGTGGAGAAACAAGATATTGTTGGATCACAAACGATGAGACACATGTGTTTTTGATTACTTTTTATCTTGCCTATCGGAGATTAAATCTCGAGCCAATCTTAGAGAAGATGATACTCAATACGATAGAAAATGCAAGATCATATCACGCAACTACAGAGAAAATAGTTTTTAAGTCGGGTTTCGTGAAAAACCTAAGGTTAAAGGAGAATTGACTCTAGTCGCAACTATTATCACACATGAGGTGTGGGGATTATATAGTCTTCAAATCATGGTTTGCAATCAATGTTACCTTGGTAATAAAGCATTCAATATTCACCGTTATATGAAAACCTGATTAGACTCAAGCTAATATCTTTCAACCGTTAGATCGAACATAATTTGTTACACACAAATTAAATGTACCTTCATTTAGGTATTAGTAACCGTACCTAAATGTGTACACCTTTTTGGCTCAACAATAGTTAACCGAAGTTAGCCATATGAACACTTTCATATCAACCTTATTCATCTTAGCCATAACTAGTTCAAATGACTCAAATGAGACTACTTCTAGAGTTGTTCAATTGTTTATATTCTCATAGAAGTATACAAGACAAAATTGAAGCAAAATCAATTTCGATTCACTCGAATCAAGTCATGAACATTATATCCACGGTTTGGAAAAGATTGCATTCCTTATGATATAAATGTATTTGTTCATGAAAAAACCGATTTTAGAACATCATCCACTTAGGTTTGCATACGGGTACGCGTACCTAAGTAGCCGGACTAAGTTTGGGTTTCGCCAGTACGCGAACTAGTTCGCATATCATCCAATCTTAGCAGAAAAATCCGGACCTGAACCTTTCGCCAGTACTCGTACCGGTACGCATACCAGGTTCCCGGACTTCACAAACCAATAAGTACGCATACGGGTATGCATACCATGATTCCCGGACATGGATTACATATATGCAAGTACGCATACTATGTTTAAATCCAATTGTTATAAACTCTCATTTCAATCATTGAAACATTCTTGGAAGACATGAATTGTTGTCTCACACAAACTATTAGCTTCAATGCAATTTTCAAGTGATCGAATGATCAATACGGAACATTCCGAGTCTACATTAGATGACTGTCTCATACAAATCACGTAAGATATTACCAGGTGATTTTCACATGATCATCTTTTGACTTTCGTCAAGAACATAAGAGGAACTTGTTTAAAGCAAAAGATTGCCAACAAATATTTCGAGAAATATATAACGAATTAAACTCAACTCGAAATATCAAATGTGTATAATCAAAGTCTATACAACTATACAACTTTTGTCTCAAATAGGAGATAGAGTAGATAGACTTTTTAGTGATGGATGAGTTCAAGTCTCCACATACCTTTTGTTGATGAAGTTCCACAAGCTCGCCTTAGTAGTTCTTCGTTTTCAATCGATGAACGCCGTGAAGTCTAATGCTCAAGTACACTTTCTATCCTAATCCGAGACTTAGCTATAAGTAGACTAGAAATCAAGACTTATAGTTTTGGCAACTAAACTTGACAACAAGCTTGAGATAGCAACACTTGCGAGTTTGACCGAGCAGTGCTCTAACAGGAAGCGCAAGGATACTGAAGAAACTAAGTGAACTAGGGGTAGTTTCTTGGTCTCAACTATATGAAGTTGGTTTAGCTTTTGTATATCGGCTTAATAATGAGAGTATTCAATTATGGACAAGGTCCTGGGGTGTTACTGCATTTGCGGTTGCCTCGTTAACAAAATCTTGTTGTGCCTTTTACTTTTCTATTTCCATAATTATAATTGTTTATTATAATTAGAAGTAAAATACACAAACGTTAACTCCGCTTTAATTGATAGTGATCCTATAGAGTTTGGTTAAGTCCTAACCTATTATCAAGTAATCACACTTTGGTAGTCGTATTGTTTCGATATCGTATCCATAGACAATCACACAAAGTGTGAATACCGATTTGTAGTATTGTCTCGACTATGTCCATAGACAATCACTTTCGGTAAGAGGACTTATAGGTGGATAAATAAAAGATTAAGGTGTATTTCGGTACCCTCGTCTTTTCAATTGGTATCAGAGCATGCAAACACGAAAAGATCTAACAATCTGTGTTTAGCGCGATCCAACCTACAAGAACTGAATATGATGGCTGATTTAGTTAACATACTAGCAGTATTTGACTACTTCAAAGACTCGTGGTGGAAGACATGAATGAAGTATATAATACTCTTGTTCCTAAATGTGCTAGGAATTGGGATTAAACCTATGTATGTCTTGAATGACTTACATACTTCCTTGGCTATCATAAAATTATATCTCATGGTATTGAATACTAACCAGATTAGTAACAATGATACATTCTATGCGACATGTTTTATCTTGGAAATGTCCAAGATTCCACATAAGATTTTTCAATGTATGAACCATGACTATTGTGTTCTTTAAAAATATGGGATCGTAAATATATTTTGGATTGGTTACCCAAAATGTTTGTACAAATTTTTATATCTAAGACTGTTAATTTATCGCTGATTAGGATGCGATTTTGGGATCTTTGTAATATTACAAAGAATGATTTTTCTGTTAATAAATCTATTAACAATGGATTGCTTCATACACCCCACAACTATTTTAATGAAGCAAGTGATCTTTTAAAGTATTACTGGATTTATGATACTAAAGATATTTTTTGTAAATATCTTGTTATGTTCAATGTTGTTTTGTAAACTTGTAGATGGGGAAAAACGATTTGCTGGTTTTTACGGAATTGAGGAGACGACCGTGCAGAGGAGGCTCCTTGAACCAAGTGAAGTGTTTAACCTCACACGGGTGCACTACAAGAAGGGAGTGCTTTAAGTTCGAGAGATCAATCTGTAGGACTCCAGCCTAAACCAAGACAGTTTCCGTTTCAGAGTCAATTCGGTCACAAGAGAGGATGGGTCGATCTGTAGGAGAGAAGCTGAGAAATGTGTGAGATCAATGGTGATCAAATATTATTGGTGTGTTGTTGTTTAAGGGTAAAAACTGGTTCTACTGTTTTTGGTAATTTGGGGTGTGCTAATGAGAAACGAGTTCAAACCCTAAACAAATTCAATGCACGGGAATGCTTTTAGGTTCGAGAGATCAATCTGTAAGACTCTGGCCTAACCAAGAAATGACCGTTCCAGATTCAAATCGCACAAAGTGAAGGAGAAGGGTTGATCTTAGGGAGGGAACCGAAGAAGGGTGTTTGAGATCAGAATGTTGAATTATGAAGATGTGGTTGTTTATGACTTGTATCAGAATGTGGATCTGGCTTGCAGAATGTAAGCTATCAGTTTTTGGTGTTTTCTGGATACTGTGTTGATAACACTTGTCCTGTGTTAAAATAGGTTGAAGTCCTATTTATACAATTCATTGAGCATACGCCCTGATCTCGTAGGAAGTGGAGGTGATTAAGCAGTGGAGAAGTGGGGTTGTGTAAAGAGTGGTGATTACCATGTTTCCATTATGAGGGAGAACTGATCACACTTTCACCCACTACTCCCATTGTTGTTAACCGTCCGTCTTTCCTGATACTTTCTCGTAATAGGCGCGTTGAACGCCGCACGCTGTAAACCGCAAGACCAATACCCCAGTGAGTATCCCCCAGTTTGTGACATGTTTGATGTCTCGACTAAATGGGTCAAGTCGTGGGACTTGCCGCTGAAAGCAGCACGTAGCGCTTCAGGTTAAATAACTAAGTTATTTGTGAAGCCGATATTCATGAAATATTGTACATGCTCGATGCATGTAATGCATCGTTTTTAAGAAAGCACCTCAAAACAATCGATATGCATGAAGCATCGATGTTTTAAAGCTTGATTGAATAAGTCGCGGATCAGCAACACGTCCAACCATCTTCGAGTGATCGTTTGGAGGCCGCATGGGCGGGCCACCCTCTGGTCGATCATTCCCTGTGGCATATTGGAGGACGGTGATTATTGAGGCGCTTCATTGATCACCTAATTTTTAATCTAAACCATCCGACCAAGCTGGCAAAGTTGGACGGACGAGATGATTTACGACACATACTTGTTGTCGTTGATGGAATTTAGGGTTTTTAAAAGGTGCGCAAACTTCCCTCTTTGGCTTGGTCGAATCCAAGCAGGGGCGCTATTTTTGAGTGAGCCGATCGGGTGTGCGTGAAGATGGCTCACTGACGTGCGTGCCTGCCCCTATCGGTCCCACAAATATTCGATCTTGGCCACTCAATTTGACCGGTAAAGATGAGTGGTCGTGATCGATTTGCGACAGGAACATATTGTCGCAAAGAGGTTTAAAGGCCGTGTGGCATGCCACTTTTGGGGCACGTGTTTCAACGCACCGGTCCCTAGTCTGCATAGGCCGACCAGTCACACGCAAAGGTGGGCCCATGGTGAACATGTTGACATCCTTGGGACCCCTTGAGTCTATATCTACACCTTCCGTTTAGGCTGGTGAAGATGGATGGTCACGATCGATTTATGACAGATGTTCATTGCCGCAAACCCTAATTAGGGTTTTGAAAAAGTCACGCCCTCACGACTTCAGCTAAGCGGTTTGACACGCTGTGGGCCTCCTTTGGGGAGATCGATCATGTGGGGCCAATGTTGGGCCGGTGGTGAACACATGTGTACCTTCTTGGTCCCAAATGCGATCGAAGGCATCCAAATAGGTTGGATAAGTTGGATGGTCGTGATCGATTTAAGACGCCAGTGGACTTCCTCGACCCTTGAAAGCATCACGCTCTCCATGTTTTGAGCAAACGTTCATTTCTCCATGACCATGGCGTGAGCAAATTGATCGGGTAAGGGTAGAGTGGTCCCGCCAACGTGTGCGTCAGCGCTTCCCCAATCATTCATGGGATGATCTAATCCATCCAACCAGGCTGGCGAAGTTGGACGGTCGTGATCGTTTTAAGACTGCCCTGAACAGCCTATGTTCGATCAAATCTCTATAAAGCAGCACGGCCACCCAACTTAGGGTTGGCGTTTGACGGTGCTAAGAGATGTTCGTGTGATGTCCGACCGGCTAGGGCATAAATGGGACCGCCGGTGGTCATCACGACAATCGCCTATTCTTGACAGGGTTTGGTTAGGTTTGTTAACTTATGGGGATAACTTGTGTGGCCGCGATCGTTCCTGAGACTGACATTAACAGTCTAGACTTTCTTTAAGAATAAATGTGTGTTCACTCACGCCACTTTAGTTAAAAGTGTGTGAACACATCGATCTCTTTGTCAGAGAGATGTAACTCGTATGAGTATTTTTGTGCAGATCCCAATACTAACACTTCGGGAGATTCATGCTACTCTGCTGAGAGTGAGAATTGATCGTCATGTCATGTCAGTATTGAGAGTTCTACTGAGAACATAGCACGGAAAAATATCGGGTGAGTCATATGCATTAGTTAATAATGCTGACATAAAATAGAATTCACAGAATACTTGGGATTACTACTGCGCGCACCATTCTGAATGAATTTCATATATACTGAGTTGTTCAATACATGTGTAAATAAAGAGGTTTGAGCAGTAGTCACTTTCAAATGGATTTTATTCCTTTGCAGGATAACAACGCATTAAATACAGGGTTTTACAATTTTAACCCTGAACTAAAAACCACCATTTACATTAAGTCCCCTGCTTAGCACGTAACGGTGACATTGTTGGGAGGTAAGCAATAGATGGTGACATACATGATAGGATGAAGACAAAAAAGAAGCGGCTTACCGGGAGAAATCGAGCATCAGTGAGCGTGCAGGCGGCGTCGGTGCAGCCATTGGGCATCGGCGCGATGGGCCCAACTGCCTCGCTTCGTGTTCTAATCGGAATAGGAAACATTCTCTTATTAGAATTCCGCCAAACTATCTCGTATATAAAGGGAGTCGTCTCTTCCTTTTTTTTTATATCCTCTGCTCCAGCTTCGTCCTCAGCATCCATCGCTCGCACGTCCGGTAACAGCAAGGTAAGTGCTTCATCTCTTCTTCGTTCTTTGTTTTTTCTTATTCCCTCTTTCTCGTTTTTGTTGATATAAACCCTAGCTCTTATGTGTAATATCCTTGATCTTGAGAAAACCATCTTGTTATGAGCGAAACCTTTTTGTTGGCCATATTATAATGAATTCCACCAGTAAAATCAATAACAGAGTAGTTAACATTGTTATAATCACTAGTAAAACGAGCAAAGAACCATGTGATGTGTGTTCCTTCCCCTCTTTGCATGCGAATCCTAGATTTAGGTTGCGATCGATGCAGAACTTAGCTTAGGTTTCAGCAATAAACATAATACCCATGGCAAACCTGTTGCGTTCAACTGTGCATTCGACAAGGCGACGGGCATGCATCCCGTGGTTGACGCGGCTTTCATGCGACCTCCCCATTTAATAATTTTTCATCCGAGTGGTGAGGATCCGATTGGGCCCAGTTGTACATACTTTCCTCAAGATCAATAGGGTGTTCGAGCATGTAGTGACCAAGAGGGTGATCGAGCATATCGAGGCCAATAGGGTGATCGAGCAGTGGCCATTTCTTCTTCCATGTACTTCGACTATCAGTGATCGCGTTGAATTAACGGGTTATGCATATGATACCCTCTTATCATGAAATAATAACTCTCTTATTGTGATTCATTGCAGTCATTTGAAAGTGAACAAAGAAGCCTTCGTTAAGATGTCACCTGGGGATAATGTTGCTGCCAAATCGGGAGGTGTTAACAAATCCAAAGACATGACAAATATAGATGATGAGTTGTTTACTGTGCCTTTTCCAAACGTCAGAACTCTTCCTGGCCATAAGTGGGTCATGCTCACAGGCTCAGAAAATGAAGAGACTGCTTCGTCCACTCCCCCAACACATGTGATGAGGTTCTGTCTTCGGAAAAATGAATATCCGGCTTCTCCTATTGATTTCAAGGTTTGCCATACCCCCACTGAACTCTTATGAAGGATGGATGAGGCATATGTTGAGTAATGAGCGCATCAGAAATAACTTGGCCAAGGCGCAAATTGTTGAAGCTATCATGGCGTCTGCAACACTTCACATCAATAAAGACGTTGTAGGTTTGATTACTTTCATTTTTCGATGGCGTCCTTCCACACACATGACTATATGTAGATGGGGAGAAATGATTATTACTCTGGAAAGCGTAGTCGTGTTGCTGAATCTCCCTATTGCGGGAAGTTTCCACTATAAACTATCCACCGAAGAAAATTCCACCCTCGATGATATACTTCAGAAGGAAGAAGAGTATGATCAACATAAAAAGGACGGGAAATGTTTTGACACTTGGTGGGTGTCTCAGTGGTATCCTACAAAACCAAGGTTGGGCTAGGCACGGGATGATGAGCTCAGCATGGTCGCACTTCTGTCTTTGTGGCTGTCTAGGGACATATTTGATGACGGATCTGGGAAGAAGACTATAAGACACGATCTTGTCATGTTTGCCATAAAGTAACGAAAGGCGTGGTTCTCCCCTTAGGAAGTTTATTCCTTGGATCTATGTACTCTCATCTTGATGCTTTGGAAGCAGACATGCACGCCTCCAACGGGTACAAGAAAGTGGAGTCGCATATTCACATAGCTTTCCTCCAAGCATGCTTATCGGAATATTTCAAAGATTATGCTCCCGTTCCTGCAACTTTTTTTTCTAGCTTGTATGGTGGTTCGAGAATACTCTGTTGGAAAAACAGACGATAAAAACCGGGGGTAAGGCTTATCGATTATCTCGATAACGTGTACGCCATATATTTCCGTCCATGGGGACCGGTTCATTCTTTTGTGGTTCAACCAAATACCTTCGCCACTGCTTCCGACACTGTGTTGCACACCGATGAAAAGGATATGAGCTCTAGAGAGATTATATTTCTGCGAAGCTGTATTCCGAGATATGTTCCATCTTATTTTGATGAATTCCTCACCGCGGTCCCTTATAATATTGAGAGAGCTTCCCATCAGATGTGATTTGATCAAGGCATCACATTTGATCTCCCGCAAATGCCTTCAAAGGAGATTGTGCCGTATGTTCTTGATGCTAGCCTATTTGCAACGAAGCAGAGCCTTCCATTCCTACCTATTGGAAGAAGACCAGCCCCGACTAGTAGGTTAGAAGTTTTTGGCGAGAAGAGATGCTAGCTCTTCAAAAATTCTCAGAAAAGATCGTGACAGTTCCTCGTGGTGAGCCCACCCTCGCAATTTTGGAGAAGCATAAACGACTAAAGCCACTTCCGGGAAAGCGAACCAGGGGTGGAGCTTCTGGTGATTGCAGTCCCCAGGATGAAGGAGCAAGGTCTAAGAGGCAGGCAAATGGACTGGTGGTTTTCAATTCTTCCCATATGCAGGTACTTTAAACTTCTATTTTGATCTGCCGACTTTATCTATCTTGCGCCATTTCCACTAAACATGATCTTTACTCAAAATCAGGGCACCATGAAGAAAAATGCTTTGACGAGGTTGGCACGTAGTCGTGATGCAGCTTTAGAGAAATCCGGTGAGACTGAATCTCTCGAAGGCGACGATAAGGATGATGCAAACTCGGTCGGCGACGAAGGAAGCGTCTTCCAGAGTGGCAAGGAGTCTGATCGTTTCAGTGAGCTTCTGGATGAGACCGTGGCAGAAATCAACCTTCAAGGTGAAGCGAACGACGCGGGGAATACTGGAGAGGCTACATCTACAATTTTAGTGGCTCTTCCTTTTAAGGAGCCCCCCGTGACCGACAAAACATCGGTTGTGCACTCCGTTGTTGTTCATTCTGCTGTTGGGGTCACTTTTGACCCCCCCCCCCCCTTTTGATGTCTCTTTTGATGATCATGTGTTGGTTGGAGGGTTCAGTGTGCCAGCTAAGTATGAAGAGTTATACACCAAGATATGAAAGAAGTACGGCCACATAGCTACTTCCAAGAAGCTTAAAACTCGTTTTGTATTAGTCAATCGTGTCCAAGAATATTTATCCTCCATTTATGGTATGAGCATCGTGACTGGGCGCACCGTTTCCAAGGAAGTAATTGAAAGCTGTAATTTTCACCGAGACGTGTTCGTGCAGTATGAGTTTAATGCCTCCTGGTTCTGCAAAGGACTTCCTGAAATCCAGAAGCTGCAAGGAGAAATGAATGAAGTTCCTTCCATGGATTGCATTGCTCGTCAGGAGGAAGAGACCGAGGGGTTGTCTAAGGAGTTGAAGCTGAAGCAGGCCGCTCTTCAAAACGCGAAAGCTGCTCTTTCCAAAAAGAGCGAGTTGTTGCTGAAAGACTTCCCTTGATACTTTGCATCTTCTTTTCTTATACTTATCTTTTAGATGTTTTGAGTGATGTGGGGAATTCCTTTCATAGTTTGATTTGATTTTTTTTTTTGAACTAGCAAGTGATTGAAGATATTTGAATTTCATTTTGGGATACTTTATGAGTAGTTTTCTCCGAGAGGAATTATGAGCGGGTCAATAGAAATTCTAGAAATTCTCATTTTTGAATGCATGTAATGTACCTTAGAAAATTGTGTATGTTGCATGAAAATTGCAAATATCACATGAAAGGGAACATGTGAAGTGAAACATAAGATGGAAATTGGGAATGATAATGACTTCATTCTCAAAAAAAATGGGACGCATGTGAGTCCCCAGTAAATTTCCAAAGATTTCTCATACAAATAATTGTTTTAACGAGACTTACGTGTTGACGAGGTTCCAACGGAATGAAACTGGGATTTCCCAGATAATTAATTAAAACGGGTTGTTGTTACACGCTTTTGCTAATGACTTTTGCTAATGAAAAGTCCCCAGCTAATTCGATCTCTCCTGTGAAACTGCACATGTCGTCTTGTGGAGAGAGGAAATATTTTCGATTCATAGGTGTAGCTCCCTTGAGTTGATTTTCTCCCAAAAAATGCGTTTCAGGCCGTTGCATTCACTGGTGGGGTGATGGATGAATCTGTGGTAATGGCAATATCTCGGATCAATCATCTCTTGATCAGTTGGTGAACGCCATACAGGAGGTAGTTGAACTAATCCATCTTGCACCCAAGCCTCCAATAGCTCCAGAACCTTTCTCATTGAAAACGGGAAGTGCGAGTATTCTGAGTCTAGCTTTTCTTGTATTTGCATCTGTTGTCGTGAGAATTCTTGCGGGTTTTGATACGAGGCTCGTTTCGAGGGTGTGGTTGAGATATGTGTTGACACAGACGCGGACCGTTTAGTTTGGCGGGTTTGCCGAAGTGTAACTCCTCCCGAGGGTCCCATATCAATGGTATTGCGACGTGGTTGAACTGAGTACCGTTCATTAGTGAAGCTTTTGTATCCGTGGCGGTCTTGACAAATTTCCCCTTCTTATGGTGCTTCTCCGTTCGGTAAAGTTGTGGTGGTTGGGGCTGTGGATTGTTGAACGACTCTTCGAACTTCTGCAAGCGTATTGAGATATATACTCTCTAACAGAGTTTCATAAGACGGGCCTTCGTTCTTATTCCGCGATTATTGCGACACCCCTGGTGAGTCTGTGTCCATGTGAAACTGCTTCGGCCCCTCATCGCTGGCTAAGTTTTGTTGATTGTTTCTCTTCGGCTCATCCGACGTGGTTACATGTCCTGTCTGTACCACCGTTGCCGGAAGTACGGATCTCAGATAAAGACCTGACATCATCTTTATCGTTAATGGTGTTCTCCGGGCAAGTGTTAGCCGTCTCCTTCCACAACCGGCTTACCACACCTCTTAAAAGACATAGCGTCTCATTTTGTTGTTTTGAGATATCAACCTGAATCGCGAGGATATCTTTTAACACCCTGGTTATGTCTTCCACGGTGATTGCGCTTCGATCATTCATGACTTTTGGATATCCCGACTGACGAGGATATGTTACAGAGTGGAAGTTGAGATTTGTGATTGAAATGAAATTGGGTTAATGAATGTATTTATACCTAAGATCCACCCTCTCGAATTCGAGATGATTGATATGAATTTGAAAATTAATCTTGCAACCGAGAGATTAATCTCCCACTATAGCCGCCAATTGTTTAAGGGTAAAAACTAGTTCTATTGTCTTTGGTAATTTGAGGCGTGTTAGTGAGAAACGAGTTTAAACCCTAAAAAAATGCACTGCACGGGAATGCTTTTAGGTTCGAGAGATCAATCTGTAAGATTCTGGCCTAAACCAAGAAATGTCCGTTCTAGATTCAATTCGGTCACAAATTGAAGGAGAAGGGTTGATCTTAGGGAGGGAAGCGAAGAAGGTGTTTAAGATCAGAATATTGAAATATGAAGATGTGACTGTTTATGACTTGTATCAGAATGTGGAACTGGCTTGCAGAACGTAAGCTATCAGTTCTTGGTGTTTTCTGGATACTGTGTTGATAACACTTGTCCTGTGTTGAAATAGGTTGAAATCCTATTTATACAATTTATTGATCACACGCTCTGATCTCGTAGGAAGTGGAGGTGATTAAGTAGTGGAGAAGTGGGGTTGTGTAAAGAGTGGTGATCACCACGTTTCGATTATGAGGGAGAACTGATCACACTTTTACCCAATACTCCCATTGCTGTTAACCGTCAGTCTTTCCTGAAACTTTCTCGTAATGGGCGCGTTGCACGCCGCATGTTGTAAACCTCCAGACCAATACCCCAGTGAGTATCCCCCAGTTTGTGACATGTTTGATATCTCGACTAAATGGGTCAAGTCGTGGGACTTGCCGCTGAAAGCAGCACGTAGCACTTCAGGTTAAATAACTAAGTTATTTGTGAAGCCGATATTCATGAAATATCGTACATGCTCGATGCATGTACTGCATCGTTTTTAAGCAAGCACCTCAAAGCAATCGATATGCATGAAGCATCGCTGTTTTAAAGCTTGATTGAATAAGTCGCAGATCAAGCGTCTTAAAATAGCAACACGTCCAACCATCTTCGAGTGATCGTTTCGAGGCCGCATGGGCGGGACACCCTCTGGTCAATCACTCCCTGTGGAAGAGTGGCGGACGGTGATCATTGAGGCGCTTCATTGATCGCCTAATTTTTAATCTAAACCGTCCGACCAAGCTGGCAAAGTTGGACGGACGAGATGATTTACGACACATATTTGCTGTCGTTGATGGAATTTAGGGTTTTTAAAAGGTGCGCAAACATACCTCTTTGGCTTGGTCGAATCCAAGCAGGGGCGCTATTTTTGAGTGAGCCGATCAGGTGTGCGTGAAAATGGCTCACTGACGTGCGTGCCTGCCCCTCTCGGTCCCACAAATATTCGATCTTGGCCACTCAATTTGACCGGTAAAGATGAGTGGTCGTGATCGATTTGCGACAGGAACATATTGCCGCAAAGAAGTTTATAGGCCGTGTGGCATGCCACCTTTGGGGGGGCACGTTTCGAGGCACCGGGCCCTAGTCTGCATAGGCCGGTCGGTCACATGCAAAGGCACATGGTGAACACATTGACATCCTTGGGACCTCTTGAGTCTATATATACACCTTCCGTTTAGGATGGTGAAGATGGATGGTCACGATCGATTTACGATAGATGTGCATTGCCGCAAACCCTAATTAGGGTTTTGAAAAAATCACGCCCTCACGACTTCGGCCAAGCGGTTTGGCACGCTGTGGGAATCCTTTGGGGAGATCGATCATGTGGGGACAACGTTGGGCCGGTGGTGAACACATGTGTACCTTCCTGGTGGTCCCAAATGCGATCTAAGCCATCCAAATAGGCTGGCTAAGTTGGATGGTCGTGATCGATTTAAGACGCCAGTGGACTTCCGCCACCCTTGAAAGCATCACGCTCGCCATGTTTTGATAAAACGTTCATTGCTCCATGACCGTGCCGTGAGCAAATCGATCGGGTAAGGGTAGAGTGGGCCCGCTAACGTGTGCGTCAGCGCTTCCCCAATCATTCATCGGATGATCTAATCCGTTCAACCAGGATGGCGTAGTTGGACGGTCGTGATCGTTTTAAGACTGCCCCGTACAACCTATGTTCGATCGAATCTCTACAAAGCAGCACGGCCACCCAACTTAGGGTTGGCATTTGACGGTGCTAAGAGATGTTCGTGTGATGTCCGACCGGCTAGGGCATAAGTAGGCCCGCCGTGGTCATCACGACAATCGCCTATTCTTGACAAGGTTTGTCTAGGTTTTTTTAACTTGTGTGGCCGCGATCGTTTCTGAGACTGACATTAACAGTCTAGACTTTCTTTAGGAATAAATGTGTGTTCAGTCACGCCACTTTAATTAAAAGTGTGTGAACACATCGATCTCTTTGTCAGAGAGATGTAACTCGTATGAGTATTTTTGTGCAGATCCCAATACTAACACTTCGGGAGATTCATGTTACTCTGCTGAGAGTGAGCATTGATCGTCATATCATGTCAGTATTAGGAGTTTTAATGGGAACATATCACGGAAAAATTTCGGGTGAGTCATACGCATTAGTTAATAATACTGGCATAAAATAAAATTCACATAATACTTGGGATTACAACTGAGCGCACCATTCTGAATGAATTTCATATTAACTGAGTTGTTCAATACATGTGTAAATAAAGAGGTTTGAGCACTCGTCACTTTCAAATGGCTTTTATTCCTTTGCAGGATAACAACGCATTAAATACAGGGTTTTACAATTTTGATCCTTAACTAAAAACCACCATCAACAGTTGTGTATTTTGCGTGAAAATAGTTTCCGAATGATTGAGTTTACTCAGTTGAGAGTAATTGCTAAGAGGATGAGTTCGTGTAAACGAAAAACTGTCTATCGAGAATTGTATGTTGTCTCAATCCTGGATTCCAAGAACTATTTATGTTGCAAAATCCGTAGACACCTTGATCCCAGTAAGTGTGACAGTTGCTGAAGTCGAAGAGTTGGAAAGTGGGAAATCGTGTAAAACCAGTTTATCATCATGCGGAGGTTTGGTTGATTGTCCACCCACTAATTCGTTAACTCCTTCAACTGCTTGCACGATTTAGTCACATTCTCATCGTGGATGAATACACATGTCGTAGGCCACCAGACCAAAATCCTAGTTAATATCCCCCATGTGACACGATTAATGTCTCGTGATTGTGGAGTATGCAAGGCAGACGCGTATTTAGTTAGTTAGTTTCTGACTTTATGGGACGATGAGTCCTTGTATTGCTGAGTCGAACGTGATTTGCAAATGTTCTAAGACTCATGAATTGAACGTGTCTGTTGAGACAGAGGTATAATTCTCGAGTAAATGTTGATAGTTAAGGTGAGCAAATATTGATCATTCGATGAATTGTTAAACATTGATAGTTGAACCAACATTCCTTAGTCTGAGCAAATATTGCTCATTTGAGCAAATGTTGCTCGTTTGATGAATTATTGGTAGCAGGACTAAATAAAATATTAATTTAAAATACTGGTAACCGAACCGAGTATAATTAATTATAATGTTGATCATGAGATCAACGTAAAATTATTAGTGTTTGAATCTGCTCAGAATTATGTTTTGCTGAGCTTTGGATTCGAAACCCTAATTTTGAACAATTGCTGATCAATTGATGATTTATTGAAAATCAACCACGAAGTGAAGGAGGGACCGGCTTTATGGGATGATGAACCGACCATGAAGCGCCCATATGCTCGAGTGATCAAAATACCAAAGTCTCTTGAAGACCAGTTGGTGAAAAGATGATTAAATGCTGGTTTAATCATTTATTCAAATAATGTTCATCTGAACCTTAGGTGATAAAAACCTAATAAATTATGAAGAGATGAAGGACCGACCAAAGGTTCATGAAACCGGCCCTCGTTCGTCACGGGATCGACTGACGATCCTTTGATGAAATTCCAAGTTGTTTGAAAGAGTTTCAACCTCATATGAACAAATTAGGTCAAATGATGAAAATGTGTGGGACCGGCCCTTGCAAGCCAAAGAGCCAACCTTGGTTGGTCAAGGTAATATGCTCATAAAGTGTTCGCGTCTCAGCCCTGAGAATTTTGATATTTTCTGATGTGCGTTTGAGCAACATTTTGAGAAAATATGAAGAAATCAAGGATTTTGGTGAAACTGAGGAAACTTCATAAGATGAAGGAAATAATAATAAAATGAAGGAACCATTAAGTGTGGGACCGGTTATGGTCAAGGCATGGCCGGTCGGCCAATGAGCCCGGTCCCATGGCACTTTTCCTAATTTTATATTATTTTCATGATTTTAGGGAAATATCATGAAATCAAGGAGTTTCCTTGAAGTGGAGGAGTTTCCATGAGATGAGGGAAACAAATAATATTAATAATAATAAAATAAGGGCATGTGGGACCGGCTTGGGAATGGTCGGCCGGCTAGGGATCGGTCCCGTGAGTCCCCCCTAATTTTATATTATTTTCATGATTTGAAGGAAATATCATGAAATTAAGGGATTTCCATGAGATGATGGAAATAATTAATAAAAAGAGGAATTACAAGGTGTGTGGGACCGTTCACGGCTAGAGCATGGCCGGACGGCTAGTGACCACGGTCCCGTGACACTTTTCCTAATTTTATGTAATTTTTGTATAATTTCCTTAATGTGAAGGAAATACCATGAAACGAAGGAGTTTCATAGGATTAAGGAATTTCCATGAGATGACGGAAATAATTAATAAAATAAGGAATTACAAGGTGTGGGACCAGTCACGGCTACGGCATGGTTGGATGGCTAGTGACCACGGTCCCGTGACACCTTTCCTAATTTTATGTAATTTTTCCGTAATTTCCTTAATGTGAAGGGAATGCCATGAAAAGAAGGAGTTTCATAAATTGAAGGGATTTTCATGGGATCAAGAAAAAATAATAAAATATGATAAAATAAAGGGAGAAGCGTGGGACCGACCGCGGCGGCGTGACCCGCGGGCGGGCTGGGTCCCCTTAGACGCCTCTTTTAAGTATTTTATTATTATTATTTTCTTCACGGTTTGATCGTTCCTTCGTGTTATTGAATGTTTGTTCGTGCATTCAGGTGTTCGTTAGTGCATTTATTGCTGAATACATTTGTACCATTTTCTCGGGGCTTACTCGATGGTGGCTCAGATGCCCGTACGTTGAATATTTATTACTAACCCATGGAATTCTGCATGGAATAACCATAAATTGAAGTAATGAAATATTATGCGGAATGCAGAGTATTTTTCTAGGAATTCAATCGATGAATCTTACGACTAGAAATAATCAATTGGTGGCTCTATACTAGTAGGCATGCTGTCTAGGAGCATTCTAATTATTCGAAAATCGAGGTATGAGCTAGCTGAAGAAGAACGCTCGATTTGAATGTTTATTCTATAAAGTTAGGGAATATTACGACATCCTGAAGACGTTAGTGCTCTGTACTAGTGAGTAATACATCTATGAGTCGTCCAATCATTTTGATTTTTTACAGAAGTGATTACTGAAATTGCTCAGTATTTATGAGATATGTCATGGTCTCAGCTGAGAGACTGCACATTTACATATACTCTGAGAGAAAGTATTCTCAGTCAGAGATTCTTGTGGCATGAGCTTTCATGCTTCTATGAGAGACATGAGCCTCAATACTCATCTGATTGTTGGATCAGGAGCATGTATAATTAGGTTTTACGATTTTAGCCTTTGTCGAAAATCCACCATCTACAAAACTCTACTGGAGAATTCTTGAATGAATTTCAAAAATTATCTTTTGGTAATTGTAGAGTTAACAAACAATTGGACATAAATATAGAACTGATCCATAATATAGATCAGGTCCAAGAAACATCGGTTTTCCAAAGGAAAGACCTAGTTGCAAAGTCGGATTTTTTTCCCCACAAAACAAGGATTCCGATTTTGGAAGGATTTACTAAAACTAGTTACTTCCGAAAATCTTTATCTTCACTCCCTATAAAAGAAGATTATTTTGTGATTTTTTCACAGACATCATGGGAGAAGTTGTTCGGAACTATAACTAGGGTTTTTCATATTTCATTGATTTTTGGAAGTATGAGAAAAAGGAAATCAAGAAATAATATATCTTCTGATGATCATGTCAGATACGATGAGATTGAAAGGATCTGGTTTCCTCAGAAAATAGAAGATGAACATGAACTCACCTCTTTTGTTGACAAATCATGTTTTGAAAAATATAAAACTCTCAAGTGGATAGCGTTTACTGCTAAAAAAAGATTTGATCCAGAAGTCCAAGATAAGGAGTACGTGAAATTTGTTCAAGATCGAAACTGGGGAAAACTTTTTTATTTTGAGAAATATTCACCTGATTTGGTAAGAATTTTCTATACTAATATTCACAATATAATCATAAATAACTTACCTTTGTTACTCTTGTTGGTTGAGGACTTTACTATATCGATCGTAAGACGATTTCAAACATCATCAAGTACAATGTGGAATGTAATCACCTGAATATTGGAGTTGAAATTGAACATGATACCATTTCAACACGTCTCACTGGAAAAAAAATGACTGGGAAAATGGTAGGTTACCAACCAAATATATACCTTTACATTTAAGGGTTTTCGGAAAACTTGCTATAGCAACTCTATTAGCAAGTACAAGAGATAAGTCGGTCTGAGATAACGATTTTGCAGAACTTGTCTGCCTTCTGTTGAAAGAAGATTCTCAAATCGATCTATGTGGAATCATTGTCAGCCAACTGATCAAGATATCAGATTCTATTTCATCTCCAGGAATCAAGAGGCATCTAGGTTTTCCATGTATAATTACCAAAATCTATGAATTTATCATGGAAAATGACCTTGATGACATGAGAAACACCAATGTTGTCTCTAAAAAGACTATAAGTCAAATGGTTGGAGGACAAGCCAGAAATCAAATCGTTGAAAGAATTTTACAGAATTCTAATAACAAGCCTCTTTTGGCTTATCTGAAAACTCTTGCTATACAAATTAACTGTATTCAGAAACAATTAGCCTTTGCTTCTCGGAAAAATCCAGAAACTCTTAAAGGTATTCTAAACATTGAGTCAGAGTTTTGGAAGGGCGAAGGTAACCAAGAATCAGAAATAGAAAAAGGTTGTCAAAAAGAACATGAAGACAAGGAGTACTCTACTTCTTAAAGATCTTTCGAGAAAAATAAACATCAATTTTTGATTTATTTCGATTATTTTATAAGATCTATATTTGAATAAAAACTATCATTATTTATGAATAAAATTATTATTTTATAATTTTTGTTGTGATAGTTTCCGATTACATAGCCTGTGCATGAATGTCTATATTTTTGTTATGTGTTTTCGGTTTATGGGATGTCTGATTTCGGTTTTCATTAACCTTAATATTCGATGTCACATGATGAGGACCCTTATGGTTTGTGTAGCTTTTTTATTCAGAGGGATTAAGTTCTAGCCCATGTTGGTAGGCTTTATCAAAGGATCATAAGGTGTTCCGACTGAAACTCATATGTGAAAAGTCACAAAATGTTGAATCAAGTTGTGTTTACATGAGTTGTGTTTAGCATAAACATATGTGTTTCGGGTTTTCAACTTTTGTTATTGGCACGCATTAGTTAAAAACCAATTCAACCTTTATCTAGTAAAGGTTGCTTTTGTTGTTGTTCTTTTATTCTTGTGAGAGGATGACAACATACTGGGGAAGAGTCCTTATTTTAACTTGCGCTTAATGATATATCTTTCTGGGGAGAAGAGGATACAGAATCCGAGGTAACGAATTTGTTAGTTAATCGTTTTCCTGTTTAAGAAAAGCCTGTTTATATTGCATATATTTTGCTTTTGCATAAAAAAAATTCGGTACAATTGATATATTCCATTATAACGTGTATGGATGTGTGTGTGTGTGTTTGTGTTTGTGAGTGTGATTCAATTGTTTCCGGTTAAGAAAAATTGTGTCAATTTATTTGGCTTATTGTTTGGTATCTTCTTCATTGTTGTGTATCAAGTGTTTTTGCTTAATCAAATTTCAGTGCAATTACGGTGCTATAATGTTTATGTTTGTTTCAATTGCTTCCGGTTAAGAAATTAATAGTGCAAGTCAATTTATTTTGGTTTGTATGTATTGTTTATGGCTTAACGAAATACGGGATCATTTAGTTAGTCCAATTCGAATCCGGATAAGAGAAACTAAGTTAATTCTGATCTTAGTTAGACTTATCAAATTGAAGGATTCGGTTATTCAAGTCTAATCGAATGCCTTGACAAGAAAAACTAGTTAACTAACCTAGTGTTCTGTTTTGTCTAAAAGAGAAAGGTCTAAGTTATTGTCTGAATAATTAGAGCCTGATGAGAGAAATAAAGTTAATTCTAATCTTTATTTTGGTCTTATCGAAATAAGATTGTATGTTTACAATCGGTTTAACAAGGGAACTAAGTTTCTTAGTCAATTTGTTAAACTATTAGGGAAAATTGCTTCGGGCAATAGTTTTTGTTGATAACATATTACAACAAAATTACTTGTAGTTTCGGTTTTAATATTGGTTACCTAAAGTGGCATGTGAAATCTTCGTGCTTAACTCTTATAGGTTATTTACAAGTCTTTTAGATTTGTAAGATCCTTTCGGGTTGACCTATATTTGCTTAAACCTTTGTCATTTTGTGACAAAAAGGGGGAGAAATACATGGAGTAAACAAGTGATTTGCAGTCACTAAGGAAAGAAAAATTGTGCTTAAATGTTATATCTAACGAAAGAGTAAATCATTGACTAACTGGGAGAAACATATCATATTATTGTTGTAGTTATTTGGACTACAAAAAAGAGGAATAACAAAGATGTTCGGATTTAATGTTTACCTATATTACTGAAAAAGCGGGGGTCTAACAACACCACCGAAAACACTTTCTAGAGAATCAACTAGACAGTCAAACTCAATCTAGGTAAAAGTATCTCAAGGAGTTAATATCTCAATCTCTCAATTTGATCTTTACTCAAGCAAATAGAAATCTGTGAGTCTTTTATCAAAGAGAGATGAACTTGGACGGTACCAAAGACCAATGTCCAAGGATCAATCAATATCAATCAACAACCATTAGGTCGGACTATCCAATTGATTGATCTAACGCACCACCTATATTATTTCTATTATATAACAAATATAATGCGGAAAAGAAATAACACGGACACCAGAAGTTTTGTTAACGAGGAAACCGCAAATGCAGAAAAATCCCGGGACCTAGTCCAGATTGAATACACACTGTATTAAGCCACTACATACACTAGCCTACTCCAAGATAACTTCGGACTGGACTGTAGTTGAACCCCAATCAGTCTCCCACTGATCCAAGGTACAGTTGCACCCCTATGCCTATGATCCCAGCAGGATACTGCGCACTTGATTCCCTTAGCTGATCTCACCCACAACTAAGAGTTGCTATGACCCAAAATCGCAGGCTTTAACAATAAACAAATCTGGCTCACACAGACAAGTCTATCAAAGTATAAATCTGTCTCCCACAGAAAAACCCTAAATTTTTTATTTCGTCTTTTGATATATAATCAAGGTGAACAGAAACCAATTGATAATCCGGTCTTATATTCCCGAAGAACAACCTAGATTAATCAATCACCTCGCAACAATCTTAATCGTATGGTAGCGAAACAAGACGTCGTGGAATCACAAACGATGAGACGAATATGTTTGTGATTACTTTTATATCTTGCCTATCAGAGAACTCTCACGATATAAAGCCAATCAATCTGATTTTACTCGTACGATAGAAGATGCAAAATTAGATCACACAACTAAGATAAAAGTAGTATCGGTATGGCTTCACAATCCAAATGAAGTCTTTAAGTCGTTAACTTGGTTTTAGAAGAAGAAAACCAAAGGTTAAAGGAGAATATACTCTAGCTTACAAACTAGTATCACATGGACGTGTGGGGATTAGTTTGTAGAGTTGCTAGATGTCCCCTTATATAGTCTTTCAAATAAGGGTTTCGCCTTGCTCACAAAGCAAACGTTATCCATCGTTAGATGAAAACCTGATTTAGATTCAAGCTAATATATCTCAATCGTTAGATCGAAATCTTAGCTTGTCATACTGTTTGAGGGTGAAAACGATTTCTACTGATTTTGGTAATTTCGGGCGTGTGGGTGAGAAACGAGTTTAAACCCTAAACAATGTACTGCAAGGGATTACTTTAGATTCGAGAGATCAATCTGTACAAATCCGGACTAAACCAAGAAATGACCGTTCCAGACTTGGTTCGGTCACAAAGTGAAAGAGAAGGGTTGGTTTTGGGGAGGGAAGCGAGGAGACTGTTGAGACTAGAATAGTTGATTCTGGAAGAGTAGTTGTTTCACGACTTGTATCAGAAAATGGGAAGCTAACAGATGGAAAGATAGCAAATATTTTCTGAGTGTTGTATCCTCCTAACCTGAACTTGTTGTTCGGTGGAAATAGGTAATGCCTATTTATACCAGTCGAAGTGAAACGTACTCTGGTCTCATTAAGAAATGGAAAACGGGTGAGTAAATGGGAGGAGGTGGTAACTGGTAACGCCTGGAATTGATGTTCCGTAAAAGAAAGCGTTTCACTATTACTCCCTATATTTACTAACCGCCTCATCCTTATGACACTGTCTTATAACGGGCGTAGTGTACGCCGCACGCTGTAAACCTCCAAACCAATACCCAATGAGCATCCCCCAGTTTGTGACATGTGTTGATGTCTCGAGCGTTTTCGTGGAAAACATGTAGCATGTTGTTGTTGTCTGGCAAGTTGATCTTGAGAGACTTGCCGACTCGGTGGTGACCTTCGACGGTTGAGATTTTGCATTTTAAGAGGAAAGGTAGCCGTTGATTATTGTAACCCTTCGTTTGGTAGCCAGGGGCATGAAATCATGATCAGTATGGCTTCAATATGGCCTAGTTTAGGCGCGTCCAAAAGTTAGGGTTTTGGCTTTGTTTAGGCGCGACCAAACTAGGACCAAAGGTTGCCATGCGTTAGCTGGTAACCTTGGACGGCAAAGATCCGCATCTTAAATGAAAAAGTGGATGTTGATTATTGCAGGCCTTCGTTTTGCTAGCCAGTGGCATGAAAGCATGATCAGTATGGCTTCAATATGGTCTAGTTTAGGCGCGGCCAAAAGTTAGGGTTTTCACTTTGTTTAGGCGCGACCAAACTAGGGCCATAGGTTGCCATGCGTTAGCTGGTAACCATGGACGGCTAATATCTGCATCTTAGATGAAAAAGTGGTCGTTGATTGTTGCAGGCCTTCGTTTTGGTAGCCGCATAGGGAAGGCCGACATGGTATGGCGCGGAAAGGTGGTTGGCATGCCATTAGCACATGTGGCATGGCATGCCTTGGCGCAGTTTGGCGTGGCCAAAACTAGGATTTTGGGCCAAAGGTTACCTTGCGTTGTTTGGCGACCTTGGACGGCTAAGATTTGCATCTAAGATGGAAGGGTGGTCGTTGATCATCGCACGCCTTCGTTTTGGTAGACGCATAGGGAAGGCCGTCATGGTATGGTGCGGCAAGGTGGTTGGCATGCCATTGGCACATGTGGCATGGCATGCCTTGGCGCGGTTTGGCATGGCCAAAACTAGGGTTTTGTGCCAAAGGTTACCTTGCGTTGTTTGGCGACCTTGGACGGCTAAGATTTGCATTTAAAATGGAAGGGTGGTCGTTGATCATCGCACGCCTTCGTTTTGGTAGTCGTATAGGGAAGGCCGGCATGGTATGGCGTGGCAAGGTGGTTGGCATGCCATTGGCACGTGTGGCATGGCATGCCTTGGTGCGGTTTGGAGTGGCCAAAACTAGGGTTTTGGGCCAAAGGTTACCATGCGTTGTTTGGCGACCTTGGACGGCTAAGATTTGCATCTAAGATGGAAGGGTGGTCGTTGATCATCGCACGTCTTCGTTTTGGTAGCCACATAGGGAATGCCGACATGGTATGGCGTGGCAAGGTGGTTGGCATGCCTTGGCGCGGAGGTGCCATGGAGGTGCGGATGGCATGGCATGCTATTGGCGCAGTGGTGCGGCTGGCATGGTTTGCATGCCTTGGCGCGGAGGTGCGGCTGGCATGGCATGCCATTGGCGCGGTGGTGCGGCTGGCCTGGTTGGCATGCCTTGGCGCGGTGGTGCGGATGGCCTGGTTGGCATGCCTTGGCGCGGAGATGCGGCTGGCATGGCATGCCATTGGCGCGGTGGTGCGGCTGGCCTGGTTGGCATGCATTGGCGCGGAGATGTGGCTGGCATGGTATGCCATTGGCGCAGTGGTGCATCTGGCATGGTTGGCATGCCTTGGCGCGGAGATGTGGCTGGCATGGTCTGCCATTTGCACAGTGGTGCGGCTTGCATGGTTGGCATGCCTTGGCGCGGTAGCATGAGAATTAGGGTTTGGCATAGATGATGTCAGTTAGTGTTAAGGGTTATGCCGTGGAACATGACCCATGTAAAAAAAAGGGTACCCCGATAATTCTTACGTAGGCATGCTGATTTATTCAATAAATGTGCTAATGGCCATAGTGACGTCATGTCTGATGCACAATTTTATGATTTTGACCCTAAGCTAAAAACCACCATCAACATTAAGTCCCCTGCTTATCTCGGAACATAAGCTTTGTTGCGAGGTAAGCATAAGATGGTGACAGGCGAGGACAAAAATCGAAACGACAGGTCGTGAAAAGATGGTCAGGAAGGTCCGACAAACCTTTTTTCGAGAGGTAAGGAGAGTTCATGATCCTTGTGTTTGGAGGCCTTGCATAGATTCTATTTGTGGTGTAGACCATGAAGTGGTGAGATGAAGATCGTCGGCTTAGTCTGGCCATGCATCACCTTGGCTGGGTTGGGAAACATCGAGACGCTGGCTTGGCGAGTTGTTGGTGTTGGTGCGGTTTGGAAGGGGGCCGCAGGCATTGCGTTGGCTTGGGTTCGGTACGGCGCAAGTGTGGGAATGGGCTTGGTTATGGCTTGGCGTGGCAAGCATCACGTGGACGGTGGTGCAAGGTGTGCGCGGATGGCTTGGCATGGTGGGGCTAAGGCATGGCGCGGTTCTGGCAAGGCAAGCATGGCACGCACGGTGGTGCAAGGCATGACGCGTTTTGGTAAGGCAAGCATGGCGCGGACGGCTTGGCACGGTGGTGGCTTGTCTTTGCAGGCATGGTTTCCTTATTTGACTCACATAGGAAGTACTTTCCTTATTTGACTCACATAGGAAGTCCTTTCCTTATTCAAAACCCCGCAAGTGTTATGCCCGTAGAAAGGGAGCGTTATTCCTTCTCTTCATGTCACCTTGTAGGTTTTGTTTTTTCAAGTTTCGGTGCTAGCGGCAGAGAAGTAAAATCGTGGGAAAGCGTGTCTTAAACATGTACTTCCACGTTTTTTCACCAAACCCTAATTCACCTCACGTCCAGGCATTTCCTCATATTCGCTGGTAGAAAACAGTTTCATTAGAATCTGATGTCACGCCTCAATCCGCGGATAGTAGGAGGCTTTCTTTTTCGCGACCTCATCGCTCTGCTAGATATAAGAGATGATCTTGAATCCTTCATTCGCACAGGTTTTCCTAAAGTCGTGTCTATCCTCTATCATTTCTCTGGTTTTGTACGCATAATGGGATCTTCCAATGACAGACGTGCCCCCAACTCTTTGGGGATAAACTTTGGAATCGGCGAAAACCAGTCTTCTTCTCATGGGGAGGCGTTGAATAAAATTGAATCTTTGTTCCGTGAAGCTGGCGAATTATTCGGGACATATCTTTGGAGGAAGAACGGGAAGGCGTCGAAGCATCCCAGTGCATTGGGAGGCTTTGGTGCAACAAAACCTCTTCACAGCCCACTGTTAGGGCGGGACAGTTTGCTTCTCAGCTGAAACGGCGAAAGACCGAGTTTGTGAAATTTTTAGGGGAAAATCAACATAGATCCCCTGTCCAGGATGGTGTCATAACCCTTGGTTCTGATGTAAATGAATCGAGAAATTATCCTCAAAAGGTCGCTGAGAAGACTTCCGAGGAAGATGATGATGTTGCGGTCGATGAAACTGAAACAACTTTCGGAGTAGACGACGAAACTGTTGTCTGTGACATTGGAGAAGTCGTGGTAGCATATACTGGGTCGGTTGTCGAGGCGGATGTAGGTAAAGAAACGGATGTTGTTGCTACTGAGACGACTTCCGGGTGGGATGTTGAGGCTGCTATTGTTGATGTGGCTTCCAGATGGAATCTTCGCTGCCCG
Organism: Papaver somniferum; assembly: GCF_003573695.1. NCBI lineage: Eukaryota > Viridiplantae > Streptophyta > Magnoliopsida > Ranunculales > Papaveraceae > Papaver > Papaver somniferum. The sequence continues at coordinate 7,575,792 of NC_039367.1, forward strand.
AAAGACTATTGGGGAAAGTGTTTGAAAGAGCTCTGACCGAGGCATTGGCGATTCACGCATTAACTTTCAATGACTAGCTTATCCCTTTTTATTGTTTCTATTCGTCGCTTAGTTCCCCTGATATTTTGCAGACTTTTTTTTTTTACCTTCCTTGTATTCGTGGCGAAGTTAGGGTTTCTTCAATTAGCATCCCGCTTGCGGTTTCTATCTTTGAATAAGACTTCTCAATTTTGAAAGACCAAAGTCTTCCATTAGAATGGGTTGATGTTTCTGGTTGTGATTGGATGGTTAATGGCTTCTCCATGATTTGGGATTTATTTGGTGTATGTTTTTTTTTTCTCAGATTCGGAAAACTCATTCGGAAAGAAAGGTATGCTTTTGAATAAAAACGAAACCCTAATGAAGAATATAAACGGTGCATTCATCTCGGGGAAATACAAATACCAAGTGGAAGGAGAAATTGCTGAAGAAAATACTAAAGGGAGAGTGTTGAAAGAGAGTAGTACATCGTTTTAGGGATTGAAGGGTTTGAGCCATCGTGAGTGAATTATCACACCTCCCAGCTTGTCTGTGTTGATGAGCTTGCAGTAACCCCCCAGAAGGACGTCTGCCACCAGATATGGCTCGTCTTATTTTTCCTTGGGTGAATCGGTCCGAACATGTATCTTCACCGTCATCTTCCCGACTTGAAACGAGTTCTCTTTGACCACCATATCTCCAATTTGAAACGAGTTCGGGTGTTGTGTAACCGCTTGAATCCTGGTCTCGTCGGTTTCGATTGCAGCTTCCAAATTCTTTGCAAAGCGTTTGAATGGACCAGCGCGCTACTCACATCTCTTGACAGCGTCCGCGCCGGTAATCGCGTTGAGTCCCCATGACGGAATATGAGAAGAAATAACTGGTTGTAGAAAATATCATTCGGCCAAACTTACTTGCGTTTGGAACCTATGAGTTAGCGCTAACGGGTCTTCTCCAGGTGACCGAGTTCCATCGGTAGCTCGTCGATGCGCAGCAGGTGGGACGGTTTGTTGGAGATTCTTTCGGGCGTTGACATCGGTAGAGGGGATGTTCCCAATTTCGTCTTGTTGTCGAGTACCCACAAATGCCTCAATATCATGTCGTAACCTAGTTCTTTGACAATGTGGTATTTGCTATGCGTTATAGAGTCTCCCATACTGATCTCGAGGTTAATGTAGCCGTACACGTTCAAGGCTTCCCCTCCTGGGCTCTCAATCACGGATGGGGAATGGGTAGCCTCTTGTTTCGTAAATCCCGCAGCTTTCAGAGTCTTGTAGGTAACAATGTTGAAGTCAGTGGAAGCGTCGATTAGCGTGTCGTCGAATTCAATACCTCTTAAATAGGACGTGGTCAGCAGTCCCCAGTTGTTTTTTTCGATTCTGCTTCCTGAGAAAGCTTGAGCTCTTGGCGTGGCTTCCGTAGTGGGGAAAAAGCCATTTGCCCGACATGACACGATTGAGAGCCGTGAAGATATCTTGGCGATGTACCTTGGAAAGGTAGAGAATTTCGCATATGTGCTGCATCATGGATCGTACAGTCTCGTGCACGGATTCCTCAGAGACTCCAAAATTCCTCACCGGAAGTGGGTCTAGGTGTACTCCCTCGTTTCCTAGATGAAGTTCCCCTGCCTCTATCTTTTCTTTGAAACCATGTTTTAGTCTGTTGCAATCACTGGTTGGGTGATGAACAAATCTGTGGTAGTTGAAGTATTTGGGGTTTGCCATCTCGGCCTTAGTAGGTGGGCGTATGGGAGATGGTAGTGTGATAACATCATCTTGAATCCATGCTTCTAAGAGATCGATCACCTCCTCAATGGGAAACGGGAAATTCAGGGTATTTCCTTCAGCTTCGTGATGACGCATGGGAGATTTAGCGGCGGCCTTCCGTGGCGGAGTTGCTCGTCGTGCTGGTGTATCGCGTTTAGGATGCTAGTCTGCAACTGGTGTATCGCGTCGTGCTGGAAACGCAGGTTCTCTAGCAAGGCGCGGTAAATGGATCCATACCGTTGATGCATGAATTCACCAGATGTTGTTCGGTCACGTTTGGGTCATGACAGTCTAGTGCTTGAACCCTGAATCTCTTGACAAAATCATTTGGATGTTCGTTGTCCCGTTGGTACATCCTTCCTAGGTCCGAGAAGGTAACTTGTTCAGACACAGAGAAGTACTTTTTTAAAAATGAGGTAACCATGCCACCCTAGTTGGGGATGTTGTTTGGCGCGATGTTGTTGTACCATATGTATACTCTTCCGGTAAGCGATTTCGAAAACTCCCTTAGACGAAGAACGTGATTGTATTCATGTTCGCCTAGGGAATCCAACAATCGAGAGACATGCTCACGTGCGTTTCCGGTGCCATCATACATGGTGAATTGAGGAGAGGAGTATCCTCTTGGAAGAGGAATTCTTTGTATTTCAGGTGGGTAAGGAGGTTGATGCTGATGCATGTCTATTTCATCGTTCTTGATTCGATTCCGGAGAAGTTGCTCCAGATCCTACCGTGTGACAAAATTGGACGGCTGATTTCTTTCCAATGGGGTTCTGGCACGAATATCCTCGTCCGCAGAGATGTGTTCCGTCGAAGTACTGGCGTCAGGGGTGTTGGAGGCGTCTCATATTGGCTCTGGAGGGCGTGACTCCCGCGGAAGCCGTTCTATCAGGGCTTTGAGAAAAACAAGTACTTCTTTTTGTTTCGAGACCACGTCCGTCTGGTCTCTAGCGAGAACTTCATGTTGGTCCGTCAAATCAGCGATGGTGATATAGGGTCGGCTTCCTCTGGTTCCTCCGGTTTCTCGTCCCGTTGGCGGGGTAATCGGAGTCTTAGTGGCGGTTGGAGGCGCCATGCTTGACGAAGTGTTAGGAGCGCGGCAGCTCTGGCCCTGGTGATTGGCGGCGTAACACCTGAAGAAGCGCTCTCAGTACTGCCAGGATTAGCAAGTTGCGTAGGAACATTAGAGGCAGCAGCGGCTCTGGCCCTGGCCTTGGTGATTGGTGGTGTTACACCTGAAGGAGTGCTTTCGGTGTTGCTGGGGTTAGTAGGAGGCGTAGTGATTCCGTTAGAAGTAGCATTAACACCAGGGACAGATTCTTCGTTGGTGTTCTCGGCGGCTGATCCGGACATGAGTTCCACCATGTTGGAGTTGGAAGTGAAAGGTGATATCGTAAATTTGGAAGTTGATATTGAAACCGAGAGATTGATCTCCCACTGTGGTCGCCAATTGTTTGAGGGTGAAAACGATTTCTGCTGATTTTGGTAATTTCGGGTGTGTGGGTGAGAAACGAGTTTAAACCCTAAACAATGTACTGATATGGAGTACTTTAGATTCGAGAGATCAAGATGTACAAATCCGTCCTAAACCAAGAAATGTCCATTCCAGACTTGCTTCGGTCACAAAGTGAAGGAGAAGGGTTGGTCTTGGGGAGGGAAGCGAAGAGAGTGCTGAGACCAGAATAGTTGATTCTGGAAGAGTAGTTATTTCACGACTTGTATCAGAAAGTGGGAAGCTAAAAGATGGAAAGCTAGAAAATATTTTCTGAGTGTTGTATCCTCCTGACCTGAACTTGTTGTTCGGTGGAAATAGGTAATGCCTATTTATACCAGTCGAAGTGATACGTACTCTGGTCTCATTAATAAATGGAAAACGGGTGAGTTAATGGGAGGAGGTGGTAACCGGTAACTCTGGAATTGATGTTCCACAAAAGAAAGCGTTTCACCATTACTCCCTGTATTTACTAACCGCCTCACCCTTATGACACTGTCTTATAACGGGCGTAGTATGCGCCGCACGCTGTAAACCACCAAACCAATACCCAATGAGCATCCCCCAGTTTGTGACATGTGTTGATGTCTCGAGCGTTTTCGTGGAAAACATGTAACATGTTGTTGTTGTCTGGCAAGTTGAGCTTGGGAGACTTTCCGACTCGGTGGTGACCTTCGACGGTCGAGACTTTGCATCTTAAGAGGAAAGGTAGTCGCTGATTATTGTAACCCTTCGTTTGGTAGCCAGTAGCATGAAAGCATGATCAGTATGGCTTCAATATGGCCTAGTTTAGGCGCGGCCAAAAGTTAGAGTTTTGGCTTTATTTAGGCGCGACCAAACTAGGGACAAAGGTTGCCATGCGTTAGCTGGTAACCTTGTACGGCTAAGATCTGCATCTTAGATGAAAAAGTGGTCGTTGATTGTTGCAGGCCTTCGTTTTGGTAGCCAGTGGCATGAAAGCATGATCAATATGGCATCAATATGGCCTAGTTTAGGCGCAGCCAAAAGTTAGGGTTTTGGTTTTGTTTAGGCGCGACCAAACTAGGGCCAAAGGTTGCCATGCGTTAGCTGGAAACCTTGGACGGCTAAGATTTGCATCTTAGATGAAAAAGTGGTCGTTGATTGTTGCATGCCTTCATTTTGGTATCCGCATAGGGAAGGCCGGTATGGTATGGCGTGGCAAGGTGGTTGGCATGCCATTGGCACATGTGGCATGGCATGCCTTGGCGCGGTTTGGCATGGACAAAACTAGGGTTTTGGGCCAAAGGTTACCATCCGTTGTTTGGCGACTTTGGACAGCTAAGATTTGCATCTAAGATGGAAGGGTGGTCGTTGATCATCGCACGCCTTCGTTTTGGTAGCCGCATAGGGAAGGCGGCATGGTGGTTGGCATGCCATTGGCACATGTGGCATGGCATGCCTTGGCGCGGTTTGGCGTGGCCAAAACAAGGGTTTTGGGATAAAGGTTACCATGCGTTGTTTGGCGACCTTGGACGGCTAAGATTTGCGTCTAATATGGAAGGGTGGTCGGTGATCATCGCACGCCTTCGTTTTGGTAGCCGCATAGGGAAGCCGGCATGGTATGGCGCGGCAAGGTGGTTGGCATGGGCACATGTGGCATGGCATGCCTTGGCGCGGTTTGGCGTGGCCAAAACTAGGGTTTTGGGCCAAAGGTTACCATGCGCTGTTTGACGACCTTAGACGGCTAAGATTTGCATCTAAGATGGAAGGGTGGTCGTTGATCATCGTACGCCTTCGTTTTGGTAGCCGCATAGGGAAGGACGACATGGTATGGCGCGACAAGGTGGTTGGCATGCCATTGGCACATGTGGTGCTGCTGGCATGGTTGGCATGCCTTGGCGCGGAGGTGCGGCTGGCATGGCATGCTATTGGCGCAGTGGTGCGGCTGGCATGGTTGGCATGCCTTGGCGCGGAGGTGCGGCTGGCATGGCATGCCATTGGCGCGGTGGTGCGGCTGGCATGGTTGGCATACCTTGGCACGGAGATGTGGCTGGCATGGTATGCCATTGGCACAGTGGTGAGGCTGGTATGGTTGGCATGCCTTGGCGCGGAGATGTGGCTGGCATGGTATGCTATTGGCACAATGGTGCGGCTGGCATGGTTGGCATGCCTTGGCGCGATAGCATGAGAATTAGGGTTTGGTATAGATGATGTCAGTCAGTGTTAAGGGTTCTGCCGTGGAACATGACCCATGTAAAAAAAAGGGTACCCCGGTAATTCTTACGTAGGCATGCTGATTGATTCAATAAATGTTCTAATGGTCATAGTGACGTCATGTCAGATGTACAATTTTACGATTTTGACCCTAAGCTAAAAACTACCAGCAACACATACACAAATGAACTGCACGCTTCTAGGTTTGTTAACCGTACCCAAAAGTGTGCATTGTTGGTTCAATAATAGTCAACCCAAAGGTTATCCATTTGAGCATTTCTTACCAACCATTTTCTTCTTCCATAACTAGTTCAAATGACTCACATGAACTAGTTATAGAGTTGTTCAATTGCAAGGAAATCTCATGTACTACACAAGACACAATTGAAGCAAAGATGATTCGATTCACATGAATCGGTTCATGAAATTTATAGCCACGGTTTGCAAAAGCATTCCTTAGTATTTATGAGTTAAGTTCAGAAATCATCTTTAGATATATAACCTATACAAGTTCGCAGACTAGGTTCACGGACCTGAAGTACTGGAAAGAGTTTTCAAACTCTAGCAGAAATTCTCGGGTTCGAGAGCTTCGCTGGTTCGCGTACTTGGCTCACGCAACATAGTTTGATAACTAAGCAGAAATTCTCGGGTTTGAGAATTTCGGCTGTTCGCGGACTGAGTTCGCGAACTTGGCTACTAGACGATTTCCAGCATGGGACTTATGCACATATGTGTTTCCACAACATACTTATGTCCACTATGGTTATGTAATCTAAACTCTCATTCCAATGATTGAAACATTCTTATAGGACGTTATACAGTTGTTACACTATTTCTCGTCAAAGCAATTTTCAAGATGATCGAAACATACATGACTTGCGTCACTAGGTAAAGAAAAACATGGTCGAAGCGAAACGCTTACCAACACATATTTCGAGATATAGATAGGCGAGGTATACTCGGCTCGAAATACCAAATGTGTATAATTTAAGTCTATATATATAGCATACGACTTTTGTCTAAAGAAGTAGGAGATAGAATATATATATAGACTTTTGAGTGAGAGATAAGTTCAAGTCTTCACATACCTTTTTGTCGAGAAGTTCCACCGGTTCCTTGAGTAGTTCTTCCACTTGTATGATGAATCGCCATGAAGTCCTTGAGCTCAATTACACTTATTATCCTAGTCCGAGACTTAGCTGTAATAGACTATAAATCAAGACTTATAGTTTTGATCACTAACATTGACAAACATGCTTGATATAGCAACGCATGCGAGTTTGACCGAGCAGTGCTCTAACAATCTCCCCCTTTGTCAATTTTAGTGACAAAACTATCAATACATATGGAATACAAAAAAGATAATGAAACTTTAGTGGCTCCTATTCCATAAGTCTAATCTTCAACATTACTTGAAATCTTCGTCCTTCCAAGTACTCCAATGATCCCAAAGGTTGTAAGTTTAGCATCACCGTTGTTGAAGATCTGTAGCTATAACAATGAGCGAACTCGAGATTCTCGATCATCATTATACAGTGTCATAGTATTATTACATAGTGTCAAAGTCCAATAGTATCACAACTTCAACAATAATACTATGGTGATATGTATCACTCCCTCTTAGTCAATACTCCATCTCGATCATGGAAACCACTCCCCCTTACACAATGATCCGAAAACCATATGTATTTGTAGTGTGAACTACATATCAATTCTCCCCCCTTTTGTCAATAAAATTGGAAAAGGTACAAGAACGGGATCATAATGAAATTTCCACAAGTCACATATCATGAATAAAATAAAAGATGCACATCATCTTAATTTAGATGCAATCATATAGCCGAAGCTAATAGCATTCATCTAGGAGTTTAAAGATACAAGATAACCCCTCTAAAATTCCACATCCGCACTCCCCTCAAGATATGACCATTAAGCACAGGTTCAAAAGAACTCTCCCCCATTTGATGTCATTCCCAAGGGAACAACAAGAGCGACCTTAATTTTGAGAGAAAAGAAGGATTTTAATTGGACACCAAAAACCGTGATAGGTGATTTTCTATATCCAAAAACTCAATCAAATTAATCACAAGTAAACCCATGATTAATTTAATTGGAACACGCAATCAAATTAAACACACAAGGTGATCAACTTAATTGTTTATGCTCAACATAGGTAAACTTACGGAACATATGACTACCAAAACCATTGAAAATGATTAGGATAGCCGTTCATATACTCAACACAAGAAAAATCTTATGGAATATATGAATGCTCAACTAGACTAATTACAAGAGAACCCATAATTAATCTAATTGGAATACAAACAACCAAACTAATCACGAAAGTAATCAATTTAATTGTCATTTGTTTTGCTCGACATAAGAGAACTTACGGATCAAATAACTAAATAACCAAACGAGATGATTAATTTAGTTTACAAATGCTCAACATAACATACCTTACGGAACAACCAACCAAGCTAATCAAAAATAAACAACTTAGTCGTATCGTGCTCAACATAAGGCATATTACAGAGCCTCACAGTATTCATAGGATATGAATCAAAGAAGATCAATATTGTGGAATACACAAGGATCTATTCTATTTTCAATCATTATTTGCATAACAATAATAAACTTTAGCCTTGTTCACAAAAGATTCTAACCTATCTTCCATCAATGAATTCACAATATAGGCTTAACTTTTGTGTTTGTCAAAAGTTTATTCATCCTTAAATCAGTACATGAATACCGATCATGAACGACTTTACTTTTGACAAAATATGGGACAACATAGTTCACGGACGTAAACATAAAAATCCCATAAACATTGCAATATAACAAACCAAAGATTAAATATTGCAAACCATCATCCTCCAAATATTTTTAGAATTTTAAACCAAAAACCTAAAAAAGAAACAAGAAGATGAAACAATAATAGTTATGTGTAGTCACAATCATCGTTATTCATGGCACTAATTATTCTTCCAACTAAATCAAAAAGAAGACATACTAGACAAACTAAATCAAGAACAGGATCTTATGTTAAAAACCGGACACTAACACCATTAGGCGACGGTTCTGGAGCTTCATGAGTCTTGTGATTATTGAGCTTACGAGCAGAAACCTTTGTATCGTTTCTGGGAAGCTCTTTAACCTGGTTCTTTATGAGATCAAGGTTATAGTTAACCTTTTTCAACTCAGTTTTTATAGCATCAAGACATTTTATTGTCCCAAAAAGTTGTTGAGAATCAAGAACCACATTAGTTGGAATCTTCTCCCCAATATCTGAGTAGGAAACAGGAGACTGAGGAAAAGATCTTTCAACTTCAACAAGAGTTCCCTTCTCTTTATCAAACTCAAAATATATACCATTGTCAATGAAGTCTTTAGGAAAATCCCACAAGCAAGACGAAGACGTCATTGAAAAGAAACCTAGAGTAAGATATGTAACTCAAAAGGAAGGGTAGATAAACGATTTTAGAGAACTAGGGTTTACAAGACAGGTAGACAAGAACTTAAACCTATAAACATACCCGTACGCGGATGACTCAACCACATAAAAGGACTTGTAGTTTTTGAGAACCAAGTTTGGAAAACAAAAAAATAACAAAGAGACAAAAAAATATAGAAAGAAAAGATCAAAAAAATACTCATGTAAAAGTATATGACTGATTATCCATCCAAGAACGATAAGAAAATGGCTAGATAATCCGAGTTACTTTGCCAAGAGTATACATATTCAATTCTCAGACAACTAGGATTTTCGGTGGGTGAGATATCAACCTTGTGATTAATTTACATAAGTATGAGCATTTATCCCATCGAATGACCATCGTATTTGTTTATCCTTCTTCCTATCACTCTGTCCATAAGAATAAGACATAGCTTGTTTAGCGTATCTGTATGAAGCCTTTCTCTAGGGACTAAATCTAAGACCTCTTGAAATTGGTTCAAGAGGATCAGAATAGATGAGAATCCATTTTCTAGATTTAGATTTACTACCATCAGCCTTATAAACACAGGGAACAACACTGGAATGCGTTTGAGTCCTGTGATGATTTCTGGGAAAGAGATCATATTTATAAGGTTTCTGGTTTTCTGTGGACACGCGATTCACTGCAGTAGTCGTCTGACTATTTGTTCCATTGACAGTGAAGAGAAGAAAATCATGAAGTTTAGAAATTTGTTTCTTCCTGGAAAAACAATGAATAGCATAGTGATTCCCTTTTCGACATAAAGTGCAGGTTCGTGGAGAATATGCAACAGATGGCATCTGTTTTAACTTTACAACCCTGTGAGAAGATTGTAAGTTATATAAACTTTTCTCGACACAATCTCCTTTTTGTTCATGTACTGTATGTCAAGAGGAACAGTTGGAACAGAAGAATTTTTCCTTAAGACAGAGTTTTCCTTTTCCAAGGTCATACACTGTTTATGGGCTAGTGAAAGTGATGCTTCTACCTTCTCTTTTTCAACACGAAGTCCGTCAATTTCAGATGAATGCGTCTTGATCAAACGTTTTTCTCTAATTGATCCTTCTTTGATAACCTTTTCAAGATCACAAATCTTTTCACGCTGTAGATTATTCTCTTGAAGAAGTTTCTCAATATCCTTAGAGAAGGACTCAAGAATGTTATAGAGTACACGTTCTCGATCAATAGACTTTTCAAATTCATCAATGAGCTGTTCATGATTCTGAAGATCAACCAACTCAGTAGAATTTTTTGCAATTCTGGTGAGCTCCATTTCAGCTTTTGTCATTGTATCCAATGTCTTATTGGAGGAAGAATGGTCAACACAAGATGTAACCGTCTTCCTACCTCGGATTCGGAAGAATCATCTAAGGACTAATCCTTTGAGGTATTACCGAGACACTTGACAAGGTTAACAGCTTTAGGAGTCATTTTGATATGCGTAAGAGATTTTGTCCTCAGAATCAGATTGCTACAAACACAGACTTGTAAGGTCTTAAACGTGTTTGCCTTCTCTGATACCAATTGAAAAAGCGGGGATCTAACAACACCACCAAATATTTCGCTTAGCAATATGTATGGACTAACTCCGAAACACTTTCTAGAGAATCAAATAGACAGTCAGACTCAATCTAGGTAAAAGTATCTCAAGGAGTTAATATCTCAATCTCTCAATTTGATCTTTACTCAAGCAAATAGAAATCTGCGAGTCTTTATCAAAGAGATATGAACTTGGACGGTACCAAAGACCAACGTCCAAGGATCATTCAATATCAATCAACAACCGTTAGGTCGGACTATCCAATTGATTGATCTAACGCACAACCTATATTATTTCTATTATATAATAAATATAATGCAGAGAAGAAATAACACAGACACCAGAAGTTTTGTTAACGAGGAAACCGAAAATGCAGAAAAAACCCCGGGACCTAGTCCAGATTGAATACACACTGTATTAAGCCACTACATACACTAGCCTACTCGAAGCTAACTTCTGACTGGATTGTAGTTGAACCCCAATCAGTCTCCCACTGATCCAAGGTACATTTGCACCCCTACGCCTCTGATCCCAGCAGGATACTACGCACTTGATTCCCTTAGCTGATCTCACCCACAACTAAGAGTTTCTACGACCCAAAATCGCAGGCTTTAACAATAAACAAATTTGTCTCACACAGACAAGTCTATCAAAGGATAAATATGTCTCCCACAGAAAAACCCTAAAGTTTTTGTTTCGTCTTTTGATATATAATCAAGGTGAACAGAAACCAATTGATAATTCGGTCTTATATTCCCGAAGAACATCCTAGATTAGTCAATCACCTCACAACAATCTTAATCGTATGGTAGCGAAACAAGACGTCGTGGAATCACAAACGATAAGACGAAGATGTTTGTGATTACTTTTATATCTTGCCTATCAGATAACTCTCACGATCTCAAGCCAATCAATCTGATTGTACTCGTACGATAAAAGATACAAGATCAGATCACACAACTATGATAAAAGTAGTATCAGTCTAGCTTCACAATCCCAGTGAAGTCTTTAAGTCGTTAACCTGGTTTTAGAAGAAGAAAACCAAAGGTTAAAGGAGAATCGACTCTATCTTACAAACTAGTATCACACGAACGTGTAGGGATTAGTTTATAGAGTTGCTAGATGTCCCCTTATATAGTCTTTCAAATTAGGGTTTCGCCTTGGTCACAAAGCAAACACTATCCACTGTTAGATGAAAACCTGATTTAGATTCAAGCTAATATATCTCAACCGTTAGATCGAAATATTAGCTTGCCATACACAAATGAACTGCACGCTTCTAGGTTTGTTAACCGTACCCAAACGTGTGCATTGTTGGTTCAATAATAGTCAACCAAAAAGCTATCCATTTGAGCATTTCATGCCAACCATTTTCTTCTTCACCATAACTAGTTCAAATGACTCACATGAACTAGTTAGAGAGTTGTTCAATTGCAAGGAAATCTCGTGTACTATACAAGATACAATTGAAGCAAAGATGATTTGATTCACATGAATCGGTTCATGAACTTTATAACCACGGTTTGCAAAAGCATTCCTTAGTCTCTATGAGTTAAGTTCAGAAATCATCTTTAGATATATAACCTGTACAAGTTCGCAGACTAGGTTCGCGGAATTGAAGTAATGGAAAGAGTTTTCAAACCCCAACAGAAATTCTCGGGTTCGAGAGCTTCGCTGGTTCTCGGACTAGGTTCGCGGACTGGGTTCGCGGACTTGGCTCACGCAACATAGTTTGAAAACTCAGCAGAAATTCTCGGGTTTGAGAACTTCGGCAGTTCGTGAACTGAGATCGCGAACTTGGCTACTAGCCGATTTCCAGCATGGGACTTATGCATATATGTGTTTCCACAACATACTTATGTCTACTATGGTTATGTAATCTAAACTCTCATTCCAATCATTGAAACATTCTTAGAGGACGTTATATAGTTGTTACATTATTTCTCGTCAAAGCAATTTTCAAGATGATCGAAACACACATGACTTGCGTCACTAGGTAAAGAAAAACATGGTCGAAGCGAAACGCTTACCAACACATATTTCGAGATATAGATAGGCGAGGTATACTTCCGACTTCTTGACAATAGGTTGAGAACCCTTATGTCTACCTAGCTCTTTGGATGCTTGGGATGCTGGAACTCTTTGAAGTTGGAAAAGTTTTTGTGGATATACCTCTTGTAAACCCTCACGAGACTATAACTCATGCACTTATATCTTTACGAATTGGAGTCTCTTTGGATGCAGGAAAATACCTCCCTAGGAAAGGTTTCTTCAAAACTTCCCATGGAATAACACTACCAGGTGGTAAGTAAGATAACCAGTCTTTAGATGCGTTTACAAAGATAAAGGAAAAGCACGCAACATTCATTCATCCACATCAACACCTTTAGGTATCATGTTTGTGATTAACCATTTAAAATTCATAAGATGCTTGTTTGGATCTTCTGACGCAAATTCATGGAACTTTGGTATCTAAATGATCAACCCTAGTTTAATATCAAACGTTAAAGTTACTTCAATACACCATTGTCGATGGTCCAACTTGAGAGAAGCTAACTCCTTAAGTGTACAATTTGCATCACTCATTGCTTATTTCGGTTTGTATTTCAGTAAGGTACCTGAAACACAATTCTCAAAACGAAAATAAAAACTAAAATAAAAATAAGAAACCAAAACAAAATAACAACCGCTGCCTCCCCGGCAATGGCGCCAAAATCTGATCGATGTCGTATGCATCAAATATAAATCCACTTTCTCACTTCAACAAGATATAAATGAAGTACGTGGTAAGAAAGGATCGTTCCACGGGTGGCTATTGTTGTTAAGAAATTTCATCTTCTTTAGGTAACCAACGGGGATTTTTAGATTTTATAAAAGAAATAAAACTAAATATTAAGCAAAGTAAATAGTTAGAAGTAATCAATAAGATAAAGATATTTTTCAAGGATTCGTACCCATTCACAAACATGTATTTGTAATAATAATTAGAATTGATAATTACAACACACTTACATAAAATGACGCAAGCATGAATTATATCTATAAAACAACCTAACGTGGAAAGTGCACTAATCAAGCTTAATTTCCTAGATACATTGGGTTTTATGAATTAGGATAATCAAAGTAATAGACGTGTAAAAGCACTAATTCAATATAACAAAGGTTGTGATTTACTTGTGACTAGTATCTACAAGCACTATTCACAATTATGCTACCTATAATCAAAATTATTCAACGTTTACGGATTGAAAACCCTAATCTAGCAATAAAGATGAAAACAAACTCAATCGACTCCGGACCCGACAAATAAGCATTCAAATCATATAACAATATAAATAGTGAATCATAAACGACAAAGTACAAAGATAAAACTGGCACAAAAACCATGTTTTGAATTTCAACTTATTTCTTAACTAATAATAAGAGTTTAGCTACTCATAGCTATGAAGTTCATCATAAATAATAAATAGAAGCCCCGTTTGGGATTGCTTTTTTCAACCAAAAGCACTTTGTAACAAACTTGTAACAAACTTTTACCAAAAATTGTGTTTGGTAAAAAAATTTCAAAGTGCTTTTGGAGAAAAGCATTTCATTTTAGGCCTGCTTTTAAAAGCTACTCAGTACTAGCTTTTAAAAGCTGGAAAAGCAGAAGTTGTGGACCCACATAATTTGATTTAATTGATTCTCTATTTTAACCTTGTTATTTTATTATAAAGACAAGTTTTATCCTTGAATACTGTATACTTATCATTATATTTCTAATTTCTATTTTATTTATCTATTTTTCATTAAGCAAACATAATCATTTTTTTTATTAAATAACTACAATAATTATATAAAATAAATATTACTTATATTTTATTAAATATATTAGAATTAAAAATATAATTTATTCTAATTAAAGTGTATTTAAAACTAATTTTTGAAATATGTCTATTTTCGTCATTAACTACATCATCAGCACTTTAAAATACAAGTTTACCAAACAGAATTTACAGTTTGTTAATTTCACAGTACTTTTTACATTATAGTTTACCAAACATCTTGCCGATTTATTCCTACAGCAACGCACGGCACATCACAACAGAAAAGCACTTTTCTAAAACTCATCGCAATACCTAACTAGCCTAGAATAAAGAACATGAATATAACCGAAGCAAATCCTAGGAATGTATCTGGCTCTCTCCAAAATCCCCAAGTAGTAGAATATCCCCTCCAAGTTGTAGAATTCTTTCCCTTTTATATCTCATTTTGTTTCCATAATTAGGTCAAAAGTCCATATCTAGGAAGTCCACTAAGCCCATATGTGAGAAAAACCTATGCGAAAATCTGTCCAAAAATGTGGTCGGAAACCCAAAAAAATGACTAGAAGTTGGCCGGAAATGCATCGGAAAAGTCGCCAGAAACAACTTTAGGTGACCAGAAAACATCTCAGGTGGCTGGTCACACTTAACGGTCAACCATCAAAGTAGACAGTTGACTTAATGGACCAAGAGTCGAGGACGAGTCAGCATTTTACTCGGCTGGATGTGTTGAGTGGCCAAGGCCAGAGACATTGTAATCTTGCAAAGGCCATAGTTTGTGTTGCGCCATGTTGGCGCTTTACTAGCATATCCTATGTATACATCCACACTTCTCATTCATTCTTCAGTCAGTTATCAATATAACCTAGCTGCAACTCCACATACACCTACTGCTCCTGCAATTTAAATATAATTACCAGAACCCATATTCTCAACATCACATAATTTCAGCTTCTCCATCTCAGTCATACCACATGCATCACTTGAATTCACCAGCACCATCCACAATCATTACAAACTTATCAGCACCAACCCATCTCTGCAGCTTCAGAACCCTTAGCAGACAAGCAACATACATTCTCACTCCATTCCAACACCAACAATTCCAATAACAGTCCATGTACTCTGGATAACTCACTACAAAGCATTCATTTCCATATCACAGAAGAAACAACACAACCACCACACCATTCTCTGCAACCTAAACATTCATTTATTCCTTATTTCAGCTCAATTATTTCACTAGCTCAACTACACACTTCAACCTTCTCCTTGCAACCTTCAAAGCATATCAACACATACACAATCCATAACTTCTTATCTTAAAACAAACAACATCAACATGCCCTTCAATCACTTATAATCCAGTACCACCAACCTCATTCTCTAAATACACGGGTTCAGCTCATTATCTTCTCAAATCCATTAGAAACACCATATGAAACTGCTGTCATTCTTGACATGTGAAACCTAACATTCATCTAAGTCAAAAAAATTTATCAATATCCCCACCTTGCCTTATCTTCTATCACTCTGTTCTTCAATCTTGAGCTCAATACTAAACTCGAGCTCATCTTGCTGCTAGAATCACACTCAAGACAAACCACCAGAAGCTCAAACCCATTCCTTTTAATCTTCTTCATTGCACACACATATCAGTCTTTAAAAATTCTTCAACTCCGGCCAAGAACATCAGTTAAAACATATATCATATAAAAACCTTTCTCATGATTATTTTAATTTCTTCACCATCATCTTTATAGCGACAAGTCTCAAATCTTCAGTTCCGCCAAATCCTAATCTGCAGTTTCTAAACCCCTAAATTCATAATTCTTCACTGTAATATCATATTTTCTTCTTGAATTAGAGAATTCATTCTTCTTGTTTCTTTCCCACCTTTAATATATCTTATTCAGCAGTATTTCTCCCTTCATTTTCTTCTCGTTCAGAACCCTCATTTCAAACCACCATTTCTGAGCACAAATCCTCCACTGCATCAACATCGTTTCTTATTCTATTTCTCGGTAGTCGAAATCAGCGGCAGCAAGATCTCATCTTTCTCTCTGAATTTCTTCTCTAGTGACACACACATCAACGCCTCCTTCTCTAATATCTAGCTGCAGAAAACAATGAGAGAGATAAAATCCTCTCTGAATTTTAGGGCTAGGTAATAGCTAGAAAAGCTATAGGCATCCATAACTTAGATGCAGGCCACCAAAGAAAATTCGAAGCACCCACAAGAGTGGATATGGGTCACCAAAGTGACATACCCTTTGACACTTCAATTAGGAAGTTGGTCTCCCCTTATCGTCGACTATGCTTCCAATAGCAGTTGCACATGAAGTGACGGCTCTGCCTGATAAGTGCATAATTCACATGATTTTAGTGATTATTCCATGCTTGTTTTAGTTAGATTTCTTGCTTATTATCCTTGTATTACTCTTATTTTCCATTTTATTTGTTTATTTAGGTGAATCATTCGAAGTCAATGGAAAAGACTTCAAAATAACTACAAAGTGGAGTTCTCCAAAGATCCAAGTGTTTAGAGCCAAAGGAAGTGGAAGAAGTGCGACGAAAAGGAGGAAAGAATGCTCAAGATCATAACAATGACTAGAATACCAAGTTCTAATCATTCAAATTAAGGATTTCTTATAACCATCTTGAATAGAATTCAATTTTGAAGAGAACGGTGAAAGAATGAGGTCATTCCGAGTTCGGACGAAGAAGTTACGGCCAAAACAATCGAGACGAAAAATGGCAATCTACACCACCACTTTCGGCATTGCTAAAGCAATACCGAAAGTAACCATATTCCGGGAAGAGAAGATGTATTTAGAGCACCACTTTCGGCATTGCTAAAGCAATACCGAAAGTAACCATATTTTAGGCAGAAAAGGTGTATTTTTGACCCCAACTTTCGGTATTGCTTTGGGGAGTTCGACAACACCGACTGAGATAAACCTATGGGGTCCTTTTTGACGTAGTTTGACTTCCAAATCAAGGAAACACGGCCCCGGATGGATTTTAATAACTATATTTCATTAAACCTATATAAGAGGACCTCCAAAAATAATTAGAGGGGATCTTACACACAACTTTGCAAGCTTGGAGAGAAAGAACAACAATGGAGCTAGGGTTTTGGAGCGGTTCTCATCAATCATAACAATTTCTTCTCTAGTTTATCATATGTATAACATGGATGCTCCTACATCCATGAGTAGCTAAACCCATTATTGATTGAGGATGAATTTTAAGTTCCAGACTTGATTTGATTTAATATATGCATTTATTTTGAGTTCTTCATATGATTATCGTTTGTTTCTACTTTGATGAATGTTTATGATTGATAAATTGATTGCTCTAGGTGTACAACTATAGTAGTTTATTGTTTGATCTATTGCTAGTAAAGGGTTAGGATATCCGTGTAATTGTTGAATAACCCATACACAAGTAGAGAACGTGAGACCTTGCAGAGGGATTCTGTGGAGCAATCGCGTGTAGAACAACATTAGAAAGTGGACCTTGCGCTAAGAGTCTAACTACTAAGATTAACCTAAGTCATAAAACATAAACCATTCGACTAAGTTACACCTTGAGTGCGCTACTACTTGGTGGCTATGATGAATAGAATCTGATATTCGATCACTTCGGTATTCAGTGACCAAAGGACTTTAGGGGGTAGTACTGCGCTAGTTTTTATCCCACGTTTGATAATAATCTATGATTAATGATGAATGGATGAGTATATTAACTCATTGACGGTTTAACAACGAAGAAGGATTCCTCGATCATATCTCTCTCTATTGCTTACAACTTAATTTTATTCGCTTTATTTACTTTATTTACAATCTAAAAACAAAACCCCCCAATTGTGGCTTTTTGAACAACTAAATCTTCCTGCTCTTCGTGGGAACGACCTTGACTTTCATTATATTACTTGTTAATTTAGTGAAATAAAGATCACTAATTTGATTGCACCCACGACACGCATCACTTCCCTTTATGCTCAGAATGGACGATTTGTTCTCTTTTTGCTTCAAATGACTCCAAAGTACCTAATAACTCAAAATCAAACATAAGATACATAATTTACAAGAAAATTGGCAAAGAAAGCATAAACAATAAATAAATATCAAAGTGTTTAAGACACCTATCCATGCCCAAACTCCAAAAACCAATCCGAGTAATCTTCATCGGCTAGGGATGGGCCATGAAAAAAATTGAGCATGAGCCTCCTTATTTTGTAGGGGATTTCAATGCGAGCACTCCAAATGTCGTTTAATGGTACTGACTCATAGTTCAATTTTACATTACTTGAAGTAAAACAATAGTGGATCTTTTTCCACTTTTAAAACATCTTCAGTAACTATTATATGAATAATATCAATTTGACGGGGAGTTCTATGAGAATTGTAAATCACCGACCATGTTGGATGAAATAACGACTAATTGTAGGTCTCCACATATGAAAATTCATAAGGATTTTTTGTTTGAAGTAGAGAAAATATGGTCAGAATATATCAGAGGTGATCCTGCTTTTGTGTTTCAAAGTAAGTTAAAAAAAATTAAAAAAGTTTCTTCAAGACTGGAACTAGAGGGTATTTGGCAATGTCCATGTGCAACTGAAAAATTATAAGTTAAAAGTACAAGATGCAATGAATAAGTCAGATATTGATCCATTTGATTCTGAAGCTTTAAGCAAATTGGTGGAAGCTCAAAATGAATATAATACCAGAGAAGTACAACTTAATACATTATTGAAGCAGAAATCTAGAATTAAATGGGTAAAAGAAGGGGCAGCTAACACCAACTTCGTTCATACTAATCTCAAGATAAGGCAAGCCAGGAATTGTATTAGTGAACTTGTGGATGAACATGGTGAAGTTATTTCTGATCAAAACAAGATAGTTGAAGTTTTAGTCAACCATTTCCAAGAAAAATTTAAATTCAAACAAAATGAAAATGTGGATTCATTGCTTGAAGGAATTCCAAAGGTAATATCTTCTGAAGATCAAAGCATGTTAGACAAAATTCCAGATGAGCAAGAAATTAAAGACACTCTTTTCAACATGGATCCTGACAGTTCACCTGGACCTGATGGGTTCACAGGAAATTTTTATAGAGCTTGCTGGCAAATAATACATGAAGATGTTGTCAAGGCAGTGCAGTTTTGTTGGGAAAGAAAATTTATCCCCAAAGGTCTTAATTCTAATTTCTTAGTTTTAATTCCTAAGATAGAAGGTGCTAAATCTCCTCATCAATTCAGGCCTATAGGATTGACCAACGTAAGTTTCAAGATCTTCACCAAAATCATCACTACCAGAATGAGTGAAAATGGCAAAGCTAATTTCTTCTCAACAAGTTGCATACATGGTCGATTGTCAGCCAAGCAAAATAATTTAAGTTCTTTCACTTCACAATTATAAATAATAGTATAGTTATAAAAACAGATTCGTTCCACAAGGAGATATGGGTTGTTTAATTGTTTTTGAAAACTTATGTAAATAGGAGGGATTTTGTTGTTTAAAAATAATTTAAATTAAAAACAAAAGTTAAAAAATATTTTAAGAAAATATCAGAGGAAAAAGATGATTAAGGAATTCGTCGTCCATCACCACACATGTTAATCAATCAAGCATCATTCATACACTCATTCACCAATAACCCTAAAGTATCCCCAGTCGGTGTATATACTTCGTTACGTCTCCACAAATCAACAAATAATGCAATCGCAATTATATGAATTCTTTTTCAACAAATAACCTAATGCTTATCGCTAGAAGATTCAACTCGAGGAAAGCTTTAAAATCTGTGAGACGGGTTATTCATAGGCAATACAGACACAATCGTGGTATATTCAACCTAGGCCAAGTTTTACTTGTGACTTCCTTCACGATTCACACTGCTAGTGATCACAAATTACAACTAATTATTAGAATCTTGATAAAATTACCTGAGACTTCTAATTAGTGATAGATAAGTTTATTTTGATATTTAATTCGCGAATTAAATATGCAAAAGAACTAATCAAATTACATGAACAAAATCATATAATTATTATGCTTAGTAAAACTTGAACGATAAATAAGAAAGTGAATGAAAAATCAATGCATTAATCAAATAACATGTCTGTGATTTTAGGTTACATCCCTAACCAATTAAAATAATTAGCTACTCATAATTTTTAGCAATCAAAGTAGGGAAAAGATAGAAATCAAACTACAGTCGCAGAAGGGTGTTAGCCGCTGCCACAATAGTTGTTGAAGATCTTTAGCAGCTGCGCTGAAGTTGTAACATTACTTCTAGCTACTGTTGCAAACTCCTAAATTTCTGAAATTTTCTAAGGACTTTCATCAAACAGCTTATGTGCGTGAAAACTAGGGTGAGAAGATATGTAGAGGAGATGCTCCGGGGATGCGATTTAGACCTCTATTTATAGCTTTTTCTTCCTGGAAATTCGAATCTGATAAACACCCAAGGCTAGTAAACCGACCTAAACCCTAATTTTATATCAATCCACCACCGTTCATCTTAAAATTCAACGGCTAGAGCACTAGTCATTGGCTGTTTTTCAGTTCTTCAAACTTATCAAAACTTTTCATTCCAACTGAATTCTCTCCCACGTAAATGATTCGGTACCAATCCAAGTTTCCTAGCCGCCTCAAACAATCAAAACGACTAATCAAATTACATGAACAAAATCATATAATTATTATGCTTAGTAAAACTTGAACGATAAATAAGAAAGTGAATGAAAAATCAATGTATTGATCACATAACATGTCTGTGATTTTAGGTTACATCCCTAACCAATTAAAAGAATTAGCTACTCATAATTTTTAGCAATCAAAGTAGAGAAATGATAAAAATCAAACTACAGTCGCAGAAGGGTGTTAGCCGCTGCCTCCATAGTTGTTGAAGATCTTTAGCAGCTGCGCTGAAGTTGCAACATTACTTCCAGCTACTGTTGCAAACTCCTAAATTTCTAAAATTTTCTGAGGACTTTTATCAAACAGCTTATGTGCGTGAAAACTAGGGTGAGGAGATATGTAGAGGAGATGCTCCGGGGATGCAATTTAGACCTCTATTTATAGCTTTTTCTTCCTGGAAACTCGAATCTGATAAACACCCAAGGATAGTCAACCGACCTAAACCCTAATCTTATATCAATCCATCACCATTCATCTTAAAATTCAACCGCTAGAGCACTAGTCAGTGGTTGTTTTTCAGTTCTTCAAACTTATCAAAACTTTTCATTCCAACTAAATTCTCTCCCACGTAATTGATTCGATACTAATCCAAGTTTCCTAGCCGCCTCAAACAATCAAATCTCCTCAATTCGTCATCCAAATCGATAGAAACCTCCATTGTTCTTCACTGAATTCTCGATCACGTTTTGGAGTTCTAAAACGTATCAAACTCTACTAATTCTTCTTCCTTCTTTGTCGATGCCAAGAATACGCAACTGCAGACTCTTCTTCATCACCGAGTCACAGCAGACTCGAACTCCATCAGCGAGAGCACATGAACCATATCTAGCTACACTCTGTGCTGCAGCTTGGTCACTACATCGACGGAAAGCTACCACCATTCCCTGTTATTCCACTTGTTTCATCAAACCATCCAACAGCTCGAGCTTCCATCATCACCACTGCCAATAGAAGCAACCCATTAATGGCAGCAATCATCAACTTCCGTACTCTTTCGTCAACCACTCACTCTCTACATTTATGTCATCGATCACGATCATCATCTTTAATAGTTCATGGCTAACCTTCCTCGAGTTCTTATTTTATCATCCGATAATGGCGGCAAAGCAAACTCGGACTCCAATGATTATCAGTACACTCCATCGCCGGCAATATGATCACTGCCATCTCCATTAATACCAACTGCCATTAACAGCTCCAACTCCATCGTCAGCTTCACCGAGAACATCAACATACTGCCATTAATAGCAGTAACCCATCTCCATCGATACTGGCAGCAGCAACCCTCGTGTTCAACCTTTAGCTGAGCTTTATCACCATTGATCATAACAGTAATGACCATGCCAACCTTCTTCATCGATGTTTTGCTCAAACTCTCATATCCATCGTTGTCACATGAGAAGCTCGTATAGAAGATATCCATGCAGAAACTGCACGCTGGATTTTCTGTGTTGAATTTGAAGATGGCAACCCAGAGTAATAAGACGTCTGTCTTTAACAAGATTTAAAATGCTGGTTACCCCCTTTGTAATAGAGTGTACTGTGCTTAGCATATCCCTCGAACCTGGATGCCTCTTAAACAAATAAGGTGTGCTAATATCAACCCCTTAGGAAATGACCATTTTACCCTTTTTGTCTTCCAAGTTCTTATTTTGCTCACTCATAATGACTCCGTTCTTTTGCCGCTGGATTTATATTTTCGTCCTCTTCAAGATGAAAAGTAGAAATCTTATACTTGAACTAGCTCCACTTAGTCTCTGGCCCATCTCCACCTGTAGCTAGTTTCTTTTATTGCACAATTAAGTGCCAATTCACTTCTTTTGGATGATTCACCTAATAAAACAAAAATAAGAGAAAACAAGGGTAATATACAATAATTTGCAAGAAAACCAACAAATACTAACATGGAATTGACACTAATTATATGTGAAATATGCACTTATGAAATTCCCCCACACTTGGCTTTTGCTAGTCCTCGAGCAAACTAAACTACAACAACTCCTTCTCGTCGAGGATACGGTCACACTTAGCACGTATGACAAGCCTTTAAACCCCTAGGTGTCCCTAGTGGACGAGTTATAGTCTCGTGAGGGCTTAGGAGAGGTATACCCACAAAACTTACTCCAACTTCAAAGCGTTCCAGCATCCCAAGCATTCAAAGAGCTATGAGGACATAGAGTTTCTGCATGCTAGTAATAAGAAGTTAGAAATACCAGAGAACATATTCATTCTTAAATCTTGAGTGAGAAATAACCACACCATAATGAGAGAACGCGTGTTTGAGAACGACCAATAAGCATTTCGCCTCGACTTCTGCCTCACTTAAAAGGGTTTTATGATAATTGCACTCAATATGACGGATTTTTTATGGGTCTCACATGTGTGCAGGTAGGAATGAAGAGAGAAATCCTACACACGTTGAATGGTAGGAAGGAAATCTTCTGAATTATTTTTGGAGACCCACAAGATCGTGGGAAATTAAAGACTTTTTTCTGATGATCTCTAAGAAAGGAAATCAACCACTATAGTAAGGATGAGAGTAGTTACCACCTTCACATCCGATCTGCAGTGACGAAAGCACCACTCTCACAACATCCAATAGAAACGTAGTCTTCAGCTCGTCTTCTTCATCTTCTTGGTCTTCGTCTTCGGTCTTCAACTGTTGATGATAAACTCTTGAACTTTGTAGAACTTCGACAATTAGTAACTCTTTCTCTTCAATTCCTTGTTGCTTGAAACTTCTTCATAGATTTTTCTTGTTCCCCATGGCTTTATTAAATGAATACAAAAAGAAATACAAACCAAAATAATACAAAGAATTTCTCTTGTCTCTTTTTTTTCCTTATTTTTATTATTTTTTTTATTTTTTTATTTTTTTTATTATCTTTTTTTTGATTGATGACAAGAGAAATAACTACAAACTGAAATTGTTATGGCCATGGGATAAGTACTTTACCGCTTGATTCTTCACAACTTGTATTATCTTCATATGATAAACTTCAATATAATTCTCATCTTTTGATTTTCTTCGCTCTTGTAAATAAGTATTCAACTTGAATATATAATTTCGCTCCTTATGTGTAAGTCTTCAACATGTATATAAAAATCTGCTCATTGTATGTTGCTTTACTTGGATATGAACTTTTCTTTTCCCTGTATTGTTGCTTGTAAACCTCAAACGTCTTCAACTTTCCTTGTAGATTTTGATGTCGCTCCCTTGTTGATGATGGTTGGTTTCTATGGACCTGTCGTTGGCGAAAGAGAGAATGGTGCTAACTGCAAATCAAACTACAAGAAGGTGGTTTTCATCTATAGACGTCACCCTCATGATTGACAAAATTAGCACTCAAGAGATCAAAGAGTAGTTCTTCTATTGGTGGGAGGTTGGGTAGCTCACCATTCTACCCGGAATTAACGTACGGTGACATACACTCAAAAGAAAGCTCTTTGGTCAAATACAAAGAAAATTTGGTCTGGTGCCTCTGTTGATTTGAAAATAGGTAGTCTCCACTAATTATTGATCAACAACTCTAATAATGCATTTCTCCCTGCTCCCCATTTGCATCACCGGCATGATTAAATCCATTATTTAACACTCCAATTCGTTAGAAATCCGAACGTAGTTCCCTAACACTTCCAAGTTCAGTTATGTCAATCAGAATTCTCTATGTAAACATACCTAGAACCATGCTAGTGACTCTAAAATCTATACAAGTTGGAGGTTTGTTATGCAAAAATTTTAAAAACTCATAAAGACTAAAAACTCTATATGCAAAATACTCCCCCACACTTAAACTTTATATTGTCCTTAATGTGCAAAACTGAAAATTCTGAATTCAGACGAAGCAGCATATAAAACACAAAAACTGTACAAATTGGTAAAGAATTTGGAAAAATTCCATTTCACAAAAGTTGTTCATATACGTGTTTTCTACAAAGTCTACAAATTTCTCAGTGTTTCGAGAAACGGTCTGATAGTTATGGTCTCTGGACTGAACTACGCGCAGTCTGAACATTTCTGACGAAAAGGTATTCGTCATGATTTTCTTCTAAAAATAGATTCCGGACTCAATGAAATTAAACATGGGGATGCAAATATGATATTAAAACATAAAAACAAAAAGTAAAAGGGCTTAAGATACAAAACCTATGGGTTGCCTCCCATTAAACGCTTAGTTTAACGTCTTTAGCTCGACTGTAGACTCTTTGGCTACTCCTTAGCCTGTGTGTACGCTCTTTGGCTACTCCTTAGCCTGTGTGTACGACATTAACATGAACATCCGAATGAACATCACTAGGATACCGCGTTGCTCCAAAAATATTAAAGCGAATCTTTTCATCATCAAATTCCATAGTGAGAGTTCCTTTGTCAACATCAATAACGGTTTTGGCCGTTTTCATGAAAGGCCTCCCCAATAACAGCGATATAGATGCATCCGACCCGCTATCCATTTCCAATACAACAAAATCAGCTGGAAATACGAGTTGATTCACCTTCACAAGCACATCTTCAATAATACCTCTAGGGTAAACATTAGAACGACCAGCTAGTTCAAGAACAATACGGGTTTCTTTCAAAGGACCCAAATTTAAAGACTTATAAATAGGTGCGGGCATAACATTAACCGACGCTTCTAAATCAAGCATGGCTTTTCCAAAAATTTTATTACCAATCACAACAGGTATA
Source organism: Papaver somniferum (assembly GCF_003573695.1). Taxonomy (NCBI): domain Eukaryota; kingdom Viridiplantae; phylum Streptophyta; class Magnoliopsida; order Ranunculales; family Papaveraceae; genus Papaver; species Papaver somniferum. Next base: position 7,601,459 of record NC_039367.1, read on the forward strand.
TCGAAACTACCGGGATCCTTGCATTTAGGTGGAAGTTTCTTTTGGAGGATAGCAGAAACATTTTCCCCCACACTCATCACCTCATTACCGGTTAATCGTTTCTTGTTGGTGCATAAGTCTTTCAAAACTCTAGCATATTTAGGAACTTGCCTAATTGCATCTATCAACGGAATATTAACATGAATCTTCTTGAGTACATCTAAAATCTCCTTGTCTTGTCCACCTTTTTGTTAGAAAACCTGCCAGAAAACGGTAAAGGAGGAACATAAGTAGAAACAAGAGGTTTAGAGTTCATTTTAGGTACCTCCTCGGTTTGGGCAGAGTCAGTAATCTCTTTCTCCAAGACCGGCCCCTTGGGGTCTTTTCTTTTCTCAGCATCTTTTGGTTGCACAGTTCGTGTACCACTTCTCAATGTCACAACATTAACAGTTTCTATAGGATTAATAGGTTGAGAAGGGAGTTTCCCACTATTCTTTGTTCCCAAAAGGTTCAATCTACCTGCCATGGCGCTCATTTGTGTCTGCAACTCCTTGATTGCACCATCAGTTGTTTGTTGATTCTTTTGCACCATTATGGTTAAATTCTTCATCATAGAAAGCATCTCTGATGATTCTTAATTCTGCGTTTGTTGAAAACCACTAGGACGATTGAAAACCGGTCCTGGAGTTGCTGCTTGCTTGTTTGCATAACTGAAATTGGGATGATCTTTCCATCCTGGATTGTAAGTGTTGGAATAGGGATCATACTGCTGTCTCTGTTGATTCGGGAATACTGCATTCACTTGTTCAGCTTCTTCTTCATAAGAGGGAATGATTATTGCGGCCATTTGTTGCCTCATCTTCTCCATATTACCAATTCTATGTTCTAAGTGCGGTGAAGAAGTAACCTCATTAACCTTTCGATTCATTGACATACCTCTTGTGTTGAATTGTTGCGTGTTTGCAGCCATATTTTCGATTAATTGTGTTGCTTCATCAATGGTTTTGTTTGTCAAAGCACCACCACTAGCTGCATCGATATGATTTCTATCGGATTGGAGAAACCCATCGTAAAAATATTGCACTATGAGTTGCTCAGAGATTTGATGATGTGGGCAGCTCGCTAACAACTTCTTGTACCGTTTCCAGTAGTCGCAAAGAGTCTCATCGGTAATTTGTTCAATCCCACTAATTTCTTTACTAATAGTTGCTGCTTTAGAGGCGGGAAAGTACTTTTCTAAAATGCTTTATGCATCTCATTCCATGTTGTGATACTTCCAGGTGGAAGACTATAAAACCATTCTTCTGCAGAATCAATCAAAGAGAACGGGAAAGCTGTCAGTAAAGCTCTTCCTTGATCAGTTCCAGTTGGCTTAAAACTTGTCAACCTATGTTGAAACAGTAGTAAATGACGATTTGGATCGTCTCCTGGAAGCCCTTTAAACTTCGGTAACCAATGAATCAACTGAGATTTGAGCTCAATTGATTCTTCCAAGTTGACACACAACTTCTGTTGATCAAACGATGGGGATGTCAGATCTTTGAGTGTCCTCCTGGGAGGTGGAGGTGGTGGAGCTGCGTCATTTCCCTGGTTCCCTTGGTTTCCCTGGTTACCAGTGTTTTGGTTGTTCGTTCTTCCAACCATCACTTCTTTTTGTGCTTTTCGAGGTTCTTGTAGTATTGTTCCTCTCCGAGATGAAATTCCGCACCTTTGGTAATCCCAACGTTTGGATGCCAGAAATCAAGATTCTCAAAAACAAAATTAAAAACTAAAAATAAGATATCAAAAACAAAATAACAATCCGCTATGCCTCCTCGGCAGCGGCGCCAAAATTTGGTCGGTTGTCAGCCAAACAAAAATAATTTAAGTTCTTTCATTTCACAATTATAAATAATAGTATAGTTATAAGAACATATTCGTTCCACAAGGAGATATGGGTTGTTTAATTGTTTTTGAAAAATTATGTAAATTGGGGGGATTTTGTTGTTTAAAAATAATTTAAATTAAAAACAAAAGTTAAAAAATGTTTTAAGAAAACATCAGAGGAAAAAGTTGGTTAAGGAATTCGTCGTCCATCACCGCATATGTTAATCAAGCATCATTCACACACTCATTCACCAATAACCCTAAAGTATCCCCAATCGGTGTATATATTTCGTTACGTCTCCACAAATCAACAAATAATGTAATCGCAATTATATGAATTCTTTTCCAACAAATAACCTAATGCTTATCGCTAGAAGATTCAACTCGAGGAAAGCTTTAAAATCTATGAGACGGGTTATTCATAGGCAATACAGACACAATCGTGGTATATTCAACCTAGGCCAAGTTTTACTTGTGACTTCCTTCACGATTCACACCGCTAGTGATCACAAATTACTACTAATTATTAGAATCTTGATAAAATTATCTAAGACTTCTAATTATTGATAAATAAGATTATTTTGATATTTAATTCGCGACTTAAATATGCAAAACAACTAATCAAATTACATGAACAAAATCATATAATTATTATGCTTGGTAAAACTTGAACGATAAATAAGAAAGTGAATGAAAAATCAATGCACTAATCAAATAACATGTCTGTGATTTTAGGTTACATCCCTAACCAATTAAAAGAATTAGTTACTCATATTTTTTAGCAATCAAAGTAGAGCAAAGATAGAAATCAAACTACAGTCGCAGAAGGGTGTTAGCCGCTGCCACAATATTTGTTAAAGATCTTTACAGCTGCACTGAAGTTGCAACAATACTTCCAGCTACTGTTGCAAACTCCTAAATTTCTGAAATTTTCTAAGGACTTTTATCGAACAGCTTATGTGCGTGAAAACTAGGGTGAGGAGATATGTAGAGGATATGCTCCGGGATGCGATTTAGACCTCTATTTATAGCTTTTTCTTCCTGGAACTCGAATCTGATAAACACCCAAGGCTAGTAAACCGACCTAAACCCTAATCTTATATCAATCCATCACCGTTCATCTTAAAATTCAACGGCTAGAGCACTAGTCAGTGGTTGTTTTTCAGTTCTTCAAGCTTATCAAAACTTTTCATTCCAACTAAATTCTCTCCCACGTAAATTATTCGGTACCAATGCAAGTTTCCTAGCCGCCTCAAACAATCAAATCTCCTCAATTCGTCATCCAAATCGATAGCAACCTCCATTATTCTTCACTGAATTCTCGATCACGTTTTGGAGTTCTAAAACGTATCAAACTCTACTAATTCTTCTTCCTTCTTTGTCGATGCCAAGAATACGCAGCTGCAGACTCTTCTTCATCACCGAGTCACAGCAGACTCGAACTCCATCAGCGAGAGCACATGAACCATATCTAGCTACACTCTGTGGTGAAGCTTGGTCACTACATCGACGGAAAGCTACCACCATTCCCTGTTATTCCACTTGTTTCATCAAACCATCCAACAACTCGAGCTTCCATCATCACTACTGCCAATAGAAGCAACCCATTAATGGAAGCAACCCATGATCACTGCCATCTCCATTAATACCAACTGCCATTAACAGCTCCAACTCCATCGTCAGCTTCACCGAGAACATCAACATACTGCCATTAATAGCAGTAACCCATCTCCATCGATACTGGCAGCAGCAACCCTCGTGTTCAACCTTTAGCTGAGCTTTATCACCATTGATCATAACAGTAATGACCATGCCAACCTTCTTCATCGATGTTTTGCTCAAACTCTCATATCCATCGTTGTCACATGAGAAGCTCGTATAGAAGATATCCATGCAGAAACCGCACGCTGGATTTTCTGTTTTGAATTTGAAGATGGCAACCCAGAGTAATAAGACGTCTGTCTTTAACAAGATTTAAAATGCTGGTTACCCCCTTTGTAATAGAGTGTATTGTGCTTAGCATATCCCTCGAACCTGGATGCCTCTTAAACAAATAAGGTGTGCTAATAGCAACCCCTTAGGAAATGACCATTTTACCCTTTTTGTCTTCCAAGTTCTTATTTTGCTCACTCATAATGACTCCGTTCTTTTGCCGCTGGATTTATATTTTCGCCCTCTTCAAGATGAAAAGTAGAAATCTTATACTTGACCCATCTCCACTTAGTCTTTGGCCCATCTCCACTTGTAACTAGTTTCTTTTATTGCACAATTAAGTGTCAATTCACTTCTTTTGGATGATTCACCAAATAAAAAAAAAATAAGAGAAAACAAGGGTAATATACAATAATTTGCAAGAAAACCAACAAATACTAACATGGAATTGACACTAATTATATGTGAAATATGCACTTATGAAATTCCGCCACACTTGGCTTTTGCTAGTCCTCGAGCAAACTAAACTAAACTACAACAACTCCTTCTCGTCGAGGATACGGTCACACTTAGCGCGTATGACAAGCCTTTAAACCCCTAGGTGTCCCTAGTGGATGAGTTATAGTATCGTGAGGGCATACGGGAGGTATACCAACAAAACCTACTCCAACTTCAAAGCGTTTCAGCGTCCCAAGCATTCAAAGAGCTATGAGGACATAGAGTTTCTGCATGCTAGTAATAAGAAGTTAGAAATACCAGAGAACATATTCATTCTTAAATCTTGAGTGAGAAATAACCACACCATAATGAGAGAACGCGTGTTTGAGAACGACCAATAAACATTTCGCCTCGACTTCTACCTCACTTAAAAGGGTTTTATGATAATTGCACTCAATAAGACGACTTTTTTATGGGTCTCACATGTGTGCAGGTAGGAATGAAGAGAGAAATCCTACACACGTTGAATGGTAGGAAGGAAACCTTCCGAATTATTTTTGGAGTCCCACAAGATCGTGGGAAATAAAAGACTTTTTTCTGATGATCTCTAAGAAAGGAAATCAACCACTATAGCAAGGATGAGAGTACTTACCACCTTCACATCCGATCTGCAGTGACAAAAGCACCACTCTCATAGCATCCAATAGAAACGTAGTCTTTCAGCTCGTCTTCTTCATCTTCTTGGTCTTCGTCTTCGGGCTTCAACTGTTGATGATAAACTCTTGAACTTCGTAGAACTTCGACAATTAGTAACTCTTTCTCTTCAATTCCTTGTTGCTTGAAACTTCTTCATAGATTTTTCTTCTTCCCCATGGCTTTATTAAATGAATACAAAAAGAAATACAAACCAAAATAATACAAAGAATTTCTCTTGTCTCTTTTTTTTCCTTTTTTTTTATTATTATTTTTATTTTTTTATTTTTTTTATTATCTTTTTTTTGATTGATGACAAGAGAAATAACTACAAACTGAAATTGTTATGGCCATGGGATAAGTACTTTACCGCTTGATTCTTCACAACTTGTATTATCTTCATATGATAAACTTCAATATAATTCTCATCTTTTGATTTTCTTCGCTCTTGTAAATAAGTATTCAACTTGAATATATAATTTCGCTCCTTATGTGTAAGTCTTCAACATGTATATAAAAATATGCTCATTGTATGTTGCTTTACTTGGATATGAACTTTGCTTTTCCCTGTATTGTTGCTTGTAAACCTCAAACGTCTTCAACTTTCCTTGTAGATTTTGATGTCGCTCCCTTGTTGATGATGGTTGGTTTCTATGGACCTGTCGTTGGCGAAAGAGAGAATGGTGCTAACTGCAAATCAAACTACAAGAAGGTGATTTTCATCTATGGACATCACCCTCATGATTGACAAAATTAGCACTCAAGAGATCAAAGAGTAGTGCTTCTATTGGTGGGAGGTTGGGTAGCTCACCATTCTACCCGGAATTAACGTATGGTGACATACACTCAAAAGAAAGCTCTTTAGTCAACTACAAAGAAAATTTGGTCTGGTGCCTCTGTTGATTTGAAAATAGGTAGTCTCCACTAAAGATTTATCAACAACTCTAATAATTCATTTCTACCTTCTCCCCATTTGCATCACCGGCATGATTAAATCCATTATTTAACACTCCAATTCGTAAGAAATCCGAACGTAGTTCTCTAACACTTCCAAGTTCAGTTATGTCGGTTAGAATTCTCTATGTAAACATACCTAGAAGCATTCTAGTGACTCTAAGATATATACAAGTTGGAGGTTTGTTATGAAAAATTTTAAAAACTCTATATGCAAAATACTCCCCCACACTTAAACTTTACATTGTCCTCAATGTGCAAAAATAAAAATTCTGAATTCAGACGAAGCAGCAGAAAAAAAACAAAAACTGTACAAATTGGTAAAGAATTTGTAAAAACTCCATTTCACAAAAGTTATTCATATACGTGTTTTCTACAAAGTGTTAAAATGGCTTAGTGTTTTGAGAAACGGTCTGATAGTTATGGTCTCTGGAATGAACTACGTGCAGTCTGAATATTTCTGACAAAAAGGTATTCGTCATGATTTTCTTCTAAAAATATATTCCGGAGAAATTAAACATGGGGATGCAAATATGATATGAAAACAACAAAAACAAAAAGTAAAAGGGTTTAAGATACAAAACCTATGGGTTGCCTCCCATTAAGCGCTTAGTTTAACGTCTTTAGCTCGACTGTAGACTCTTTGGCTACTCCTTAGCCTGTGTCTACGACATTAGCATGAACAACACTAGGATACCGCAATTCTCCAAAAATATTAAAGCGAATCTTTTCATCATCGAATTCCATAGTGAGAGTTCCTTTGTCAACATCAATAACGGTTTTGGACGTTTTTAGGAAAGGCCTCCCCAATAACAGCGTTATAGATGTATCCGACCCGCTATCCATTTCCAATACAACGAAATCAGCTGGAAATACGAGTTTATTCCCATGCACAAGCACATCTTCAATAATACCTCTAGGATAAACATTAGAACGATCAGCTAGTTCAAGAACAATACGGGTTTCTTTCAAAGGACCCAAATTCAAAGACTCATAAATAGATGCAGGCATAACATTAACCGATGCTCCTAAATCAAGCATGGCTTTTCCAAACCTTTTATTACCAATCACAACAGGTATATCGAAACTACCGGGATCCTTGCATTTAGGTGGAAATTTCTTTTGGAGGATAGCAGAAACATTTTCTCCCACACTCATCACCTCATTATCGGTTAATCTTTTCTTGTTGGTGCATAAGTATTTCAAAACTCTAGCATATTTAGGAACTTTCCTAATTGCATCTATCAACGGAATATTAACATGAATCTTCTTGAGTACATCTAAAATCTCCTTGTCTTGTTCCACCTTTTTGTTAGCAAACCTGCCAGGAAACGGTAAAGGAGGAACATAAGTAGAAACAAGAGGTTTAGAGTTCGTTTTAGGTACCTCCTCGGTTTGGGAAGAGTCACTAATCTCTTTCTCCAAGACCGGCCCCTTGGGGTCTTTTCTTTTCTCAGCATCTTTTGGTTGCACAGTTCGTGTACCACTTCTCAATGTCACAACATTAACAGTTTCTATAGGATTAATAGGTTGAGAAGGGAGTTTCCCACTATTCTTTGTTCCCAAAAGGTTCAATCTACCTGCCATGGCGCTCATTTGTGTCTGCAACTCCTTGATTGCACCATCAGTTGTTTGTTGATTCTTTTGCACCATTATGGTTAAATTCTTCATCATAGAAAGCATCTCTGATGATTCTGAATTCTGCGTTTGTTGAAAACCACTAGGACGATTGAAAACCGGTCCTGGAGTTGCTGCTTGCTTGTTTGCATAACTGAAATTGGGATGATCTTTCCATCCTGGATTGTAAGTGTTGGAATAGGGATCATATTGCTGTCTCTGTTGATTCGGGAATACTGCATTCACTTGTTCAGCTTCTTCTTCATAAGAGGGAATGATTATTGCGGCCATTTGTTGCCTCATCTTCTCCATATTACCAATCCTATGTTCTAAGTGCGGTGAAGAAGTAACCTCATTAACCTTTCGATTCATTGACATACCTCTTGTGTTGAATTGTTGCGTGTTTGCAGCCATATTTTCGATTAATTGTGTTGCTTCATCAATGGTTTTGTTTGTCAAAGCACCACCACTAGCTGCATCGATATGATTTCTATCGGATTGGAGAAACCCATCGTAAAAATATTGCACTATGAGTTGCTCAGAGATTTGATGATGTGGGCAGCTCGCTAACAACTTCTTGTACCGTTTCCAGTAGTCGCAAAGAGTCTCATCGGTTATTTGTTCAATCCCACTAATTTCTTTACTAATAGTTGCTGCTTTAGAGGCGGGAAAGTACTTTTCTAAAATGCTTTATGCATCTCATTCCATGTTGTGATACTTCCAGGTGGAAGACTATAAAACCATTCTTCTGCAGAATCAATCAAAGAGAACGGGAAAGCTGTCAGTAAAGCTCTTCCTTGATCAGTTCCAGTTGGCTTCAAACTTGTCCACCTATGTGGAAACAGTAGTAAATGACGATTTGGATCGTGTCCTTGAATCCCTTTAAACTTCGGTAATCAATGAATCAACTGAGATTTGAGCTCAATTGATTCTTCCAAGTTGACACATAACTTCTGTTGGTCAAACGATGGGGATGTCAGATCTTTGAATGTCCTCCTGGGAGGTGGAGGTGGTGGAGATGCGTCATTTCCCTTGGTTTCCCTGGTTACCAGTGTTTTGGTTGTTCGTTCCTCCAACCATCTCTTCTTTTTGTGCTTTTCGAGGTTCTTGTAGTATTGTTCCTCTCCGAGTTGAAATTCCGCACCTTTGGTAATCCTAACGTTTGTATGCCAGAGGTCAAGTACTGAAACAAGAGTCTCAAAAACAAAATTAAAAACTAAAATAAGAAATCAAAAAAAAAAAAATAACAATCTGCTATGCCTTCCTGGAAGCAGCGCCAAAATTTGGTCGGTTGTCAGCCAAGCAAAAATAATTTAAATTCTTTCACTTCATAATTATAAATAAGAACAGATTCGTTCCACAGGGAGATATGGGTTGTTTAATTGTTTTTGAAAACTTATGTAAATAGGGAGGATTTTGTTGTTTAAAAATAATTTAAATTAAAAACAAAAGTTAAAAAATGTTTTAAGAAAATATCAGAGGAAAAAGATGGTTAAGGAATTCACCGTCCATCACCACACATGTTAATCAATCAAGCATCATTCACACACTCATTCACCAATAACCCTAAAGTATCCCCAATCGGTGTATATACTTCGTTACGTTTCCACAAATCAACAAATAATGCAATAGCAATTATATGAATTCTTTTACAAAAAATAACCTAATGCTTATCGCTAGAAGATTCAACTCGAGGAAAGCTTTAAAATCTATGAGACGGCTTATTCATATGCAATACAGACACAATCGTGGTATATTCAACCTAGGCCAAGTTTTACTTGTGACTTCCTTCACGATTTACACCGCTAGTAATCACAAATTACTACTAATTATTAGAATCTTGATAAAATTACCTAAGATTTCTAATTAGTGATAGATAAGTTTATTTTGATATTTAATTCGCGACTTAAATATGCAAAACGACTAATCAAATTACATGAACAAAATCATATAATAATTATACTTAGTAAAACTTGAACGATAAATAAGAAAGTGAATGAAAAATCAATGCATTAATCAAATAATATGTCTGTGATTTTAGGTTACATCCCTAACCAATTAAAAGAATTAGCTACTCATAATTTTTAGCAATCAAAGTAGAGAAAAGATAGAAATCAAACTACAGTCGCGCAGAAGGGTGTTAGCCGCTGCCACCATAGTTTTTGAAGATCTTTAGCAGCTGTGCTGAAGTCGCAACATTACTTCCAGCTACTGTTGCAAACTCCTAAATTTCTGAAATTTTCTAAGGACTTTTATCGAACAGCTTATGTGCGTGAAAACTAGGGTGAGGAGATGTGTAGAGGAGATGCTCCGGGGATGCGATTTAGACCTCTATTTATAGCTTTTTCTTCCTGGAAGTTCGAATCTGATAAACACCCAAGGCTAGTAAACCGACCTAAACCCTAATCTTATATCAATCCACCACCGTTCATCTTAAAATTCAACGGCCAGAGCACTAGTCGGTGGTTGTTTTTCAGTTCTTCAAACTTATCAAAACTTTTCATTCCAACTGAATTCTCTCCCATGTAATTGATTCGATACCAATCCAAGTTTTCTAAGCGCCTCAAACAATCAAATCTCCTCAGTCCGTCATCCAAATCGATAGCAACCTCCATTATTCTTCACTGAATTCTCGGTCACGTTTTGGAGTTCTAAAGCGTATGAAACTCTACTAATTCTTCTTCCTTCTTTGTCGATGCCAAGAATACGCAGCTGCAGACTCTTCTTCATCACCGAGTCACAGCAGACTCGAACTCCATCAGCGAGAGCACATGAACCATATCTAGCTACACTCTGTGGTGCAGCTTGGTCATTACATCGACGGAAAGCTACCACCATTCCCTGTTATTCCACTTGTTTCATCAAACCATCCAACAACTCGAGCTTCCATCATCACTACTGCCAATAGAAGCAACCCATTAATGGAAGCAATCATCAACTTCCGTACTCTTTCGTCAACCACTCACTCTCTCCATTTCTGTCATCGATCACGATCATCATCTTTAATAGTTCATGGCTAACCTTCCTTGAGTTCTTATTTTATCATCCGATAATGGCAGCACAGCAAAATCGGACTCCAATGATTATCAGTACACTCCATCGCCGGCAATATGATCACTGCCATCTCCATTATACCAACTGCCATTAACAGCTCCAACTCCATCGTCAGCTTCACCGAGAACATCAACATACTGCCATTAATAGCAGTAACCCCTCTCCATCGATACTGGCAGCAGCAACCCTCGTGTTCAACCTTTAGCTGAGCTTTATCACCATTGATCATAACAGTAATGACCATGCCAACCTTCTTCATCGCTGTTTTGCTCAGACTCTCATATCCATCGTTGTCACATGAGAAACTCGTATAGCAGATATCCATGAAGAAACTGCACGCGGGATTTTCTGTTTTGAATTTGAAGATGGCAACCCAGAGTAATAAGATGTCTGTCTTTAACAAGATTTAAAATGCTGGTTTCCCCATTTGTAATAGACTAGACTGTGCTTAGCATATTCCTTGAACCTGGCTGCCCCTTAACCAAAAAAGGTGTGCCAATAGCAATCCCTTAGGAAATGACCATTTTACCTTTTTTGTCTTCCAAGTTCTTATTTTGCTCATAATTTCTTCATACGAACTCATAATGACTCCGTTCTATCGCCGCTGGCTTTATATTTTCGTCCTCTTCAAGATGAAAAGTAGAAATCTTGTACTTGAACGAGCTCCACTTAGTCTTTGGCCCATCTCCACTTGTAGCTAGTTTCTTTTATTGCACAATTAAGTGCCAATTCACTTCTTTTGTATGATTCACCTAATAAAACACAAATAAGAGAAAACAAGCATAATATACAGTAATTTGCAAGAAAACCAACAAATACTAGCATGGAACTGACACTAATTATATGTGAAATATGCACTATCAATACATCAAAGGAAGGTGCATTCAAGAGCAAATTCTTCTAGCTTCTCATATGGTAAATGAGATGAAAAAGAAAAGAAGGGGTGGAAATGTGGGGCTAAAACTAGATATTTCACAGGCATATGATTCAGTCAACTGGGATTTCTTGTTGAAGGTGCTAAGTAAATATGGATTTTCCAATTCTTGGTGTGAGTGGATACATACTATTTTTAAGTTAGCAAAGATTTCAGTAATGATCAATGGAGGTCCTCAAGGTTTCTTCTCTACTGAAAGGTGTTTAAGACAAGGATATCCCTTGTCACAATTCTATTTGTCTTAATGGAGGATGTTTTAAGAAGAAACTTAACTCAAATGGTGCAAAATGGAGATATTGAACCCATGGTTATTAGAAAAGGTATTCATCCTACACATCTGTTTTTTGCAGATGATGTATTTATATTCTGCAATGGAGGGAAAAGAGTATTCATAATCTTCTGAGCTTATTGGATTCTTATCAAAAAGCTTCAGGTCAATTAATCAATACATCAAAAAGCAAACTTTTTATTGAAGGCGCTACATCTGTCAGAAAAATTCAGATTCAGCAAATGATGCAGATGGATATCAGTAGCTTTCCATACAAATACCTTGGAATTATTATTCATCCTGGTAGAGTTAAAGCTTCCAAAATATGGCCAATGGTGGAGATGATGCAAAAGAAGCTTGCAGCTTGGAAGGGTAAACTATTGTCATTTCAAGAAAGGTTAGTTCTTGTTAAATCAGTCTTATGCAATATTCCAATATACAAAATGGCTATTTATAAGTGGCCATCTTCAATCATTAAAACTTGTGAGAGAATAATAAGGAATTTCCTTTGGGATGGTGATGGTGAGACTAGGAAATACAATACCTTAGGATGGGAAAATGTTTGTGTTCCATTCAGTGAAGATGGCTTAGGCATTCAAAGATTAGAAGTCCTTAACAAAGCCTTACTAATGAAGAATCTATGGAAAATTCTCAATTCCAATTAAGAATGGGCTTTATTCATCAAAGCAAAATTCATGGACAAAAATAATCAATGGAGCAAAAATTGGCATATGTCTTCTACATTGATAGGATTTAAATGGGATTGGGAATCCTTAAAAGAGAACATTAGGTGGTGCATTAGGGATGGACAAAAAATTTCCTTATGGTTTTATCATTGGATTGGAGATTCTCCTATTATAGAATCAGTAGGATTCACTGCATTTGTTAAAGAAAACATTCATCTTAAAGTTGCAGATATTTTGACAGATAATGAGTGGAGAATTCCAAGTGAAATCCAACAGTATTTACCTTCCTTAAATCTGCCAAATGTTGGAGGTGGTAAAGATTAATTAGTCTGGATTGGTGATCTCAAAGGAAAGTTTACCACTTCCTCTGCAATTGAAATGATAAGATTCAAGAAGCCAAAACTGCAATGGCCTAAGAAAATTTGGAATTCTTTTCTTCATCCAAGTACTGCCAGTAATGTATGGAAGATAATTCAAGGTATATATATGGATGATATGACAATGGTTAACCAAGGATATGAAATAGTTTTCAGATGTTGCATCTGTCAAGAAGAGCAAGACAACATGGATCACCTCTTGTGGACTTGTAACTTTAGTTATAACATTTGGAACTGGATATGTTCCATTTTTGATTTTAAATGTCCAAAATCTTTTGAAGATTTATGGAAAAGTGCAAGAAATAGAAGCCCCTTGATAAAAGAAGTATGGATTACAGCAAGCTGCTCTATAGTGAAAGAATTATGGTTTCAGAAAAATAGGAAATACTTTGATAATGTTAATCCTAATGTTCGGCATTTCAAAAGCAGAATTATGAAAATGGTGTGGGAAGGTGGTTTGAGAATTAAAGCTAACAAATAGGATCAAAATTATGATCAAGATATAATCCTTTTCTTCAAGCTTGGCACCAGAAGAATCAAATTCCAAGAAATCAAAGTTTGTCATTGGAAAGCTCCCAGTTTTGGTGTAACCTTATTCTGTTGTGATGGAGCTTCTTTGGAAATCCAGGATTAGAAGGATTCGGGGTTGTAGTCAGAGATCATTTGTATCAGGTAATCTGCACTCTAACTGGAGGTTTGGGTATAACCACTAATTACATTGCAGAAGTCTTTGTTGTGACTTGTGCTGTTGAATAGAAGCTTGGAAATATAATCATCAGCTCAGATTCTCAAACAGTCATAACTGAATTTACCTCTGGTAAAATTCCTTGGTTCATCAAAATGAGGTAGAGAAGAACATCTAGTCAACTAATGTCTATTAGGTTCTGTCATTGTTATAGGGAAACAAAATTTTCTGCAGATGTTGTTGCAAAGAAGGGAACTCAGCTTAGAGCAGGTGAAAGACAAATTTATATGGGAAGACCCCCTTTGTTATCTAGAGTTGAATTTCCATGCATAAACTACTACAGATTTAGCTGAAATATAAAGCTATCTGAAGTTTTATTTCCTGGGCCTTGTTGTTGGGCCTGTTCTTTTAGATTCCCTTTGAGTTAGGCTTCATTTTAGTTTTGTTTTTAATTCATATTTTGTTGGATGTAACTCTTAATTCTTTTTAATAAATTTCATGTGATTCAGAAGAAAAAAAAACATATAAAAATTCACGAGCATCATTTCCACCTCCTTTTACCTTTAAGTATGGATCAAACTTTGTTTTTGTCAATTGACAAAGTGTCAAATTTAGACCTCAACTCTATCATAGAATTCTCTTTATCCTTCTGCTTATTCCCTGAGAAAGGGTATCTTTCTCCTATAGGATTATTGGGATGCCAATGTGGCTTCCGAGATGGCCTCGAGTCTTAAAATGGTTTTAAACCCATGACTGGAAAAAAGTACACATAAATCAATACAAAACCAAAACATATTTGGAAATGGAACACAAAATTACATGTAGAAGACCAACATTCCCTGCAATTTTTGTTTCATTCCACCTCGAAGATTTACAAAAACTCAAGTAAGTAAGAAAGGGTGGCGGGGCCCCACGAGTACTTAGGTACCTCGTTCTGCTTCGGATCAAGACTGCAAGTCTTTAACAACTGTAGATAACAAGCACTGAAGCTGTTACCCGATAAATCGAAAAAAATTGATGGTGCCAAGAGCATACATCAAGTAATCTATAATTGTATGTCTAAATTTTGTTTCGTCTATCACCACCTTTCTGTCTTTTTTCTTTACTAAAGAGTTCTCAAACTTTTATCTCAAACGACCCAAGTTAATCTTTCTTGCAATGAGAACTGATACAAAAGATTCATCCGCTTCTCTTTGTGTCCTTTTTGCTCTAGGTTTTTCTCCGCTACCAATCTCAAACTCTTCATCAGCTTCATTTACGCCCCATCTAAGACATTCTCTTACCAACACATGAAGATCTTTAAAATGAAGAGAGTTGTTGAAACCCTTCAATACGACTTTTCCTTCATATATCAGTGATTTGGAAAGCATCATCTGAAGTGATAATCCTCTCATCGAATGGAAAATAAAAAGTCATAGTTTCAGGACATAATCTTTCCCTAAATCCATAAAAAATAACAACATCATATTCCTTATGTGCATACTCAATTCCAGGCCATAACCCCAAATATTTTACCAAATCTACCACCGCTTCGCTTTATTATCCAACGACCAATACTTCGCCTTCTGGTGTTTCAATTTCGGGACCGCTTTTGCATAATCCTACATAAATCATAAAAATGTTATTGTTAATAAACAATGATAAATAAATTAAAATAAAATATATAATCTTAGAAGATGGCTCTGACTTAAGGCCGGTGTACCTGCTAGGAAGAAAGTTTCCTTGGGACTTTTATCCGATGATGGCTCTGACTTGAGGCCTGCTGACATTCTTGTCCATAATTGGATAAATGGTTAGGATACTTGTTTTGACGTCACTGGGGTTTCTCCTTTCACAGGTAAAGGGGTTCGTGATTTCGTACCTGGCCTTGCTATCTCTAATTCTGTCACTTGAAAGCGTAAAAAATATTTGGATAAGTGTAGTGCTCATGGTTATGGTCTGGGTGTCTTAGCTTCTCCACCCTTGGTGATCTTGGGGATGACATGGTGGTTTTTATGAAAAGATTGAGGTGGTGCATAGCTAGTCGTGAATTCCATGACAAACTTTATTTTCTTCCACAGGATAGGGATTGTCATTCAAAAAAGGGTCGGTGCGCAGCTTGTTGCGAGGTTACCGACCATCTCCATTGTAATTGAAGAATTGGAGTATTAGTATCATATGAATAAATATATTTTGAGAAAATAAAATCTTAGAAGAACTCCTAGAATTATATCATTATGTACGCTCGATAAACCCTTGCAGCCTATAAAATTTCGTAACCAAACAAGATTGACCTATCTCTTGCCTCACCTCAAGGTCTACCATTCTCCTTATCGGGTAAAAACATCATATTATCATTAATTTGTCTTGCCGTAGGTGGAGGTGGATATTTGTTTTCTTTTTCTTTGCATTTACCATTAGCTTCCTTTGTTCTAGCCGATGGACCAACACTTGTTCGACCGTTTCTTCTTCTTGAATGTCACCAATTTCTTGATTTCGTTATTGAGAAACGTAAGTGCACGTTCACAAATCTATTATTTTCTTGTTCTACCAATGGAAAGTGCACCTTTCTTACTTTTGTCTGCAGGTATGTTGCGACGATGGGTTAGAGTCCGCTCATGCGTCTTAGTGTTACTTCTTATGTTATCTCTTTCTTTTCTTTTCCTCTATTCCTAAAAATGTTAAAAACTATGTTTAGCAGATACATATTGAAAAAGAGGGGGTCTAACAACCACACCCAATATTTCTCTTAGAAATCTGTATGGACTAACTCGAATATACTTTCAAGAGAATCAATCTTAAGAAAAGTATATCCAAGAGTTGTATCTCTGTTTCACAATGTAATCAGCAAATCAAAGAGATAGAAATACGCGAGCCTGATTATTATGTGAAACAACTTGAACGGTACTAAAGACCAATGTTCAAGTGTCAATCAATTTAAATCAAAGATCAAAAGTTGTATTATCTAATTGATTGAACTACGCACAACCTGTGATATTTCAATTATATAAAATATAATGCGGAAAATAAATAACAACACCAGAAGTTTTATTAACGAGGAAACCGCAAATGTAAAAAAAAAAAAAACGGGACCTGGTCCATATTTGAACACCACACCCTATTAAGCCGCTACAGACACTAGCCTACTCCATGTTAACTTCGGACTGGAATGTAGTTGAGCCCTAACCAAGTGTCACACTGATCAAGGTACAGTCGCGTTCCTTACGCCTCTAAAACCACGCCGGATTCTGTGCACTTGATTTCCTTAGCTGATCTCACCCACAACTAAGAGTTGCTACGACTCAAAGTCAAAGACTTGATAAACCAATGTGTCTCACACATAAAAGTCTATTGAATAGATAAATCTGTCTCCCACAGAAATACCTATGAGTTTAGTTCCGTCTTTTGATAAATCAAGGTGAACATGAACCAATTAATACACCAGACTTATATTCCCGAAGAATACCTAGTAATATCAATCACCTCACAATAATCTTAATCGTATGGTAGCGAAACAAGATATTGTGGAATCACAAACGATGAGAAGATGTTTGTGACTACTTTTTATCTTGCATATCGGAGATTAACTCTCAAGCAAATCTTAGAGAAGATAATACTCAATACGATAGAAAATAACAAGATCAGAACACGCAACTACAAAGAAAATAGTTGGGTTTGGCTTCACAATCCCAATGAAGTCATTAAGTCGTTAACCTACTAGGTTTTGGAAAAATCTAAGGTTAAAGGAGAATCGACTCTAGTCGCAACTAGTATCACACAAGAGGTGTGGGGATTAGGTTTCCTAGTTGCTAGAGTTCTTCCTTATATAACAAATCAGGGTTTGCAATCAATGTTAAATTGGTAACAAAGTATTCAATATTCACCGTTAGATGAAAACCTGATTAGACTCAAGATAATATCTTTCAACCGTTAGATCGAACTTAGCTTGTTACATACAAATGAAAAGTGACTTCATTTAGATATGGGTAATCGTACCTAAATGTGTACACCTTTTTTGGCTCAACAATAGTTAACCGAAGTTAGCCATATGAACACTTTCATATCAACATTGGTCATCTTAACCATAAATAGTTCAAATGACTCAAATGAAACTAGTTTTAGAGTTGTTCAATTGTCTATATTCTCATAAAACTATACAAGACACAATTGAAGCAAAATAGATTTGATTCACTCGAATCAATTCATGAACATTATAGCCACGGTTTGCAAAAGATTGCATTCCTTAATATATAAATGTATTAGTTCATGAACAAACCGATTTTAGAACATAACCTACTCAAGTATGCATACCGGTACGCATACCTTCCAAACTCAGTTGAATTTCCGGAACTTGAAACTCACGCCGGTATGCATACTAAGTTCCCGGACATTCATTAACCAGCCAGTACGCATACGAGTATGCATACTATGGTTCCCAGACTTGGAATAACTTGCAACAGTTAGCATACAAGTACGCATACTGTGTTATATCTAATCATGGTTATTTTTTCTAAACTCCCATTTAAATCATTGAAACATTCTTAGATGACGAAAATAGTTGTCTCACACAAACTATTAGCTTCAAAGCAATTTTCAAGTAATCGAATGATCAATACGAAGCATTCCGAGTCTACATCAAGTGACTGTCTCATACAAATCATGTAAGATGTTACAAGGCGATTTTCACATGATCATCTTTTGACTTTCGTCAAGAATATAATATGAACTTGGTTAAAGCGAAAGCTAACCAACACATATTTCGAGAAATATGTTAGGGAGTTAAAATCATCTCGAAATATTGAATGTGTATAATCGAAGTCTATATAGTTATACGACTTTTGTCTCAAATAGGAGATATATTAGATAGATTTTTAAGTGATAGATGGGTTCAAGTCCACATACCTTTTGTTGATGAAATTCCACAAGCTCCCCTTAGTAGTTCTTCGTCTTTAATCGATGAACGTCGTGAAGTATAATGCTCCACTACACTTTATATCCTAATCCGAGACTTAGCTATAAGTAGACTAGAAATCAAGATTTATAGTTTTGGAAACTAAACTTGACAAACAAGCTTGAGATAGCAGTGCTTGCGATTTCGATCGAGTAGTGCTCTAACACATATGACAAAGTTCGATACATTAGATACGACCCAACAAAAAAAAAGTCTACTACTTACTGTTGAGACATTGGATACAGAAAAAGCGGAAAAAATTAACTACAACTGGGAATTTAGAACTTCCTAACCGTACATATTAACTTTCGTCTAGGAAATACGCATTACGATAGGAAAATTCCTAACCATAAACTGATTTTTTTTTGCAACTCAGGACAACTTACGGATAGGAAACAACCATTATGGTTGGAATTTTTTCCGTTACGGATGCGAAGCAATCACTACGGTCGGGAATTTTTTCTTTTACGGTTGGGAAATACCTAGATGTAAGCCTAACAAAAACCAATAAAATCTATTTTCTGGAAATCATAACTATGTACGGCTAGAAAATATTCAATTACGGTTGGGAAATTATATACTTACTGCTGGAAAAAACAACCGTAAAAAGCATTTAAGGTTGAGAGTTTTTATTTTCTCAACCGTAGATACAGCTGGGAGTTCATAGTTTCCCAACCATTATGGTTGGTTTATAATTCGGAAAATAAGAACTCCTAGCCGTAAACAATTCAGGAACCCAATTTTAAAACCTAATATGATCCAATCTCACCTACTAAACAATCAAAAGCAGAAATAACTAGTGAGTTTTTCGATTGTTATCTAATAGAAATCATTTTTGGAGTATTAGCTTGTATTTCAATTTCTTCATTCACTAATTCACCATTTTTCAGTTCAACATCGTTATTTGAAAATGAACCAGTTGAATTCACTACACGCCTTCCATTTTGTTGATTTTGATTGTTACCTTTGTTCACTTACTTTGTCCTCATTTTTTTTCATAAAAACAGTTTAATTGGCGATGAATAATTTCGAGAATCGACGATTGATTGTCGTTAAAGAAGAAAAAATAGGGAGAGGGGCGATAAAGTGTTAACCATAGCTCGGTTAAACTCACCAAGCATGGGTATGTCAAGTTTGGTTGTCATATTTTAGTGTGTCAAAACTCATCTATTAAATACTAGAGTCAACTTCGTTTAGGTTAGACTAGAAAATATAGGAATATTGAGACATAAAAGTGTTACCCCGAAGACCTGAAGAATGTGAAGAAGTAGCGTACTACAACGACGACATCATCCTTACACTTGAGGTTAATAATATTGACTTGAACTGTTTCATTCCTAACGTATCTTTCAAGTCGTGCTATATTGAAAACATAACTGGGAAGCTTTATATACTGTACATATTGTATAATACTCTAGTGATGTAACATGATCATAATATTAGGGAATTAAACTACGAAGTATAACACTTATCTTTTGAACTTCGTAGATATGACATCGACATAACCTTGTACATATTGTTATGATCATGTGAATGGGTTATGGTGAAGATTTCGTCCTAGGAAACAATGTTTTACATTCGTTTAAAGGAAGTACATTCATGAACTTGTTTCGTGAATCGAAAGGGAAATCATTGGGATTATTGGTCCGGCTATTCATTGCAAATCTTTGGATGACCAATATATGTGAGGTAGTAGAACCGATCTTAACTATGTTAAGTATCTTGGTATAACTAATCACAATGCCTGACTTACGATTTGGTATGACTGGTTTTTATTAACTGGTGTAACCGATCCTAAGTAATCACCATTTGTTGGTATGATCGATCCTTGTAATTGGTGTCCGATCCTAGTAATTGGTGTGACCGATCACGAGTGTTGTGTAATCGATCCTTGTTATTGGTAACCGGTCCTGGTAACTGGTGTAACCGATCACAAGTAATACTATGTGAAGATGGAACCGATCCTTGTAATTGGTGTGACTGATCCTAGTGACTGCTGTGACTTATCATAAGTAATTCCATATTGAGGTATAACCTATCCTAGTGATTGGTAGAACCGATTGAACCCATGTATGTGATTTGGTATTTGATCAATCACATAAGTAGTCTTGGAATACAGGGAAACCAATTCTAAACTTGTCTGGAAGTGTGGTATGACCGATTCTAATAATGTAAATCCATGTGAATATGAAATAAGGATTTACAGTGAAAAGATGCCAACATACGTTGAACACGAGTAGTAACTCTTATCATTTATTGTTCAAAGATATTCCTTATTACTCAAGGTGATCCTGTGCCGAAATAAATTGAGAATCTTATAATTAAGGTTTGCGATTTTATATGCTTTAATTACCAACAATTAAATGCATATCTCTAGTGAATAAAAATTAGTAATGTGCATTTACTAATTGGATATTTTCTATTGAGAGATTTCGGAAATATTGGACAAGCATTTATTGGACTTAGGAAAACCGAATTTTTCCATTCATTGCAAATCTTGAGAATATTTTCGGTTTTGGAAATTCCCCGATGTCCAAATATTCTTGGTATATAAATAGCTAAGTTTGCATTTCTAGCAAACTATCCTAAGATCCAGACAAACTTCATTTCTTGTTGTTTCTGGTTGAGCCATCTATTCAGAGAGGAAAGTATCCTAATTATGTGAAATCTTTTTACGACCGCTCGTTAAAAGACTTATGTGGGATCAAGAAGCTCCACGAGTATCGTTGGTGGGAAACTAGGTAATTGCAGTGTTATTAGTTTTCAATTGATTTGATTGATTAACGGTTGTTGAACCTTTGATTGCACCTAGTTTGTTTATTCTTGAGAATCTTCTTTTCTGATATAAGATTCACTCAAACTAGATCGAAGTATCGATGGGACCTTTAGAAATGATGTTAGATCTAAAGATATCTTGTGATAATCCATTGTTAACAGACTCTGTTCTGTGTATGATTGATCATAAGAGATCCAAGTGGTGTTGTGCAGGTTTTTGAAGATTAAAGAAGATTTGAAAACGAAGAATATTTCTTATTGGTTTTCGTATCTTGTGAATTGTGTGCACAAACCTTGATCGGTTGGGATCCAACTAGAATCAGATTTATTCGATTGATTAGTTGCTTGAGATCGGCATCACTTTATAGTTTCTCTTCGAGATCTACATTGATTGATTGCGAATCTAGACTTGACTATTTGGATAGTTAAAGTTAGATTGATCTAGTGATAAGCACGCAAGTGCACACTTTTATACCCATATTTGCACTAGCTAGGTCTCAATATTTTGCTAATACATTTTAGAGTTTTTACAGGAGATACAAGAAATTCTGTGCACCCGGAAAATAAACGGGTAAATTTCCATTGGCAAGTTGCGGCACCAGAGTCCGAGCCAGCGGAGTTTTCCAGTTCATATCTAGGCTAACTTGCACAGCCAGAGATGTGGTCCAGTGGGTGGAAGAAATGTCCCGTTTCAAACATGTGAGCTACATGAGGGGGCATAGAAAGTGAAACTTGGCCAGTTCTCCACCAATTCATCTTTCTCAATCAAAACAAAGAAAATTTCATTTCCTGCGTCTCATTCATTTCTTAACAAGAAGAAAAGGGGATCTGAAGTTCTTTCTTTCTCAAGCTGCCGGTTCTGTGGCTCTCGTTTAATGTGAATCGATTCTGATTTCACAAGAGGTGATAGATATGTCTATTTGGGAAGGAGTTTGTGTTTTGAATTTTAGTCTCGACTGATAAATACAACAACAGCAACAGTGAAGTTAGGGGAGTAGAAGATGGTGCTGAATCGATGAATCTGTGGGTTTTTTTGAAGTTAACTGAAATTAGGGTTCTTTGATTTCTTCTTGAGTTCGAGCTGGTTGTATTATGTGATTGCTGGAGTCGCAGAAAGCTGAAGTAAAGTAATGTTTCAGTCATGGTTTCTGCAGGTTGGATTCATTCAAACTCCATGAATCTTCAATCACCAGAGATTTTGAGGAAGAACAGCAGCAGAAGAAGATGGATTAAAGAAAATTAAGGTTGAACAGCGGAAGAAGGATCGATACCCCTGAGAAATTGATTTCTCAGGACTGATACCATGATAGCATTCACTTGATCGAATGACTACATGTTTACTGAGACGGTTTTGAATCAATATTTAATTAAGAGAAAGATATTTGTTTACAGGACAGACTTGACTCTATATAGCTCTCCTCTCTCGACTCGACTCAACTCAACTGACACTCTCACGTGTTGTTTACACAGTTACAATTCTCTCTTGCTGACACACTCATGACATCACACAGACACACTACTAATCACTACTCAGTCATATGTTATTAATGTTAGCATTCACTTGAGATCTTGGGAATTTAGGTTTGCAATTTCGTTTCTGATTGAAGCTTGATTCTTCTACCTCAACTGCTTAAATCAAATCAACGTTGGTAATCTCGAATTTCATCTTTTGCTTACTTCAGATTTGATTTTATGTGTCCGATTTCTACATCACTCTCTCAACAACATTCAGTCTTGTCTTCAAATTTTGTTTCCATCATAATTAGGTTTAAATTTGACCTAGTTATTTTATCAAATCCTACTAGTATTGATTCCTGAATCTATTCGATCTGAGCATGCCTATTTCTGCTATAACAGTTAGTTAGGGAGAAGCTTAATTTTGTTCCACTGGATAGTAAAGAACAATTCTTCTTAAATTCAGTAGAATATTGGGGTATGTGTGTGTGTTGATTGTTTGCTGCACCTCTGTGTGCTTAATCTTGCTTCGGTTAGCTCCTCCTCTCGATATTACTTTGGTACAGTCCTCACAGTGGTGGTATGTGAGTGAGTTGGTTTGTGTGTGTAATGATGAAACTGAAGATGATGCTATGGGATTTGGAGTTGGTGAGTTATATAAGTACAATTTGGAGTTCTATTTGTTGAGTTTGTATACACTCAGTATGCAACCTAGTATTCAGTTTGCATATGCATCATTATGCAACCTGTTGTTCTTCTACTTTTCATGCTCTTAGAATAATTCAGTTGAAGTGTTGTTTCAATGGTGCTTTTTACTTATTTAATAAGTGATTCATAGTGCACTGCTGCAATAAGTGAATAAGGGAAATCGGTGATTCCTACTGCCGGACACTTGACTCTGTGTTGCTCTGCTATTTTAGTTGCTGCTAAAGTGTTGCTATATCCTGGCACTTTGGATATTTTTTGTTGATGGTGAGTCTGCATACAATGGTATAATTCAGCTCTTGTGTCTGTGTGATTAAGACACCAAGTATACTTCGGTTGTAATGGTCTTGTTATGTTCATGATGCTTTCATATGTTCTGTTGAATATTGGCTTTACAACACACAAGTGCTTGTGTGGGACTTGACCTTCACCTTTGCTAATAGTTATGGTGTGTTATCCAAATTATCCCATAATTCAGTTTGGCATACAACATATAAGGTTACAAGCATGGATTCTCCAAAGCTTACTTCTCTGCAATAACTCAAGGTGCAGTCGAAGCAATTGTATTTTCACCACTGGTTAGTCATTGCAGCTGATAATGGTAGTTATAGTTGGTATTTTTGCAAGATGGTTCAAGGATATGCTGTCAGTGGCTCCTCTATGTGGATACTTGCTATAATTTGGTGTGAAGATGTTCTCTAAATGCTATTCCATCAGTTCTCCTTCTCAAACAACATTCCAGCTCCTGGTCTTACTTTTCCATATATGATAGTGACTATCACTACGGCACCAACAATTGCCAGCTGCTTGTTTACACCTGCTATTTCTCAAGATGCTGCTGCACCACCAACTGCCTTGCGACTATGTCTATTTCCAACTGTGGCATACAGTGCATAAACCCAAGCTTCATTGCAATCATTCCAATGCAAGTTTTGTTTTTATTAGTGGATTCTCCCTGCACGTAGTTGTCGTTTTCAGCTTGGTTATCTCTTTGGACTGGTGCGAATTTGTAGTCATTAATTCTCTATCTCTGCAACAAGTTAAATCGTCTGCAAGAATGGGTTCTCACGTTGTTCACTTTCCAGCTGTTGCTGCATCAGGTATGAGCTATTTTATGTGGTATTGCTACAACACCTACCCATTGCAACAATTCTTTCTATTTACGTGAGATCCTACTTCTGCATCAACAACTAATGTCTCTTCTACACCGTCTTTCATTTAGCCTCTTCTGAAGTATGCTGAAATTAGCTTGAGTACTGTACACTGAGTAGTGATTAGTAGTGTGTCTGTGTGCAATCTCAAGGTCTCTCTCTCCAAGCCACCTTAAGCTTGAGGGAGGGTAATAACATATGACTGAGTAGTGATTAGTAGTGTGTCTGTGTGATGTCATGAGTGTGACAGCAAGAGAGAATTGTAACTGTGTAAACAACACGTGAGAGTGTCAGTCGAGTCGAGAGAGGAGAGCTATATAGAGTCAAATCTGTCATGTAAACAAATATCTTTCTCTTAATCAAATATTGATTCAAAACCGTCTCAGTAAACATGTAGACATTCGATCAGTGAATGCTATCAGGCTGTGGACAGAAAGTGGTGATGGGACTCAGAAGTTCAGAGAGAAGACAAGTTGGTTCTATGGTCGGATTACTAAATATGGTTGAAATGGGTTTTATTTGGGAATTTTATGAAGAACAAAGAACACAGATTTGGGATTTTTGGTTCAATGATTCAGGGAACATGTTGAGCTCAATCGATGGTGATTTGGGGATTTTCGGAGTGCAAAGGCATGGGTGGTGATTCAATTGACGTGATTTAGCGCCTGCAGAATGAGTTCGATTGTGAACTGGTGATGCTCAAGGTGTCTCTTCTCAATCGATTTGCTGTGGAAGTATGGGGTTCTCGATTTGCTAGTGGTGAATGGATGACGGGATGAGCTCGAGGTGGTCCTTCTGTTAGCTGAAGTTGATTTCATATTGAGTCGAAGAACAGTGAATACAACCTGCTGGCAGAGATGAGTGGACGGTGCGATATTGGGACTTCACAAAGAAATACAGACTGAATAGGTTGCTGGTGGTGATCTCTGCGTCTGCCGGTAGCAAGAAATCAAGATGCTCAGTGGGTTAGAGAACAAGAAAGGCACTAGTAATGTGGTCAGACTTTGAAGGCAGTGGTGGATTTGTTCTAATATACACGATGGATTCTGTGTGGTGGCAGAGAGCATGGCTGTGAACCGAGATGGCAAGTTATGAATCTAGCTAATGGTTAGAACGGAACTGGTGCTGGTGGCTAGAAATTCGGAAAAGTGCAAGGAAAGAGGTGTAGTTGTAGCTGTTACCGGACTCAGTATTGGCTAGGGATGTCTATCTTCTAAGTTGAGAACAAACAATCTTTTATGATACTCATTGAGCCCTGAACCCTGAACCCTTCAGAGAAATACTCGTTGAACCTTGTTATTGATTGTTTTATGATTATTCCAAGACTTTGTATGTCATGTATACTTAGTACTAGGGATGTCTATCTTCTAGGTTGAGAACAAACAATCTTTTATGATAACTCTTGTCTATAAATCCTTAACGAAATATCTTCCGTGTATTAGTAGCTAGATTTGCAACTTCGTACGAGTGAATTTGAGACCCTGTGGTAGAGCATAAGTAAACATAGCTTACAACGGATTTCGTAGCCCTAATACTTCCATATTCTTGATTACAATCTTTATACAATTGCTTTATTTACCCCGTTAATTTATTCTCTTAATACAACAATCTTTGAAACATTGAATTTTGGTTAGTTAGTCCTTAATATTGATTAGTAGTTTTCACACTCCTTGAGGGAACGAACTGTGCTTGATTTTGTGTGCTCTTTTTGACACCGTGCACTTGCGGTAAAACAAAGTTGGTCCTCCGGTTCATCAAGTTTTTGGCGACGCTGCCGGGGAGTGGTTGCAAAACCCTCTCTAATTGATATTTAGACTTTCTAGTCAGTAGTTTAGGATTTATTTTATTTTTTGTAGTGTTCATTGCTTTGTTTTTAGTCTTTTCTTTTGATTTTTGTTAGTTCTTTTTGCTGATTTTGTTTGACTCTTATAGGTACCCTTCTTAGTTAGTTTGGACTGCGGCTTAGGAGGCAGTAACGAGCTCAAAGAGAGTAAGTGCTTGATTTACTTGCAAAGCTTTTGCAAGGTAAGTACGAATCAATTCTTTGCCTATGTTTGGTGTATGCAAGATATTCCGGTTGGTAGAAATAAATTTTCTCCATTATTTATGGCTGGAACAGATGATGAGGGTGATAACCCTCCAGTTAAGAGTTTGAGAGACTATATGTATCCAGGTAGAGTCTCTCAACGTTCATGCATTGTTTTGCCTGCTACTACAACAACTTATGAGATTAGGAACAATACCATTCAGGCTCTTCCCAACTTTTATGGTAAGGAGAATGAAAATCCTTACAATCACATCAGAAACTTCGAAGAATTGTGTGGTACGGTTAAAATTAAGAATATGTCTGATGAATACCTTAAGCTTAGGTTGTTCCCTTTCTCATTAAAGGATAAGGCAAAATATTGGTTAGATGCTTTGGATCCTTCGTCAATTAGGACTTGGGAATAAATGACAAAACTGTTTTTGAACAAATTTTTCCCTGGGCATAAGACTTCTGTCATTCATCAAAAATTAAATAGTTTTGTGCAACAACAGGGAGAGTCTCTCTATGACTATTTAGAGAGATTCCATGATCTTTTGTTGCATTGTCCACACCATGGATTTGATACTCCTAGGCTTACGTTGATTCTTTACGAAGGATTAGATCATAAAACTATGACCATGGTAGAGTCACTTTGTGGTGGTAATTTTCAGGATAAAAGTGCTGGAGAGGGGTATACTTTCTTGCAAGAGGTAGCTGAAAAAAACCCAAGAGTAGGATGTTAAGGAACCGGTAAGTTCAATTGATAATAGCAAAGGAGCGCACAGAGTTGATATTCAATTTGACTCTGACGCTAAAATAGCTTCTTTGACAAGAAGGCTTGAATCGCTAGAACATAGTTCTAAAGCTAAGCCTTTCGTTGAGTCTCCAGACTAGACCTTTTACGACGATGGTAGTGAACAAGTCAATGCTCTCTATCAAGATAATCGTCGTAAATTTGACCCTTATTCCAATACATACAACCCAGGGTGGGAAAGACACCCTAACTTTTCATGGTATATAGGTCAGTATGAAGGTCAGTCTAATAATGCTAGTGGTTACACGCAAAAACCTTCCATTCCTAATGATTCTTCTTACCAAAGAATGCCTAGTATGGAAGAAAGTCTAAGTTTGTTTATGCAAGCCGCTCAAAAGTCTATAACAAATTTATAGAAAACTACCGCAAGGTCCATAGCAAATATAGAACGACAAGTAGGTGAGCTTGCTAGTCAAATGAATGATAGAGACAAGGGACAGTTCCCAAGTAAAACAAAGCCTAACCCTAAGGGTTCTTCTGAGGTCAGCACATCTGGTGCTGAATCCTCCGATCAAGTCCAGTCTGTTACTTCCTTAAGAAGCGGAAGGATCATTGATAACCATGTTAGTAATCCTAAGCAAAATGAGCATGCTAGGAACACTCCCATTGTGATGCAGGTTACACCTTCGGCACAAAAAGAAACCGATGCATCTGAAAAAGATGAAGCTGAAAATACTTACATTCTTCGTGCTCCATTCCCTCAACGGTTACTACCTCGTAAGAAAGGAGATAGTTATAGTGACATCTTAGAAGTTTTCAAACAGGTTAAGATTAACATTCCTCTCATAGATGCCATCAAACAGATTCCTTTGTATGCTAAGTTCTTGAAAGATATGTGCAACTGTGAAATGTAATTTGAATGTGCAAAAGAGAGCTTTCCTTACTGAACAGGTGAGCTCTATTATTACGCAGAAAACGCCGCCTAAATATAAGGATCCTGGTTGTCCTACTATTGCTTGCACTATAGGAGAACTCAAGATTGAGCATGCTTTGTTAGATTTAGGCGCTAGTGTGAATCTTTTACCATATTCTGTGTATGAACAGTTAGGACTTGGTGACTTGAAACCCACTAATGTTACACTCCAATTGGCTGATAGGTCCATTAAAATTCCTAGAGGAGTGGTAGAAGACATTCTTGTGCAGATTGATAGCTTTGTTTATCCTTTGGATTTCATAATTCTTGATACACAACCTGTGGCAGACCCTAGTGGTAAAATTCCTATCATTTTAGGACGACCTTTCTTAGCAACTGCTAATGCGATCATAAACTGTAGGAATGGTATTATGGAACTTACTTTTGGTAGTTGGAAAATGGAAGTGAATGTCTTTACTGTTGCACGTTCTCCTCCTGATTTTAATGACCATGGAACTGTTTGTATGATTGATGAAATTGTTCATGATACTTTCTTGCAGAATCATTTAGAAGATCCGTTAGAAGCATGTTTAACTCATTTTGGGCAGGATATAACAGATGATAGTGTTATTTGTGAAATCAATGCTTTGTTAGACTCCACCCCACTGTTGGACACTAGTAAATGGAAGCCTAAAATTGAACTTCTTGTACTGTCCGAATCTCGACTAGTTCCATCAGTTGAGAGCGCTCCGACCTTGACTCTTAAGACATTGCCCGACAATCTAAAATATGTTTACTTAGTCTCTGAAAACATTTTACCTGTTATTATTGCTTCGAATCTCACACTAGAACAGGAAAGTAGGTTGGTAGATGTCCTTAGAGAACATAAGTCGGCAATAGGTTGGTCCATTACAGATTTGAAAGGTATTATTCCTAGTGATTGTATGCATCATATATACTTAGAAGATAATTCTAAAACTTCTAGAGAAATGCAACGTAGGCTAAATCCTAATATGAAAGAGGTTATAAGAGAAGAAGTGCTAAAACTGTTGAATGCGGGTACCATTTACCCGATATTCGATAGTACTTGGGTCAGCCCTGTTCAAGTTGTACCCAAGAAATCCGGAATTACCGTAGTAAAAAATGATTGTAATGAATTGATCCCATTCGGCAGACCATCGGGTGGCGTGTATGCATTGACTATAGGAGATTGAACAAGGTCACGAGGAAAGATCATTTTCCTCTGCCATTCATCGACCAAATGCTTGAGAGGTTAGCTGGCCATAGTTACTATTTTTTCTTAGATGGTTACTCCGGTTATAACCAAATCCTTATTGCCCCTGAAGACCAAGAAAATACCACTTTTACCTGTCCATTTGGGACATTTGCATATAGACGCATGCATTTTGGGTTGTGTAATGCACCCGCCACTTTTCCGCGTTGTATGTTAAGCATATTTTCTGACATGGTAGAAAGGTTTATTGAAGTTTTCATGGATGATTTTTCTGTGTTTGGTTCCTATTTTGATGAATGTCTCCATCACCTCACTCTTGTCCTAGTGAGATGCAAGGAGAAAAATCTTGCGCTGAATTGGGATAAATGTAACTTTATGGTTCAGTCTGGAATCGCGTTAGGTCACATTGTTTCTTCCAAGGGTATAGAAGTAGACAAAGCTAAGGTTGATTTAATTTCTAAGTTGAGACCTCCACGAACAGTTACGTAAGTTAGATCATTCCCAGGTCATGCAGGTTTTTACCGTGGTTTTATTAAAGATTTTAGTAAGATCTCACGCCCTTTATGCAATCTTCTTGGTAAGGACGTTGCTTTTATCTTTGATGAAACTTGTATTGCAGCTTTTGATAAGCTAAAATTGTTGTTAACCTCTGCCCCTATTATACAACCGCCTGATTGGAATCTTCCATTTGAGATTATGTGTGATGCTTCTAATTTTGCAGTTGGAGCTGTTTTAGGACAGCGCAAGGATAAAACACAACATGTTATTTACTATGCTAGTAAGACACTGAATGATGCACAATTGAATTACACTACTACTGAAAAAGAACTCTTATCGACTGTGTTTGCATTAAAAAATTCAGGCCTTATCTTTTAGGGTCTAGAATCATTATATTCTTTGATCATGCTGCATTGAAGTATCTTCTTTCCAAGAAGGATGCTAAACCTAGGTTGATTAGATGGATATTATTGTTGCAGGAGTTTAACTTTGATATTCAGGACAAGAAGGGTTCTGAAAACATAGTGGCAGATCACCTTTCTAAGATCATTTCAGAGTCTTCTAATGATGCTTTACCTTTGCATGAATCGTTTCCCGATGAACAATTGTTTGTTGTTTCGCAGTTACCTTGGTTTGCTGATATCGTTAATTATCTTGATATTGGTCAAATTCTTGAACATTGGTCGAAACAAGATAGAACTAAATTTTTAGCCGAGGTGAAACATTTCTTTCGGGATGACCCACATTTGTTCAAATATTGTCCTGATCAGATTATTCGCATATGTGTGCGTAATGATGAGTGTTATCACTTTTTGCCATTCTTATGCTTGTGGTGGCCATTTTAGCTCTAAGAAAAATGCTGCCAAAATTCTACAATGTGGATTTTATTGGCCTACTTTGTTTCATGATACTCGTGAATTCTGTCGAAGTTGTGACAGCTTCCAAAAGCTGGGAAGGATTACTAGGCGCAACATGATGCCGCTGAACTCCATACTGATAGTAGAAGTCTTTGACGTATGGGGAATAGACTTCATGGGACCCTTCCCTTATTCGAACGGAAAGTCCCCTTGTATAATTCTAGGTTGCATTTATTTCCGGGCAAGTTGAGATCACGTTGGACAGGTCCTTACTATGCTAAAGAAGTCTAGCCTCATGGGGCTGTTGAACTCGAGAATAGAGAATCTGGTAATGTTTTTAAGGTCAATGGACAACGAGTGAAACCATTTTTAGAGCTCACCAATACCGAGGTGGAAACTGTCCTCCTCGAAGATCCGGTCTATCAAGACTAAAACTGTTTGCATTATTGTTGTTGTATATTAGTGGATTCTTGTTCCTTTTTATGTTTTGTTTTCTTTTTGCAGGGAAACAAATGCCAATTGCTTCATGGGAGTCAACCCATTGGATTTTGCTTCATGGGAGTCAACCCACCAGATTTGTTCCCATTTTCTTTATCTCTTGTTTTTATTTGTTTGCTATAGATTTTTCCCATCTTAACTTTACATTGGATGACTCAATTACATTGAGGACAATGTAATGTTTAAGTGTGGGGGAGTGGTACACACTTCAGTTTTTTTTTATAGGTTTTCACATTCATTAGGAATTCTTAAGAAAATGAAAAAAAAAATTAAAAATAGAAAAAATAGAAAACAATGTTATCTCCTATATTATCCAGCTGTTGAGCGGATACCCCTATCTCCTATTTTATCCAGCTGTTGAGCGGATACCCCTATACCCTATTTTATCTAGTTGTTGAGCGGATACCCTTATCTCCTATTTTATCCAGCTGTAGAGCGGATTTTGTTTTGTTTTGCTCGGGACTAGCAAAATATAAGTGTGGGCGAATCTGGTAAGCACACAAATGCGACACTTTTATACCCATATTTGTACTTGCTAGGTCTCAATACTTTGTTAATAATATCATTTTAGAGTTTTTACAGGAGATACAAGAAATTCTGTGCACCCGGAAAATAAACTGGTAAATTACCATTGGCAAGTTGCGGCACCAGAGTCCGAGCCAGCGGAGTTGGCCAGTTCACATCTAGGCTAACTTGCACAGCCAGAGATGTGGTCCAGTGGGTGGAAGAAATGTCCCGTTCCAAACATGTGAGCTACATGAGGGGGCATAGAAAGTGAAACGTGGCCAGTTCTCCACCACTTCATCTTTCTCAATCAAAACAAAGAAAATTTCATTTCCCGTGTCTCATTCATTTCTTAACAAGAAGAAAAGGGGATCTGAAGTTCTTTCTTTCTCAAGCTGTCGGTTCTGTGGCTCTCGTTTAATGTGAATCGATTCTGATTTCACAAGAGGTGATAGATCTGTCTATTTGGGAAGGAGTTTGTGTTTTGAATTTTAGTATCGACTAATAAATACAACAGCAGCAACGGTGAAGTTAGGGGAGTAGAAGATGGTGCTGAATCGATGAACCCGTGGGTTTTTTTTGAAGTTAACTGAATTTAGGGTTCTTTGATTTCTTCTTGAGTTCGAGCTGGTGGTATTATATGATTGCTGGAGTCGCAGAATAGTTGAAGTAAAGTAATGTTTCAGTCATGGTTTCTGGAGGTTGGCTGTGGACAGAAAGTGGTGATGGGACTCAGAAATTCAGAGAGAAGACAAGTTGGTTCTATGGTCGGATTACTAAATATGGTTGAAATGGGTTTTATTTGGGAATTTTATGAAGAACAAAGAACACAGATTTGGGGTTTTTGGTTCAATGATGCAGGGAACATGTTGAGCTCAATCGATGGTGATTTGGGGATTTTCATAGTGCAAAGGCATGGGTGGTGATTCAATTGACGTGATTTAGCGCCTGCAGAATGAGTTCGATTGTGAACTGGTGATGCTCAAGGTGTCTCTTCTCAATTGATTTGCTGTGGAAGTATGGGGTTCTCGATTTGCTAGTGGTGAATGGATGACGGGATGAGCTCGAGGTGGTCCTTCTGTTAGCTGAAGTTGATTTCATATTGAGTCGAAGAACAGTGAATACAACCTGCTGGCAGAGATGAGTGGACGGTGCGAGATTGGGACTTCACAAAGAAATGCAGACTGAATAGGTTGTTGGTGGTGATGTCTGCGTCTGCCGGTAGCAAGAAATCAAGATGCTCAATGGGTTAGAGAACAAGAAAGGCACTAGTAATGTGGCCAGACTTTGAAGGCAGTGGTGGATTAGTTCTAATATACACGATGGGTTCTGTGTGGTGGCAGAGAGCATGGCTGTGAACCGAGATGGCAAGTTATGAATCTAGCTAATGGTTAGAACGGAACTGGTGCTGGTGGCTAGAAATTCAGAGAAGTGCAAGGAAAGAGGTGTAGTTGTAGCTGTTACCGGACTCAGTATTGGCCTGGATTTGGAAGTGAGGTATGTTTTTGGACTGGGCTTTGGTGGGTGCTGGCGTTTGTCACCGGAGGAGAGTTTGGAAGGCTATATAAACTGGCAGTAAGGAGAAGAAAGGGGACGCCAGAATCATGGAAGAAACTAGGTTTTTCTATTTTGCTTTCTGCTATTCATATGCTTTATATGTTATTATCTATATCATTTTTGATGGCTTTTAAGAAAACCATGTCTAGCTAAACTCCTCATTAGGGTGAAGGATGAACCTGTAGGTTTAATTTACTCATGTTCTAAAACAAGGGTTTCTACAACTTTGAGCTTAATGTCATTTGTTTGAGTTTCTCTACAATGATTTATTTTCTATTCAATTTCTCATATTCTATGCCATGTATAGTCTATTGTTAGGTTGATAGAAATACTCATTGAACCTTGTTATTGATTGTTTTATGATTATTCCAAGACTTTGTATGTCATGTATACTTAGTACTAGGGATGTCTATCTTCTAGGTTGAGAACAAACAATCTTTTATGATAACTCTTGCCTATAAATCCTTAACGAAATATTTTCGTGTGTTAGTAGCTAGATTTGCAACTTCGTACGAGTGAATTTGAGACCCTGTGATAGAGCATAAGTAAACATAGCTTACAACGGATTCCATAGCCCTAATACTTCCATATTCTTGATTACAATCTTTATACAATTGCTTTATTTACCCATTAATTTATTCTCTTAGTACAACAATCTTTGAAACATTGAATTTTGGTTAGTTAGTCCTTAATATTGATTAGTAGTTTTCACACTCCTTGATGGATTGAACCGTGCTTGTTTTTGTGTGTTCTTTTTGACACCGTGCACTTACGGTAAAACAAAGTTGGTCCTCCGATTCATCATCTAGCCAGACAAAGGAGTTTATTAGATTAAATGTAAGAGCCTAAGTATGACTTGAGATATCTTTATCTTGAAAAGAATTTTAGAAGTTGTTACCAAACAGATTTGTTGTTCCTTTACTGTTTGGAACGATCCAAAGAAATTGTACCAGTGCGTGACTCTTGAAGTCGGAAGCGCAGGGATAATGGGGGAACTAAGTAGATAGGGGTAGCCTGCTTGGTCTCAACTATACGAAGTTGGTTTAGATTTTGTATAGCGGCTTAATTCTGAAAGTATTCAATTCTGGACCAGGTCCCGGGGTTTTTCTGCATTTGCAGTTTGCCAGTTTCCTCGTTAACAAAATGTTGTTGTGCCATTTACTTTACTTTTTCGCATCATAAGTGTTCCCTTAATTAAAATACCATAACTCATATGGAGTATTTAGGGTTCATGTAAATACCCACCATTGATTAGATTGCAGGCTATGAAGACAGCTTCTCCCTAAAAGTTTAGATGTAAATTTTTATTGTGGAGCATTACCATGATCATTTCTTGTATATTTCCATTCTTCCATTCTGCAACTCCACCAGCTTATGGAGTTATGGGTGGTGAATGTTGAATAATATCCAGTATTTTCTATAAAACTAAATTCTATAGATTTTGCCCCATATCCCCATTTAGGACATTCTAGTTCTATGCAGCCTTCAAAACATTTTCAGCTCCAGTAATAGGGTTCATACTTAAGTCCCTATCACGGGCCCAACATCACGCAGAGGAGATGAAAATCATCTTACACATGGAGTCCACAGCCAAAAATTGGTTTATATAAGCACCTCCCTAGGGCCGGCTCATGATATAGGCAGTTTAGGCGGTGTCCTAGAGCCCCAAACTATTGTAAAGCATTTTCCCACAGTTGTTTACCTTACCATTGTAACGATTTTAATTGTGACTAAATATTTTGCAACAGCTATAACCATCACTGAATCTTGATTTTTTGAAATCAACTATTGATTTTGGGGGTACTTTATAACCTTAATTACAACCCAAAATTTAATTAAAAAAACTAAATTAAAAAATTTGGCATCTCTTCGACCGCATACCCGGTTTCAAATTATCGCTTTCAAGTAACTCATAAAAAAACCCTATATTTCGAGTTCACCTAGAGCACCACAAACCTATAAGACGTTAGACGGCCCTGCACCTCCCCCAATCCAAGATTAATGTACATAGTAGTAATTGAGTGCTTGTATATCCTTATCATTGACCCGACTAACTTTTTGTCTAGATATCAGAACCATCTTTGGACATCTTAAAGATATATTAGCCTGAATAATTTAAATTAATTCGTTATCTCATTTATCTTATAAGTTAACGAAATGATTCGTTATCTCATTTATCTTATATTTTCGGTAGCATTTTTTTTATAAAATCCAAAGGATAATGAATTTTAAAACTAATGTCCTAGTAATATGTTCTTTTCTTAGTACTCTACATTTCTACCAAAAACGAGTACCATGTAAGCCAAGGTGTATAATTCGATCATCTGTCACTTTAAAAACAAGCCGTTAAAAGTTGACGATCAAAATTAAAATTGATATGTTGTGGTTTGATATATTAGAATGCATTGTTTTTTGTGGAAATTTCTGTAGAACCCAAGTTTGGACCCTCTCTCTTTCATATTTTCTGATAAGAAGACAACTTTTATTTATGTAATAGAGGAAGTTTGCAAAATATACAAGATATGAGCTAAGCCTAGCTTAACTCTTTCTAGGATGTTTTTTCTTACATTTTCACTCACATTCTCCGTAGAGAAAAATTTAACTATCCTAGTTCTTGCTTCCTTGGATAGCTTGTCTTCGAAATCAACATACTTCCTAGATTTATACATAAAGGAAACCGGATAATAATTTACAAGAGAAAATTTGCATCGATAGATGCTATTTTGAGACCTTCAGGGTTGGGCTTCGTAATCTTCTTCTCCTTTCAGAATCTTCATTAAAATTTGGCAGTCATTAATCAGGCAGCAATTTTGGAGCTTTAATTCCTTCATCCATCTGATGGCCTCAATTCAAGCTTTTGCTTCAGCTTCCAAGGGGCAGGAAGCCCAGCCGCACACGACATTGCTTCCTAACTCCTGCATTATCCATGATTGAGATAGCATATCCCGTTGTGTAATCAGCTTCAATAAAGGAGGCATCAAACATAATAAACCAATCATAATCTTCCTTTCCGTGCATATGATTATTTCTAGTAAGCATCCTAGCTTTATCCTGAATCTGACTGGCTTTACTATCTCTACTAGAATTGAATTTCTGGTAGGATGTTATTATGCTGTCAATTAGCTTATGCACATTAGGCACTTATTATCAAAATGGACACTATTTCTAAACTTCCAAATGGACCAGATTATGAATGAAATCAGATTATGCTTGCTAGTTAGATTCCTATTATTCATCCAAGATTTAAACCAATGCATGATATCAAAATTTCCATTGAAACAATATATGTTATTGAGATCAAAGGCATCCCACACTTGCTTAGCAAAATTACAATGAACAAACATATGCATTTCATCTTCTAAGTCCTGATTATCACACAGCAGACAATAAGGATCAGAATCTTTCACATATTTAGACATATTGCTCCCAAGAGCCAAAGCACATGAGACAACTTTCCAGCAGAATATATTAACTTTAGGTAGCATATTTAAATTCCATAAATGTTTCCAAAATATGGCTTCATCTTTATCAAAATTCAACTTAGTCAGGAAATTGTAAACCGATTTAGTATTAAGATTGCCATAAGTGGTAGATTTCCATCTAATTCTATCATGCGTATTGATGTTAGTGGTTATAGAATTGATAGCATCATGGAAACACAAGTCGATATATTTACTGATAATGTTCATATCCCAGTTTCCATCAGGATCCATCAAATCACAAACATTTATAGGCATATTACAATCAATATTTATAGGAGACAAGAGATGAACTTGATTAGGTAACCAGAAATTAGACCAAACATTTGTATATTTCCCATTGTTAATCTGACACATATGGTTTGAGTTAATAATATCAAGACCTTTCCTGATACTGGTCCATATCCAGGAAATTCTATGTTTTTTAGTTTTTTAGTTTTCTTTAGAGGATTCTGGTCTCTGAAGTATTTATGTTTAAGAATTTTAGCCCACAGCTGATCTTGATTGTGAATAAGCCTCCAAGCCAACTTAGTTATGAGGGCAAGATTATGTTTATGGGGATTTCTAATCCCCAGACCACCTTGGCGAATGTCTTTAGTTATACTAGGCCACACTTTAGGGTAGTAACATTTTTTCTTGTTCTTTTTTTTCCACCAGAAATCTCTCTGGATTTTATCAAGATTGTCTAAGGTCTTTTTGGGAAAGGCTAGACACTGCATTTGATGATTTGGGTAAGCACTAAGCACATTTTTGATTAAGACGGTGCGCCCATCTTGGTTAAACATTTTTCCTATCCAACCTTGGAGGACAGTGTAATATTTATTAAGAAGCGGTTCAAAGCTATTAGTTTTATTTCTATCAAAGAAAAGAGGAGTTCCTAAATATTTATCATTTTTAGAGATTTTCTTAATTTTAATTATTTTAGAGATTATTTTACAGTGTTTGTTGTGCATCTTTGGTGTGAAATAAACACCAGATTTATTGAAATTAATGACTTGCCCAGTCATTTCACCAAAAATATTTAAAATGTTAACAATATTTTTAGCTTCATTAAGGTTCTCCTTAGCAAACAAGAAACAATCGTCAGCGAAAAACAAATGCGAAACAGGAGGAGCAGTTCTCGCCACTTTGACACCAGAAATCTTTTTTTCATTTTCAGCTTTAAAGAGAAGTTTAGAAAGCACTTCCATGCAGATGATGAACAAATAAGGGGACAAAGGGTCCCCTTGTCTAAGTCCCCTGGTCACAGTAAATCTGTCACCAGGTACACCATTTAAAAGAACAGAGAAAGACGTCGTAGTAACACATTGCATAATAAGATGGCAAACATCTTCACAGAAACCAAAAGAAATAAGGGTTTTATTAAGAAAGTCCCATTCAATCCTATCGAAAGCTTTCGATAGGTCAATTTTCAAATCCATATGGCTAGTTTTATTTTTCGAAATTTTCATGGAGTGAAGAATTTCATGAGCAACAATTATATTATCAGTGATTTGACGCCCGGGAATAAATGCAGATTGGTTTATAGAAATCAGTTTCAAAAGCATCAGTTTCAGACGGTTAGTTAGAATTTTTGAAATTATTTTGTAGGTGGTGTTGCTAAGGCTGATAGGGCGAAAATCACTAGGGGTGGAAGGGTTCTAGACTTTAGGAATCAGAGTTATATAAGAGTAATTCATTTCCTTGAGAAGATATTTTTTCCTGAAAAAATCCTGAACCATGTTAATAATGTCTTTCTTAACGATTTCCCAGTTTTCTTTGAAGAAACCTGGCGGGTACCTGTCAGTACCAGGGGCACCCCACTGATTCATGTTAAAGAGAGTATTCTTGATTTCTAATTCATCAGGCATTCTGATGAGACTATTGTTATCATCATCATTGATACAAGGGTCAATGAGATTACTAAGGTTATTAAGGTGTTGTACATTACTTGTGGAGCTGATAGATTTAAAATGATTAATAAGTAGCTTATGTAATTGGGTGTTATCATCGATCCAGAGACCAGTTTCATCCCCAAGGGTGTGAATATGATTTATTCTCCTTTTATTATTCGCATATTGGTGAAAGAAAGAAGTGTTACGGTCAAAGTCTTTAACAAAATTATCTTTAGAGAGATGATTCCAATAATCATACTCTCTGTTATACCACATCTCAAGGATACTCTGCGTATCCTTGATTTCAAGGATTGGCAGTAGATTAATTGTGTGTAAGTAATCCATTTTTTTATTAAGACTATCAATGTTATTAAAAATATTTCCAAAGACGTTTTTTGTTCCATTTAGAATGTGAATAAGATATATTTTTAAGATTCTTTTGTAAACTATAAGAATAAGAGCCCCTAATGTTACAATCCAATTATCTAACACTTGTTTTCTGAAATTTTCATGGC
The DNA here is from genome assembly GCF_003573695.1 of Papaver somniferum. Taxonomy (NCBI): domain Eukaryota; kingdom Viridiplantae; phylum Streptophyta; class Magnoliopsida; order Ranunculales; family Papaveraceae; genus Papaver; species Papaver somniferum. The sequence continues at coordinate 7,640,667 of NC_039367.1, forward strand.
TAAACCATGTTCTAATAACCCTAAATGGTTTATGATGATTTTCTTTAATAGGCTTGCAGTTTAGTAAAATCGGTGTGTGGTCAGAACCGACTCTAGGTAAGTGACTAACAATCGCATCAGGAGACATAATAGACCAGGTATGAGAAGAGAGGACTCTATCTATTCTTTCCTTTATATTTTCATGACCTTCCCTATTATTAGACCAAGTAAAAGGTATACCTTGAAACCTAAGGTCCATAAGTCCTAAATTTTGGATGTTGTCATGGATATATTTGTTAACATGAGTGTTATTTTTTCCACCATGCTTATCATTAACATGCAGGATAAAGTTCAGGTCTCCGATGATTATCCAAGGGGTATTAGGATTTTGATTGTAAAAGAAATTTATTTTATCCCATTGCATTTTTTCCCCCTAATTCATTCAGAGAGCCATGCATACAAACAACATTCCAGCAATTATTGAAACAGTCATGCAATTCAAAAAAGCATATGTCAAAAAATTCAGCAATGCATATAACTTTAATATTATTATGCCAAGCAATGAGCATCCCACCAGATAAACCTATTCTAGGAACAGTTAGCCAGTCATGGAACTTAAGACTTCTAGCTAAGATGTTCATACTATCTTTTGTAGCCTTTGTTTCAGCTAAGAACATAAAATCAGGATTTTGTTTTCTGAGAATATATTTCAAGTGATTTTTAGTGAGAGGTTTTCCACCCCCTGCACATTCCAAGATAAAAGCTTCATAATGATATTTAAAGAAAAAACTTTAGTAACAAGGGGTAAAATAACTTGAAAGGTATAAGTATCAAACCAATTTAGAACACACAAAAACAGTGAACAGACAGATGTGTAGAAAAGCAATGGCATATACTATTGATCGCAAAATTTGAAATAAAAATTAAATTTGTTCTGAGATTAAGAAGAACCTGTTCAATTGGAAGGTTTTGAATTCCAGCATCCACAACAGAAGCAGTTTCAGACTCATCCATTCTAATATCATTGTCAGCTTCAAACACATTTGTCATCTCTCCTCCTCCAGCAGAGGTTTCTCTTAACTCCATATTGTGGATAAACACTCCATTCACCACCGCCTCATTAGCAAAAACATGTAGTTCTCTATTAATTTCTTGCATGTATCCCTCCATTTCCATAGCTTCCATGACAATATCTTCTTTCCTTCTTCTCTTATTAGTCCTGATATCATTTCTATGTATTTCTGAGACATAAGAAGCACTGGCAGAGTTTTCTTCTATAGAATCCTCAATGACATGCTTATTGACCTCAATATCCACATCATTATTGTTGGCAATGTCAGTACTATCTGTCACATGTTGATTATCCAAGATAATCCACTTGTATTGTCATTGCCTTCAACTACATCATTCAGCACTGGCTCTTGAATTGCTCCTTCATATCCTCCTTCTTGAATTTCCATATTCTGTTGTATAACCTGAACTATATCTTCCACTTGTTCATCAAAAGGATCTACACCTTGCAGATTCAGAACTGGCACAACTATCCAGGCCATATTTGCTATTGAACCACAATAGTTTTCATTATGGTTGAAAACATAACAGTGTTTATAGGTAGCTGATGGAAAACCCAGATAAAAAATAGCAATCTTAATTCTTTCTCCATCCTCCAGAGTAATATTCACCTTTCTAACCAATGGCAAGTTAACATCCAATCTGAATTTTGCATTCACCACACCAGTTGGGTCTCTGTTGTAGATAATGATTGGTTCACCAACCTGAGAAGCAATAAGATGAGGTATGTCATCTCTATCAAGACCAGCTCTGAGTCTAAATTCTATGTAGAAAACTTCAAATTGGAATATGGCTCTCTGCACATTCATAGGGAACTGCCATGGAAGTAAAACCAACAAGTATCCACCAACTGAGTGAGTCCTTTCCCTTAAAACCCTTTGAAAAATTTCCCTAGAATGAATTCTGAAAATAAACACATTCCTTTTTCCAGTTGTGATCACAACTACTTCATTTTGTGAACCCCATCTTTGCCTAATTGAGTAACTCACTACATTCCTAGTGACTTCACTTTCTCTGCATACATATCCAATCAAAGCAAAAGAATCAATGTGTCTCCCTTTTCCTTGTAGGCTTACATGTTTGTTATTCATTCTACCAACATTGTTATTCCTTTGTGAATTGTTATAGATGGCATCAGAAGCATTTGATGAAGAGGCCATTGAGATTAACAATTGGATTGAATAATTGGTTTTGCAAAAGATAACAATACATTTTCTGGGTTTTTTGAGGTAGATATACAGTTCCAATTTTGATAGCAGGGAACTTTGGGGCTTATGAGTTCTTTGAGAATCTAAAGAATCATGGGATAGTATATAAAAGATATTCCAGTCAAGATAAAGATTTGAATTTCGCCAAGTGTTTGTCATGCTAATGACTTGGAATTGAAGAAAGAAGCAGTAGAAATTACTTGAGAAGAAAGCTGAGCTTCGACCTTGAAGAACCAAAAGAATGATTACTGAC